>NW_006408554.1:12654359-12714765 GCF_000296735.1 Chrysochloris asiatica | reverse complement strand
ATATGTATATGAGGGGGCTTCAAAAATTTCATGGAAAAAATCAATGAAAAGATATTGGAATTTCTCCATGAAATTTGTATTTATTTGGCTGTTTGTATTTCTACTCTGAAGTACTTGTTCATATTTTTTACCCATTTTTCTTTTTCATCTTTATGATTTGTAAGAGTTGTATGTATGTAGGGGTGATTCTCCATTACATTTAGCAAATGTTTTACTCACTCTAGGCTCTGTAGGATAAGCACTGGACTGCAAGCCACAAGGTCAGCAGTTTGAGCCCACCAGATACTCCGCAGGAGAAAGATGAGGTTTTCTGCTCCCGCAAAGATTTACAGCCTCTGAAATCCTATACAGTGTAGATATGAGTTGGAACAAACTCGACAGCACTTAACAACAGTTCTATTCTAACACAAATCTTTGATCTGTGTATTATTCGTTTTAGTGTAAAAAATGTGAACAGAGATCCATTTTATCCCTTGGCTTGGCATTTATTCCAACAGTATTTATTAAAGATCTAATCTTTCTGCATTGAGTTGAAATATACCCTGTTAACATACACAAAATTCAATCATTTTTGCTTTGGTGTCTTCCAAATTGCTCTATGTGGACAACTGAGGGAGACCTCTGTAAGGCTAGACTGTAAGGGCTGAGATGGGTCCCCCGCGCTCTCAGGAGGATCCTCAGTGTACTCAAGATATGGCAGCGCATGCTCTCTTCAGTTATCTGTGGATAGAACAAGCAAGCAAAGGTATGGCAAATGCAAATCTCAGTGAAGCTGCAGAGTTCTAAGGAATCTTAGAGTAAAGAAAATCAGAATGAATGAGCCTAGTGTCCTGGGTATGAATAAAAATATGCAGGATATGAGTCAAAACCTGCTAAGTCTCCCCGCATTTAGATAAAAAAAAAGCCAATATTACTTGTCTCGAGTTTTGACATTTAAATGATTTTAAGTATTTTTATCATAATTTTAAGCCCCTTTTTGGTGGGTCCTATCCAAAGCGATCGTTCCCCTTACTGTACTTCCCAAATATAATTATTCAACAGGTAACCATAACTGAAATATTCATAATGCATTCTTCAGAATATATCTGTATACCTTTCTTAGAACTATCATAACAAAAAACATAAGCTGAGTGATTTCTAAGAGTAGAAATTTATTATTATACAGTTCTGGAAGCTAAGAAACCCATAATTGGGGTGTTGGTTATGTTGATTACTTCTGAGGGCTCTAAGAATTGGCTCATGCCTTTCTCGTAGCATCTGGTGATGGTCAGAGATCCTGGGCATCCCGTGGCCTCTGGATGCAGTGTCACATGACCATTGTCATTCCTGTTTCTCTTCTCTTTTTATATGATCTCATGGAGTCCTGGTGTGGTACTATAGGATAAACACTGGACTCTTAATTGCAAGTCAGCAGCTCAAACCCACCAGCCGCTCTTTGGAAATGTTATATAGTGTTGCTATGAGTTGAGACTCAACGGCACTTAACAACTAGCTATATAGTAGTAGGAACCACTCTCCTCTAGCATGAACATTTCCAAACAAGGTCACACTCTCAGGCACAGGGGTTAGGATTTCAATAGATCCTTTTGGGAGAGCCCATTCAATCCATAATAACACGTTACCATTTAGCAACTGGTGGATTCCATTTATCAAATTACACATGGTATAGAACTCTCCTTCCACACCACTGTGATGTAGGCACATGGAAGAAGTGAAACGTGAGCTTTTGGGAGCATACCTGCTCTGTTTTCTAGCAATTTCTTTTTAAAATCTGAAAATCACTTGGGCCCGAGTCCTTTCCCCAAGGTTCCCCTCAACTAGAGCACCCACAAAGTTGCCATCTGTGAAGAAAGCCTCTACTTTCCTACAGAGACTGTAAGACCTTGATTTCCTCACTTACGACAGTCCACCCTGTTGTCAAGTCACTATCGAACCACCAGGAGGTAACCTCCTGATTTGGGGCCTGACTTGGGGTCCTGACTTTGTCAAGTACTATTGTTGAGGAATCCCCTGAACCATCATTTCCCTGCACATTTAGCAGTGTGAAGTTAATTAAAAAACACTCTCTTCTTTATGAATAGTTTTCTACCCAAGTTTACCACAGCCCCCAGCAGTCACTAGAGTAGGGAAGGTGCTAAAAATACATTGTCAACACAAGTCCATCTGCAGAACTATGGTACTGGGTCTTCAGGATGAGAATGCTGACAATCTCTCCTCTTCCCCTCAGGTGGTGATTGAGTCAGACCTCTACACCCCTCGACCCCTGGAGCTGCTGCCACATCGCAGTGACCACTTCCATAGCCGTGACAGTGAGACCTGCAGGTTCGGCCGGCTCCAGAATGCCCGGCAGCAGAGACCCCATCAGGCCAAAGCCCCCGCCAGACCTGGTAAGTTCATAGTGGTTGGACTTCCTGGATCCCTGTGGGGGTCAAGTGTGGGGTGAGCAACTACCAACTTTATAGCCAATTCACACGTAAGAAAGAGCAGCCACAGGTAGGATCTGCCCTCCACATGCCCTTTGTCACCTGATTTAAGTGGAGTACCTGCTGAGCTGTGATGATGGTTTTCCCCAGTCAATGCTGTACAAGCACCTGCTCTGAGTCACCACATGACATGTCCCACCTATGAGACGTTCTCGGATTCAAGGACTTGATTCTGGGCTTTACTCGTCCAGCAGGAAGCAGTGTTGTATCCAATGTTGTTGTTGTGTGTCGTCAAGTCGGTTCCAGCTCATAGTGACCCCATAGAGGGTTTCTGAGGAGTGACTGGTGGGTTTGAATTGCTGACCTTGTGGTTAGCAGTCCAATACTTATCCTACAGTGCTGCGCCAGGAGTCTATAGGAGGTGAAAATCGTTAAGCTCTAGAGGGGAGAAAAACCCTGCAGATTTAGACAGTATAGATAGGGCCCATGATGCAAAGGAAGCTGGAGTTATTTATTGTACAGACATGGGGAAGGGTGCAATTATGCTACCAGCAAACCAGTGCCTCTGAAGTCAGTTTTGACTCAGTGCAACCTCACCTGTGTGTGAAGAGAACTGTAGTCTATATGGCTTTCTTTTCTTTTCTTTTTTAAGTTTTTATTGTGAGTTGAGTGATAGTTTACATGGGAGAACATCAGTTTTACACTCATCATTTCATTGCAATGATTACAATCTCCTCTGTGTATCATCAGTCAACAGTATTTTCTTCTATTCCCTCTGTTGTTTTTTTAGTGGGGGGAGGCAGTAATGAGGATGTACAGAAAAACACTCAGGAATATATAATCATTTAAACAATCAAAGGGCATATTCTGTAAGCCTACCTCCTGGCCACCAACACACAGCCTTTCTCGTTCTATGAGTCTAGAGTCCTCAGCTACTCTAGCTCTCCATGTACTCATCTCTGCCTCCATCTATGGTGTCACTGCTTCTCTGGATAGGGTCCTACACTCCGCTTGTGTTCTTCTCCCTTGATGGTCCCAGGGCTACAAGATTAAACACTTAGTGGGTGGTTATTCGGGAGAAGATCACTAAGCTTTTATTACAAGACTCCTCTGGGTGAACTTTTTGGTTAGCTGCTGAATGCATTAACCGTGTGTACCACCTATAGAGACTCTGTGTAATTTAATTATACAGACACTTCTAAAACTGCCATTTTAAAATCTCATCCATTTTAAACTTGAATAACTTAAGCTGTTTCAACAATCTGTAAAAAGAATTGAGTGACAAATGTATTCTGAAAACAATACAGTCTTCAAAACTATCACAAAAATGACGTCCATCTCAAGCAGTTAAATAGGAATCTGTGCCTCACCCACTGAAGCCTACTGCGGCAGTTTGTCTTTCATTGCTGGTTTAGGTTATTTCTGTTATGTCCCCACAATTTAAAATTGTTCATATTTCAACTCCAAAACTGCACAGTAGGAAGTGTGGGGTGTCCTCAAAGCCTTGTGGTATTGACAATGTTGTTTGTATGTTACAAGAACTGAAATAAAACTGAATGTATTCATTTTCAATATATCCTCTTACACTGTTTCCTCTTTCATAAGATGTTGAACTAGACCACCAAGGTTTCTTGGATCCTGTTCTTGTGATTCTACTTATAAGAACACATAAATCAAGCTACATTCTCTAGTTAAACCGTTACATCTACATATGTGTATGTGGAGTGAAAGCATTAGGGAAACCACAATCTGTTACATGCAAATTAAAAGGAGGCAGGTTTTGTCTGTATCTATATATAGGTGGTGGGTGTACATGTGTAGAAAGAGAGAATCTTTTTCCTAGCTACGAAATCATATAGGAAATTTAGAGCTATGTTTCTCAAATTTTAATGTGTTACAGAATGACCTGGGTATTTTGGGTAAATGCAGATTTTGATTCATTGAAACTAGGTGGGACAGAGGTTTTATGTATTTAAACTCTCAAATGATTGTTATTGGTAAGTCATTGATACAGTTCCAACTCACAACAATCCTATATATCTGAGGAGTGACTGGTAGGTTTGAACTGCAGATTTTACGGTCAGCAGTCCAGTGCTTACTCTACAGTGCCACACCAGGACTCTCAAATAATTACTAGCAAGGATCTAGAGACCATCTAATGTGGGGGGTGGCAATGTGTGGTCCCCTGAGTAGCAAAACCAGCAGCATCTGTGAACGTATTGGAGACGCAAATTTTGGGTCCCACCCCAGACCTACTGAATCAGAAATTCTGGGACAGGGGCCAGCAATCTGTGTTTTAATGAGTCCTCCAAGTGATTCATAGGTCCCTAGGCAGGCGTTGTAAGATAAGCACTGGACTTCCAGGTCGATTTGAATCTCAAGGTCAACAGTTCAAACTCACCAGCAGCTCCTTGGAAACCCTAAACAGGGTCATTATGAGTCAGAGCTGACTTAACAACACTTAACAACAACAGCTAACCTAAGGTTGGTGGTTGGAATCCACCCTGTGGATACTGCAGAAGAAAAACCCTGGCAAGCTGCTTCCATTAAGATTACAATAAAAAAAACTCTATGGAGAAATTCTACTTTATAACACATGGGGTCACCATGAGTCCGATTTGACTGGAGGCCAACAATCAGGTGATTCTGATGCATGTTGAAGGTTGACAACTACTACTCAGCAACTCCCCCTCATCCCATTCCCCCACCTAAAATTTTACAGAAAATGGAAACCATAGAAACTGTTTGAGCTTCTCAAGGTTGTATTGCTCATTAGTAACAGAGTTCAGGGTAAATCTCTCAGGTCTCCTAATTTCCTAGCTATTATTGCCTCTTCCCTCAGAGAAATCTGCCTTCCCCACTGCCTAGTTTTAAGGATCACTTTCATTCCTGTCTAGAGAGGCTGTGAAGAGTCGAACTGCCCAATTCTGTCCTTTATTCTGAAAGATAAGAATAATTCATTATGAACTGAATAGAATTTGCCCATCACATGACAGCTCATGCAGGGACTGGGCTTGTCAGGTTAAAGAAATAAATCAAAGATTGAGCTGGGCATGGGTTCAATTCCTTCCACTCTACCAAGCAGATAGACCCAAAGGTGTGAGAAAGAGGGAGAGTTTTGAGTCAAAGCCAGTGCCTCTGCACAGAGAAGGCTCTGTACTAACTTTGGACTTGAAGTCTCCCGTATTCCCAGTAGAAGGGGGCACATCTAAAGCACAAAGCAGTCTCCAGGGATCTCAGTTCTGGGTAGGGTTGGTTTTTCTGAGCTGGAGGAGAAGGTGCCTGGATGCTGTAGCTTTCTCACATGGGAGAAACATGTTCTGGAGTATCTTGGAAACCATGAGGGCTTAGAAGGCAGACCCAACTGAGAAATTAGCTCAAGAGAACTCAAACTCCAGAGCTCACTTCTGTGGTGCTATAGGATGAACAATAGACTGCCAACCTCAAGGTTGGCAGTTCAAACTCAGCAATCCCTCCTTGGAAACTCTATACAGGGTAGCTGAGTCAGAACTGACTCGATGGCACTTAACAACAACAACATTATGATTACTATGCCAGGATACCATGCAGTATGACATGGTTTGTGACTCTGGTAAGTTTTCATCTTATTGACACTGAGATCTTTTCTTTTTAAAAAATTCTTTATTGTGAATTGAGTGAAGCTTTACATATCATTAATTTTAAATTCAAAAAATTATACACTTTGTTTCAATGAGTGTAATCCCCTAAATGTAATATTGTAGTCCTGGTGTGTCTCTGTGGGATAATGCACTGGACCCCAAAGTTGGCTTAAACTGCAAGGTAGGTGGTTCAGATTTACCAGCAGCTCCTAGGAAACCCTATGCAGGGTCCCTATGAGTCAGAACCAATTTGACAGCACTTAACAACAACAAAATGTAGTATCACTTATCTCATTTCTCCCCTGCATTTCTCCTTTCCATTCTTCCTTCTGTCTCATTCTTCTGAAATTCGTTCTTAGATAAATGCTGCCCTTCGATTTAAATTGGTTGAGCATCCCATGGTGAGCATACCTCAATACTGTTAGTGTCCCACCTCTAACCTATTGATTATTTGGCTGAAAATTGAGACAGAGAAATGAGTTCAGTTCCAGACCAGAAAAGTGACCAACAGCCATAGCTTCAGGGTTCCACCAGTCTCTATCTGACCAGTAAGCCTGGTCTTTTTTTATCATTTTGAGCTTTGCTCCATATTTTCTCCCACTCTATCCAGTACCTTCTAATGTGATCCCTTTCAGAGCAGTCTGTAGTAGTAACCAGGCACCCTAGAGTTATCTGGTCTCTGGGTCACGGAGACTAATGTTTGTTAGTCCATTATACTATTTCCAAACATCATCATCTTTTTTTTTTGTTTGTTTAACTTTTAATTGTGAATTGAGTGAAGATTTACAGAGCATTTCATCAGTTTTACATTCAACAAATCACATACTTTGCTTCATTACAAAGATTGCAATCCCTTCCATGTACCAACAGTTGATCGTTGTTGTTTGTTGTTATGTGCCGTGGAGTCGGTTCTGACCCATAGAGACCCTGTGCAGGGTTTCTGAGGCTGTAAATCTTTATGGGAACAGAAAGCCTCATCTTTCTTCCGTGGAACAGCTGGTAGTTTCAAACTGCTGACCTTAAGGTTCACAGCCCGATTTGTAACCACTACGCTACCAGAGCTCCTTACAGCTGACAGTATTTACCTGTATTCACTTTACCTATTACTTTCCTCCCTGTGTCTCCCAATACATTCATGTTTCCACTGGTACCCTCCTTCTTGCTATATATTTCATGCCCTGTCACCTATGTTAACATGTGTCTACCCATTTGTTATTGTTGTTGTTGTTAGGTGCCATCGAGTCAGTACAGACCCATAGTGATCTTATGCACAGCAGAACAAAAAGTTCGTGAATAATATCCCCTCCCCTCCCCCCATAAACATCATTGAGTGTTTCTTTTATTTAGGAAAACTTTTCTGAACTTTTTGCAACTTTGGTCTCATACAATATTTATCTTTTTGTGATTGACTAATTTTACTCAGTAAAATGTCCTCCAGGTTCATCTATGTTGTGAGATGTTTCACAGATTCATCATTATTCTTCAGTGTTGCATAGTATTCCATTGTGTGTAGGTACCAAAGTTTGTTTAAACGTTCTTCTATTGATGGGGATTTAGTCTGTCTCTGTCTTTTTTATATGTCTCTTATAGACCACATATTGAAGGATCCTGTTTTCTTATACATTCTACTCTCTCTGTCTCTTGACTAGTGCATTTGATGCATTTATATTCAGTGTAATTATCAATAGGTATGAATTGACTGCTGTCATTTTGCTGTATGTGGGTTTTGTTGTTGTTTTGTGTGTGTGTGTAGTGCTGCTGCTGATTTCTTTGTTCCACATCATTTTCTTCACTAAGTTCATTTTGTTTGTGTGTTTTTCTTTCATTATTATTTTTTTTCATTTCTATTGTATTAATGTTTACTAAATCTTTCTGGTTTTTCTCATTTGTAATTTTAATGGCAAGTTATTAAATCTCTTTGAGGTTGTTGTTGTTAACTGCCATTGAATCAGTTCCAACTCATAGTGATCCTGCATATGGTTTCCAAGGAGCAGCTGGTGGGTTTGAACTTCTGAGCTTGCAGTTACTTGGCAATTTATTAACTTTCTCCTATTTAAAAAAGTATTTTATCTTGAAATCTACTTGACTTTCTAGCCATTTGGAAGTTCCGTATCTACACTGTTCCCTCTTTTTGCTTTGTAGCTGACTTCATTTTAAATTGATATCTCTGGTTCCATATTTTTAATTTCGTAGGTGTATTATACTTTAAGTATTTCTACATCTAGATTGTGTTCTGGGTGCTGCTGTCATGTATGGTAATCTCAGAATGCTTATCTTTTTGTCTTTCATGACGTTAGGGAAGTTTTCTTCCAAGTCTTTGACAATTTTCTCTGTGCTTGTCTCTTCCCATTCTGGAATTCCAAGTTGTTGCTGTTCATTGTGTACCACATAACTCTGAGTCATTCTTTGGATTTTTTTCTTTCTTTTTTCTGATTGTTCTTTTAGCATACTAGTATTGAGAGATTTGTCTTCAAGCTCACTAATTTGGGCTTCCATTGCTTCAAATCCATTTCTGAAATTTTAGTATTAATCTTCTGAATTTCTAATGGCATGTTTTGTATTATTTTAAACTTTGCATTTATTTTATCTGATTGTTCTTATGTTGTTTTCCTGGATTTTTCTAAAGTTTTTTCTGTGTTCTTCTTGCTCTCCTCACTCTTTCCTTAGAAGGTACCTAAATATCATTCTTTTGAATTCTTTTTCAGTTAGTTCCATTACCATTCCTCCCCAGAAACCTTTTCTGGCTCTGTATCTTGGTCATTTATTTGAGTCATTCTCTCTTGTTTCTTTGTGTGAGCTAAAATTGTCTTTTGTATCTGGGGCATTGTAGGGTTGTCATATTTGTATTTAATTGATGATTGTATAGCTCTATGTTCTTAGGGTCTCGCCAACTGTCTCATGTGAGTGTAGTTGGAGAATGGAAACATACACACCATTCTTGTTTGCCATTCATGCAGCTCAGTTTAGCTGGTGTTGGCTGCTGTCTATCTTGCCCAGTGGTGGAGCTGCAGAGGGTACGGTTGTGTCTGGGCTGAATGGGCACAGTTGCTGTCTCTTGTCAGGTGGGAAAGAGAAGATACACACACACAAGAAAACAAAACAGAATTAACAAACAAGGAACCAACAATGAAAAGAGAAAAAGAAGCAGCAACGACCCAAAGAGAATATAATAACCATAAAGACAAAAGAGGGACAGAGAATGGAACTATAAAAGAGAAAAATAAGAGAAGAAATAAAAGAAAGAAAATTTTAAAAAAATACTTAGAAAAATCAGGAAGAGTAAAGATGAAAAGACAGTGAAGAATAGTAAGAAAAAGATCAAAAGAAAGGAAAGAAGAAGGCAATGAGAAGCTGAAGAAAAGAAGGAAAAACAAAAGCAGAGATAAAAATCAAGGGAATGGAAAGAGAATGAGGAGAAAGAATAAACAAACAACAAAAGGGAAAAAAAAAAAAACCCTTAAAAAATAGCAATGAAACAATATAGGTGTGGGACTCAGAGAGGAGAAAACTCTGTAGGCTCCCGCAAGCCAAGGAGGTCACAAAGTGGGTATGGCATGGATATGACAGCAGAGTTTCCAGCCCTAGATGGACTTCCTGTCAGCCTTGGTGTTATCTATTCTCAGGGCGCTCAATCCAGAAGTCTTTCGTTCATGGAGGTCTTTGATGGGGCTGGTTTCAGTGTCTGTTAGGACTATGGGACAGTTGGGGGCAGAGTGATTGGTTAAATGCTGGTCTTGTGGCTCTGCAGGTTTTGTAGCTCTAGAGCCATTCCTGCCAGAATCCAGACACCAAAATGGGGTGCCAAGGTAGAAGAGCCAGCCCCCGCCTCACACTGGCATGGCTCCCAATCACGTGGCTCCAAACTCCTGGAGAACCGGGTTTGTGCTGAGCGTGGGAGCTGGTCACACCTCTGATCACCAGGGAGCATGGAGAAAAAGAAGGAACCATACCTTTCCTATGGCATGTATAAATCTGCTCCACCAGGCATCCTTCTGTGATCTAAGCTGCTCACAAGACGATCATGCTGTGTCTAGTTGGCCATTCAAGAGTCAGTCTCCCTCTCTCACCATCCCTGCTCAGCTTCTCTTCCCAGGAAACACTCAACTCACTTCTGTGATCTTTCCTCTGAAGTTCAGGGCTCCAGAATTTTCATCTGTCTAGTTCATGTGGTCTTGCGTATCTTTGTTGTAGAGCAAGGCTGGTGAACGTTTTTTCTTTTATATTTATATAAATGTATATAAAATTTATAACATCAACTTAAAAATTGGCCTGCTGTATTTCATCAAACATTTAATTAACTCAACCCTAATGTGATGGCTGGAGTGCAGGTGTGGTGCTGTAGGCTAATGCGCTGGACTGGAAGGTCCGTTTGAACCTCAAGGTCAGTGGTTCAAGTTTGCCAGTCACTCCTTGGAAACCCTACAGAGGGTCTCTGGTAGCGTAGTGGTTACGAGTCGGGCTGCCAACCTCAAGGTCAGCAGTTCGAAACTACCAGCAGTTCCGTGGGAGAAAGATGAAGCATTCTGCTCCTGTAAAGATTTACAGCCTTGGAAACCCTGTGCAGAGTCACTATGAGTCGGAATTGACTCCATGGTATTTAACAACAACATGAGTTGGAACCAACTTGACAGCACTTAACACAACAACAATGTGATAGCTGGAACTGAGGTTGCCTTGGCAGGGCCAGACCAAAGGATTTCTTGGGCCTTATACTCCTAGTGTAGTATCATCACTGGACTATGAACTATGAGGTTGATGGTTCAAACCTACCAGCTGCCCCTAGGAAACCTGTATAGGTTTGGTATGAGTCAGAACTGACTTGACAGCACTTAACAACAATATACGGTCTTTGGATGGGATGTTCACCACTCTTATAGAGAGTTCATGTAGTGAGTCTTTCTAGTCCTCCATCTTGCTGGACATCCCACAATGATCTTTTTTTAAAAATCCAGAGATGTTTTCTTGAAGGGGATGTGTTATTTCTATATGCTGCAATGTGGTAGGATAGAGCTAGTCCTGGAATATCTACCCCTGGAGAGGACTGGGTTGAAAACCAACCTTCTTTTAGCTACTACCAACTACTTCCAATCTGTACCTGGATTCTTAAAAGCTGCAGGCTTCATTCAGAGTAGAAAATTACTGAAAGGTATGTTGCAACCTCAAGAACAGAAGCCCTAGCAAGAAGATTCTCCCAGATACATCCGCTATACCTCACAACACTGATCTGATCAATTACATTCCTTCCACAAAATAGGGCTATATTTCCCAAGGTAGGCAGTACTTCTCTGCTCATTTTAAAAGAGGGGTGTCAGTAGCATCATGCTAAATATTAACCCTACCTATAAAGATTTAGGGGATCCCCAGTGACACACTGGGTTAAATTTTGGACTGCTAACTGCAAGGTCAGTGGTTCAAACCTACCAGCTGTTGCATGAGAGAAAGATGAAGCTGTTTAGTCCCATAAAGATTTACGGTCTCAGAAACTCAAAGGAGCTGTTCTACTCTGTTCTATAGGGTCACTGTGAGTTGGAACCGAATCAATAGCAGTGGGTTTGGTTTGGTTTTTTATCGAAGGTTTAACTTCTAGTGGCCCCTTGTGATGGAGCCTCAGGAAGGGAGGAAGGAAGAGCAGGTTCTCTGAGTACGACAGACACAGCACTAAGTGTGGGCACACTAGTGGTTTTGTTTCCAAGCTCTTCCCTCCCTTCCTTCCCCACCCCCACCAAAATGTCAGGGTGCAGGTCACACCAACCAGCAGTTTTTCTGTTGACTGATCCTACATCTTGGTTTTGCTGTTGCTTTGTATAAAGGCCTTTAGTAATTCCAGATTTATAATTGATTGGCTTTGGGGATAATTGATGCAGAAACAGGGGGAGGTAGAACACAGAGTACCCCTGAATAATCATCTCCTCTGTTCAACTTTGCAGTTCGGCTTTCTGATCCTAAATCATCCAATCTGTGTGGGAACCGAGCATATGGAAAACCTTTGGTAAGTAAAATCTATAAGTGGTTACTTATTATGCTTTAATCCTGCTATGCCTGTTTTAACTGTGCCATGCACAGGGACTAATTACCTGCTGTTCCAATCCTGAGGATTATTAGAAAAGCTTAGCTGAGGGTTCTTTGCTCCTAAAAGCATGTCAGTTGACCTGGTGTTGTGTTCTTTTGGTACCCACTGAAATTCAGCTCTTAGGCAAACAGAGGGAAATATTACCAAACGGATATCTCATGAACAGGAAGCAAGCTCTGGTCTCCAGGTTAGGCTCCTGACAGGTGGAAATGCCTAATTAATTCCCAAGTATAGCTACAGGAGCAAGGAGATATAAGATTCCAAAGCACCATGAGCAGCAGAAATCTCAGGAGAGGTGCGCCTCCATTAGAGGTCGGTCATCTGATCAGATTAGGGTCTCTGGAAGCTGTCACTGAAATGAGTTTGAGGTTGCGGTTAGGTGGCATCAAGTGGAATGAAACACTGCCCAGTCCTGTACCATCCCCATGACCAGTTGGGGTTAAAACAATGGTCCATTATAATCCACAGGATTTTTATTGGTTGGTTTTTAGAATTACATTGTCAGACCTTTCTGCCTAGTCTGTTTTGATCTGGATGTTCCACTGAGAACTGTTCAGCATCATAGTAACACAAAAGACTCCACTGACAGACATGGCGGTGGCTGTACAATGGCAGAGAATGAAAGATGAGAATTCTGTCTCTGAGCCAGAAAGATCTCAGTGAGGTTTGGAGTTGATGTATATTAGGGATAAACTCCAATGACAGGAGAGGAAAAGCAAGCATGGGTGCAGGGAGAAGTCAAACTACCATACAGAAGCTCCCAAAGGGAGCTCATGGTGACTTAGATCAAATGCCTTTCTGTTCCCTCCTCATTCCACATTGGCCACCACATCTGGGTCTCCCCTGGAAAGGCAAGTCGTTGGGTCAAGGGCTCCCTGCAGTGGAGGCCAATCTAGAAGGTCCTCAAAGGAGGAGCCAGGTGGTATGTTTTCAGATCCATCTCAGCATCAATCTGAAAAAAAGTACAGCTCCTTCATTTTCTTGATTTCATTGACTATCTTCATGGCAACAGTTGGTGTTGGAGTTGTGGTAGAAGTTGAGGTTAGCTGGGCCTCCTAAGAAATCCTGGGCTTTTTCAACATCACTTCTCAAGATTCATAGCACCCTAAAAGGGCAGGAGTAAAAGAGACCTGTGAGATTGTCTAAGTAGCTGCCACATCCTTATTTAACAAACTGGGCAGAGACTGCTGGTGCACTTAAAAGGAGATTTAGTGCAAGGGTTCTATTCAGCTCATCAGTATGCTAGACAACCCACAGAGTGGCAGGGATAGAATAAACCATTCTTCCAGGGAACCCCAAGTCCCAATCTTATATTCAGGCAAACCTGGGGAAGCTGGATCATTGCCACAGAGGATGGTTGTCAGGCTATGACAGGCCAAGAAGTGTCTTGTTGAACTCTGAGGACAGCCCAAGTGAAGGGTAGGAGCAAGGCTCACTGCCCCCAGGACTTGGATAAACTCACACAATGCCCTTCACAGCGAGGTGACCACAGTTGGGAGGCTTGAGCAAATAGGGTGGTGCTGGGGTGGTGGCCACAGATAGAGGTGAGAGTAATGAAGAAGGGAAGAGCCTGGCTGACCCTCACCCTCCTGGACCTCAGATGTGGGCTGGGTCCAGCAGTTCCCAGAGGCCATCACCCTAGGGCCTTAGATCAGCCCAGAACCCACCATCTGCACAACTGAATCTGAGTCAACACTGAGCTGCACCGAATAAGGTTGAACTAAGGAAAAAGGGCAGAGGAAGTAGGGACAAGACAAGTACCTTCCCTCCAGTGGGTTCCAGATTAAGAAGGGGCATGGTGAATGAGATCAGTCGGGTCAGAAACAAGAAGATCCCAAGGGACAGACCCTTGTAGTGGAAATGGTGATGGTGGTTGTGTGCTATCAAGTCTGTTCTGATTCATAGCGACTCTGTATAGAGTTTCCCACCCTAGGTCCATGTAATAAGTACTAAATTGCAAACCACAAAGTCAGCAGTTTAAGTCCATGGGCTACTCCACGGAAGAAAGATTTTCTGCTCCTGTGAAGATTTAAAGCCTCAAAAAGACTCATACAGGGTCTCTATGAGTCGGAACCGACTCCACGGCACTTAACAACACAAATCTTTATGAGAGCAGAAATCCTCATCTTTCTCCAGACAAGCAACTGGTAAATTCAAACTGCTGCTCTTGCGATTAGCAGCCCAACTCGTAGCTCACTATGCTACCAGGGCTCCTCGGTGAAAATGGAGAAGGGGTTGATCCAGAAAGAACCTCCAGGATTTGACAACAAATGAGAGGGAGACATGGGGTGTTAGAGTTCCCAGGTAAGATTGAGTTGCTGTTTCTCTAACTTGCTAGAAATGCAAATTCTCAGGTACCACTTCAGACTTAGCATAGTGGTTACGAATTGGGCTGCGAACTGCAATGTCAGCAGTTCGAAACTACCAGCTGCTCCGCTGGAGAAAGATGAGGCTTTCTGCTCCTGTAAAGATTTACAGCCTCGGAAACCCTGTTCAGGGTCGCTATGGGTCGGAACCGACTCGACGCACTTAACAACAATAACAACAACTTCAGACTTGCAGAATCAGGAACTGGGATGGGACCCAGCAATCTGTTTTAAGAAGCTCTCCAAGGAGTCTGCAGGCCCATTAAGATGTGAAAACTTTAGCTCTAGGTTCGTTGTTCATCCGACAATCTAATCTTCCCTTTTCAAATGGCTGCAGTTTGGACCAGAGTTGGGAATATGGGTGAATCCTCACATTCCTATTCCATCTGTCCTTCCTGTACAGATTCCTCTGGTTCCACGGATTTCAGTGAAAGCCCCAGCGGCTGTGGAGGTGTCAGCCACAGACTCTGGGAAAGGCACTGTTACAACAAAGGAGTAAGTGCTGGGTCTCCACCTCCCATCCACAGGGCTCCTGCACCACCCTGAGCCTTCAGAAAAGAAGCAGGTGGCCTATGTACAGGCGATCAAAATGCTACAACAAAAGCCATGCCAGCTGTAAATTATCTTTCAATGAGGGCAACAAGCCTGGCTCTCTGTAGAGCCTGGTCAACTGTTCCCTAGGATTAAGTTAAAGTGTTTGTGATGGTATCCCCTCTGTTAATGCCAGCTTTTTTAGTCTCAAAGAAGTCTCCCATGGGAGGGTTTTTGGTTAATTAAATGGATGTAATCATGAACCATATTCAGAGGCTCCCACAGGCACCCTGGTGTCAGGAAAGCCTACAGAATGGGCCAAGGCTTCTGCCCACAGGGGAAGAAGTGTGTGGAATACAAAGTAAGACTTTCAGACTAGTTTTAGAACTACTGGTAGTTGCTCTATGAACTCTGGTTCAGATTAAGCAGCTAAAGTAGCAGGTGTGGATAATCCCTCTACAGGAAAGGTTGGAGTCCTTGGCTATAGAACTCAAAATGTCGTGCTCATTCAATGGCTGATGTTTTGTGGCATCTGCCCTTTCCAGCAAGATAGCTTGCATAGATACAGCGAGGCTGTAAACCTTCACAGGATAAGAAAGCCTCATCTTTCTCCTGAACAGTGGCTTGTGGACTCAAACCGCCGACCCTGTGGTTTGCAGTCCAGTATTTATTGTACAGAGCCACCAAGCTGATCCAATAATTCCACTCCTAAGTCTATACCCCAAAGACTTGAAAGCAGGGGTTCAGATACCAACATCATTCACAATAGTCCCAAGGTGGAAACAACCCAACTCTCTCTCTATTAATAGATGAAAGGAGAAACACAAAATGTGATATATCCACACACAATCCATTCATAAAGAAAAATGAAGTTCTGATATATGCATAAGCCTTGAAAACATGCTGAATGAAGTAATTCTGGTACAAAAGAACAAATATTGTATCTTGCTTACATGAAATATCTAGAATAGGCACATTCATAGACATGGCAAGTACATTAGTGATTACAGAGCTTGGTGTGGGGAGAATATTAAGGAGAGTTATTTCTTATGGAGGAGCTCTGGTAGCATAGTTGTTATGAGTGGGTCTGATAACCACAAGGTTAGCAGTTCCAAATTAGCAGCTGTTCCATGGGAGTGAGATGAGGCTTTCTTCTCCCCTAAAGGTTTACGACCTCTGAAACCCTATGCAGCCCATAAGTCAGAACCAACTCCACGGCACACCACCACCAGCATATTACTTAGCAGATACAGAGTTTCTGTTGGGGGCTGGGGGGGGGGGGTGGGATTATCTTTTTTACAGCTTTATGGTTGCAGTTTTTTTTAATCCTAAATTTGGATTTTATAAATAAATTAGAGTGAATTCAGAATTACATTTATTTTAAAAAGAAAGAGAGTGATTGCTTGCATAGAGGTGGGAGGGGTAGACAAGTAGGTAGTAAAGATGCTTTGTATCTTTCTATCCTCAGACTCTCAGGGTGGGCCAAGAGCAACTTGAGGTCCAATGGACCAGAGGACCCAGGGCCCCTTTTTCCTCCCCCCTGCAGTGCTCACCCAAGAAGAGTCATTCCTGAGGGGATCCCAGCAGCAACCCTCCAGCCACACAGATCCTGGTCAAGGCTGTGTTAGTAGAGGGGTACAGACAGCTCTGGCCACCCTTCTCTAGGGTCCAAAATTAAAGCTCTGGTTCAGTGAAGTGACTGCCCTTCCCATCAACCCCGGCCTTTCTTTAGCTCCAGACACCTCAAGAAGATGACTGAAGAGTACCCAGCCCTTCCCCAAGGAGCCGAAGCCTCCCTACCGCTGACAGGAAGTGCTTCCTGTGGTGTCTCCAGCATCCTCCGGAAAATGTGGATGAGGCACAAGAAGAAATCAGAATACGTGGGAGCCACCAACAGTGCCTTTGAGGCCGACTAAAGGTGACCCTCCCCAGGTGCCTTTCGTTGGCCAAGGTTCCCTGGATCAGGGGAGAAAACTTGAGGAGGAGTACTGATCCACCTTCACCTTTGCTAGAAGCTGGTTGGAACATTGTCCAATTTCCATTGGAGGCAAAGTAAACTATTCCTTCTTAGAATTGCTAAAACTATAGGTCTGAAAGTGACTTTGAGAGGTCATAAAGTTTATATTCCTATCTTAAATCAAAACCACACCAAAATCAAACTTGCCTAATCCATTTTAAAGACCTATAAGGAAGGAGGGAGGAGATTCTTCTGTCTTCCCTGTTAGTTGCTCGAATGTGTGTGATTTCTGGTGTAAATGTAAGGACTCGTAAACACAATGGTTCTCTTATCACATTTATTTCACCTTCATGGGGTATGGTTTTTACAACAAAGCACCATATATTTCCTTAGTTCTAATACCCACTAAAGAGTATCATCAGGATCAGTTTTGATGCTAATTTGGCATGATTGCATGAATTCTCTACTCTTTTATGTACAGTGTTTCTATAGAAAAATATGACTATAGATTAAATGTTGAATGCTAATGTTTTCTCAAGTGATATAGCATAGTGGAACTAATAATACCTTACTTTGGAATCCTGATTTTAGTTTTGAAAATGCTTTTCTATTCATTATCTCTTCTAATCTTCATAAAACGGCTGTTAAAGAAAGCACAAGTATTCCCAATCTACAGATGGGAAAGCTGAAGTGTTAGGAAGTTATTTGATACCAGGTAGTGGGACTTAACACTAGGTCCTCCACTTCACCTGCAAGTGATTTGAGAATGTTTTTGCCATTGAGTGGTTGGAGTATGTTCCTGGGAGAAATATTTGAAGGGAAGAATCTAATAACATTGAAACAAATCAATGATTTGAATGAAATACATCATTGTGTATTAGGTTGAACTAGAAGAAATTGCATTTAATGTAGATCAAGACAATTGAATATCATATGGTTCAACTTAACCTGTAACATTATACTTTCCTTCTTTTAATGAAAATGTCATCACCAACTCCATTGTCAATAGCTTTAAAATAATTTAATAATAATAATGATACTCATAATAATGTTGTTGTTGTTGTTAAGTGCCGTCAAGTCGATTCCAACCCATAGCAACCCTGTATAGAGATTCCAAGGAGCAGCTGGTGAGCTTGAACCACCGACCTTGCAGTTCAAATGACTTTGCAGTCTGATGCATTAGCCCACAGAGCCACACATTTATTGAATACCTACTATGTGCCAGACAACATTTGTTGTTGTTAAGTGCCATCGAGTCGGTTCCGACCCATAGTGACCCTGATCAGGGTTTCCGAGGCTATAAATCTCTACGGGAGCAGAAAGCCTCATCTTCTCTCGCGGATCAGCTGGCAGTTTCGAACTACGACTTTGCGGTTGGCAGCCCGATTCGTAACCACTATGCTACCAGAGCCAGACATCATACACTATGCCAATTTTTCTAAACAGGTCTGCGTTAGGTACCCTTACCCATGGAATAAATTTAACCAGAGAGGTTAAGTGATTACATACAGGCTATAGTGCCTGTGTTTTATCTATTCTTGCACACAAAATAGTTCAGAACTCATAGAAAGACCAAGGTTAGTAAGCAATTTCCATCTCAAGCTAAGCATAATTGATTGATAGAAGCTGCCTGGAGTGCTGTGTTCAGATGGAATGTGATATAAAAGAGTGCAGCGATCAATTAGTAATGCCTGCTATGAAAAGGAATTGTGAAATATATACCTTGCGTATTTGTCAACTCTAGCCTGAACTTTACCCCCAGAGGCTTATTTCCTAATTCAGGGGTGAACAGAGTTCTTAATATTAATTCAACCCACTTAATGAGGATTCCATGGTGAAATTTAGACTAAGACTACATTGGAAATTGCCGTGTCGTGCTTCAAAGAAGAGTTTGCTATATTTCAGGTTTCCAATTTATCTGTTGTTCATATGGCTGTTGCTCCAGGGTCATGTGCTGCCTTTGGCTCTCTAAGTAATCTATTTCCATATCCCAGGTGAACCAGAGGAGGCCTGGGCTTCTGGGCTTTCAGCTTGCAGATCTCCGTTCTTCAACCATTGTTTTAAATGTTAACACCCAATCCTTCCTCTCAACCAAATGTGATTTGAAGACCTGGATGTCATTAGTTCTTTCCGATGAGGGATTATTCTCAATGGATTATTCAATAACCTTATATGGTTATTCAATAACCTTATATGGGTCCAGAGCAAAGCTAGGGAGTAAACAGGCAATCTATGGTGAACCTATCAATCAGAGTGTCCTAAGATCATTTTATTGTATTTAACTTATATCTAATGCTGTCTGCTTGAATATGTAACTGGAGATTTATGTAGGATGAAACAACCTTATTTATTTTTAACTTAATATTCTATGAAGTATTTTACCTTGTATAGAACCCTTTTTTTGGCCAATTCAAATAAAATAAAGTGTTCTTGGTCTATGGTGTTAATAAACCGCCACAAGAGAGTGCTGGAGGCTCACTCATTGAATGAGAAGGGAAGGTTTCACAACCTGGAAAGAATTAAGTATCTGGAGCTTGCTGCTCTTCTGCCTAAATGAGAGGAATTGGAGAAACGAACGCAGCTCGCTCGGTCTTTCCATCCTAAGGCCATGTCTGGTTTTCGTATCACAGGCCCTGCCCAGCAGTCAACACCAGGATCATTTCTGGCAGGGACTGGCCTGGCCCCCTGTCCTCTCTGGGCATCCTCTCCTCCTACTTATGTTAACCCCTTAGTTCGTAATACAAAGCTCCAGGGGCCATAGTTACCACAGCCTGCTGGCTTCTCACTGCCTTTCTCCTCTGCTGCCACCTCATGTTCAGCCTCTCCAAAGTCAGCCTCCATGACTCATGGTGCAGCTACTTGGTGAAAGAGGCCAAGGCTGGCCGTCCGGGAATGACCCAGGCTGAAGTTTTCTCCCGCCAGAGGTAACAGAGTTCCAGGACATGTAGGGTAATAAAACTGCCTGTGTTAGGACCAAGTCCAATCAAATATTTCAGTTCTGACTTGACAGAGCTCTATGGCAAATATACTCACCACACCCAATACTTTGATCGCCTTTCGAGCAGGCAGATGGGCAGTGGGTAGAAAAAGCAGCTCCAAATGGAGCCCGATTTTCAAAGAAATCATGTGACAAGTTGTCTCTGACTCTAAATTGGCAGAGACAGAGGGATAAGCAAGGAAAAACACAGGCAAAAAAATACGACTTTCCTAGGAATTTGAATTTGCATTTTGTTTTTAATTTCTTATAAGAATGTCGGCCTTCATTGAGAAGTGTATGGAAAATCTTTCAGTACAGTGGATACAGAGAAAATGAGGTCTCATTCTGCAGACTACACCCCACACCTCAATTTCTTTGTTGTTGTTGTTGCTACTTTGGGCCTGGGACAACATGCACATCTATTTATAGCCTTTGTTAGGAAGGAGCAGGTAGATAGATAGGAAAGGCGTGTGCTATCAAGGGAGAGGCAGCAGAAGGAACCTAACAGGGTTAGGTTTATTGACTGGATTCCTGAGTGTGGGTCAGCCTTGTTTCTAGCTCCTTGTTGAGGTCTGTGGAGGGACCAGGTAAAGAGTCTGGTACTGCCTCACATTATAGACCTTTTCTATACCCTGGGATTTCTCAAGCATTTCTACAGACCCAAGTGCTAAATCCTGAGCCCTGGACTACTGGCCCCTTGCACAGATTACCTTGAGGCTATCTCCCCCCTGCAGAATCCCTCAGTGATGCAAACAGTTAAGTGCTCAGCTACTAACTGAAGGTTGATGGTTCAAACCTACCCAGAGGCACCTCAGAAGAAAGGTTACAGCCATGGAAACTTTTATGGAGCATAGTTCCTCTCTGTCACCAAGGGTCTCCATGATTCAGATCAGACCTCAAAGCAACTGGTTTGGTTTGGTGTTATCCACCCCCAACTCCCACTATCACTGCCTCGGGGGATAAGTAGTCAAGTCTTTGCCTGTTCACCTTAGGGGGACCCTACGGTTTTCCTTGGATCCTTCCAGCCCCAAATAGCGAGGCAAATATCTGGAATTTTGAGAAACTGTTAACCAATGTTGTCTAAAGAGCAGCAAATTGAGTTTCCTATTGTTTGTCTTTCTGGGCTGTAGGCATTCTTTAGGGAGAGGTCCCACTGCAACCATGAACCAGGTTTTGCTCATATCAGATGCCAGTGAGTTAACGATTCAACCTTAACTAAAGGAAGTGGTAACAAGCTATTCTGTGTCAGAAAGAAGTACAGCCAGAATGCTCCTTAGAAGCCAGGATGGCAACACGTCATCTCTCATACTTCGGACTGATTATCAGGAGGGACCAGTCCCTGGAAAAGGACATCATGCTTGGTAAAGTGGAGGGTCAGCAAAAAAGAGGAAGGTACCCAATGAGATAGAGTGACACAGTGGGAGCATCAATGGGCTCAGGCATAACCATTGTGAGGTTAGCTCAGGACCAGGCGATGTTTTGTTCTGTTGTGAATAAGGTCACTATGAGTCTGGCACCTAACAACAACAACAATGGAAGTGGTCAGCACTACCCAATCCCACAATAGTATGTTTGGCAGGAGGTCGGGATTGGGGAGGCTACACATCAAGCATTAATCAGCAGCTCCTGATGAACAAGACACAGCTATTCCATAATCACAAATGTCAAGTGCTCCAAGTGTGATCACATTCTAGGGTGACCTCATTCAGATAGAGGTAAAAAGGCAAGGCAAACAGGCAGAACACTAGTTCTGCCTGAGACAGGTTTATTTTCAGTGTGCTCCCATCTTCCCAGTCAACACACACACACCTTACTTTTCTCTCTGCTCCTTTCCCCAGTTTCCCCACATTCTGCTTCTTGGCCCCTAGTGGAGTCTGGGTCCTCACGATGGCTTTTGCCCACCAGGACTACCACCTCCCTTACCCGGTGTGGGAAAACTTATGGCCTAACTCCCCAACTGCCAGAAACATTACCCTGACAGAGAGCTTGAGAGACTGTGTTTAACCTAGTGGAGACTGGTTCTTCAGTTTGGAAAAAGAAACTGTAACATCTTCTCCCAAATGTCCTAGAAAAGACTAAACAAAGTAACCAAATGCTGGTGTGTAGCTGGTATGCACTGGTGAATGTGCTGGAATATTTCAACCCTGCTGGATAATGGCCTGCCCCCACCCAGCTCCTGAGCCTTCCTCTCCACCCAGCTGTATGCCCTGCAGCCCAGCCTCGCTCCTGGGGGATTAGGGCCCCAGGATCTGCCCAGCGCTGTGGCCAGCATCTGTTCTCATTAGTCATCTGCCCATGTAGTATCCGTTGTTAGAGTTCTGATCATCCTTCTGGATACACCACATTTGAATGTTTCTAGTCCTGATGTGGCACTGTGGTAATCCACCAGATTGCAAAGCCATTTGAACTTCAAGATTGACAGTTCATGCTCACCAGCTGCTCCTCAGAAACCCTAGATAGGGTCGCTATGAATCGGAATTGACTCTACGGCACTTAACAACAACAACAACATTTTATAAACTGAGGCAGAGAGCACGTGAATGTCAGGGAGGGTGAGGTGTGGAGAAGTAATCCTTTCAACTGTTAATAGTCATTTGTACCTCAGCATAGGTGAATGAAGGGCTAGATACGAGGAGAAAGGAGGGACTAAAACAAGGAAAGGTTAGAAAGGACGCTGAATGGGGAGGCAAATTCAGGCTACTTACTCTAGTTGGTTTTAACTGCTTGTCAAGTCCATCCCTACTTAGGGTGACCCACGTGTATCAGGGTAGAACTGTGCTCCACAGAGTTTTCAATGGCTGAATTTCCCAAAGTACATCACCAGTTCTTGTTTTGAACTGCCAACCTCTTGGTTAGCTGCCATACACATTAATTATTTTTATCACCTAGAGACTCCTCCACTTTGTCCTTAGTCCTATTTATCCCCTGACAGCATTGAAAATTCCTCAGATTCCAAGTGCAGTGATCCTCAGAAGGAAACATGCTACATGAAGAAAAGGGGGACTGGCCAGCAGAGGTGCTGCCCAGGTCCACTCACCACATGCATACACTGTGGACACATGGCTCTCCAAGGTGGTCGGGATGAGCATGGGCTCAAAGGGAGGAAATTCGGTGCTAAGACAGTCCCACCACTTGCTTGGTGTATGGTCATGTGACTGTGTGCACATGGTATGTACTCTGAGTGTATGTGTGCTAATGTGCATTTCTCTGTGTGCACCTGTACGTATTTGTGTGTTTGTCATTGGTCAAGTGGCTTAACTTCTTTGAGCCTCCATTTTGCCTGATCTGAGAGGCATAGATTAAATCACCTGCCTCATCAACCTCACAGGCTGATGGAAGATCAAAAAAGAACTGCATGCAAAAGGGCTTCGTAAATTATGAATTGCTCTTCCAACATATGGTGTTATGATTATCCATTCCATTCAGAAAGAAGCTAAGCTGGGCGTGGGAGAAGTGACTCAGATGCTAAAGACAGGAGTGAGGGCTGAAGGGCTAGTCAGGGACTGAAAATAGAATTCGTTTTCAGTCTCCTTGGCCCGGCCTTTCAGTGGCTTGCAGAGCGCTTAGTTACCTGCTCCATAGATCCCAAGCTGCACCCACAGTGACCACAGAACTACCGGTCAGTGCTGTCCTGTAGCCCTCAACTCACAAAGGAAGAGGAGGGCGGGAACCAGTGCTTTCTGTTCACTGGTGAATTCGAACGGTGCCTTCTGGCACTCCAGGAGCTGCCTGCTCATTGCCAAATGCCACTCCTGGCCTCCTGCCTGCATTCTCTCCCAGCAAAATTCACCCTCTGATAAAGTTGCAAAGCACCCTGACTGGGTCCCCCTTTCCCAGCCACCACCCTGCCCAAGTCCTGTAGCCCCAGGCAAGTAGCAGAGATTTGTAATCACAGAGCAGAAGTCTGGTGGTAAACTAGCCAGCTTGGGTGTAACCAGGCAGAGATTTGAAGTTTCACAAACAAACACTCCATCAAGGCATTCCTGCTGCTGACTACGGCCAAGGAAAGCAAGGTAATAACTCAGGAAACAGTGACTTCACCAGGAAAGCAGGCTTCCCAGTCTCACACACAAAACCCACCTCCTGAATCACCCAGGAGTCTTTTTGTCCTGAAAACCCCTAAGAGGCAGAGCAGGTGGCAGGTATAGAAAGACTTTCCCCCACTATCTGGAGTTACGCTGTGTGGGGGAGGGAGGTTCAGCCTCAAGGTCCTGCCCTCTTGTCACAACAGACAGAAGCCAGCAATATGTCAATGTTACTGGGCATCTTGGCTCTCCAGGCCCTGGCAGGGCTCTCCAGATGAGTGTCCTCCGGGCCGCTACTAGGAGAGGGATGTTATCGCTAACTGGCTCAGACTAACCTGTTTCATTTCCCCATCTGCTTCTTATCCTCAGGATGTGTGAGGGGTGGAGATAGGGAAGGAAGTAGGTAGGAGGGAAGAGAAGGGAATACTGGCTTGCCTGGCCTGAGAAGAGGGAGTGCAAAAAGCCACCCCATCTTCTGACACTGGTCAAACATACATGTGGTTGTCCAGGGCAGAGTACAAGAGGCTGCCCGAAGCCACAGGCTGGATGCATATATCTTCCTTGTGGGTGGGATGGACTCTGTATCAACAAGAACTGCATGTATTTGAATGTTTACCTTGTACCAGGCACGGGTGCTCAAAGTTCATTTATTTCTCCAAACAATGCTAGGAGAGAGTGCTTTCATTTAACCCTTCTTTACAAAGGCGCTCTGGTAGCATAGTGGTTACGAATGTGGCGGCGGTGAACCTTAAGGTCAGCAGTTCAAAACTACCAGCTGCTCTGTGGGAGAAAGATGAGGCTTCCTGCTCCCGTAAAGATTTACAGCCTCCGGGAAACCCTGTGCAGGGTCGCTATGGGTCGGAACCAACTCAACGGCACTAACAACAGTAGCAATTACAGAGCCTTAGAGAGCTAACTCTACCACCAATCCGTTACTTTGTCATACTGTGGTGGCTTGCATGTTACTAGGATGCTTGAAGTTATGCCATTAGTATCCCAAATACTAGCCGGGCCACCCATGGTGGACAGGTTTCAGAGGAATTTCCAGACTAAGACTAGAAAGAAAGGCCTGATGATCTAGTTTTGATAATTAACCAATGAAAACTTTTAGGAGGTAGATCACCAGGACTTTCTTCTGAGGCTCATCACAAGTCCCCAACCTCTTGGTTAGCAGTTGTCTTACTGATCTAGTGCTGCTATAACAGAAATACCACAAAGTGGATGGTTGTAACAAACAAACATTCTCCCATAGTTTAGGAGGCTAGAAGTCCAAATTCGGAGTGCTGGTTCTATAGTAAGGCTTTCTCTTTGTGGACTCTGGAGGAAGACCTCAGTCTTTTCAGCTTCTGTTTCCTTGGCGATCCCTCTTCCCTGCCTCTGCTTCCTAGCTTCCTTGTTTAAAGTGTTTTATATCTCAGGAGATTGATTTGACACACCCTCTACAAATCCTACCTCATTAACATACCAAAACAAACCATTCCCAAATGGGATTATAACCACAGACAGATTAAGATTTACAACACACAATTTTAGGGGACACAATTCAACCCATAATATTCCACCCTCTGGCCTTCCAAAATTCATGTTCCTGACACATGTAAAACACACTTATCCCATTACATCCCACAAGTCTTAAATTTAAACTCCAAGTCCCAAATCTCATCTTCTGAATCATCTAAATCAAATATAGGTGGGACTTTTGGTGCATTCCATCCTGGGACAAAATTCTTCTTCATCTGTGAACCTGTGAAATGTACACTACAAGTTATCTATTTCCAAAGTACAGTGGTGGAACAGACATAAGGTAGACACTTCCATTACCAATGGAAGAAATTGGAGAAAAAGATAGAATAACAGACATCAAGCAAATCCAAGGCCCAGCAAAATATTTTAATATGAGCCCCTCATGTCTTGAAAGTAAACCTCTCTTCTCTGAACCATGTAGGCAATGGTCTCACCCTCCAGAATCTGGGCATTGGCCATGCATCCTGGATTCTGGGTGGACGCCTGTTAGTCCTGGGCTTCAGCTCTGCCTTTCAGGCCCACTAGGATGGCAATTCTTCTCCCTCGGTTTTGGGTGGCTTCTTTCTCCTAGTTTATCTGAATGGCAATCCCAGCCTGCAGCTCCAGTAGCTGTTATTCTCTGCCCCTTGGACATGACAGTTTCATCCCTCAACTTTGGGCAATGGCACATCATCTTTGCCAAACTGAATGGCAGCCCCACATTCAGGAACTAAGTTACAAAGATCTGACTCTTTGAAAGTAGGAGGATGTGGTTCTGTCCTTTAAGACTGAGGCAGTTCTACTTTCAGTGCTCCTTCCAACAGTTTTGCTGATGTCCAAGCTGCTCCTTGGATGCTCTTTTCTTTTCTTAAAAGACAACAGAAGCAGCCCCTTTGCCTGTTTTCTGCCTGTAGAATTCCAAGAGACAGACAGCATTCTTACCTTTTATTTTGTTTCTCAGTCCCCTTCAGTCGAAGCTGATGGGTTTTCTGTTGTAGACGTTGGTTAGATCCATCAATTATAAGCTTAATCTCTTTAATAAAAGGTTATACAGCCAAGTCATTGGTGAAAATTCTAGGAGACATGTCCTTAGTTTATGCAACCGAATTTTCCAAATCTTTTTAGTTTTTTTGCATGTTGCCGAGTACGTTTTTTAAGTCCACATCTTTCCTCTCCCATTTTGCTGTAAGCAGCAAGAAAAACCTTTACCATCTTACTTAGAACTCTTATCATCTAGATATCCAAGTTCTTCATTTACAAGTTCTGCCTTCTACCAAACATTTGAACAGAATTCAGATAAGTAATTCTTTGCCACTGCATAAAAAGCATTGACCTTCCTCCATTATCCAATTGCATGTTTATCATTGTCTTTTAAAGCCTAACCAGAAGCACCTTATGACTTCTGTTTGGTGTGGTGCTATAGGATAAGCACTGGACTGAGAACCACAAGGTCAAAATCAACAGGTGCGCCTGAGAAACTCTATACAGGGTCACTACGAGTCAGAATCTACTCGAGTACTTAACAACAACAAGAGAAGCACATTCTGTGCAGCATTCTGTGATGGTGACATAGGTCTTCTCTAAAATGATACTTTCGCTGTAGTGTTTCTTACTTCCTTCTGAGTCCTCCCTAGACTTATCTTTAATGTCTATCATTCTGCCAACAGTTTTTTCAAGGCAATCCAGACTTGTACTATTAGGCACTTTAAAACTCTTCCAACCTCTACCAATTATGCAATTCCAAGACTGCTTTCAGATTTTAGGGATCTGTTAGAGCAGCACCCCACTCTTCTAGTACCAGATTCTGTCTTACTTTTCTAGTGCTGCTATAACTGAAATACCACAAGTAGATGACTTTAACAAACAGAAATGTATTTTCTCAAAGGTTAAGAAGCTGGAAGTTGCAATTCAGAGTGCCAACTCTAAAGGGAAATTTTCTTTCTCTGTCAGTTAAGAAGGAAGGTCTTTATCTCTTTTGTTTCTGCTTCCTGGTTTCTTGGAGATCTCCATGTGGCTTGGCAGCTATCTTACCCCATCACTTCTTTCTAATTTATTTGTTTAATCTGTTTTATATCTCAAAAGAGAGTGACTCCCACACCCCCAAAAGCAAAACAAACAAACAAACAAAAACAGAGGGAATAGAAACAAATACTGATGCACGGAAGGGATTGTAATCATTGCAGTGAAACAATGAGTGTAAAACCAATGTTCTCCCATGGAAACTATCATTCAATTCACAATAAAAACTTAAAAAAAAAAAAACAACCGAGAGAGAATGCCTTGCTGACTGGGTAAAAGAGGGAAAGTAATGTTAAGGTGATTATCTTATGAATGTTGGTCTCCTTTGCCACCTCAATAGACAGAGTGGGATAGAAAGGAATATCGGGAAATATGGTTACAGAAAGCTTGTAAGTCCACTTTCAGCCTATAACTGATTGGAATGCCTAAAAGGGGTCCTAGAACTTGCCCAGTGAAATAGGCTTCTTGTGGAGCCTGTGTAGAGTATAGGACCTTAGGTAGAATCCTGAACTCCATTCAGAACTTTCTGAGGTGGGACATTCATTCCCACTTGAAAGGACATGAAGACCAACCTGGGGTGGCTAAAGGAACAGAAACAGAAGTTTTTTGTTTTTTGTTTTTTAAGTTTTTATTGTGAATTGTGTGATAGTTTACATGGGAGAACATCAGTTTTATACTCATCCAATCATATTTTGTTTCATTGCAATGATTAACAATCCCCTCTGTGTATCATCATTCAACAATATTTGCTTCTATTCACTCTGTTGTTTATTTTATGGTGGTACACAAAAACACTCAGGGATACATAATCATTTAAACAACCAAAGGGCACATTCTGCAAGCCAGCCTCCTGGTCACCAGCACACAGCTTTTCTCTTTCCATGAATCTAGAGTCCTCAACTGCTCCCTCTCTCCATGCATGACTCTAGAGTCCTTTATAATTGTGACAATTGCAATTAGTCATGATAACAGTTACTCGCTATTGAATTGTAAGAATCTTATCCCCATCTCCTTTCACTAGACCCATCTAGACAGTGGGAACTCTACCTTCCCCTGCACTCTGAAACTAAACTCCCTCTTGAAAAGGTGTAAGCCAGTCACTTAGTGCCTTTATAGCCTCTCCCCGCAATTTTAGTTGCCTGTCCCCAGAAGAGGCTTCTTGAAATAAAGACCAGCAAAACAAAGGCAGACTGCCCAGCTGTTCTTACGCATGCAGCCTTTGCCAGGCCTGGTGATCTCTGAGGAACTCCAGACAGCTGTGGACACTGGGCAGATGCAGCCCTTCCAAAAAAAAAAAAAAGGCAGACTGAATGGCTCTTTTGGCTGTTACAAGAACAAACAGGCTGTTCGCTTGGGAGTCATCAAAGAAAGCCATCAAGTCCCTTCAGGACAAACCCCTTCCAAGACTGAAACTCAATGGGAACACCCGGGCAGGCTTATAAGCTCACTGACTGCGTTGGTCTACTTGTGAGAGGAAGTTGGGGGAAAGGCAGTAATGAAGACAAATGGACTGAATTCAACCATGTTCCATAGACTCCTGTTGACCTTGAAATGAGAGAGAAAAGAGGAAGGGCAGATTAGGCCGAAGTTTGGGGAAACTAGGGAACCCCTGAACCCATGGACATGGAGCTAACCACTGGGGGTAGAGCTGAGAGTGAAGCATCCAGCTGATATGAAGTGGGGAGAGGCACGCAAGAACACCCAAACTTGCAGATAAAACCCATTTGACATAGCTTGGATGGCTTGATCAGAACTCGACTAGAATAAGATAAAAAAAAAAAAAAAAATTCACACTGGAAGCAAGTGTAAATGGCTACAATTTGATGAACTTGACCTTCGCTTATGGATGTAGTAGCTCAAAATACCAACCAAGAGGGAAAGAGTCTTCACATCAAGGATAAAGTTATCCCTTCAGTACATAAGGATGGACAACTTAGACATTGGCTACCTAAAGGCATGAAATGACTGACTTACAAATTTTCAAGAGGGAATTTAGTTTCAGAGCAAGGAGGAGAAGGTAGAATCCCCTGTGAATAGCTTTCATCTTTTCTAGATGGGTCAGGTGAAAGGAGATGGGGATAGGATGCTTTGATTCAGTAGTGAGTAATTGTTATCATGACTAATTGTCATGGTAACATCTGTAAAGGCAGAAGTTGTGTAACAAAAAGTGGGGAGTAGTTAATCTTACATTCCAGAAACAGAGGATCCTAGGACCATCCATGGAGAAGAGCACGAGCAGAATATGGGACACTATCCAGAGAAGCAATGACATCAGAGATGTAGGCACAGATGATGACATGGAAAGAGGGAGTAGCTGAGGACTCTAGAGTCATGGAAAGAGAAAGGTTGTGTGCTGGAGGGCAGGAGGCTGGCTTGCAGAATGTGCCCTTGGGTTGTTTAAATGATTATATATTTTTGTGTGGTTTTGTGTACATCTTTAAAAAAGAGAGAAAAAAAGAGGGAACAGAGGCAAATACTGTTAACCTATGGTGCATGGAAGGGATTGTAATCATTGCAATGAAAATAATCTGACTGGTGGAGTGCAAAACCAATGTTCTGCCATGTAAACTATCACTCAATTAATAATAAAAGTTTTTTTTAAATAAAAGAGAGAGAAAGAATGACTTAAAACACATTATTGAGTTTACACTAATCCTGTCTCATTAACATAACAAAGACAACCTGTTCTTTCTAAAACGAAATTGTAATAGCAGGCATTGTGGCTGTTTTTATTAAGTGCACTCAATTGGTCCAAACTCATAGCGACCCTGTGTAGGGATTCTGAGGAGCAGCTGGTGAGCTTGAATCACCCACCTTGCAGTTCTAATCAACTTTGCAGTCCAGCACAACCACACCAGGACTCCAAAAGCAGGCATAAAGGTTAGGATTTACAATACATAATGTTGGGAGACACAGTTTTGTTTTGTTTTGTTTTTTAACTAACAAGAAAATAAACAAAAAACAAACATGAGCCTTCAAAGAAGGCCTTCTTAAGTTGGGAACACTTTTCCAGTCCTCGCCATTGTTGTTGTTAAGTCCTGTGGAGCCAATTCGGACTCATAGCGACCCAGGATACGGTTTCAAAAGAGCAACTGGTGGGTTTGAACTGCCATACTTGTGGTTAGCTATCCAGGGCTTATCCTACAGTGCCACACCAGGCCTCTGCTACTAGGGACACTTGCAATAAGGATGCTTAGGAAGAAAGGGGAGTCCTTAGGGTACAATAGTTTCTTTTAATAGTGGTGGAATTATTTTTAAAAAGATAGTAGTGATGGTTACACAACATGCTGAATGTAAACAGTGTCACTAAATTAGACATGTAAATATTATTAAATTGGCAAATGTTTGGTTATTTTTTTTTTTTAATCACAATTTTTTTTTTTAGTTTGGAAATCGGGCCACACCCAAGCTAACCCATCTAAAAATGCAAGATCCTCTGAGCTCATTGGGAATGGGAGGGGTTCCCTCCTGGAAGATACACGTTCCTTAGGTCTCCACAGTCCCCCCTACCCCCACCCCCTACCCCCATTGCTTCCACTTTGGCGTTAAAACACAAAAAGGTGATATAGGGAGCAATGTCGGAGGAGCAGAAGTAAGTTCCCCTCACCTAGACACACTCTCACTCCTACCCCAGCCACTCCTTCCAGGACAAAAGGGCCTGGAAGGGTCTTATTACACTTTGTGGACTGATAGAAAGCAACTCTTCAGAAAGCCACCCAGGGTTCCCTCTCCACGTGACAGGGGCTTTCCAGCCACCAATTAACAGGACTGAAGACACGTGGTGAGGAGGAGGTCGGCTTTGTGGGAAAGGCCCAGCCTGTATCTTCAGCCTGGAGCATCCAGGTTCTAGAGCGTCGTTGCAACTTCTGCACAATGAAGACGGCTCCTACCTGCTCCTGAATTCCTTTATACCTCTCTGGATCCCCATTTCCTGTTTCTGCTGGACCATCTATCATTCTAAGGACCCAGAGAAAGCTAGGAACTCCTTCAGTGTTCCTGGTAAAAGCTGTAGCTAGTTTTTAGAAGGAAGAAATGCTGCCTGTGGCTCTGGGAGGCGGGATGAGGAGCCAGGCATTCAGCCAGCCCATTACTCAGCAGGTAAGCTGATTGCGAAAGCCGCCTTCCTGACCCAAAGTAACTCCAGTATCCAGGGTAACCACACAAACAGTAGGGGGGCATGACAGGTCAGTGCCCTGGCTTCCTTCACTGAAAAATCCCCTACATCACAGGCCATCAGGGAGAAAAAACAGCAACAACAACACAAGAAACAGGTAGGCTTCCAAATCTGAGAACATTGCTTCAACCTCAGAACATTTTAGTCTCTTTCCTCTCTCTGCCTAGAAGCGCAGTTAATAAGGCCACTGGTCTTGTTTAGGCCCAAGTGATTCATTTTTTGCTGGAGGCCTCCTTGAGCCCCACCATCAAAACCTGGATTCATGACAGGGATTTAAGAAGCACAGCCTTCTCCACAATTGAATAATGTATTTCTAAATGTAATCCCTGTCTTCGTAATACTTGTGAAACAATAAAAAGGCAAAAGTTATCCTAAAGAAACACAGAACATAGCAGGGCTTTTTTGGAATTGTGGGATGCCCCCTCCCAAGAAAAAGTGGAGGGTAGGGAATATGTCCTATAAGAAGTGGGCTGGGAATTTAAGATGACAGAAAGGAAGAGAAAAAGAGAAGAGTCTTAAAAGAAACTTAGAATCAGAAAGTGGGATGATTTCAGGTAGGTTAAGCTGCTTGTTAATGAACAGTGCTAGACACTGGGCATGTGAAAATGGAAGAGGTAGTCCTTGCCCTTGAGGCATGAAGCAATCTAGAGGAAGACACTGATGTGAACAAATTGGAAGACACTGTGATCTGTTTTACAGCTGAGGTATTTACAGGTGACAAAATGTAAACAAAGGAGTTAGCGTCTGACTGGTAAAGTCAGAGATACTTAAGATGAGTATTGAAGGATGAGTAGAAGTTGTGCTAAGAAAAGATAGGGAGTCCTGGTGTGGCACTGTTGGATAACTTGTGGCTAACCACAAGGTTGGAGGTTCAAACTCATCAGCGGCTACTCAGAAACTCTATACTGACTCGATGACATCTAACTACTACTATTACTAGTTAGGTGCACAAGACTTTTTAAAGTGTTGAAGAGCAAAGATATCAGCTTGAGGACTAAGGTGCGCCTGACCCAAGCCATGGTATTTTCAGTAACCTTATATGCATGCGAAAGCTGGACAGTGAATAAGGAAGACTGTAGAATTAATGCTTTTGAGTTATGGTATTGGAGGAGAATATTGAAAGTGCCATGGGCGGCCAAAAGAACCAATAGATCCGTTTTGGAAGAAGTGCAGCCAGAGTGCTCCTTGGAGGCCAGGATGGCCAAATTTTGTCTCTCATACTTCAGACATATTGTCAGAAAGGACCAGTTGCTGGAGAAGGATATCATGTTTGGTAAGGTAGAGGGTCAGAGATAAAGAGGAAGACCCTCCCCGCCCCCCCCAACGAGATGGATTGGCCAAATGGCAGCACTGATGGACTCAAGTGTTTCAACAGTAGTGAGGTTGGCCCAGGATAGGGCAGTATTTCGTTCTGCTATGCATAATGTCACTATGGGTTATTACTGACTCGATGGCACTTAACAACAACAACTACTACTACTGCTAGTTAAGTCCTGGTGTGGTGCTGTGGGATAAAGCACTGGATCGTAAGGTCGGTGTGAACCACAAGGTCGACCGTTCAAACCCACCAGCTGCTTCTTGGAAACCCTGTATAGGGTCGCTATGAGTCAGAACTGACTCGATGGCATGTAACAACAACAACAACTATTACTACAAGGTCATTCCAGAGAGAGTCAGTTAGGAAAGACTTGGAGGAAAGATACATAGAAACCAGGTTAGAGAGATAGCTTTGTGAGGACAGACGTCTGGCAAGGATTTTGGAGAATGGCAACATAGGGCAACCCGAGTTCAAGGGGATGGTGGGCAGGGGGAAGAAAGAGAGAAAGGAGAGAGAATAGTCTTGATTGTACTTTGTAGATAGGTCTTCCTTCCTCTCAGACTACTTATCAAGTGAGAAAAATAACACCTACTCTTCAAAGTTATGGTAAGAATTTACATATGGTAATGATGATAAATCATTTATTAAAAAAAATTTTTGTACATAGTAGGCATTTGCTAAATGACAGTTTCTTTTAAACAGTTGTTAAGTTCATATGAGTTTGAACTGTCAACCTTGTGGTTAGCAGTCTACTGCTTATCCTACAGTGCTACACCAGGATTCCTTTTAAAATGCTGTTGTTGTTGTTAAGTGCTGTTGACTCAGTTCTGACCCATAACAACCCTGTATAGGGTTTCCTAGGAGTGGCTGATGAGCTCGAACTACGAATCTTATGGTTCCAACTGACCTTGCAGGGCAGCACATTAACCCAGGAATCCCATAAATATCTGTTGAATTCAGTGAAAAGTTAACCACTCTAGATTAGTTCTATCACCAGTTTACTCAAAGGAAATCAAAACAAACTTTCTTCCTGGGAACTAGAAGGCTTAAGAAGGTGGGGTTGAAACTGTGCCCTATAAAGGACACCCTTTCAAAGCTCAAGCCTCACCCACAATGGGGAGGGAGCTTGTGGAGAGGTAGTATCAGGGTCCAGCAGACAGCCTTCGCCCAAGCTGTACCCCTTAGAAGTGAAGCAGATCACCCTCCTCCTCAGAGCCATGGAGGAGAGGATGGCTATGGAGCTTGTAACAGTGCACTCGGGGACACCTGCAGCACAGGAACAAATGTGACCCCACCCCCTCCCCAGCTGCTAGTGCCTCATGACAAATGTTTGGTCAAGGGATATAGAACAGGCATGAGGGAAGGATCCTACCACACTCCATTCTCCACCATGGCTCTCAAACTTCAATGATAACATTAAAGAAACCAATGGTTGCTGAATCAACCCCAGTTCATGACAATCCTGACTCATGGCAACCCCCTGTGAGTCCGAGTTGTTGCTCTTCTTGTTGTTAAGTACCATCAAGTTGGTTCTGCTGCATTGGGTTTCCAAGGAGTGGCTGGTGAGTTTGAACCACCAGACTTTTGGTTAGCAGTCCAGTATTTATCCTACAACGCCATACCAGGACTGAGAGTAGAACTGCTATATCCTATTGAGGAGTGCCTGGATGTGCAAGTGGCTAATGCTAACCAACAAGTTGGAGGTTCAAGTCCAAACAGAGATGCTTTATAAGAAAGGGCTAGCAATCGACTTCCCCCACAAACTCACCACTAAAAATCCTATGCAACACAGTTCTACTTTGGCACACATGGGATTGCCTTGAATTAGGGTTGACTCAACAGCAACTGGCTACTGACTAAAGGAGGGGGGAAACTCATTTGTACCAATCCCTGTGATGATTTACACTAATTTTGTAAATGTCACTTTGATAGTTGCAAACATAAAAGCAAGCATAAAATTTTCACATTTTTGTTCTTTTAGAACATTAAAGCCCAAGCCATGTATTTCCTGTGGTCATTCCTTAGGATTATTAATTGAAACAAAATCACAAAATGCAAAAACTCTTGTGGAGACCTTGGGGACACCGGTTTGAGTAAAGCCACCTTAAATAATGTATACTCCAGGAAGCCTCTGTGTTATCCACCACAAAGCAACATCAGTAGGTAGACATCACTGAACAGTTCCAGGATTTTAAAAATTATATCCACACCTGGATTGTGCAGAAAAACTGATGTGTCTCTGAAGAAACAACTTTGATGCTGTCCTATACAGAATCTTCTAGAAATTAAGAAATTTATAGCTTCCCAGAGTTTGGGTTCTATAGCGGCATTTAAGATGAGGCTTTCTGCTCCCACAAAGATTCACAGCTTCAGAAACCCTATACAAGGTCACTATGAGTTGGAACCAATTCAAGGGCACACAACCACCACCAACCACCCATGAGAGCCCATATATTATCACACCCAAGGCCAACTCCCACTATGAGTGCATTTTTTGTTCATGCCCTTGGTTCAATATCCAGTAACAAAGCAAGAAAAACATCACTACAGATACTCTAGTGCTAATAAATTAAAGCAGAATATTGAAGCAAATAATCTGAGAAACTGGACTATATGAAGAAGAACCTCAGTATCAGGATTAGAGGAAGAGTCGTTAACAATTTGCCTTATGCAGATGACACAACTTTGCTTGCTGAAAGCAAAGAGGATTTAAAGCACTTACTGATGAAGATTAAAGAGTACAGCAATAAGTATGGATTATACCTTAATGTAAAGAAAACAAAAACCTTAACAACTGGACCAGTAAACAACATCATGATAAATGGAGAAAAGGCTAAAATTGTCAAGGATTTCATTCTGCTTGAATCCACAATCAATGCTCCTGGAATCAACAGTGAAGAACTCAAACAACAAATTGAATTGGGAAAATCAGCTGCAACCAATATCACTTTGAAGACTAAGATGCACCTGATCCAAGCCATGGTATTTTCCATTGCCTCATATGTATGCGAAAGCTAGTTGCACAATGAATAAGGAAGACCAAAGAATGGTGTTGGCAAAGGATATTGAATATACATGGGCTGCCAAAAGAATTTGTTTCACATACTGCGGTCATGTGATCAGGAGGGACCAGTCCCTGGAGAAGGACATCATGCTTGCTAAATTAGAGGGTCAGTGAAAAGAGAGGAAGAACTTCAGTGACACAATGGCTGCAACAGTGGGCTTAAACATAACAAAGATTGTGAGGATAGTGAAGGATCTGACATTGTGCATAGGGTCACTTTGAGTTGGAACCAATTTGATGGCCCCTAACAAATGGTGCTGTGGGTTAATGTGCCAGACTGCAAAGCCATTTGAACTACAAGGTCAGTGGTTCAAGCTCATCAGCCACTCCTCAGAAACCCTATACAGGGTGTCTATGGGTTGGAACAAACTCTATGGCACTTAGCAACAACAACAACAACAACCACAGAGTAACCTCTTTCCCAACTGATTCACAGTCTTATGTCTTGCAAGAAAAACTTCCAAGCACCAGTAACGATGTCCTTTAAGCGTTCAGTGTTTCTACTGAGGATCTGAGAGGAACAAAATATGTATATATATATATATATATCCTCTTTTTAGGACTCCTGGTGTGATGCTATAAGATAAGCACTGGACTGGACTGCTAACAGAAAGGTTGGCAGTTCAAACCCAGCCAGCCACTCCTCGGAAACCCTATACAAGGTCGCTATGAGTTGGAACCAACTCTATGGCACTTTAGCATCAACAACAATTTATATGAGTGGGCTTCTAAAAGTTCATGGGAAAATTCCATTATCTTTCCATTCAATTTTCCTATGAATTTTTTGAAGCCCTCTCTTAATATGCTATAAATATAACCAAGGATATAATAGAATATACATGGGGAAAGTTGTGAAAACTTCTTAGCCACACTAAACACTATGAGACCTGGGAGCTCAGAATCATAGTTTCAGAGGGCACTAAGATTAACTGGCATACATAGTCCACAAAGACAATATTCTACAACTTATGTCGGTGAGTAACAACTGGGCTCTTAACAACTTGTGAATGGCCATTTAAGGTGCAACTGTTGATCTCTCCCTGTCCAGAGGAAAGCAGAGTGAAGAAAATCAAAGTTGAAGGAAAGCTGGTGAGCTTGAACCTCCAACCTTGCAGCGCCACACCAGGACTCTCTCATAAAAATGCATCTGTCGAAACATCCTCTGTCAACCCTATATATATAGTAATGGGTATAGTCCCATTTGCTTTCTTACCCCTGTTCAGTTTGTGTCTATCTAGATAATTGTTATTACTGTTATTGCAGGATTGTGTATGTAATAGTATTTGCCTTTGTTGTCGTTAACTTGTGTGTTCCTCCCAGTGTTTTCTTTTGCCTTGATCATTTGGGATATTGACTGTTGATCCAAGTAGAGTAAACTCCTTGACAACATTGATTTCTTAGTCATTTATCATGGTTGTTGTTAGGTTCCATCAAGTTGGTTCTGACTCATGGTGATCCTGTGTAAACAGAACGAAACACTTGGTCCTGTGCCATCCTCACACTTGCTGCTACACTTGAGTCCATTGCTGCTGCCACTATGCCAATCCATCTTGTTGGTGGCTCCCCCTCTTTTTGCTGACCCTCCACTTTACCAAGTATGATGTCCTTCTCCAGGGACTGGTTCCTCCAGATAGTATGTCTGAAGTATGGGAGACAAAGGTTGGCCATCTTGGCTTCTAAGGTTCATTCTGGTTGTACTTCTTACAATACAGATTTGTTTGTTCTTCTCTCAGACCATGGTACCTTTATATTCCTCTCCAATGCCATAACTCAAATACATCAATTCTTCTATGGTCTTCCTTATTCATTGTCCAACTTTTACATGCATCTGAGGCTATTGAAAGTACCATGGCTTGGGTAAGGTGCACCTTAGTCCTCAAACTGACATCTTTGCTCTTCAACACTTTAAAAAGGTCTTGTGCAGCGGATTTGCCTAATGCAATATGTCGTTTGATTTCTTGGCTGCTGCTTCCATGAATGTTGGTGGTAGATCCAAGAAAAATGAAGTCTCACAACTTCAGTCTTTTCTCTATTTATTGTGATGTTATTTATCAATCCAAACCTACTCCATAGCACATAACCACTATCTATTGATCCAGTGGTGAGAATTTTTGTTTCCTTTACATTTTAAGTCCTCTTCATTTCAAGCGAGCAAAGTTGTGTCCTCTGCATATCACGGATTGTTAATGAGTCTTCCTCCAATACTGATGCCATGTTCTTCTTAATATAATCCAGCTTCTCAAATTATTTACTCAGCATACAGATTGAATAGGAATGGTAAAAGGATACAACCCTGGTGCTCACCTTTCCTGATTTTAAACAACTCAGTATTCCCTTGTTCTGTTGTAACAACTGCCTCTTGGTTATATGTCTGTAGGGGTACCTCATGAACACAATTGTGTGTTCTGGAGTACTCATTTTTTCTCAATGTTATCCATAGTTTGTCATGATGTACATAGTAGAAAACCTTTGCGTAGTCAATAAAGCACCAGTAAACATCTTTCCGGTACTCTCTGCTTTCAGTCAAGATTCATCTGACATCAGCAACGATTTTCCAAGTTCCATGTCCTCTTCTGAATCTGGCTTGAATTTCTGGCAGTTCTCTATGTACTGTTACAACTTTTTAAAAAATTATCTTCCGCAAAATTTTACTTTCATGTGCTATTAATGATATTACTCAATGATTTCCACATTCCATTAGGTCACCTCCCTTTGAAATGGGTTACAAATATGGTTCTCTTCCAAACAGTAGGCCAGGTAACTGTCTTCCAAATTTCTTGACATAGACGAGTGAGTACCTCCAGTGCTGCATCAGTTTGTTGGAAGATTTCTATGTGTATTCCTCCAATTCCTTGAGCCTTGTTTTCACCAATGCCTTCAGATCAGCTTGGACTTCTTCCTTCAGTATCATCTTGGTCATATGCTACCTGTTGAAATTGTTGAACATCGACCATTTCTTCTTAGTACAGTGCATCTGTGTATTTCTTCCATCTTTTGATGCTTTCTGCATCATTCAATATTGTGCCCATGGAATCCTTCAATATGGCACAGGAGGCTTGAATTTTTTCTTCATTTCTTTCAACTTGAGAAATGCTGAACATGTTCTTCCCTTTTGGATTTTTAACTCCAGGTCTTAGCACATTTATTCATAATACTTGACTTTGTCTTCTCGAGCTGCCTTTGAAATTTCCTGTTCAGATCTTTTATTTCCTCATTTCTCCCATTCGCTTTAGCTTCTCTATAGACTCAAAAGCAAGTTTCAGAGTCTCTTTTGACATGCATTTTGGTCTTTTGTTTTTTCTTGTCTTCTTAATGACCTTTTGCTTTCTTCCTGTATGATGTCATCCCACAACTCTTTGATCTTTGATCATTAGTATCTAATGTATCAAACTTATTCTTGAAATGGTCTTTAAATTCAGGTGGGATATATCCAAGGTCATATTTTGGCTCTCATGGACTTGTTTTAATTTTCTTTAGCTTCACCTTAATTTGCATATGAGCAATTGATGATCTGTTCCACAGTCTGCTCCTGGCCTTGTTTTGATTGCTGATATTGAGCTTTTCCACTATGTCTTCCCACAAATATGGTCAATTTGATTCTTACATATTCTACCTGATGAGGTCCATGTGTAAGTTGGACATTTTAAAATGTATTTGCAATGAATAAAACATTGTTCTTGTAAAATTCTTTCATGCAATCTCCAGCATCATTTCTATCACCATGGCCATATTTTACAACAACCTATCTTTCTTTTGTGTTTCCAACCTTCACATTCTAATCATAAGTACTTATCGATGCATCTTGATTTATGTTGATCAATTTCATACTGAAGAAGTTGTTGTTGTGAAGTGCCATCAAATCAGTTCCAACTCATTATGACCCTGTATAGGGTTTCCAAGGAGAAGTTGGTGGATCTGAGCCACCGACCTTACGGTTCAAACTGACATTGCACTAGGTTAACCTGTAGCACTTATTCATCGTCACTGCCTTTAGTGGTTGGTGCATAAGTTTGAAAAATAGTGGCATTAACTGGTTGGTGCATAAGTTTGAAACATAGTGGTATTAACTGATAAGCATGAAGATATCCTATCAGACAGCATTGTACTTCAAGATAGTGCTTGAAATGCTCATTTTGAGGTTGAATGTGATGCCATTTTTCTTCAATTTATCATTCTCAGCATAGTAAACCATATCACTGCCTGATTCAAAATGGCCAATATGTCATTTTATCTCATTAATGCTTACCATATCAGTTTTTATGGGTTCCATTTCATTTTTGACAAATTCCAGTTTGCCTAGATTCATACTTCATACATCCCTTGTTCCTATTATTAATAGATGTTTGCAGCTGTTTCTTCTCAATCTGTGCTGTGCCACATCAGCAAATGAAGGTCTTGAAAGCTTTACTCCATTCACTTCATTATAGTCAGCTCTACTTTGAGGAGGCAGCACTTCTGCGGTCGTGTTTTGAGTGCCTTCTAACCTGATGGGTTCATCTTTCTGTGCTATATCTGACAATGCTCCAGGTTTTCAGTAGCTAAGTGTTCAGAAGTAGTTTGCTTCTACTTTACCTTAATCTCTCTTAGTGTGAAAACTCCATGAAACCTAACTATAGGTGACCCTGCTTTAATTTTAAATACTGGTGGCATAGCTTCCAACATCACAACAACACACCAGCCACCACAGCCCAACAAACTGGCAGACAAGTGGCAGGAAAAAAGTGTGGCAGTTCTTTAAAGAGCTAAAAATATAACTTATCACCCACATTTCCACTTCTAGGCATATACTCAAAGAACTTGAAAGCAGAGATTCAAACATAGACTTGTGAACCAATGTTCATTGTAGCAGTAGTTCACAATAGTAGCCCAAAAGTGGAAACAACCTAAATGCCCATCAATATATGAATGAATAAACAAAATGTGATACATATATACAATGGAATACTACTCAGCCATAAGAGAAATGAATTCTTGATATTTATGCTGCAATATAGATGGAGCTTAAAGACATTATGTTAAGTGAAATAAATCAATGACAAAAGGGGAAATAGTGTATGATCTCACTTATATAAAAAGACAAGTATGTAGAGACAAAGTGTATTCGTGGTTATCAGGGGGAGAATGGAAGAGAAAAGGGTGGGTTAATGATCATGTTGATTAAGGGTAGGACTGCACTGCTAATTTTTTTAATTACTGTCACATGTTGTAAAAAGTTTAATTGGCAAAGTTGTGTGGTAGATATATTTACTATGATAAAAAGGAAGAAAGAGTAACTGATTTTATACACCCAAAAGCCTCATAGGATTTAGTTTCTTAGTCTGGAAGTTTAGAGTCATGATTTTCTGGGACACCCCAGTTAATTGGTTTAATAACATGTTTAGTGCCTCTGTTCTGCTTCTTAGTCCAATGCGTAGTGCAAGGGTCTTAAAAGTTTGCAAGCGACCACCCAAGGTACCACAATTAGTCTCTGTTTCCTAGAACAACAGAAGAGAGTCAGGAAGAGGAAGAGGATATGGAATGTGTGAACAACTGCCTCCTTAGCTAGGAGACCAGAACAACCCAGCTTTCATTACTGACCATTTTGATCCAAGATTCCATAGAAGAATCTTGATCAAAAGTGATAAAATGACGAACAGAATTTTAAATTTTCATGGAATCCAGACTTCCTGGAGCCATGAAGTTTAGATGAATCCCTATAGCTATTGCTTTGAGATCATTTGCAAACCTTAAATCAAAAATACCCCTGCAGTCTTAAAACCAAACAATGGTTTAGCTTCACAAGTAAAAAATATCTGTCTTGAGCATTATGCTCTTTTAAGAACTATCTGTGTGGGATCAAACTGACAACAGCAACTGGAAGGATTAAATAGAATGTTAGGGAGCAGTGAATTTATCCTAACGGGGAGGAACAGCTCCGAAAAGGAAGGTGAGAATGTAATCAATGTCACTAGATGGTGACATTAGTGTTTTGCTGTGTATATCCTCAATGACAACAATAAATTGATTAAATTAATTATATATGTTAAAATTTTTAAAAATAAATATTGCTAAAAATTGTATATGTCATAGCTACATATACAATATATGTATATTGTATAGGGTTTCCAAGGAGTGACTGGTGGGTTTGAACCACCGACTTTTAGGTTAACAGGCCATTATTTATACTACAGAGCCACACCAGGACTCTGTAAAACTATATATATTTTTGTTATTCCTGTTGTTAAGTGTCTTCATGTCAGTTCTGACTCATAATGACTCTGAATAGAGTTACTAAGGCTGTAAATCTTTGCAGGAGCTTCAGCTTTCAACCATGGAGCAACTGGTGGGCTCGAACTTCCTACCTTTTGGTTTGCAGTCCAGTGCTTTTACTACAGAGCAAACTGAAATCATCATTGTCTCCAGGGTGCAGCACCAGGGGCTGAGATGAGAAATAGGGAGAGGCTTACTTCTCATGAAACACTCCTTTAAACGGTTTAAAACTTATTTCTATGCACATCATTTAAATATATCTTTAAAATCATTTATAAAACTAAAAATATGTTTGCAGTCTTTTCAAACCAGTTTAACTTCTAAAGGGACTGGTAACATTGTTGTTGTTAAGTGCTGTCGAGTCAGTTCTGACTCATAGCAACCCTGTATCTGGTTTCTGAGGAGCAGCTGGTGGATTCGAACCACCAAACTTTCAGTTCAAACCAACCTTGCAGTCCAGTGTTTATCCTTCAGCACCACACCAGGACTCCTGGTGTCATCATAAAGGGAACTAATAATATCACGCAATGCCTGTAACAAACGTGTGTTGGAAAATTATGAGAAATGTAACTGGGAATTTTCTGAACAGCCTGTTGCTGAGGAAAAGGAATCATATTGTGTTTTTATAAATATCCTCCCATTCTATTCCTCTGTCCTCTCTAGTGTCTAAAAACATTCAATAACATAATAAAACTCACAAAAGCAGATTTGCATAGCTATTATTAAGTGAAAATCATGAAGTATGAGTGTTGCACCTCAAAGAGCAAAATCAGACAACTTGAGATGTGAACACCCCAAAACTCAAGTGGACTTTCAGGAAATAAGCAGATAAGCTTGAAGCTATAGGTTGAATTGTGTTCCCCCAAAATGTATGTTGAAATCCTCGACCCTTTGTCTGAAAATAGCACTGGGCTGCTACCTTCAAGGTTAGCAGTTCAAACCCACCAGCCACTCCTGGGAAACCCTATACAGGGTCACTATGAATCAAAACCAACTCCACAGCACTTAACAACAACAACATATCTGTAAATATGACCCTGTATGTTACTGTTGTCATATCAGAATAGAATGGGTCCAAAACCCATTTCTAAGTTATATAAAGAACAAAATAGACTTAGAGACACATGGGAGGAAACAGACAATTTATAAAATAACCTGAATGGCTAAGACCATAGAGAAAGCAAATTAGTGGTTGCCAGGAGCCAAGAGGAAGGCAGAATAGGGAGTGATGACTTAAGCAGATCTGGTAACATAGTGGCTATGAGTCGGGCTGCGAAAGGTCAGCAGTTTGAAACTCCCAGCTGTCCCGCAGGAAAAAGATGAGGCTTTCTGCTCCCATAAAGATTTACAGCCACAGAAACCCTATACAGGGTCACTATGAGTCGGAACTGACTCCACAGCACATAACCACCACTACCACTTAATGGGTACAGGATTTTCTTTTGGATAAAATTGTTTGGGGACTGGACACAGGTAGTGTTTGTACAAATTGAGAATGCACTAAATATACTAAACATTTTATGTTATGTTAATGTTACATTCTATTAATTTCACCTCGAATTTAAAGAGAGAGAGGGATGGATACCAATACCATAATCATCACAATCCATCTCCCAGCTTGCTTTTCATCATATGCTGCCATTAAAACCCCAGTACTGTAAGTAGCAGCAGTAATTAGAGTTTAATTCTAACATATTCCAAGGTCTTACTTCTAAAACACAAGTCCATTAACCATCTTTAGGCCTGGGAGATTTGTTTGCAGAAACCAGCAATAGGCATGACCAGTGTCAGCGTGGGTATGGGGATCTCCTGAAGGTTAGTTGTGGTCAGAGTGGGGAGATTGGCCCTCCAGCACAGCACCATTAGTGAGTGAGTTTCACAAGAGTTAAGGAAAGCAGTTGAATAGCTAAATGTCTTACTCTTCCTAAGAATCATCTGATATTACAAAGGCTGATTTCTGTGCCCCTTAACCAGAGATTATCACTATTGGTTGTCATTAAGTGCCGTTGAGTCGGTGCCAACTCATAGCGATCCTGGAGAGGCTAGTGGATTTGAACCACCAGTCTTGAGGTTAACAGTCCAGTGCTCATCCTACAGCGCCACACCAGGACTTATATCATAGGTTGGGATGGGGCATTCAAACAATAAATGTGATTCAAATGCCAGTGGTCCAATTGACCTGAAGCCTCACTGAGTGAGATTTTTTTCCTTTTTATTTTACCTTCACTTCATTTCATGTTGCCCACATTCTACATTCTTCTATGGAAAGAGAAACCTAAAGGGCATCTTTATTTAAGCCTTCAGATATATCAGTGAATATTTACTTCTGGTTTATATCCAACCTGTTTCTAATATTGCATAAGTACTCTCATGCCTGAGCAGGATTGTGATGAGAGATAAATATTAGGTAAGACTAAACCAGCAGCAGTTGGCATAATATCGTCTACAGTGACAATGTTCTACATCTTACTCTGCTTAGTAGTGATAGGGACTTAAAAATGTGTGAGCAGCCATCAAAGGTGAAACTATTGGTCTCTCTCTATCCAGTGCAAAGAAAAATGAAGAAAACTAGAGACCCATGGAAACAATTATTTCAATGGATTAATGGACCACTCAAAACTCAGACTTCATGATCCTGAGACCAGAAAAATTAAATACTGTGCTGCCACCTATACTAAGATCAGTAGAGGTCACATTAGAAGGCCCTGGATAGAGTGGGAGAAAGATGTGGAATAAAACTCAGAATCATATGAAAGACCAGGTTTACTGGTCTAATAGAGACTAATGGAACCCCTGAGACTACAGTCTTGGCCACCCTTCAGGCCTGGACGTGAACTCACCCCCATGCCTCAATTTTCAGGCAAATAATAGACAGGTCTATGGTGTGGTGCTGTGGGCTAATGCGTCAGACTGCAAACTCGTTTGAACTGCAAGGTCGGTGGTTCAAGCTCACCAGCTGCTCCTTGGAAACCCTATACAGGGTTGCTATGGGTCAGAATCAACTCAATGGCACTTGACAACAACATACAGTGAACAAAGGAGCTCTGGTAGTGTAGTGGTTACGAATCGGGCTGCAAACCTTAAGGTCAGCAGTTTGAAACTACCAGCCGTTCTGCAGGAGAAACATGAGGCTTTCTGCTCTCGTAAAGATTTACAGCCTCGGAAACCCTGTACAGGGTCACTATGAGTAGGAACCGACTCCAAGGCATGTAACAACAACATACAGTGAACAACACTAGGAAGGTACACACTCCTAGAATAATCAAGCATTTACTATCAAAGGGGCAGCATTCCCCCAAGGACAAAATTCCAAAGGCAGAAATAATTAGGAAAGAAGGAGAAATGGAAGCAGGAAACACAGAGAGGAAGTGAAATGAATGATGTTACATTGTGGGGATTACAATTAATGACTGAATCAAAATGTGCATGAATTGTTGAATGGAAACCCGATTTGCTCTGTAAATCTTCACCCAATTCACAATAAAAAGTTAAAAAAAAAAAAGAAAGGAAGGAAGGAAAAAAAGATAAGACCAGCCAGACCTCAGATTTAGAACACATCTGTGTTACAACAGTGCCATCACCCACTTTCACAGACCCATGCTCTTAAGTGGGTCTCAAAGCAACCTCATTTAATAGCTGAGAAGCAGAGGCTCAGAGAGTTTCAATAAGTTGATCAAGGTCACACAGATAATCAGTTCCAGATCTTTCTATTACCGGCCTGCTATAGTGTATTTATAGAACTAGACCAGCAAGCATGAAATAATTTTTTCTTTAAATTTAATAGAAAAAAAGAACCTCTTGAAAATGTTTTTTAATGATGGCTACCTGAACATTTCCCCTCATAAGAGGAGAAATAACTTAGCTATTTGTGGTTTAGAAATGATGCCCTATCCTAATGTCATACCTATCAAGTCCACTGGCTCCCTGCTTATAGTGCCCTCCATTTGAGTCATATGGACATCCTGGGATAGGAATCGGTGGAAATGTCATTAAACATCTGAGGTCTTGTTTTAGGAATGAGTGACTCAGATGCCTGTCACAGCGCTCTGTCCAATCAATCAGCCTTATTAAGAAGGCACATTTAGTCAGCACATGCTTGATCAAACTTAGGCTTGGGAGTACCAATGTTTAGTATATGACTAAACTTTGAGCACCAAAACTGCAGACAAAAACTTCAGAAAGCTCTGGGAGGAGTGCCTTCATGGTGAAATGAGGACAGTAATACAAACCACCTAGAAAGGTTATGATATGTTGTTGTTAAGTAACATCAAGTCAGTTCCAACTCCTAGTGACTCTGTATAGGCTTTCCAAGGAGTCGCTAACCTTGTGATGAGCAGTTCAATACTTATCCTACAGTGCCACACCAGGACTCAGGTTGTAAGAATAGTAGTCAGCTAAAGTGTTTCCCAAGCAGCCCTGGTAGCATAGTGGGTTACACAATAGCAGTTCGAATGCACCAGCTGCACCATGTAAGAAAGATGAGATTTTCTGATACCATAAAGATGTACAGCGTCAGAAACCCTACACTGGATCACTAAGACTTGGATCTCACTCAATGGCACACTAATAAAGTGCTTCCCTGTTGGCTTCATTTCTTCAACCACACAGTTATATGCCTAACTGTGTGCATGTCTTAGTTATCTACTGCTGCAATACCAGAAATACCACAAGTGAATGGCTTTAACAACCAGAAATTTTCTCTCTCACAATTTAGGAGACTACAAGTCCCAGTTCAGGACATGAACTCCAGGACAAACCTTCTTCTTTCTGTTGCCCCTTGGGTAGCTCCTTGTTATCTATCTTCCCCCTGGATCTAGGAGTTTCTCAATGCTCCAAGGACACACTCCACCTCTAGCTCTTCTTTCTTGTAGGTATCATGGTGCCACCCTCTCTGCTCACAGCTCCTTTAATCTCGTAAAATAAAAGATGATGAAGGGCCACATCCCATTGAAATTCCCCTAACAGGTATCAGGGTTAGGACATGAGTAAGGATATTCATTCTACTTTAATCCTGCCTCATTAACATATCAAGCATAATCTAATCCTGCCTCATAGAGGTTAGGATTTACAATGCATCACTACTGGACAATACTGACATTAAATCACATCATGTTGTTGCTGTTCTGTGCCATTGAGTTGGTTCTGATTCATAGCAATCCTGTATAGGGTTCCCAGGGAGTGGTTGGTAAATTTGAACTACTGACCCTGTGGTTTAAACCAACCTTGCAGTCCAGTGCTTTAATACCACAGCCCCATACCAAGACCATATAACTGCCAAATAACATCACTACATAACGACCCAGCCACTGAGAATTATGGCCTAGCCAAATAAACACATATTTTTGAAAGACACAATTCAATCCATGTTAGATACAAAGATACAGAGGAGAAGCCAGGTGGAACAAAAAGGCAGACCTCCATTGATTATGCAATATGAAGAATAAAGAGGCAGGAGGGTCCTATGGGGACGGTGGGATTGTGCAGGACTAAGAGGGAAAGGATGCTAATTAGAAAGCAGAGGACGTGTTTTACGCTAAGTGAGCAGCAAAAGCAAGGCCACAGAAGCATGAGAGTGTGCTTGTGATGGGAATAGAGTATGTGGTGCGAAAGGGTGGAGATGTGACTTGAAAGAGGGGATGGAAGGCAGCTAACAGCCTAGATTTTCAGAATAAACAGTTGTTTCAGATTCTGATTAGCAGTGGGGCTTGGAAGTCATATTTCACACAAAAAGAAGGTTCTCTGGAGAGATCTGTGTTAGAGAAAGCTTCCACAAGCAGCTCAGTGAAGGATATGATGTTGTTGTTGTTGTTGTTGTTAAGTTTCAACCCATAGCAACCTGTATAGGGTTCTGAGGAGTGGCTGGTGAGCTTGAACTGCTGGCCTTGCAGTTCAAACTGACTTTGCAGTCTAACACATTAACCCACAGCACCAAAAATTATCCAATAGAATCAATAAAGGAGAAATAAGAAAGACCAAGAACCTGGATATCCCATGAGTTCTATAATGAGAACTTGAATAACCAGTTGAATTATAGAAAGAAGTTCCCAGAGGTACATAATAAGAAAACCCTATATCATGTCGAGTAAAAGATGCTGTTTGTTGTTATGTGCTGTGGAGTCAAATCCAACTCATAGTGACCCTGTACAGGGTTTCTAATGCTGTAAATCTTTACGGGAGCAGTAAGCCTCATCTTTCTCCCACAAACAGCTGGTAGTTTAGCATGCTGACCGTGAGATTAGCAGCCTAATTCGTAACCACTACGCTGCCAGAGCTCTTAGACTACCTTAAAACATGGCACTGAACCAACCCCCAGGGATCACCTTTCAGTCAAGCAATAGAGAGACCTATAAAGTAAATAACAAGGCCCATGAGGAGTGTTTTTCTCAGCACAATCAAGTAAAGGAGACCAAAATAACAGGATTTACCCAGAAACAGAGCTAAGAAGGCAGAAGGTGACAGAAAAGAAGGAAGATGGGGAACATTGAATGGAAATGGGGAACACAGGAAGTGGAAAGAGCATTGTTTCATTGAGGGGTTTGCAAACTAATGTCACAAGTCGAATGGAAAATTAATTTGCTCTGAAAATACTTGTACCAAAACCACAATAAATTTTAAAAAAGAAAGAAACTGTCTTGTGAGATTAGTCTAACCACAAAATAATCTTTCCAAATTAGTACTTTTTTTCCTTGAGTGCATCTTTTATTTCTAATGCTTCCATTATTCAACTGGAGAGGGATGCAGGTGTGTGGAGCTCAAAGAAGAAAAGAAAATGGGAAAATATAGGTTCTTTTGGGGAGGCAGACAGGGCTGGCAAGTTACCAGCAGCTCCAGTTCTAGCAAATTAAGCCTTTGAGCTTTGAGGTGGTCAGAGGTTACTGCTTTTAAATCTCAGTTCACCTGCCTTACAGTTGTCCTGGGGGGCTGCCACAATGCATGCATTTAATTTTATTTGTTTATTTTATTTATTTTTCTTGAATGTGGAATGAAGGAATTTAGACTGTGTTCTGTAGGTAACAGGGAGATAATGCCATCCAACCCAAATTTGCTAGATAATTTACCATGCAGAATAGGGTACCAACACAAAGTAGGGACTCAGGGAAGCAGGAGGTATAATTAGATTATTGCAATCATTCAGGGACAAGCGGATGAGGCTATGAACTACAACAGAGAGAGTGAGGATGAAAACAAGAAGATAGACTCAAGAGGGTTTTGCCAGGAACTGTGAAAGGTAAAGAGAAAGAAGGAGGCATGAGCCTTACAGATTATAAAAACTGATACATATTATCAAATGCTTGTTCTGTGGTAGGGGCTTGGAACATATACTTTTGTTTACCAGGAAGCATTTGAGTACTTACTAAGTACACAATGCAAGCTAAGTGCTCTAAGGTACACAAAGGGATGATCAACGATGTGTAGAAATAGTTCCAAGAGATGTGTACAAAAAAAAAGACCACAAGGCTTGTAGTGTATACCCTTTGGTTGGTTGATGATGCATGAAGGGGATTGTAACCATGGAAATGAAATGATACATGATAGAATGAATGTAAAACTAATGTTCTCCCATGTAAGCTATCACATAATTCACAATAAAACATTAAAAAAAAAAATGACTGCAAGTATTCAGTTAAAGGAGAGAAAATTCCTCACTCAGGAGATTCAGGAAGGCTTCATGCAGGGGCAACAAAAACAGCTGGGTCCTTTGCTGAGGATATGGAGAAACTGGAACCCTTGCCCACTGCTGGTAGGAATACAAAATGGTGAATAGGCCACATTTTAACTGTTGCTCAAAATGTTTGAATTCTACTTCTACATGAAAGTAGAAACTCATATTTGTACATCAATGTTCATTCAGCATTATTCACAAGTCAAAAGTATACATAATACAAGTGTCCATCAACAGATGAATGGATAAGCAAAGTAAGTTATCTATAGATAGATATGAATACCACTCAGCCATAAGTTCTGATCTATGCACTACATGAATGAACTTTGAAAACATTATGCAAAGTGAGGTAAGACACACATGAAAGAATAAATATAGCAGGATCTCACTTGCATGAAACATCTAGAATAGGCAAATGCATAGAGATAAACATTTATCGATGGTTACCAGGGGGCTGGAGGGAAACAAGAATGGAGATTTATTGCCAAAGAGGCTAAGGGTTTCTGTGTTTTCAAAAATGAGAAACTTTTGGAAGAGTGGTGATGGTTGAACAACAAGGTAAATGTAATGACTGTACACTTAAAAATGGTAAAAATGGCAACTTTTGTTGTGTATATGTTACCACAATAAAATTAAAAGGAAAAAAAAAAAAAACCAGCTGGACCTTGAAGGTTGATAAGAGTATAAGAGAAGGAGAAGAAACTATAGCTGTTTAGAAACAGTGTCTAGAAAAAGCATGGAGGTGGGAAGACAAGGGGTTTCTCTAAGGAGCAAAGAGAATTTGATTTGGTGAGGCACAATGGAAGGCTTGGGGTTATTAGATCACAGGTGGGCAGCAGAAAGGTACTGGTCTATGAAGACAAGAGTTATATGATCAGCTCTGTGTTTTGGAGTGTTTTACACCAGGTGTTCTTTGCCGTAAGCAAGTGCAGAGGAGAGCAAAAACTTATGAGCATCTTCCCATCACTTTCAACAATTCCCACTTAGAGCCATAGTTGCCATCCTTTTCTTCCATGCCCTTCTACCACCACCCACTTCCTGCTGACGAGGTAACTAACAGGTGTTCAGCATCTCAATTTAAAAGAGGCTGAATTTGAGAACTTAGCTGAGGGGTGGGAAGTGGCATGAGACCTGTTCCCATGAAGATAGGCACAGAAGGAGGGGCACGTTATGTTGGTAAGTATTAAAGCCACCAATTTATCAAAGGCCAGAGATTTGTTGATTATCATGGGGTATGTCAGAAAGAAGAGTATGATCAGATAAGGAACCTCATTTGACAATAATTTCCTTTCACCTGTATGTATTTCTGGGTATGTGCTGTTCTAAGAATAAGCATTTAGACCCCTTTCCTGTGAACCTGATTCTACTGGCCCAACTGCTCCACGTTTCTCAAGTAGAGTCACAGAATTTGGGAGCTGGATGACACCGTGGAAACCATTTTCCAAATTCCCTCTTTTAGCACAAACTGAATGACTTGTCCGACTGCACAGAGCTAGGTGGTCAAGCCTAGAAAGAAAATTTTAAACAAATATATAAAATCTGGAGGAGAGTCCCTGACATCTCCCACCCTTAGAAGTAAAGGATTTTCTATCACTCATGTCGCAAAGCTGTTCCATGGCTGGGAAGCAACAACTCCAACCTCCTCCTTCTGGGCTTTTGATCACCTGAAAGAGCTTTCACATGGGATGCCAGCAATACCTCTGCTGGCAGAAGCAGGCAGCCCACTTACCGGGCCCAGCCTGAGTACTACCAATCCCTGTTGTGGCTCCCATGAAGTGGTCTGAGTGTCTTGATTCACTTTGAACAGTGAAGGGAATCTTAAACTGTGTTCAGAAGGCGCAATTTGTTTAGCTTTCCATAGACCAAAGTGCAAAGTTTGTGTAACATCTCTTCTTCAATAGGAGTTAACTGGAAAATGTTCAATTGCTCCCATGGAGGTGATTAGGAATTATTCTTCTCTTCAGTAATGCATATACAGAGCCACTGTACATGGATAATCAAGTTTCTTCTGCTCCAAGAGAGAAAGGACACCTCCTTCTCCAAGTCATGCCCATAGGTCTCAATGGGTCAAAATATCTCTGAGGACTTTATGGGTCTTGTCCTGGTATGGCACTGTAGGATCAGCACTGGACTGTATGTAAACAACAAGGTCAACTGCAAAAACACAGTTCAAACCCACTAGCTTCTCTTTGGAAACCCTATACAGGTTCATTATGAGTCAGAACCGACTTGACAGCACTTAACAACAACAACATACTTTCATTTAAATGTGCAAAGGAGAAAAAATATGACCTTTAAATAAGGTGTCAGATCATATCCAAACAACGCAAGTCCTTGGCAGATTGGCCTTCAACTTGGGCTTGCTTCATTCACCCTGTGCTAAAGTATAACAGTAATGGTCAACCTGGGACAGAGTCTTGCTTTGGCTCCTGATTTACAGAAACAAGGCAAGGTGCACAACTTCAAAACAATCTCATGTCAGAAAACACTGAAGTCAGACAACTTGGGCTATTCCCAAAGGTAGAGTTTAAGACAGATTTGTCATCTGACCAGCCAACCTTATGAAGAGGGATGAGGACAGGATGTTAAGAAGGGAGTCTTTCCTAATTCTTACATCAATATTGGCCAGTCAAACTTAAAACATTCTACACCTGTGATTTTAAAATTTCTAGAAACCACATTTAAGAAGCAAAAAAGAAACAGGTGAAATTAATTTTAATAGTCTTTATTTAACCTAATGTACTCAAAATAATGATCACTTCACCATATAATCAATAAAAAAATTATTGACGAGATCTTTTACATTTTTTTACATTCTTTTTTTTTTGGTCCAAGTCTTCAAAATCTGGTATGTATGTATTTTACACTTAGAACATATCTCAATTCAAACCAGTCACATTTCAAGTGCTTAGTAGCCACATGCAGTTCATGGACCCTATTGGATCACTCAGTTAGAGAATTGGCCATAAATGGGAAAAATCGAATTTAAAGATACCAGTACTCTGAAAAGAGGCTGCCTGTCTATTGCAGTTGGGAAGGGGTCGGAAGTCTAGTTCTTGGTGAAGGTTGTTGTTGTTTTTAGGTCCCATCGAGTCGGTACTAACTCATAGCTACCCTATGCACAACAGAACGAAACACTACCTGGTCTTGAGCCAGCCTCACAATTGTTGCCACACTTGAGCTCATTGGTGTCACCATAAATATTCAGCACATTCTCATCCTAACCAAAAACAATAAGTTAATTCCATCTTTACCAGGACTCTGTGAACCATTCGCCTATGGTTACTGATAAGAAAACTGAGGGTCCATAGACTAAAGGGCTTGTCCAAGGTCACACCATGAATAGGAATTAAGCCCATGTCTCCTAACTCTTAATGTTGCCCATATGGTGCCTGAAAAACAGCCCTGTTATTACTATAACTTCAACAGAGTTTCTGTGGAATTGTTCTCTCTGGTTCCATCTGGATTTCACTTTGTTTTTAGAAGGCCAATGACACATTACCCAAACACAGAAAAACATCAGTGCATTTAACTCAGTTCCTTAGAAATTCAAGGTTAGATAGTGAGGATAGGATCCAATCAGGTTATCTATGGAAGAGCATGTTGGAAGTGGCTTTAGGGATCTCTCTGATGTGTTTTCTCTTCGATCTAACTCTACAGTAGTTCTCTTCCGAACTACCTATTCTTTCCATCTATTTATCTATCTATCCATTTATCGGTCCATCCATCCATTTATCCATCTATCCATCTATCCATCTAGCTTTAGCTCTCTCTCAAAACTCACTATAGAGGTTTTCTGATTCCTCATCCCACTAAGAATATATTGGGACATGTGCCCTGTGGTACCTCCATGACCTGCTCTCTAAATCACAAGGTGTGTTCTTTAGCTAGGATCTCCACAGCAAGTGTAACAGGGACTCTGGAGTAACACCCTGGCCTGAAGGGGGCTCTCAGATCTCTTGACCAATCAATGGGATGTTTACAGGGTAAAAAAGGACTTTCACAGAGTATGCCCTCAGGTCTCCTCAGCCCAGAAAATTGGTGTTCTAGAACTGCACGCCTCAGAAGAATCTTTCTTTGTAACCTAAAGAACTGGACCATTTGCCACCTTGCCACTGCTAACCAAGTCTCAGGCAGGGATGAGTCATGTTTTCCATTGCCAGTTCTGCTGCCAATATTTAAGAAAGGGGACTCTGCCACGTTTTTCCTAACACTCTCCCACTGTCTATCACAGACACACACACACACACACACACACACACACCCCTGCTGCTGAGACGTAAATTGGGGATTCTCTGCTGGGTGTACGGTCCCTCCCTCCTCACCGTGGTCCTTTCTGCCTGCACGTGCACACCCAGACGCTCCCCTAAGGTGGGCATTGGACCGAGCACAAGTTCCCTCCCTCCCTTACACCCTCCTCATTCACAGACTCATCATAACAATAGCGACCAGGGCCAGATGGAAACTCCCCCTCCCTTGTTGACCCAGATCTGACAGAACAAAAGGCTTTTATAGCAGAGGGAGAGTCCAGCTCTGAGCGGCAACCCCTCCCCTGAGCATAGTCAAAAAGGCATGTGTGCAAAGGGCTTGCCACAGAGAAAGACGATGTTTTGTTTTGAAGAATTTTCTCTTCCCGCCAAAATGTGTGTACCGGTGGGGCGGCAGCAGCAGGTCCGTGGAGAGCCTGCCATCTGACCCGCCTGCCACGTCCTTAATTGCTTCCCATCTGGTGTCTGGCATTCACAAAGACCCCGCCCCGCCCCGTCGTGGCACCGTGCGTTGTGGAGACCACGGAAGCCAGGCCCACCGCTCTCCTGGGCTGGCACTTTGATGACCTGGCTTGAGCCCCACTGAGAAGTGATGTCCTGTGAAGTAACAGGAGCAAAAATGTGACCAACAAGTCCAAGGACCCCATCACCACCAATAACGTGCCTTTCTGACTCAGCAATTCAAAATTCCCTGGACCTCATCCTGGGGTTTAAGTCATAGGGTCCACAGACTAACTGCCAAGTTCTTCACAGCACCACTTCTGTTGTGTAATAGCAAAAATTAGGAAACACCTCCAAGAATTAAGAATGTGTCACATCAACTTTGGTAGTATCCCAAAGACAAAATACTGAATTGTGATTAAAGATGATGTTGGAGACGTTTGTATTGGAAAGGCCATCACAAAACTTCCTTTAATGAAAAAATTAAGTTATATATGTGGTATGATTCTTTCATATATCCCAAACTCCAGTCAATAACAGGAACAGACAGTCTGATCTTTCGGCCATGGAGCCTCTGGCAGGCTTGAACTGCCGACCTTGAAGTTAGCAGTCCAACTCTAATTCCAGCACCATGTACATATACATATATACATACAGAGATGTGTGTATATGGGTATCCCTCGCTCTCAAAAGTTCGCTTAATGCCCCCTTTGCTTTCAGGAAAGGCCTACATTAGTAACTGTTTTCTTTAATGAAATAAATCCATGGAGGATTTCCACGTTTAAAAAAAACAGAGGGCTCTTTTCCTCCAGCATGCTTCAAAGATTCTGATGTTACAAGTACTATAAGAACATGCCCTATCCCAAGTTCTGCTTCTACCGAGGTATCCCTGATGCCAAGGTTCTCACCTTTGACCTGAATCAGAAAAAAAAAATAGTTCCCACACTGTGGCTACATGGTGTCAGATAAATAAGATCAGCTCTCCTCAGAATCTAAGTTTTTATTATTTATTATTTCTATTTTCTGAGTTTTAAATATTTACTGTATAATAAAAAATAAATAATAAATAGTGAGTGCTGGAGGCATTTCTCTCAACACTAGATGAAGTTGTCTGAGGAAAAGATAGAGAACATGAAAGAAGAAAAAGATCTCAAAGGCAGAGAGAGGTCTGGAGATGTCAGTATTTGTAAATTGGACATGGGAAGAGGAGAAGACAGGAAAAGAAATGAAGAAGAGACAATCAGTAAGAAAGAAAAAACCCAGAAGTGAAATGAAGAAAGTGTGTCAAACAAAAGAGTGGGCTCTGTCACACAACCCTAAGAGGTTAAACAATAATAATAATTTTTAAAAAGAACAAAATTGAGCACTGATTTGGGCAAGATGAAGTGTTATTACAATAAGAGGGAAGGCTGGAAAATGGAGTTTTACTGTGCAGAGAAATGGGAGGTGTGGAGAGGGGTGTTGGTAAGAGGTGGGTAGTTTTATAAAGTGCCGATATTTCAACACTGTTATAGGATGATGAGAGTGTTTAAGTCAGGAAGGAGGAATTGCCCAGTAGAAAGGTGTGCTAGAGAAAGGAGAAGAATTGCAAGTGTAACAAGTTTGGGCGGGCTGGAGGTCTCAGGATATTGCTCCCAGGGAGGGATGGGCAGAAAAGAGGGATTGGGCAGTTTTCCCTCTGTAACAGAGAGAGAGAGAGAGAAGAGTGGCTGGGGCCTGCCTCAGGAATCTTGGGAAGTGTGGCAGGGGGAAGATGAGGTATTTTAGTCTGATTATCACCAGTTTCTCAATAAAACATAATGCCAAATCGTTAGCTCAGAATGAATAGAGGTTTCAAGAGAGAAAAGGTGAGAATATTGCCTCAAAGAGGGTAAGAATCCTTTGTCTAGAACTGTGTGATAAGATAGTACAGCCGTTCTGAGGGGCAGTGTAAGGTTTGTGGTCACCCTTGTACACTATTAATAAGATCCCTTAACACAGTTGGATGTGATCCAAATATAGGGTTGGGGTAACTTGGAATTGATTCAATGGCATTGGGTTTGGATTTGGCGGAGGTGGGGGGGGGGGCTAGGAGATAAATATGTGTGGAAGAAAGGTGGAGGGAGGATGGAGAAATTAAAGGGAATAAGAAGAAAGGAGGGAGGAAGAAGAAAGAAAGGGAGGAGGAGGAAGAAGGAAGGAGACAGAAGAACAAAAAGAAAGAACATAAAGAGGAGAAAGAAGGAAGAAAAAGAGAATTTCCTCATTTCAGAATTGAGAAAATCAAGTCTCAGGTCAATAAACAGAAAAACAGCCAAAAGTTATATATAAATACCGGTTATATTATCAGACACATCGTAAGAGCTAAAATGACATTGAATCTGATTTGCTTATAATTATTAATTACACTGATTTTTATTACCAACACCTTTCAAGCTCCAATTTGTCTCAATTTAGACGATAAGTTACATGATTGTTGTTGTTAGGTGCCATCAGGTCACCAACTCATAGTGACCCTATGCACAACCCAGGCTTAGGCCAACGTCACAATCTTTGCTATGCCTGATCCCATTGTTGTTGTCACTGTGCCAGTCCATCTAGTTAGGGGTCTTCCTCTTTTTCTCTGACCCTCCACTTTACCAAACAAGATATCCTTCTGCAAGGACTGGTCCCTTCTGACAATATGTCCGAAGTGTGAGAGATGAAGTCTGGCCATGCTGGCTTTCAGGGAGCACTCTGACTGTACTTCTTTCAACATAGATCTGTTTGTTCTTTTGCCAATCCATGGTACTTTTAGTATTCTCCTCCAACACCATAACTCAAATGCATCAATTCTTCTATGGTCTTCCTTATTCACTGTCCAGCTTTCGCATCCATATGAGGTTTTTGAAAATACCATGGCTTGGGTTAGGCTCACCTTAGTCCTCACGCTGACATCTTTGCTCTTCAACACTTTAAAGAGGTCTTGTGCAGCAGATTTGCCTAATGCAACACATAGTTTAATTTCTTTTTTTTTTTTAAGTTTTTATTGTGAATTGAGTGAACATTTACAGGGCAGATCATCAGTTTTATATTCAACAAATCATATACTTTGTTTCATTACAATGTTTATAATCCCCTCCACGTACCATCAGTTAACAGTATTTCTCTGTATTCATTTTAGCACTTTAAAAAAAAACAAAAAACACTCAGGCACATATAATAATTTAAATCACCAAAGGGCACATTCTGCAAGTCTACCTCCTGGCCACCAGCTCTCAGTCCCTCTCTTCCCATGAATCTAGAGTCCTCAGCTGCTCCCTCTCTCCATGTTCCCATCTCTGCCTCCATCTCTGGTGTCACTGCTTCTCTGGATAAGGTCTCTCATTCGACTTGTGCTCTTCTCCCTTGATGGTCCAAGGGTCCTCTGTTTCCAGATTGTAAGATTAACTACTCACCCGTTTCTCTCACAAAACTTCTACCTTTACACAATGACAGTCGCAATTAGTCATGAAAACAATTACTGACTATTGAATCACAAGAATTTTATCTCCGTCTCTTTTTACCAGACCCATCCAGACAAGATGAAAACTATTCAGTGGGAACTCTATCTTCCTACACACACTCTTATTAAACTAACCTCCCTCTTGAAACCTTGTAATCCAGTCACTTCGAGCCTTTATCACCCCCTCATTTTAGATAGCCAATGTCTAAGTTGCCTGTCCCTATCTACCCTGTATACAGAGGGGATGGCATTGATACTTGATGTGAAGACTCCTTCCCTCTCTGTTGGTATTTTGAGATACTACCTCCATTAGTATAGTCAAGTTCATCAAATTGTAGTAATTTACCTTAATTTCCTTTATCAAAAATTATGGGGGATTTGTTTTGTTTGTTTTATCTTCCTCTAGTCGAGTTCTGATTATCAAACCATCGAGGCTATATCAAATGGGTACTATATGTAAGTTTGGGTGTTCTTTTTTGTCTCCCCTTACTCCATAACAGCTGATGCTTCACTTTCAGCTAATATGAAGCCAGACTCTCTGTGGTTATGTCCTTGTCCCCAGGTCTTACCACACTTTGGACCAACCAGCCCTTCCTCTTCTCTCTCTCATCTCCAGGTCAACGGCTTTCTATGGAACGTGGGGATTACAATTTAGCCCATGCAAACCTGTCTCAGTGTCCCCCTATCTACCTTGTTCTTCCACCCATCCCCCTTTTTGTGTATTGCCCTCCCCAACACCCGAACTATGATGTGTAGGATTCAGAAGAGGACATGGAATGAGGGATATCATTACTGACGTCAGATGGATCTTGGATAAAAGCAGAGAATACCAGAAAGATGTTTAGCTGTGCTTTACTGATTATGCAAAGGCTTTCAATTGTGTGGCTCATGACAAGCTATGGACCACATCATGAAGAATGAACATTCTGGAACACTTAATTGTACTTATGAGTAACCTGAAAGTTCTCTGTTAATGTACGGTTGCAACAGTTTATGGATTATCTTTAGTAAAACTTTACTCACATGGGATATCAATTATATTGTCTGATGATTTCCACATTCCTTTGGGTCACCTCACTTTGGAATGGGCACAAATATGGATCTCTTCCAGTCAGTTGTCCAGGTAGTTGTCTTCCAAATTTCTGGACATAGATGAGTACCTCCAGTGCCACATTAGTTTGTTGAAAAAATTCAATTTGTATTCCATCTATTCCCGGTGCCTTGTTCTTTGCAATGCCCTCAATGCACCTTGGACTTCTTCCTTCAGGATGATTGGCTCTTGATCATATGCTTGATCATATCTTGAAATGATTGAACACCAACCATTTCTTTTTGGTATAGTGACTCTGTGTATTCCTTCCATCTTCTTTTGATACTTTCTGCATCATTCAATATTTTGCCCACAAAATTCTTCAATACTGCAAGTTGCAGCTTGAATGTTTTCTTTAGGTCCCTTAGCTTGAGAAATGCTGAGCATGATCTTCTCTTTTGGTTTTCTAACTCCAGGTCTTTGTACATTTCATTATACTATTTGACTTTGTCTTTTCCAGCTGACCTTTGAAAATTTCTGTTCAGCTCTTGTACTGTCTCACCTCACTTCTTCCATTTGCTTTAGCATCTCTACACTGGAAAGCAAGTTGCAGAATCTCACCTGACTTCCATTTTGGTCTTTTACTTCTCTCTTGTCTTCTTTATGACCTTTTGCTTACTTGATGTTATCCCCCAACTCTTCTGGTCTTTGGTTTTTAGTGTCTAATGTACCAAATCTGTTCTTCATATGATCTCTAAATTCAAGTGGGATATATTCAAGGTCATATTTTGGCTCTCATGGACTTGTTTTAATTTTCTTCAGCTTCAGCCTGAATTTGCATATAAGCAATTGATGATCAATTCCACAGTCTTCCCCTGTCCTTGTTTTGGTTGATGATATGGAGGTTTTCCACTGTCTCTTTTCACAGAAGTAGTCAATTTGATTTCTGTACATGCTATATCTGGTGAGGTCCATGTGTATAGTTATTTTTATGATGTTTAAAAAAGGTATTGACAATGACTAAGTCATTGGTCTTGCAAAATTATAATATGTGGTGAGACCTGGGGACTCCTGAGACCATGAACAAGGACATAGCCACGGAGGGCTAGAGCAGAGAGTGAAGTATCTAGCTGATATGAAGTGAGGAGAGATGCACAAGAAACTCAAACTTGTAGGTAGTACCCATTCGACTTAGCTTTGATGGCTTGATGATCAGAACTCAACTAGAGGAAGATAAAAAAAAAA
>NW_006408554.1:12652271-12653624 GCF_000296735.1 Chrysochloris asiatica | reverse complement strand
GAAAGGTAGAATTCCCTACTGAATAGTTTTCATCTTGTCTAGACAGGCCTGATGAAAGGAGATGGGGATAAGATTCTTATAATTCAAAAGAGTAATTGCAATTGTCACAATTGTAAAGGTAGAAGTTTTGTAACAAAAAGCAAGGTAGTAAGAACTAACAGTCCAGGAACAGAAGACCCAAGGACCATCAAGGGAAAAGAGCATGAATGAAACGTGGGACCGTATCCAGAGAAGCAGCAACACCAGAGATGCAGGCAGACATGAAGACATGGAGAGAGAGCACTGGAGGACTCTAGACTCATGGAAAGCAAAAGACTGTATGCTGGTGGCCAGGAGGCAGGCTTGCAAAATGTGCCCTTTGGTTGTTTAAATGATTATTTATTTCTGAGTGTTTTTGCGTACATCACCCCCCACCATCAAAAATAAATAAATAATAACCCAGAGGTAGTGGAAGTGTTGAATGATGATGCATAGAGGAGATTATAATCATTGCAATGAAACAGTGAGTGTAAAACCAATGTTCTCTCATGTAAACTATCACTCAATTCACAATAAAAACTTAAAAAAATATATCATGCGATCTTCAGCATCATTTCTATCACCAAGGTCATATTTTCCAACTATTGATCCTTCTTCTTTGTTTCCAACCTTTGCATTCCAATCACCAGTAATTATCAATACCTCTTTTTTTTGGGGGGGGGGGCGGGGACAGTTTTATTGAAGTATACTTTTAACATCATAAAATTGACCAATTGTAAGTGTACACATCAATGGAATTTAGTATATTTAGAGAGTTATGCAAACCTTGCCAAAATTCAAAACATTTCATCACCCCAAAATTTCCACAGAGCCTGTTTACAATCAATACTTACTTCTCCTTCCAATTTCTGGCAACCATTAATCTGCTATCTGTGTCTATACCTTTGTCTTTTCTGGATTATTTAATGCCAATGGATCTTTTCATTTGTAGACTTTTAAATCTGGCTTCTTTCACTTGGCCTAATTTTTTTTTTATTGAGGAATAATATACCTACAATATAATGTTCATAACAAATGTACAGTTTCTTGAGGTTCAACAGTTGTGTATATACCATGAAACTAGATACAGAACATAGAGATCAACCCAGAAAGTCCTCTAATTTTTTTTTTTTCCTGCTCCTCCCCTTAGTTGTTTGTTTGTTTTTTTTTAATTTAAGGTTTTATTGTGGATTGAGTGAAAGTTTACAGGGCACATCATCAGTTTTACATTCAACAAATCATATACCTTGTTTTATTACATTGATTATAATCCCCTCCATGTACCATCAGTTAACAGTATTTCTCTCTACCCACTTTAGCTCTTTTTAAAAAACA
>NW_006408554.1:12633575-12649794 GCF_000296735.1 Chrysochloris asiatica | reverse complement strand
GGCATTTCCAAAGCCTGCCCATCTTCCAGTATGGAGTGTAGGTCTCCTTCCAGCTCATTTGCCTCAGTCTCTTTATCTCATTTCTGGACATGTGCAAATATGGTCGTCTGCTTTATTTTTTAGGCCTATTCAGGGGTTATCTGTGGACTTAATACTTAGATGGGTATGTATTTTGGTATATTTTATGCTTTCTGATTGCCTCCAGGTAGATGTGATCAGGAAATGGGCTTCCTGAGAAATTTCAAGATGCCACTGTTGGTTGTTTTGACGTAACTTAGGGTTTAATTTTCGGCTTATTTCCTTTTTTGTCTGCTTGTCCCACTCCACAATCCCCATTCAGGCCTTGTTTCTAGTTGCAAACAGTTCAGGGCCGGCTGTGGCTGTTTGGTTTTAATTGGAAACTGTCTCTTTACATTTTGAGGAGATCTGTGAGCATGCGTAGTAGAACCCTGAGGGTGGGGCTGGGGTGCCCACTAGTTCAGGCACCCCTATAGTCACCAGAATGGAGGTGCACAGACAGCAAGGGACCAATGAACAGCTACCAAAAGAAAAGAATGTTCACACCTTTATCTCTGTGGTTCTGCCAGGCGTCTGTGGCCGCTCCAATCCTTCCCTCACTTGGTCTTACCCAAGATGGCTGCTCCTGGAGCAGCTGAGCGTCCAGGACTAGAAAGCAATTGATTTCTTGCTTCTACCACAAATTCCCCAGCTGTAAGCCTTCCAACCTTCTAAATATTCTTTTATATGTGGTTCAGAGTTCTGGGACCATCCCATGCGCCTGCTTGGTAGAGTATTCTGTGTCGTTGTTGGTGGAGCTCTTCACTGCACTTCTACCCGATCCTTCATCTTGTTTGTTCCTTCTCAATACCTCTTGATTGACTGTTTGATCAGTTTCAGACTGGGGACATTGGTAGAATTCTTCAATTTCATCATCACTCACCTTCATGGTTGATGTGTAAATTTATGTAATAGTGGTATTAAATGGCCTTCTTTGTGGATGTATGGATATTATTCTATTACAGACAAGTTTGTATCTCAAAACAAATCTTGATGTCTTCTTTTTTATGATGAATACTATACTATTCCTCTTCAATTTGTTATTCCTAGCATAGTAAAGCATGTGGTTGTTAGATTTTAAATAGCCAAAACCAGTCCATTTCAGCCTAGGATATCAATGCTAATGTGCTCCATTTCATTTTTTCATAATTTTCAATTTTCCTAGATTCATGCTTCAGACATTCCATGTTCCAATTATTAGTGAATGTTTACAGCTGTTTTTCTTCATTTTGAGTTGTGCCTCATCAGCAAATGAAGGTCCCGAGGGCTTTACTCCATTCACATCATGGGCAACTCTACTTTGAGAAGGCAGCTCTTCCCCAATCACATGTTGAGTGCTTCCAACCTAAGGCGCTCATCATCCAGCATTATATCTGACAGTATTCTGGTGCTCTTTATCATGTTTCAGTATTCAATATTCTGGAGCTGACAGTGTTCCACTGCTATTCATAAGGTTTTCAGTGGCTAAATATTTGGAAGTAGTCTGTCTCTCCTTCTTCCTAGTCTGTCTTCATCTGGAAGCTCAGCTGAAATCTGTCCACCATGGGTCACCCTGCTGGTATTTAAAATACCCATGACACAGCTTCCAGAATCACAGCAACATGAAAGCCACCACAGTGTGACAAACTGACACACGAGTGGTGGACTCCAGTTATAGCAACTGTCAAGTCAACAAAGACCCTCTGAAAATTCTTTGTAGAACAGTAGCCACTCAGAAACCGAGAAGAGTCACCAGTGGACCCTGAGGACAATGCCAGGGATGGACCCAAGGGCCAAAGCATTCAGAACCATCTGAAGACTGAAAACTCAATTTATTTTCATGTTTCCTTGGTTTCATGTCAGATTCTCGCTTTTAACCATCTTTCCGCAGCCCTACAGTAGAAACGCTACTGCCAACTGAGTTATGTTAATTTTTTTTAAATGTTTTGCTCTTATTTTCCTACTAAACAAAACTGAATGGATTTTAACAGCTGGTGCTTTAGGATAAGCACTCGACCTCAAGGTGGATTTGAATCGTAAGGTCAGATGTTCAAACTCAGCAGCCACTCCTCGGAACCCTATACAGGGTCGCTATGAGTCAAAATCGACTCAACGGCACCTAACAATAACAATTGATGTATAATTGACATACCATAAAAATCAGTCATTTTCAGTGTTCACGTCAATGGTTTTTCACAAATGTATAGAGTTGTGCAATCAATTCCATAATAATTTAATTCAGGTAGTTGTAAAGGGGGCTTTAAAAAGTTCATGGAAAAATGGAATTGAAAGATAATGGAATTTTTGCACAAACTTTTTGAAGCCCCTGCATATAAGGAAAATTATGGCATGTCTGAGTTTTCAATTAGTAGAAATTATTTAATGCACACAATTCTCACTCCAAATATGCACTCCTTATCTCTTTCTTTCTGTCTAGAAGCACTTAAATTTTGTAATAATTTTTGTCTGTGTCAAGAAATGGCTTATCTCAACCCTTAAGAAAATAATGGGAATTATAAAATAATGATCATATTCTTGAATATAATAGAACTTATGGTGGTAGTATTTGCATTGCTGGTTGTGAGGGGCAGGTTTGCCGGACACACTCCACCCATATATTTTTGTGAGAAGAGAAAAATATGAAATCAAAAATGAGAAGATATCCCTCCCCTTACAATTTAGGAGAAATCTGATGATTTAATTATACAGTCCAGAGAAGTTCCACCCCCCGGCTTTCTCCTCACTATCACCCAAGCATTAGGCCTCTTTGGCTAGCTACTCAGCTTTGTGGTTATTCTGAAGTAGATATCCTGCCTTGTCATTTAAAGCCATTTGCTCTGGATTATAAGTAAAGAAAATCCCCGCAGCTGTTGAGAATGCCAACAGATCTTGTTTTCCCATAAATCCCTTTCTTCTTTACCGCAGTTCAGTATTCTAACCAAGATTTCAGGTTAAAACTTGCTGTTCCGTTTATCTTCCATCACAAAACCTACAAAATTATCATTATGACTGTAGTGTCCAGTCTAACAGACACTTACTACTACTATGTTCTTATACATTGAATAATATAAAATCAACTACCCCGCTAATTTGGGGAAATTTCCAATATCAACATGTCAAAAACTTCATGGCAACAGGACTAACTCCTAACTTCCCCCCAAGCTAGATGACCTAGTTCACTGGACACAGGACATTTGCAAGTACATCAATATAAGAGCAAGCATCTTATTGGGTCATTGAGAATGACTGTCCTGACCCAAAATATCTGATGATATGAATTATCTTTCATATAAACATTGAAATTAAAAATCAAATAAACAAACAAAAACCATTTGTTTCTATTTCTTTCCTCTGATCAAAAGATTAATTTAAAAATTCTAAAATGAATGCTAGAATTCAGGCAATAATATATGATGTTGTAATGTTCTAATGAACTCCAAAAACAATGTTTTTATCTTGTAACTCCCCTGCTCTGGCCTCCACTCCCTCTAATTTGCATTTGTTGTTGTTGTTGTCGTTAGGTGCCATCAAGTCAGTACTGACTCATAGCTCAATCTTTGCTTTATTTCTTTAACCTGACAAGCCCATTCCCTGCATGAGTTGTCATGTGTTGGGCAGATTCTCTTCATTTCATAATTAATTATTCTTGTATTTCAGAATAAAGGACAGAATTGGGCAATTCTACTCTTCATAACCTATCTAGACAGGAATCAAAGTGATCTTTAAAACTAGGCAGTGGGGAAGGCGGATTTCTCTGAGGGAAGAGGCAATTTGTTGTTGTTGTTGTTAGGTGTCATCGAGTTGGGTACTGACTCATAGTGACCTTATGCACAGCAGAACAAAACACTGCCTGATCCTGGGCCAACCTCACTACTGTTGCCATGTTTGAGTCCATCAATGCTGACACTTGGCCAATCCATCTCTTTAGGGGTCTTCCTCTTTTTCTCTCACCCTCTACCTTACCAAACATGATATCCTTCTCCAGAGATTGGTCCCTCCTAACATGTCCGAAGTATCAGAGATGAAGTTTGGCCATCTTGGCCTCCAAGGTGCGCTCTGGCTGTACTTCTTCCAAAACAGATCTATTGGTTCTTTTGGCAGCCCATGGCAATTTCAATATTCTTCTCCAACAGCATAACTCAAAAGCATCAATTCTTCTACGATCTTCCTTATTCACTGTCCAGCTTTCACATGCATTTGAGGTTATTGAAAATACCACGGCTTGGGTCAGGCATTACCTTAGTCCTCAAGCTGATATCTTTGCTCTTCAACACTTTAAAAAAAAGTCTTGTGCAGCAGATTTGCCTAATGCAATACGTCATTTGATATTGAGTGTTGATAGTTGATCCAAGAAGAATGAAGTCTTTGACGACTTCAATCTTTTCTCCTTTGATAAGAATGTTGTTTATTGGTCCAGTGGTGAAAATTTTTGTTTTCTTTACATTGAGATGTAATCCATACCGAAGGCTGTAAATGTTTTAAGTCCTCTTCACTTTCAAAAAGCAAGTTTGTATCATCTGCATATCGCAGGTTGTTAATGAGTCTTCCTCCAATCCTGATGCCATGTTTGTCTTCATATAACCCACCTTCTCAGAGTATTTGCTCAGCATACAGGTTGAATAAGTATGGTGAAAGAATACAACCTTGTCGCACACCTTTCTTAATTTTAAACCACTCAGTCTTCCCATGTTCTGTTCAAACAACTGCTTCTTGGTTCAAGCTTTGTAGTCATGTAATGTGTTCACTTTCCTCTTCATTACATATTGGCCATTTATAGATGACAACAACTCATTCATTGTTCTTCTCAGTTCACTGAAAGATTAACTGTCAATTGTGTATGAAACTTTCACTTGATCATCAATCATCATACTTATAAAAATATGGAAATGATAAAACAGGTAAATAAATGGGTGGTACATGAGCACAATTAAGTGTTCCGGAATACTCATACTTCGCAATGTTGTCCATAGCTTGTCATGATCTACACAATCGAAAGCCTTTGCATAGTCAATAAAGCACAGATAAACATCTTTCTGATATTCTCTGCTTTCAGCCAAGATCCATTGGACATCATCAATGATATTCCTCATTCCACGGCCTCTTCTGAATCTGGCTTGAACCTCTAGATGGTAAGAAAGATTTGCCCTTCTCTCCATTTATTTTTATTTTAGATACAATATTAGAAATACTAAAGTGAGAGTTACATAATGGATTTGCTAGTGAAAATGACTGGCATTTTGAATAAATCATTTTGGTAGGTTGAATACGTATGGTGAAAGAATACAACCTTGTCGTAATTTTAAACCATTCAGTGTTCCCATGTTCTGTTCATACCACTGCTTCTTGGTCCATGTACAGATTCCTCATGAGCACAATTACAACCTTTATTCATCATTAAATCTGTGAAAGCATTCACCTTTATAACCTCCTTGTAAAAAGTTACAGTGAGAAAAACTGATAAAGGCAACTCAAACCATACAGTAAACTAACATTGCACCTAAAATGCTCAGACATTACAGAACAATTAGATTTTATTGTCACACCTATTCTTCAAATTCCTTTTTGACTCTCTGTGCCATCATGGAGTCCTGGTGGCTGGCGTGGTTGTTAAGGCACACAGCTGCTAACCAAAAGATTGGTGGATTGAACCTACTAGTTGCTCATGAGGAGAAAGAGGTGGCAGTCGATCTCCATAAAGATTACAGCCTAGGGCAGTTCTACTTTGCCCTAGAGGATCGCTATGAGTCAGAATCAATTCAGTGGTAACAGGTTTGGTTTGGGGGCTTTGGTGCCATCATACTTTCTCTTCTAGAAAATAAACAGTAAATCAAATATAAAGCATAAATTATAGGTAATAGCATTGTAAGATAAGTACTAGCCTCTTAACCACAAGGTTAGCAGTTCAAACACTCCAGTCATTCCTCAGAAACCCTATACAGACAGGGTTGCTGTGAGTCAGAACTGATCAAAAGGCACTTACCATCGACAACCACAACCATTCCAAAGTGCTCTGCCTCTCCTTCTTGCTCTATCTTAATCTGGAAGTTCTGCTGAAACCTGTCCACCATGAATGACTCTGCTGGTACTTAAAATACTCGTGGCACAGCAACACACAAGCCACCACAGCATGGCAAACTGTCAGATGAGTTGTTGTTATGTGCTATGAAGTCAGTTCCTACTCATAGCGACCCTGTACAGGGTTTCCGAGGCTGTAAATCCTTACAGGAGCAGAAAGCCTCATCTTTCTCCTGCAGAACAGCTAGTAGCTTCAAACTGCTGACCTTGAGATTCGCAGCCCATTTTGTAACCACTACGCTAATATGGCACTGCAAGATAATAGACTGGATGTTCAAACCCACCAACTGCTCTTTGGAAACCCTACACAGTGTCACTCACTATGAGTCAGAACTGACTCAACAGCACTTAAGAACAACCATCTACAAAACGGGGAACGCGGTGGCGCTGTAGGATAAGCATTGGGCTGCCATTGCAAGGTTGGGTCCCCGGGAGTGCTCTGTGGCCATTAAATCAGACTCAACAAGACTCAACATGAATGAGGGTTTGGGGCACACATGGTTCCAACTCCTAGCACCCATGTATAGGGTTTTCTAAGAGTTTGAATCTTTGCAAGACAGAAAGACTCATCTTTCTCTCTTGGAGCAGCTGGCGGGCTCAAGCCATGGACCTTGTACTTCACAGTCCAATGCTTATCGTATGGAGCCACAGTGGTCCTTGCCCCCCACTTCCCCAGCAATAACTAAACTTGATTATAAAGGAGAAAGCTCATGTCAGGAATTTGCTGCAAAGCAAATCCAGTGGCATTTAGAAATAAAATTCTATCTTACTCCTTCCATCAAGATACTGTAAATCAGATTATAATGCCTTGGGAATATTGTAAAGCATGGAATCTAAAGGTTGTCTGCTTGCAAATAACTCCAGTCAGGCAGAGCTTAATTCCATCTTATGCCCGGGTTTAAGTGTGCACATGCCAATTTTTCTGATAGCTGAACTGCTGGAGTAAGAAACAGAATATGTTTAAAAGTGGGTTTGAAACCACTTACCTTGCAGAAATTTTCCTAGATACCTAGTTCTGTCATGTCCTCAAGAGCATCAGAGACTATACGCTTTCCTACCTGCTTTCTGTAGGCCCAGCATGTATAGTTGAAATCAGTCATGGTTGCAGGTGATCTGTTTGTTCTCTGTGCCTTATAAAAGGTTACCATATGGAGATAGAACTTTAGAAACTCATCATGATGTCTATGATTTCCCTCAGCCGGGTGATCTATGTTTGTCTTGGTCTTGTATTAACTCTTGGTTAAGACTTAATAAGGTGTCATCTCTATAATGGAGTCCTAGCGTGGCACTGTGGGTAAATGCACTGGATTGCAAGGTTGGGTTGAACCACAAGGTTATTGATTCGAGCTCATCAGTCACTCCTTGGAAACCCTATACAGGGTCGCTATGGGTTGGAACGGACTTGATGGCACTTAACAACAACAACATAATGGAGTCCTGGTGTGGTACTGTGGGCTAATGCTCTAGACAGCAAAGTTTGATCCACAAGGTCTGTGGTTCAAGCTCACTGGCTGCTCCTCAGAAACCCTATACCGACTCTATGGCACTGAACAACATAACATTTATATATGCAAAAATGGGACCACTTCTCTCCCCTATATCAAAAGAAAATTCATTATTTTCCAGAATTTATTTGAATTCAAAAACTTAATTGTTGGTAACTTGGCCTTGCTTTTTGAATATTCAAAATTTGAAAAATTAACATTATAAAATGTTAAACTAGTAAGAATTCTAAATGCAAGTGATCCCTCTATGTTTCTAGTTTTGCCTTAAATTTTTTGAGATATTAAAGTAATTTAATATCTCAAAAAATTTTGAAGTGAAAAGAAAAACAATCATTCATAATCCCACAGATTCTACAATAAAGTTAGCTTAAGACCAAAAGTTTTACACTATAGAAATCATCAGTTACACAACTTGCTTTTATTTTTTACTTGATATTCTATTTATATTTTTCTGTGTTTCTACATAGTCCAAAAATATAACAACTTTTGAACTCAGAAAGCCCAAGCTCAAATCCCAACTCTACCACTTAACCACCTATATTCAAAGGTAGATACAGGTTTTATGCCGTCCAAAGATTTTTATAATTTGAGGTGGGGAGGTGAGGTTCTTTAAGGAAACAAAATTATGAAAGGAAAAATGGAGCAGAATTGAAAATGTATTTTTTCAGAATGAGAAAGAATTCAAACACATTTCTGGAGACTTGGAGATTTAGATCTTAGAAAAAAAAGATCTAAATCTCCAAGTCTACTCAGGCAGTTTACCAGAAATGCTTAGCTAGTAATGCTTTCTGATTACCATCCGGTTTCCCTTCCTACACCTTGCACTGAGTGACCGCCCCCCCAGCCCTCAATGGGACATGGGCATGTAGAGGACTGCTGTTTCAACTTCATTAGCATTACCCAAAATCCACCTTTGCCAGTAGAATTTTGAACATGTTGAATAATTTTTCTGGTCTTCAGTTTGCTCATCTATGAAATGAGATAATAATGATGCCTTCCTGTGGTGGTTATTGTAAGAATAAATCAAGTAATGGGAAAAGCAGGGCTTTTGGATGTTGGGCTACCAAGCAGTGTGTTTACTATTCAGCCAATGTCATTGATCAGGAGGTGCTGATGTGTGCAGCACACCCTCATTTATAACAGCCCACATTGCTAGATTCTTTGGACATCAGACTCTTTCCATTGTAATTGTTGCCATTCCTTCAGCATACAATCTATGCTCTCCTTTCTTATATAACTATTCATGGATTTTTGCTAGTTTTTCCAAATCCTTCTCTAACAATTTAAAACTAAGATAGAAATAAAGGTAAGCAACACATTACCTGGGTCTTCCTCTTAATCATTTCTTCTAAAGAGCAATTCCTAATGAAAACTAATTTGTTTGGGTTTTGTTGTTGTTATTGATGTAATGAAGCAACTGGCAAAAAGGTTAGAAGCCTCAGGAGATTCACTGGCTTTGGCCGGTGAGCAGACGGTGCATTCAGAACTGACAGTTTCTAATGCGGAGCAGTCTCAGATGAATTTCCTACCCAAGCTGGTTTGTTTGCTGAACAAAAGCGGGAACCATGTCTGCTTCACGCATGGAAGCCACTGGAAGCACACACTCAGGGTCCACCCCTCAGTTGGCCTCTGTTCATCAGACGGTCTAACAGCCCTCACAGATTTGGCTTTTACAAATCGCTACAGGGAATCCAGTTTAGCCAACACATAAAAGCTTCCCTTCATACCCTTGGGAAGCCACCACAGTCCTTTCTATTTTCTAAGTCACCCACAAAGATTTCTATTAACTGTTTCTGTTATTAATACAAGATACCCTTTGATGCAGTGACTTTTCAAAAATGCTATGTAAATTCATGAAAATAAGCACTGAAAGTTGTACCTAAGTAATTTATTCCACAGTTGACAGCATAGATCTCCTCAATGAGCATATGTGTTCAGTCTCCAGGTGACTGCAATTTACCCAATATTTAACTAATTAAGTACCTGAAAAAAATACAACCTAGAAAAGGTGCTAATGCCCCAGCAGGCAGAGATGCCAGAATATTTCCTTCTAGTTTAAACAACGAATCTGAGCTTTACTTCTGGCTTTATGAAAGAACTGTTTCTGTAGTTACAATTATAGTTGATCCTTGAACAATGAGGTTGGGGGTGGGAGTGTTCGGGATGGAAACCCCAGTGCAGTCAAAACTTTGGATATAACTTTTGACTCCCAAAAAGCTTAACTTATAGCCTACATTTAACCAGACGCTTTACTGATAGTATGAACCGTAGATTAACACGTATTTTGTATGTATGTGAATTATCTGGTGCTGACAGTATTCCACTGCTATTCATAAGGTTTTAAGTGACTAAATATTCTGTCTTCATCTGGAAGCTCAACCCATCTGCCATGGGTGACCCACAGCATAGCTTCCAGAATCATAGCAACACACAAGCCACCACTGTATGACAAACTGCATTCGGAACCTGAGATAAAAAAAATATTTCACAAAAAGTGCAAGGTTTTTTAATCTACTGGTGTAGCTGCAGCACAGCCACATGAATTTTCCATTTCTTTCTTACAGTGATCCTCATACTGAGTCATTATTTTGAAGTAGTGCAACTACAGTTGCAGACCTCCATCAACATAACAAGCAATTACACTTTTTCTTGTAATGCCATGACTTTTCTCTGCTTCTTAGGAGCTCTTCCAGCATCATTAGTAGCACTTTGCATGGGTGCCATGGTGTTATTCAAGGTTTACAATGTTGCAGTAAACACATTGAAAAATATGCGAGAACTGTGAGAGATAACTTTTTATTTCCATTTGCAATTCACTGAATAGGCAAACTGCTCATGTAGAGATGATTAGCATCACGTCACATTAAAAAATTTTTAAATCCCCATATAAGTGGACCCTTGCAGTTCAAACCTGTGTTGTTCAATGGTCAGCTGTACTCTAGCCTCATGTCAGAAGGACCTTCACTCTTACTAATTTCTGACTAGAAACATCACCCACTTTCACAGAGATAATCCAGAACCTTCCACAAATGGAGCTATTGTGACAACTGAGAAAATGTCAGCATTGTCCAATTCTTCTTCATCTTTCCAATAAATTTTTATTATTAGTGTATTTTTGTATGTATGTATTAAAATATATCTGTAAGTTCATAATAATGTTTCCAATCCCCAAAGACAAATAAAGATACTACTGATAATAAAGGCACTAACAAGGAAAACTTTAAACAAACAAACAAACAAAGGTATTCAACTTACATCAGAACCAACTTATAATGGAGTCATTGAACAACACCAAGTAGTAAGTTGGGGACTACCTGTATTCATTTACAATTCGGTCAAAGGGTGGAAACAATCAAAGCGTCTATCAACAGAAGCATGCATTTTTTAAGTGAGGTATATTGGAGTCCTGGTGTGGCGCTGTGAGCTAATGCGTCAGACTGCAAAGTTATTTGAACTACAAGGTTGGTGTTTCAAGCTCACTAGCTGCTCCTTGGAAACCCTATACAGGGTAACTATGTGTCAGAATTGACTTGACAGCATCTAACAACAACAACATATATCATAGGGGTGCAAGATGTCTCAGTAGGATAAGCACTGGATTTTGAACCACAAGGTTGTGGTTTGAGTCCACCAGCTGCTCCAAGAGAAAAAGATGAGGCTTTCTGCTCCCACAACAATTTACAGCCTCACTATGATTTACAGGGTCACTATGTGTGGGAATTGACTCAATGGCACTTAATAACAACAACAGTGTATCATGAGAGGCCATGTATAGAGAAACGATTGGTCTCTCCCTCTCTGGAAGAAAGAAGAGTGGTGAAAATTGAAGATGCTTAGAATCAATTAGTTCAATGGACTGATAGGCCACAAGAACGTCAGTGTCCATGACCCTGAAACCTGAAGAACTAGTTGGTGCCTGGCTACCACTTCCAGATGCCCTGAAAGCGAACATATTAGAAGGTCCTGGATAGAATGTGCAACCAAATTAAAAAATCATTTTTAAAAGGTCAGGTTTATTGGTCAGATAGAGATTGGTGGAGCCCCAAAACTATGGTCCTTGGTCCCTCTCCAGGTCTAGATCTGAACTTACCCCTGTTGCTCAATTTTCATCCAAGCAATAGCTAGGTATATGAAGGGGGGCAACAATACTAGTTTCACACCCACATCATAGAATGGTCAACCATTATAGCTTAAAGGGAAGCATTGACCTAAGGACAAAATTCAGAAGACTAGGGAAAGAAAGACAAATGGAACCAGGCAACACAAGGAGGAAATGGGATAAGTGATCTTACATTGAGAGAATCACCAATGAGATGACACGGAGTGTCAATGTTGAACATAAAACTGATGATCTGCTCTGTCAACATCACTCAATCCACAATAAAAAGAAATAAATTAATAAATAAAATGTACAGACATGCAATGGAATATTAATCAATGATAAAGAGAAATGAAGTTCTGATACATGTTAGGACATGGATGAGCTTTGAAAACATGATGCTGAGAGAATCTGTCAACTGCAAAAAAACATATACTGTATGATCCCACTTCTATGAAATATCTAGAACAGGATAAAAACCTTTATTAGTAGCTATGAGAGATCAAGAAGGTGCCTTAGTAGCACAATGATTAAGCATTCAGCAGCTAACTGAAAGGTTATTGGTTCAAATCCATTCAGCAGCTGAATGAGAGAAAGGCCTGGTGATCTACTCCCGTTAAGATTATAATCTAGAAATCCCCCACGGGCAGTTCTACCATGTCCCAAGGGTTTACTAGGAGACAAAATCTACTCAAGGACATCCAATGCTAAGGGAAGGTGGAAAGGGGAGGGGTTTAGGGAGCAGTATGCTTCTGTTAAGATGAATGAAAAACAATCTGGAAATAGTACTGATGGTGGCAAAAAATGGTGACTGTAATTTAATGTCACTGAATTGCACATGTAAAAATGACTGAAATGGAACATATATACAAAAAAGAGATTTTAAAGGACTTGGAGAAAATGGAATACCATAGTAAATTTTCTTAAATACACAAATTTCTAGTAATTGTGTATTTGGTAAAGGAGAGAGTTAACTTCAAATTTTTTAATTAAATTTATAAAAGTAGAAAAATACATCTGCTTTGATTTATCAATGTTTGATTTTATGGTAAGCCCTATGTTCTAACTTTCAAGATATTTGACCCAGCTATTTTACCCCAGTCCAATGGCATGGAAACTTGGACTAATCCTTACTATTGCCTTTCTGAAAGCTTCAACCCAAGTTTCTTCTCCACACCTTGAAGTTTGCTTTTCAAATTCTTCAAAATCAGTTTGAACTGATTTTTTTTTTTTTTTTCAGCATCAGTGTAGCTTTATGAGGAGGGAGTGATGCAAATGATTAATATACTTGGCTGTTAATCAAAATGTTAAAGGCTCAAATCCACAAATGTGCCTTGGAAGAATCAACCATTGAAAACTCTATGGAGCGTGCAGTTCTACTCTGGCACAGATGGGGTCAGAGTCAATTCAATGGTAACTGTTCTGGTAGTTTTATGGTGTACCTTTGTGATCTCTTAATAAGCCCTGTGCCTGGGGAAAGTGCTTCCTATAGTACGCGTACATAGATGTAGATTTGTAGGATGAATGAATGAAACAGAAACTCTCTTCCATGCTAAAGAAAAAAAAAAGTGTAAAAGTAAATAATTCAGTAAGAAAACAGAGCACTGAAGATGAAGTCCAGCTTATAAGGGGCTACCTGGAGAGCTTCTTTTCATTGACTACAATTTCTGAGTGTCATGTAATATGTTATACTTACTCTATTATTTAGAAGTTGTCCATATAAAGGCAATGGACTTTTAATATATCCCATATATCTGCCACAATGTAACAATTCACACTGATGTAATAGGCTGAATAATATTGCCTTCTCCAAAGACTTTAAAGTCTGAATCCCTGGATTTACATAACAAAGGGATTTTGTTGCTTTACATTGTATAAGACAATTTGTGACTATATTACCTTTATGTTAAAAGGGAATTTGTAGATGTGATTAAGGGTTTTGAGATGGGGAGATTGTCCTAGGCCCAACATAATCAAGGATATAAGAAGGAGTCAGGAGATTTGACGACACAAGAGGAGTGTCAGATTGATGCAGTGTGAGAAAGACTGGACCAGTCATTGCTGACTCTGACAATGGAGGAAGGGGTCAGGAGCCAAGGACTGTAGGTGGTCTCTAGAAGCTGGACATACAAGGAAACAAATTTTCTATTAGAATCTTCAGAAGAAATGGAGGCCTGCACATACACCTTGATTTTAACCTAGTGAAACTAATTTCAAACTTCTGACTTGCAGCCTGTAAAATAATAAATTTGTGTTTTTTAAGCCACTAATTTTATAGTCATTTTTACAGAAGCAATAGGAAACAAATACAACATAGTGTAATAATTTCTCCTTTCAAAGAAAGATACCTAAGATATTTCTATTTCAAGCTTCGATGACAAAATAAACTAGCTTTTATTTTTTTGAACAAATACATACTGATACCATGACGAACCAGAAGCCTGAGGGTGGCAAGAAACCAACTAACCTAGAAGTTAAGTGTTCAAGGAAAATCCATTAATACATATCCTTATGTAAACTCTTTATGAGTGCATTGTTTTTAAAGGAAGCATTTACCCAATAACTGTCTCTACATGCCTTTCAAATAATTTTGAGTTAAAAAATATATATTATTACAATAAACTCTATAGGACTTAATGGCAATAATAAATATAATATGCTGGCAGTTTAATAACTGATAAGGTCCTAAATATGTATGCTGCATTTGGCTTTTCTAAAATCAGTATAGTTCTAGTAACAGAAAGTAGAAAATTTGTAGAGGAAAGTTTTTCTGCCAGAAGGATCTACAATAGATAACTGGAACAAGGAAGTTAAAGGACCTATTCTAAGACCTGGCTTTCCTTCTGCCAACATTCCCCCAAGCCGATACCCTAGTTCTTGAGCCCTCCTGAAACTCTGAAAGGTGAAAACATCATGCCCAGGTATGCCCCCTGTGCCTCCTGCAGGGGCTTCTGACCTTAGCACGTATTATTTCAGTCCATGAAACAGTCCGGAAGGCTTGCCCTGTCAAGGTGCATGGATTGGAAGGCATGTTTGGTGTAAAGGTCTGGAGGTAATTGCCAACCAATAAATCATTTTTTGCCTCTTTTGTTCATATGCTTTATTTCTCTGTTTCTCAATTTTCCCAATTGGAAATTCCACTCAAACATCATTTCCTCAGGGAAATCTTCCATGCCTGACCAACCTTGTAGTTGTTGTTATTGTTAAGTGTGGTCGAGTTGGTTCGAACCCATAGCAACTCTATGTGCAACAGAATGAAACACCTCCCAGTCCTGCACCATCTTCACAATTGCTGCCATGCTTGGGTCCATTGTTGCTGCCACTGTGCCAATCCATCTCCTTGTGGGGGAGAGGGGCAGTCTTCCTCTTTTCTTCTGTCTCTACACTTTATCAAGCATGACATCCTTCTCCAGGGACTAGTCCCTCCTTATAACGTCCAAAGTATGAGAGACAAAGTCTGGCCACCTTGGCTCTAAGGAGCATTCTGGTTGTACTTCTTCCAACACAGATTTGTTTGTTCTTTTGGCAGTCCCTGTTACCTTTAATATTTTTCTCTCTGTAGTTGGGTTCTTTCATTATTATAGATGTCCATAATACTGTATTCTTTTCCTTTGAAATGCATATCACAGCTTGTAGTTAGACATCTACTTGGGTGATCTCTTGTTTAAGTAAGAGTCTTTCTCACCAAACATTAAATCCTATAAAACTAGAACCAGCTCTGAGTTATGCCTTATGTACAGGCACACTTTGGAGACATTGCTCAGTCTGTTCCAGACTTTAGCAATAAAATGAGTCACGTGACTTTTTTGGCTTCCCAGACCATAAACAATGTTTATTGTATACTGTAGTCTACTAAGTGTGCAAAAGCATTATGGAAAAAGTTTCCAATCTTGTGAGAATTACTAAACTGTGACGTAGAGGCATGAAGTGAGCATATGCTATTGGAAAATTGCACTAATAGACTTGCTCAATGTAGGGTTGCCAAAAACTTTCAATTTGTAAAAATAAACAAAAAGGCACACCAAAAAGCAAAACCCAGTATCTATGAAGTGCAATAAAATGAAACACACTAAAACAAGGTGTGCCTGAATATTGGAATGAAATACTGATCCTGTGCCATCTTCATAATTGTTGGTATATTTTAATCCATTTTTACAACTCTTGTGTCAGTTCATCTCGTTGAGGGTTCCCTTACTTTCACTGACCCTCTACTTTACCAGATAAAATGCCCTTTTCTAGTGATTGATCTTTTCAGGTGACGTGCCCAAAACAAGCAAGTCAAAGTCTCTCCATCCTCGCTTCTAAGGAACATACTGGTTGTCTTTCTTTTAAGACTGATTTATTTATGCTTCTCATAATCCATGGCACACTCAGTATTCTTTTTTTTTTTAATGTTTTTATTTTGCATTGAGTGAAAGTTTACAGGGCACATCATCAGCTTCACATTCAACCATTCATATAGCTTGTTTCATTACATTGATTATTATCCCCTCCATATATCATC
>NW_006408554.1:12632116-12632800 GCF_000296735.1 Chrysochloris asiatica | reverse complement strand
GGGTTACTGAAAGATAACACAAATCTACTTATACCTTGAGTAACCTTAGCTGGGAGTGTAGTCTGGATATATTGGGTCTTATTTCCCTTAAGCAGACACTCAGTATTCTTTATCAGAGAAAAAGAGAAAGACCCCCAGTGAGATGGACTGGCCAAGTGGCAGCATCGTTGAACTCAGAGTGGCAACAGTAGTGAGGTTGGCCTAGGAAGGAGCAGTGTTTTGTTCTGCTGTGCATAAGGTCGCTATGGGTCTGTACCAGCTTAATGGCACCTAACAACAACAACAAGACAATTGAAACATCATGGTTTGAATTTGACGTATCTTAGTCCTCAAAGTGACAAAGTTTGTGATACCAAGAACCAAACCCACACCCACTGTCATCAAATCGACTCTGACTCATAGAGACCCTACGTAAGGTTTCTGAGGCTGAAAATCTTTATAGGAGCATAAAGTCTTCCTTTTCCTCCTGTAGAGCAGCTAGTGGATTTGAACTGCTAACTTTGTGGTTAGCAGCCCAGCACATAACCCACTATGCTATGCTACCAGGACTCCTTAAGTTTTTAAAAGGACATAATAAATTTGCTGAATGAATAACCAACCTAGGATGTGTGTGGTTTCAGGCTCCCATCATTCTCCCACTGTAACAATATTTTGCTAAGCTATAAATAAAATTAAGTTGTTGTT
>NW_006408554.1:12626362-12631639 GCF_000296735.1 Chrysochloris asiatica | reverse complement strand
TGCTCCCGTAAAGATTTACAGCCTTGGAAACCCTGTACAGGGTCGCTATGAGTCGGAACCGACTCCACGGCACGCAGCAGCATAGATCTAGAAGGGAAGCTAAGGCACACATGGATAGCTATAACAAAAGAAAACAAAAAGAAATAATGATAACCACAAGCAAGGTATACACAAAGATTCACAAGGACCCTGTATAGAGTTTCTGAGACTGTAAATTGTTATGGGAACAGAAAGCCTCATCTTTATCTTGCTGAGTGACTGGAAGACTTAAACTACTAACCTTGTGGTTAGCAGCCAAGTTTACACTCCACTATGCTATGGAGCTCTGGTAGCGCAGTGGTTACGAATCGGGCTGCGAATCTCATGGTCAGCAGTTCGAAACTACCAGCTGTTCTGCGGGAGAAAGATAAGGCTTTCTGTTGCCAAAAAGATTTACAGCCTCGGAAACCCTGTACAGGGTCGATATGAGCAGGAACCGACTCCACGGCACATAGCAACAACATGCTACTGCTACCAGGGCTACTGCTGCTACCACAGGTGTGGACTTCAGGAGTCCTGGTATGGAGCTAGGGTAAGCACTAGACCACTTATCGAAAGGTGAGTAGGTAAAACCCTAAACAGGGTCACTGTAACTCTGAATCAACTCAACAGCACTTAACAATGACCGTTAGGTACTCCCTGATAAATGTCCTTCATGCTAATTTCCATGAGTCTGCTTCCTGGAAAATCCATAGGCTTTCATTCTGGCCCCTCTGCTTCAAACGTGCCTCCTCTGTTCCACCCTCCATCTCCAGCATTGCCGGGTGGGGGGAGGGGGTTGTCTTTGGATTTGGAATGCTTGCCCCCACCACAGAATCTCTGTTGTTGTTGTTAAGTGCCATTGAGTTGATTCAGATTCACAGCAACCCTGTATAGGATTTCTAGGTGAGGTGAGCTTGAACCACCGACCTTGCAGTCCAGTGCATTAACCCACAGTATCACACTAGGACTCCATGGAACTTTTACCTGCTTCTATGTGACTCCCAAACTCTCTGTATGTATTTATATCATGCCTACCAATTCATACCTTTCTCCAGAAGAAAACAGGATAGATTAGGTTTCTCTGTCACACTGTCTCATAAAATCAAGACTCAAGGTATCTCCATAATACTTAGACTTATACTAGCTACTCTCCTGTAATTTAAGCATGTAAACAAGACACTGCGTATTTTTGCTCACCATTCTACCCTTCCATCACTCATCTGTCAGTTTGTTGTATTGTGGTGGCTTGATTGTTACTGTGATTCTAGAAGCTATGCCACCAGTATTTTTAAATACCAACAGGGTCATCCATGGTGGACAGGTTTTGTTGAACTTCCAGACTAAGAGTACAGATAAGGAGAGATAGACTACTTCTGAATATTTAGTCACTGAGAACATTATGACTAGCAGTGAAACACTGTCAGTCCCAGAATACTGAATACTGAAACATGATGAAAATATTGTCAGATATAGTGCCAGAAAATGAGCCCCTCAGGTTAGAAGGCATTCAAAATATGACTTGGGAAGAGCTGTCTCCTCAAAAGTGTTGACCATGATGATGCAAATGGAGTAAAGCTTTCCAGACCTTCATTTGTTGATGGCGCACAACTCAAAATGAGGAGAAACACTGTAAATATTCGTTAGTAATCAGAACATGGAACATACGAAGTATGAATCTGGGAAAATTGGAAGCTGTCAAAATGAAATGGAATACATAAACAACGATATCCTGCATGGTAGTGAGCTCAAATGGACTGGTATTGGCCATTTTGAATCTGACAATCACGTGGTTTACTCTGCCAGGAATGACAAATCAAAGAGGAATGGTGAAAAAGAACACTATCAAGATTTGTCTTGAGATACAAACCTGTGATAGGATAATATCCACACGACTATACAAAGACCCGTTAATACAAATATTATTCAACTATACGCTCCAACCACTAAATCCAGTGATGGTGGAATTGAATTCTACTAACTTCTTCAGTCTGAAATTGATCAAACATGCAACCAAGATGAATTGATAATTACTGGTGATTGGATTGCAATGGTTGGAAACAAAGAGGAAGGAACAGTAGTTGGAAAATATGGCCTTGGTGATAGAAGTGATGCTGGAGATTGCATGATAGAATTTTGTAAGCATATACAAAAATCAAATTGACTACATCTGTGGAAAAAGACAGTGGAAAAGTTCTATTATCACCAGCCAAAACCAGGCCAGGGGAAGACTGTGGAACACACCATCAATTGTTCATATGCAATTTCAGGCTGAAGTTGAAGAAAATTAAAGCAATTCCAGGAGAGGCAAATTTTGACCTTGAACTTATCTCACCTGAAGTTATAAATCATCTCAAGAACAGATTTTATGCATCAGACACTAATGACTGAATATCAGAAGAGTTGTGGGACGACTTTAACAACAGCACACAGGAAGAAAGCAAAAGGTCATTCAGAAGATAAGAAAGAAGGAAAAGGCAAAAATGGTGTCACAAGTGACTTCATCACAACATGAATTTGAACATACCCCACCTGAATTTAGAGATCATCTGAAGAACAGATTTGATGCATTAGACACTACAGATCAAAAGCCAAAAGAGTAGTGGAAAGACATCAATAACATCATTCTTAAAAGATATGGGAAAATTAATCATCAACTTTATATGGAAAGGAAAGACACCCTGGATAAGCAAAGAACAAAGTAAGAGGCCTCACATTTCCAGAACTCAAAAGTTACTTCACAGCCATGGTAATCAAAACAGCCTGGTACTGGCACAATGACAGACACATAGACCTATGGAACAGAATGTAGAATCCAGAAGTAAATCCATCTGCCTATGGAAAGCTCCAACACTGTCAATTTGTTGGACTGTGGTGGGCTTATGTCTTACTGTGATGCTGGATGCTATGCCCCTGGTATTTTATACACCAGCTGAAACCTGTCACACATGGTGGACAGGTTTCAGCAGAGCTTCCTAAGATGGAGTAGGAAGGAGGACAGGGAGACTACTTCTGAACATTCTCAAGAACAGATTTGATGCATTTAATAGCAATGACCAAATATCAGAAGAGTTGTGGGATGGCATCAAGACCAACATACAGGAAGAAAGCAAAAAGTCATTAAGATGACAAGAAAGAAGGAAAAGACCAAAATGGGTGTCAGAAGAGACTCTGAAACTCACTCTCCAGAATAGAGATACTAAATAAAGCTAATGGAAGCAACGAGGAGGTAGAAGAGCTGAACAGAGAATTTCAAAGGACAGCTTGAGAAGACACAATCAAATACTATAATCAAATGTGAAAAGATCTGGAGTTAGAAAATCAGAAAGGAAGAACACACTCAGCATTTCTCAAGTTGAAAGAACTGAATAAAAAAATTCAAGCCTATACTTGCAATGTTGAAGGATTCTATGGGCAAAATATTGTATGATGCAGAAAGCATCAGAGGAAGATAGAAGGAATACAGAGTCACAGTACCAAAAAGAAATGGTCCATGTTTAACCATTTAGAGAGAGCATATGACCAAGAGCCAATGACACTGTAGGAAGAAGTCCAAGGTACACTGAAGGTATTGGTAAAGAACAAGACTCTGGGAATTGAGGAAATACAAATAGAAATACTTCAACAAACTGATGAAGCACTGGAGGCACTCATTTATCTATGCCAAGAAATTTTAAAGACAGCTACCTGGCACACTGATTGGAAGAGCTCCATATTTGTGCCCATTCCAAAGAGACATGACCCAATGGAATGCAGAAATCACTGGACAATATCATTAATGTCACATGCAAGTAAAATTTTGCTAAGGATAATTCAAAAATGGCTGTAGCAGTCCATTGACAGGGAACTGCCAGAAGTTCAGGCCAGATTCTGATGGGGACAAGAATTTTGGCTGAAAGCAGAGAATAACAGAAGGATGCTTACCTTTGAATTATTGACTATGCAAAGGCTTTCAATTGTATGGATCATGACGAGCTATGGACATTGCAGAGAATGAGTATTCCAGGACCCTTAATTGTGTACTCATGAGGAACCTGTACATAGACCAAGAGGCAGTTGTTCAAAATGAACAAGGATACATTGAATGGTTTAAAATTAGGAAAAGTGCGTGCCAGGGTTGTATTCTCTCACCACACTCAATCAATCTGTATGCTGAGCAGATAATTCGAGAAGCTGGATTATATGAAGAAAAACAGCAACAGGAACGTAGAAAGACTCATTAAGAACCTGCAATATGCCAATGATACAACCTTGCTAGCTAAAAGCAAAGAAGACTTAAAATATTGATGAAGATCAGTATGGGTTACACCTCAATGCAAAGAAAAAAATCCTCACCACTGGGTGAATAAATAGCATCAAGATAAATGGAGAAAAGACTGAGGCTGTTAAACACTTTATTTTGCTTGGATCAACCATCAGCACTCACCGAAATAGCTAGTCAAGAAATCAAAGAAAGTATTGGTGTTCAAGAGCAGAGATGTCAGTTTGAGGACTAAGGTGTGCCTGACCCAAAGCCTGGAATTTTCAATAGCCTCATCTACATGTGAAAGTTGGACAATGGATAAGGAAGACCACAGAAGAATCGATACATTTGAGCTATGGTGTTTGAGGAGAATATTAAAAGTACCATGGACTGCCAGAAGAACAAACAAATCTGTGTTGGAAAAAAGTACAACCAGAATGCCCCTTGGAAGCCAAGATGGCCAGATTTCATCTCTCATACTTTGGACATATTATCAGGAGAGACCAGTCCCTGGAGAGGGATATTATGTTTGTTAAAGTGGAGGAGTCAGCAAAAAAAGAGGAAGAACCCCCAATGAGATGGATTGACACAGTGGCAGCAGCAATGGGCTCAAGTTTAGCAATGATTGTGAGGAGGGCACATGATCAGGCAGTGTATTGTTTTGCTGTGCATAGGTCGCTATGAGTCGGAAATGACTCAACAGCACCCAACAACAACAAAGGGATTAAATTGTATTAGTAGAAAACATAACCAAGAAAGAGAATTCTGATGGAGAAAAAAGGACTATGAGGAGAACCGTGAACAAAGTTCTTACATATTTAAGCAATACTATAAAACACAAAAACATTTTCTCTTAAAATGAAATGAGGAGGCGGGGCTTGATGGTGGCTAGGGTGGAGGTGCAGTGAAGTTTGCTGTCAGCAAAAGCAAATAATACCAAGCAAAGCAGATTCAGGGCAGAGCTCCAAAACTCGGAACCACAAGAGATAGGAATATTTAAAAAGTTTGAAGGCTTG
>NW_006408554.1:12608392-12620725 GCF_000296735.1 Chrysochloris asiatica | reverse complement strand
AATACTGCATAGGACCACTACTGTAAAAGACTAAGAAAAAGAACCCATACTAAAGAAGGGGGTGGGGGAGATTATTTGCTGGTTGCTGGGATGTGGGGAATGGAGTGTGGGGAGGGAGAGGAAAGTGGAACACAGAGTAGGTAATAGACACAGGATAGTTTGAGTGCTAGGGAGTGAGGCAATACACAAGAAGGGGGAGAGGAATGGAAGAACAAAGTGGATGGGAGAACAATTAGGCACATTTGTATGGGCTAAGTGGGGCAAAGGTAAATAATGATGTATGCACAACCTTTGAACAACAGGGCTTTGGGATACAGGGATTGAGACATGATTGGAATAGGGAAAAGGGGGAAAATAATGTTAAGATGCTTGGCTGTCTTTTCAATCTTGATTTCCATGGCATACCATTATAAAATAAGACACTTGAGAGGGAGAGAAAGGATAGCCAGAAATATCAACATAGACAGCTTGTAAGTCCGTCTTCTAACTATAACCGATTGGAATACCTAAAATGGGGCTACAACATGCCCAGTGAAGGAGGCTTCCAGCAGAGCCTCTGCATTACATAAGACCATAGGTGGAATCCTGAACCCCATTCAGAATCTTCTGAGGTGGGAAATTTCCATTTGAAAGGACAAGCAGACCAGCCTGGAGCAGCTAGAAGGATAGGAAATACTTCTTGAAATAAAGACCTACAGGAAAAATACAAAACAATATAGGCAGACCAAGTGATTACTACAAGAAGAAACAAGTTGCTCACCCAGGAAACATCAAGGCAAGTGGTCGGATCCCCTCAGGGCAAACTCTCTTCTAAGACTAAGACTCAATGGGAATACACACTCTGTTCGTGACCACGTTGGTCACCGATAAGGGAAAGTGAGGGAAAACCAGCAATGAAACTGCAAGCTAAACCCTACAACGTTCAATAGACTCCTGTGAATCCTGGTGGAGTCCTGGTTGGCCAGCAGTGTGGCAAGACCTGGGGACTCTTGGGCCCAGAGTCAGTGACATAGCCACAGAGGGCTAGAGTAGAGAATGAAGCGTTCAGCTGATAAGAAGAGAGGGCATAAGCACAAGAACACCCACACTTGCAGATAATACCCACTTGACTTGGCTTCAATGACTGGATGATCAGAGCTCAACTAGAAGAAGAAAGAAGAGGAAAAAAAGAGTAATGTAATACAATTTGATGGACTTGACCTACACCTATGGATGCAGTAGCTCAAAAGAGGGAACAAATCTTTACAGCAAAGATCATTCCCACCCCCTTCATACACAGAGTAGACAGGATGGGCAACTTGGACATAGGCTACCCAAAAAGGTGGTGGTGGGGGGTGTTGGTGGCTACAAAGGCACGAAGTGACTGGCTTACAAGCTTTCAAGAGGGAAGCTAGATCCAGAGGGTGTGGAGGAAGGTAGAATCTCCACTGAGTAGTATCCAATCTGTCTGGGCAGGGTTGATGAAAGGAGATGGGGATAGGTGTCTTGTGATACAACAGTGATTAATTGTTATCAGGACTGATTGTGAGGGTTGGAAATGTAAAGGTAGACGTTTTGTAGCAAAAGGTGGGGAGTGATTAACTTTGCAGTCTAGGAGCGGAGGTCCCTGGGACTATCAAGGGAGAAGAGCAGAAAGTGGGACCCTACCCAGAGAAGCAGTGACAGAGAAGCAGACACCAGAGATGGAAACAGAGACGATGACATGGAGAGAGGATGCTGCTGGGGACTCTAGACCCAGAGAGAGGGGCTGTGTGCTGAAGACCAGGGGGATCGGGGGGGGGAGGGGGGTGGGCAGGCTTGCAGGGTATACCCTTTGGATTGTTGATGATGCATGGAAGGGATTGTAACCATGCCAATGAAATGATATATGATAGGATGAACATAAAGCTAAAGTTCTCCCATGTAAACTATCACATAATTCACAATAAAACATTAAAAAAATGAAAAATGCAATGAGCAATGCCAAGTTAGCTTGTACACATATGCTTTATTGTGGATGTTAATATATATCAGCATTGTATGCAAGATTCTCTTACAATAGTTTTCCCAATATAGCATAAAACTCAATTTTGTTGGGTTGCTGTATGAATGTGAAAACCTTATAATAAAATGTATAATCGGTTTCCATGCAAGTATGACTGCTACATGTATGCCTGGCACTTTTAAAATATATTAAAAGAAATTCAAATGAACACAACATTATATAGGTGGCTTAAAATGCCTGACATGTTTAAGACTAAATATCTTGCAAAATGCAACAAAGCAGTTAACTGGAGGATTCAACCAATACCAATCCAAATATGTGCTATATCTAATAAGCCTCGGCTTATCTGCAATGTATTACATTTAGGATAATTTAATGCTCAAGAAAAATTATGCTTTAAAAAATTATAGCTCTTCCAAGATATTATACTTTGGTGATTCGAGACTGAATACATCCAAACCATCTAAGGGCTTCATTTATAAAAAAGAAAGAACCATTATATGCATTAGTTCAAGGTAACCAAAATGATCCAGTATATTTTTGCTACAATCATTGGTTTTCCAAAGTGAAATTTCTGTGAGAAGTTCATTAATTAGGAAGCAATCAACATACTTAACAAACGCTGCTAAGAAGATTCAAATTGGTTTATCTATTATCAACAAGGCATAATCTTAATACCAAACATTTTCTTTACTTCTCACTACATTTCATATGCAAAAACTAGCAAGTGACTTTAAATAGCTTAAAACCCTTTTATGTTTACTGCTCAAGAGCTAGGCATTAAAATACTTGGTATTTCAACTTCTAGTAACATAAAAACAGATCAGTCTTAAACTGGCTTTGTTTTGTTTTTTTTCTAAGGCTTTTTTTTTTTTTTTTTTTTTTTAGCATTTTGGTATTTGCAAGACTTTGCTTGGTAATGGCTGTTTTAAGTTAACATGAGAACTTGCCATCATTTGCCTTTTATCTTTTCACTCAGTGCAAGTGGTGGTGGCTCTTTCCTTCTCTCATAGCAGCAAGCCGAGTCTGCTATTTTCTATAGCAGCATACTTCAGGAGTGGAGAGGGAGAGAGTGTGTCAATTATAAATAATTAAAACTACAGTGTACAATTTTATTTACCTGTCTGTTTAAGTTGACAACACACCATTATATGCCTCAAAGAATTACAAAAAATCTACCACAAAAGCAAATAAAAGGCATTCTTTCAAGAAAAAATAAGTGCAAACACCTAAAACAGGCAACTGAAGCAACTGTTGTAACCTGTAGAGAAACACAAAACATTTATAAAAGGACAAAATATTTTTATAAATAAAAGATAATGTTCTCTACTTCTGAAACATTAAGCAAATACAATAAACTTTTAAGTGCAGACTGTTTGTATGGACCAAGATACCGTCTTATTTTTTAAAACAAAATTAAAATGCAAAAATTTCAAACACATATACAAATCATTGGATTAATTTATATGACCCGCCCCAATATAATTTAAAAAGAAAATGTTAAATTATTATTTAATACATTTTTAGAACTACTTTATAACCAACATGATTTAAAGGGCATAGTGCAATGCTTAGATAGATGTGACATACAATATAGATATTGTATTCTTTGCAACTATAACTTACTATTGTTTCATACTTAAAAAATTAAAATTGTTCTTTACTATGTCAGCTGTAATGACAGGAAACAACACTGGCTTCTAGACACCATATATATATATATATATACCTACATTTAAGCTTCAAAAATGAAAATAAATTATAAAAAGACTTCTTTCCAATTTACAAAGTATTCCTGCTACTATATACTGTACAATACATTCAATGAAACTCTCAGCTTTTCTGAGATTTATGAAGAAAATACTGACTCTTTACTAATAAGGAAAAAAACCTTTTCAATGTTTTTGTTTTCAGTACCATGCTCGAATAAATACATTTAACACTGTAGTTAATTTTACTGCTTTTGAAAAATACCAAAAATAAGTAGTGCAACATCCTATCCTTCCTTAAAATTTCTTTACACTGTGTTTCTTTGTATGTCCGCCAGAGCAAATCAGCACACAGGCGAAAGTACTTCATAAAATCATGTATGCTTCCCATACAGAGACTACTTTCAGAAATCATTACATATTACAAAAAAACTGTAGCATCAAGAGAGTAGCAATAGGTATCTTGTGAAGAAAATTTACTTTTAGAAAAATCTATGAGCATTCTAATAATATTTTCCCTTATTCTTTAAAAATAATTTCTATAAAAATATCACTTAAAAAAATAACTTATGAAACTGCCTACTCTTTACTTAAGTGGCTTAGCTTTTCGCCTGTTGAATATATAAAAAAATGTGCAAACCATTTTAGGCCTATATTAAAACTTAAACAGTTAATTGATAAGAATTTCATTGCAACCTAATTTAGTGTATAATATAGTAAAGGAAGTATGACATTTCATCAGTTCTAATAACAATTACAGTATTAGAGCTCTTGAAGTGCTGCTGGTAGCTGTGTAAGTACTCAGGTATCTTCTTGCTTGTTCAGTCATAATAAGTTGGTCTTCTGTCTTCCCATAAACCACTGTTTCCCATTCACAATTTGACTAGGAAAAAAATAAGAATAGTGATGTGAAAATTACTATAATAATTATCCATACTACTTCACAATAGACTTTAAAGTCAGTTATTTTGCTATCTCAACAGTTTATAAGCCTCTTCTTGTTGTTGTTGTTAGGTGCCATCGAGTCAGTACCAACCCATAGCGTCCTTATGCACAGCAGAATGAAACACTGCCCAATCCTGGGCCAACCTCATACTGTTGCCATACTTGAGTCCATTGATGCTGCCACTTGGCCACTTTTTAAAAGTACTGTTGCCAACATACAGCTTCCAAACCAAATGAATGGTCTTAACATGGAAAACAATGTCAGGTTTTATTGTTCCAACATTCTTGCAGAAGGATTTAATGTTAAAAATTATGCTTTATGTCTTTGCAATTAAATTAGGAAATGTATTCTTAACACAAAATTAAATTTATGCTCATTTAATTTGTTTTCTTTCCTTATCCCTGAGTATAGGTTGTTCCATTAAAGGTATGACCAGCTATGCAATAAATTTTCCTGAAAAGTTCTATGTTAGTTAAATTCTAGAAACTCAAATCATTTAAAATAGATAAAGAGGATGTGCTTTCCAAAGAGCAGAGGGCTAAGCCAGAGGTGAATAGGCCATCATGAATGGCAAAAATGCTTCCAAGGAACGCTAAATATCAGGAACACTAGTGATACAGTCATTGCACTGTAAAGAAAAAAACGCCTTCCTCGGTGAACTCCCAAATTCTCGAGGATGAACTATCAATGTAGTAAAAAACATTCCCCAGCTTTCATTTACAGCTACATACTGGCTGCATAACAGCTAGGAAGAGTATTTTGTTTTATTGATTTTTGAGCCAAAAAGTTTACTGGAAACCATTATACCAACAAATCATGCTGAAACTGCTTCCAACCACTTACCCTTTCATGATAGCAAATTAGGGCTATACATAACTATGTTAGGAGGAGACGTGCTGGAAGTGGAGTTAGGTTTTAAAAAGTAATAGCGCTTATAAAAATCACTAATAGAGTCTTTGGCTACAATTCCAATTATTTCGTGTATATGTGCCCTGATGAATGAGCCTCTTGAAACACCAAATCTAGTTTGAGTAACAAAATAATAGTGAATGTTTACTGAAATAGTCAACTCCAAGGAGCCCTGTTGGTGCCCTGGTTAAGCAGCTGGTGGCTAACCAAAGGGCAGTCTGCTTCTGTGAAGAGTTGTAACAGCTTTGGAAACCCTATGGGGCAGTTTTATTCTATTCACTAGGAGTTAGAATGGATTTGATGGCAAAGGGCATAGTCAATTTCAGATTTCAAAGAAAAATATAATTTGTGATGAGCAAATCCAAAGTAAAAACTGAATAAACAACAACAAAACTCACTAAAAGAAATTAATAAATCCATACCTGAAGATTCTTTTCCAATTTGACAACTTTAGAAGTGTTAGGGTTTGGTTTCTTTTTAGTAAGTGTACATGTTTTGTTGGTTGAATTTATATCTTGTTTTTCAGGAGTCAAGCTGCACCTATTGTCATGTATTTCCAATAATGGTATCATTAATAAAGATGTTGTAAATATATTTTCTGACTAAGGAAAAGAGAAAAAAAAAAAAAAGAAGAAAATAAAATAACTAATTCAAAAGTGGAGACAAATAGAGGGACTACTGAGTAAGTGGTAGTGGAAGCCCTGTTCCTTTCCCTCCAAGAAAGCTTTTGGCTCCTATGAAATCCTGGTAATGTAGTAATAGTAAATATTTCAGAAATTAACCAGAGAACAGCACTGAAATTTAAATTTTTTGAGAACTACCATTTTTTTATATAATACCTAACGTCTGTCAAAACACAACAAACATGAAAAAAAAAAAAACAAGGATGTAAATACAATATTCTCTATAGTTAACAGTTTCGCTTTGAATTAGGCAGAATGATATTAATGAAAACTCTATGAATCTCTAATGAATCTCAATGAATAAAAGACAAAACTAGGATTTAAAGCAAGCATTATAATTAAAAAGAATTCTTTACAAACCTGCATGTCTGAAATATCTTCAGTTAGTAGTTGAGGATTTCGTTCTTCTTTTTCCCAATTATCTAAAATGAGTGATTTTCTGACTTTCTTCACAGAAGTAGTATGCTGGAAGGAACAATTTACAATGGAAACATTACAGCAGGGTAACTAGAACAAGATGAGACTTTTATCAACTGTAATATTAAGATCACCTCTTCTTGTTTGCAGCTTTTGTAAGCAGGTTCATCTTCCTCTTTCAGGAATATGTCTGTTCCAGTTTCTTCTTTTAAAACTTCCCGAATATCTTCTTCCAAGAAGGCAAGTGGCTGTGACTAAATTGTTTTTAAAAAGATTTTATAAAATCTTTTATAGCAATCTCTTTCTCCCCATACAGAGCAAATCCTTCTTTTATACTCTTCCATTTATGGCCACAATTTGTCCTAGTCCCTATACACTCCTTAGAGCAATCAACCACATAAGATTAAAATTATAGCATCTGCCTAGGAATAATGCTCAGAAAGCAGGAAGGTACAGAAAAGAACAAAAGGAAACAAAAAACATAGCAAATGGGAAAAGTACTGTAGCACTCAGGATTGCAATTAATGTCACAAAACAAAATGTGGACAAATTATTAAATGGGAAACCAATTTGCTTTAAATAACTTTCACCCAAATCACAAGTTAAAAAAAAAGAAAGAAAGAAAAATTTCTAAGAATTTTCATTTAAAAATAGCAGGGTGCAGGCATCTATGTAGTCATTGGCTACCTAAAATGAGAGGGTGATAAAAGCACAAAGTGACTGACTTACAAGGTTTCAAGGGGAAGTTTAGTTTAAGAGTGTCTTGGGGGAAGATAAGAGTCCCCACTGAATAGCTGTCATTTTGTCTAGATGGGTCTGGTGAAAAGAAATAGGGATAAGATTCTTATGATTCAATAGTTAGTAATTGTTATAAAGACTAATTGCGACTGTCACAATTGTAAAGGTAGAAGTTTTGTAACAAAAATGGGGAGTAGTTATTCTTACAGTCTAGAAACAGAGGACCCTAGGACCACTAAGGGAAAAGAGCACCTTTTCCAGAGAAGCAGCGACACCAGAGATGGAGGCAGAGATGGGGACATGGAGAGAGGAAGCAGCTGAGGACTAGATTCATGGGAAGAGAGGGGCTGAGAGCTGGCGGCCAGGAGACAGACTTGCAGAATGTGCTCTTTGGTGGTTTAAATTATTATATATGCCTGAGTGTTTAAAAAAAAAAGAAGAAGACCTAAAATGAATATAGAGAAATACTGTTAACTGATGGGACATGAAGGGGATTATAATCGTTGTAATGAAACAAGATATATGATTTGTTGAATATAAAACTGATGATCTGCTCTGTAAATGTTCACTCAATTCACAATAAAATCATAAAAATAAAATAAAAATAGGAATTTTCATTATTCTATATAATGGAAATTATAAAACACAATAAAATCATTTAAAAAATCATAAAAAAAATAAAATAAAAATATCACTAGGGTGAACAAAATGGGAATGAACTAGTGCTTGTGATTCTACACTTAAGGTACTTATTACATAGCTTGCACTTACTAGTTAACATGCTTCTTTTACCACAAAGATAGAAAGTAATGGCCAGGACCTTTTCATCTCTGTACACTTAGAGCTCAGACAATAATCAGGAAGACAATGCATGTGTGTCTGTTTGTCTTGAATGTGGGCTTAGTAATGAAATAATCTCGAAATATTATTTATCTATCTTTCTATCAAATAGCTAAGCATACTGTATAGCACAAGACATTAAAAAAACTATACAAAACTTTCATTTAAAATTAACTGCTTAAAAAACAAACCAAAAAAAAAGTAATCAAAGCTCCACTAAATAACAAGCTAATGTTCAGTTTGCAGTAAACTTAGCTTAACTTGCAGTACTGATAACCAGCAGCTTATATTTTCAGCCAGCAAAGTCAGGGAGAATAGCATTCATATGTAAGTGAGATTCCATAGCACTTACAAAAACTTTTAAAGTGAAAACAGAATTTTTAAAGTACTTTCTTTCATATCTAGAGTTTGAAACATACAGGAGTTATCATATATATTTAATGTTTCTGTGTATTTTCCCAAGACCTTTTGTTTTAAGGATTACATTTCACCATAATAGGAGATTGTTGTTGCCGTTAAGTGCCATGGAATCAATTCCCAATCATAGCAACCCTGTATAGAATTTCTAAGGAGCAAGTGGTGGGTTTGAACCACCAATCTTGTGGTTATTCTACAGTGCTACACCAAGAGAATAAAAATATAAAAAGAGTCTGGAGTCTCTCTCACCACCCCCTATGTCCCTTTGAGAATGCAAATGTCCTATGCCCCTTGAATCTGCACAGGATCGCACTGAATCAGAACTAACTCTGTGGTATTTGACAACAACAATAACAAACGCCCCTAGAGGAATGGCTGAGACACAGATTAATTCATTCACTAATAATAATTATTCCTTTAATTGCCCTAATATGACAAAAGCATAAACTGCTGCATTTAATACCAGGTTTCATCCTACCCAAAGTTAATGGAAATTTCTATTTTCAGCCTTTTGAGTAAGCTTTAGTAAACATTAGAAGAATAGATCTTAAATACCTATATTTAAGATATTTAAGCTGTATTGGATTAAAATTTCAAAGGCAATCTCCAAAAAAGTATATTTGATTTCAAGTAAGACACATTCTATAAAGCTAAGTGATCAACACACAGTAGGTGCTCAGTAAGTAACTGAAGGAGGATGAACAAACAGGAGAAATGAAAAAACAGCTTCCTATAAAGATATGTACGAGCCTATTGATATTGTGGAAAGTTTAATGACTAAACAGTTGTTTTCTTTTATCTTAAATTACTGATGGAAATGATCTGTTCAGACAACAAATTCTACCTAAACAACTGTCGTACTGCTGGTATTAAATTTTAAATGCCACAGGTTATGGGCAAAACTGTTGGGGACTTTATTCTAGGTAGTTTGAAACCAATTCTCTCATACAATCATTAAAATGATCATTTTTCTCCAAATTTTAGGTTGGTCAAATGACCCTAAGGCACTGTAAAAAAATTTTAAATGCCTTCAAGTAATTGTTGACATATCTAAGCAAGGTCAGAGCCATATCTGACACATCACTATCACATCCCCAAGCCTAGCACAGTCCTGACACCTACTAGGTAATCAATCAATATTTGCCAAATTGATGATTCATTTAAAAAAGAATAGCAAAATAGATTAGTTAAGCCAATTAGATAATTCCATACAATGGAATACTATATAAACATTAAAAATTATGGGATAAATTATACATTTATTAACTTAAATACATTTAAAAGTCAGATTACAAAAGAATGCATAAAATGTAATTTTGAGTTTGTTATATGTACATACATAAATAAAAGTCAGAAAGCACTAAAAATATGACTTCTTATAGCCGTATATGAAGTGACAAAAGGACTTGATTAATCCTACTGTCCATCCTCTAAAACACAACTTCCAAGAAAAGAAAGTTTAGATTTGAAAGTATGAAGATTTTTTTTGGTAAAAAGTGATGACCAGAATTTAATTAATGAATGTACCTAAAATATAGGAGTCCTGGTACAGAGTTGTAGGATAAGCACTGGACCACAAGGTCTGTTTGTACAACAAAGTTGTTGATTCAAACAGACCTTGTGGACAAGTGTTTATCTTACAGTGCCACACTAACTAAAAGCCCTAAGAAATGACTAATATTTTTTTAAATCCCATTTTGTTTCTAATGAAACTAACACCAGAAATTTTTATCTTCCTAGAATGTCCATGGTTCTTCTTGGATATTTCAAAGTTGACAATACGCATGAAAGCACAGATCACTAGAACACTTCATACCTCCCTTCATTCATGAACTACTACTATGACTACAACTACTACCCCTACTACCACTGCTATACTGTTACTATTGCTACTACTACTACTGCTACTGTTGTTACTGCCATTACTACCGTTACTACTACTTTTAGAGTAACAATAGTAGCAACTAAGCAAATACTACTTGAAACTTAGAACAAGCTCCTTTATATCTATGATCTCTTTTATCTTTATAAGAACCCTTTGGGGCATGTTTTATAATTTCCATTATATAGAAGAGGAAACTGAATCTCAATCAGTCAGCCTCCTAAATATTATGAAAATATTTATTCATACCAAAATGTTAAAATTATTTTCTTCTATTACAGTGTACTAGTACTGAAACTACTAAAAGTGTCATAGTATAAGAAAAGGGTTGTAGTATAAGAAAAGGGTTCTACTGACAGTTGATTACCTTTCTCTAGATTATGTAAGACACATAAAAATTCAAAAGAAGCCAAACAAAGGTTTGTTTACGATTCAATTTATAAATTAAAAGAAAAATCGTACAAGTTTCAGAGAGTATCTTTTTTTTTCAACTGTCACAAATAAAAGATGCTAAATATCATAATTTGGGTTTTATTAAAATTAGAAAAATTCCTAAAAATAGTTTACATACCACAATTTTAAGAGGTCCATATTTTTTCTCCTGAGCAGCAAGCGCATTCTTAAAAGGAGTAGGAGTTCTTGGTGTGGTACCCAATATAGATCTTCTAATAGTAGGAGTTCTAAACCTATCCAATCATTTAGATATTTGTATTACAGTCACAATTTTGTTTATACTAGTTAAAGAAAGCAAAACCATGATAAAAACACACATTAAATATTCTTGTATAATATAAATATTTTTGTATTCGTGCTTTATTTAAGCCTTCCAAGACAATTGTAAAGAATGCCTTGCATATGCTAATTCTTATTCCAATCAATTATCTTAACATTAAGGAAAAAGACTAATATAGAGAAAATAGTTAAAATAATTATTTTCTTGAAATTAAAGTCTTAGGCTACATTTAGCTGAGGTATTAATTTTTTTTTTTTTTTAAGCACTCTAGTTATGAGCATAGAGATTATTATTCTCTAACTCTAGTTCCAGATGGACAGGATTAAGGTTTATGCATAAATATACAAAAACGTATCTACTAATAAAATGGTGCTTCCCATTTTCACTAACACAATTATTTAATGCCTACTTACCCTACATTTTCCTTTTGATCTTTGGGGGTTGATTCCTTACGAAGAGGAGTTGTAATGAGAACTTTCTGCCCACAAATTGGTGTTGATGTAAATGAAGGATTTTCCATATTAAGTTGTTCATTTCCAGGACATGTGTTAAAAAACTAAAAAGGGAAGACAGAGAGCTTAACCATTTTTTATGACATCAAAATACCTGTTGTTTTTGTTGTTCTTAAGTGCCATAGAGTCAGCTCTGAACCATAGCAACCATGTGTAGGGTTTCCAAGGAGCAACTGGTGAGCTTGAACTGCCGACCTTACAGTTCAAACAGACTTTGCAGTCCTGTGCATTAACCCACAGTGCCACATCAGTACACAAAATACCTACAAAAATATTAAACTGTTAAGATTTTCTAATTATTACCTCATTTCTCTAAGGAAAAAATTACCGATAATACTACATTTGCATTCTACTGCATGTAAATTAAGCTTCATGGTGGCTGGAATTTTTTTTTTTTTCTTCTTAAATGTTTTATTGTGAATTATGTGATAGTTTACATGGGAGAACATTAGGGACCTTTGCTCCTAGACTAAAAGTTAATCACTCCCCTCCTTGCTATAAAACGTCTACCTTTACATTTCCAACCCTCACAATCAGTCCTGATAACAATTATTCACTATTGT
>NW_006408554.1:12556343-12603482 GCF_000296735.1 Chrysochloris asiatica | reverse complement strand
TTTCCCTTCAATTCCTATTTTGTTGAGTGTTTTTATCAGGAATGGATGTTGGATTTTGTCAAATGCCTTTTCTGCATCAATCAATATGATCATGTGGTTCTTTTCTTTTTTCTTATTTATATGGTGGATGACAGTGCTGGAATTTTTGTCTGCTTTGTTCATTACTTCTTCTCCAACTCTTAAAACAGTGTTTGGCACATAATGTTGTTGTTAAGTGCTGTCAAGTCTATTCAGACCCATAGCGACTCTGTATAGGGTTTCCAAGGAGCAGCTGGTAGGTTTGAACTGAAGAGCTTGTGATTAACGGTCCTGTAATTATCCTACAGTGCCACATGACATTCAAAAACCAGTTGTTCAAAAAATAATCAAAAGTTGCAAAACACAATGCGAAATGTTTAAAATAAAACAGTATCAAATAGCTATCTGTAACCAAAAAACCCCACTGTCATTGAGTTGTTTGTGACTCACAGCAACCCAATACGATAGAGTAGAATTACCCTATAGGGTTGGTTTCCAAGGCTATGAAATCTTTACAGAAGCAAACTGCCTGATCTTTCTCACACAAAGCAGCTGGTGAGTTTCCAAACTTTCAGTAAGTAGCCCAATGCTTAACCCATTAGACCACCAGGAACCCTGAAACTACTCACACACACAAATAATTTTTTTAGCTGTTATTACTAAGCAATCTGAAATGGTTTCTTCTATGAGAACACTTTGATTTCATTTTCAAAGGATTCCATTTTACTTGGATCATGGAAGCAGCAGTCAAGAAATCAAAGGGCATATTGCACTGGACAAAATTGTTACAAAAGACCTCTTGTAATGTTCAAAAGCAAAAGTGTCACTTTTGAGTACTAAGGTGCACCTGACCCAAACAATGGTCTTTTTACCATCCCCATGGTAAAACTAAACAATGAATAAGGAAGACTGAATAATTGATGTCTTTGAATTATGGTATTGGGGGAAGAATACTGAAAATACAAAGGACTATCAGAAGAACAAAAAATCTGTCTTGGAAGAAGTAGAGTCAGAATTCTCCATAGAAGGAGGCTGAAACTTCTGTGTGCATGTTATCAAGAGAGACCCAGTCCATGAAGAAGGACATCATGCTTGGTAAAGTAGAGGGTCAGCAAAAAAGAAGACCTTCAACAAGCTGAATAGACACAGTGTTTGCAGCAACTGAGAAGATGACACAGGACCAACAGTGTTTCATTCTGTTGTACATATGAGTCAGAACTGACAGGACAGGATCTAATAACAACTATGAGTTCAGAATATAACAATAATACTTTTCTGAAAAGATACATAGCTGGCAAGTTTGCCTAGCACAATCAAGCACAGTATGGGACCTTTGAACAGACAAAATTGATATTACAGAGTCTATTTCCTAAAGTATAGTTACTCATTGGAGTATAACTCACATACAATTGTGAAATACTTATTTTCATAGCCAATAGATTAGAAGTAGTGGTATAACTTGCTTCTGCCTCATAGCATGACCATGTATAGGATTTCTGAGGCTTTACATCTTTACAGAAGCAGAAAGTCCCATCTTTCTTTCACGGAGCAGCTGGTTTAAAGGGCCAACCTCGTGGTGCGCAATCCAGTGCTTATATTACAGTGTTACCAGAACTCCTTGGAGTGGTATAAAGAAGTGAAAACTGCTTCAAAGCTACTAACACCTAGAATGAATTTTAGGTTCATCACTTGCAGCTCTATGATAATTTACTCAACTCTAATATTTGTAATTTACTTAACCCTAAGATTAGCAATCAATTACTCTTAAAACCCTGCAGCAGTAGCCCATTATTTACAAGTTAATACAAGCTCTTTATACTTGGATAAAGTCCTTTATAGTCACACCCTGCCTTCCCAACCATTTTTCACCTGAGAATTTACTCTTCAACAATAATTGAATACTCCCCATATCTTCACTTTAAGTCAAACAATTTGTAGTTACTGTTAAATGCTGTTGAGTTGGTTCCAACCCATAGCAACCCTGTATGGGGAGGGTTCCGAGGAGCAACTGGTGGGCTTGAACCACTGACTTTGCGGGTCAAACTGACTTTGAAGTTCAGCGCATTAACCTACAGTGCCACAAACAATAGGCAGGTCTGTAAGGTAAACAATAACACAAGGGAGATATGTACTCCCTAGAGCAACCATTGTACAAGATCAAATGGCAGCATTTGCACAGGGATAAAGTGCAAAGAGCAGGGAGGGATAGAAAGGACAAAGAGAAAAAGTAAACATAGGGAGAAGTGAGAAGAGCGCTGCTACATTGTGGGGAGGGATTGTAATCAATGTCACAAGACAAAATGCATATGAATTGTTGAATGGAAAACCAATGTACTCTGACATTTTCACAATAAAAAATTTTTAAAAAGGGGGGAAGGAACTTCTGGGGAAAAAAATAGTGAATACTGCTTGTTGTTGGGGTTTGGGGTAGGGGAGAATAGTGAATACTGCTAGTGTGTAAAATTCCAACACAAAACTCTGCAAATGTGTCCAAGCTGCTTTACCACTTGGGGGATAGTATAGGGGAACACACTATTCACATTATAGTTTACATAAATGGCATACTCTAAAGCATGGGGGGCACAATTTTCGGATATCACAGTAATTGCACACTTGATACTCCTCATTTTCGCAGGTTCAAAACATACCCTCAACAATAGATCAATATACCAATGCTTTCACTGCATAAAATGTTTTAACCTGTATTAAGAAGATCCACTCCTTTGGACAAGTTCAGGAATGAAATCCAACTCTGGATTTCATTTCATCTACCTCGTGAAGTATTTTAAAAGAGGATTAAAAAAAAATGGCAATGCTGTACAAAAAGTGTTTATTTAGCATACAGCAAGTGTTCAGTAAGAAAGATATTATGAAATAAGAGGTACTATTTGTCAAAATATAAACATCTGCTGCCCGGGGACATTAATACAAGAGAACTATGATATCACTAGAAAACACTAACACATGGTCTAACAATGAGCAGTCTATTTCTTTCAATGTACATTAAGAAGGAAAACTCAACAGGTAGACTAAAATCTAAATTACTCTACCCAGCTGAAATCTCTTTATAATGTTGAGGTCATCATTTTTGTTAAGTGCCATCTAGTCAGTTCCAACTATAGTGACCCTGTATAGGGTTTCTGAGGAGCAGCTGGTAAGTTTGAACCACCGACCTTGCAGTTCAAACTGACCTTATGGCCAAGGGCTTATCCTACAGCACTACACCAGTACCTTTGAGGTATATCTGTTTAATAGTAAGTCAGGAAACTAGATCTCAGTCTTAACTCTGTCACTAGATAATTGTAGGCAAATCATTTTCTCTTTCTGGGTATATTTACTGATGATACTTATATTGTTGTTGTTGTTGTTAAGTGCCATTGGGTCAGGTTCCAACTCATAGCTACCCTGTATAGGGTTTACAAGGAGCATGTGGTGAGTTTGAACTGCCGATCTTGCAGTCCAGTGCTGATCCTACAGCACCGCACCAGGTCTCTGATGATCATTATAAAGGTATGAAATTATATATCTCAAAAGCCCCCTTAGGTAATAAGAATAATTGCACAACTTGAAGAATGTAATCAGTGTTACTGAACTGTATATGTAGAAATTGTTCAGATGGTATATACTGTTTTATGTATATTCACCAAAACAAAAATTTAAAAAGATTTTCAATCCTCTATAGCACTAAAAATCATAGGCTACTAAAATGAACAGCAATTGAACAAAATGCAAAAATTACCAAACATCATTAATATCATATGCAAGTAAAGTTTTGCTGAAGATAAATCAAAGACAGTTGCAGGAGAACTGCCATAAATTCACGCTGGATTCCGAAAAGGCCATAGAACAAGGGATATCACTGCTGATGTCAGACAGATCTTGGATGAAAACAGAGAATACCAGAAAGATGTCCACTTGTGTTTTATTGTCTATGTTGTGAGTCATAACAAATTATGGAAAACATTGTGAAGAATGGGAATTCTGCAACACTTAATTGTGTTCATGCAGAACCTGTACATAGACTAAGAGGCAGTCATTTGAACAGAACAAGGGGAAACTGTGTGGTTTAAAATAAAAAAAGGTGTGCATCAGGGTTATATCCTTTTACCATACTAATTCAATCTGTATGCCAAGCAAATAATCTGAGCAGCTGGACTATATGAATAACACAGTATCAGGCTTCGAGTTAGATTCATTAACAAGTTGTAATATTATGGTGTCACAACCTAACCTGTTGAAAGTAAAGAGGACTTGCAGCACTTAATGAAGAGGATCAAAGACTACACACTTCAGTATGGATTACACTTCAACACAAAGAAAACAAGAATCCTCACAACTTGACCAATAAGCAACTTCATGATAAACACCGAAAAGAATGGTATTGTCAACAATTTCATTTTACTTAGATCTACAATCAACATCTATGGAAGCAACTGTCAAGAAATCAAACGACATATTGCAATGAGCAAATCTGCTGCCAAAGACCTCTTTAAAGTATTAAAAAAAATAAAGATGCCACCAAATTCAATGGCATTATGAAACGACTATACTTTTGATCTATAAGAGGTTAGCATTCACATGCATACTGGTGGTGGTGTAAGATAAACATTGACAGCTAACCACAAGATCAGTGGTTCAAAACTATCAGCTGCTCCACAGGAGAAAGATAAGTCTTTCAACTCCTATAAAGATTTACAGCTTCAGAATCCCTTTACAGGGTTGCTGGGAGTCAGAATTGACTCAAGGGCAGGGGTTTTGGTTTAGTTATGTGTTATCAACTACTGCTGATAAGAATAGTAAAGATCTAATTGAATCTAGTTCATCAACATTCTGGGAACACGGAAAAAAAAAGAAAAGAAAAGAAAAACAAACAAACAAACAAACACTACTTACCTGTGAAGGAGAAAATGGTAGTGTTTTCACCGGTGTGTGTTTTAGTGCTGAGTTACCACCATCACTGAAAGGGCCATCACCAAGATCACTGCCTGGGGAATGGCCCCCTCGCATTCTTTTCTTCTTTCTAAGGATGGTCGGTGGAGTGCTAAACTTGGCCACATTTGGACAAGTTAGAGGAATAGCCTCACTGTCTCCACTATTACAATTGTTTTTTTTCCCTTCAAGTACAAGACTAACATTAAATTGACATTCCATAGGTCCTTCATTGTGTTGAATCCGCATTAGCTTAACTGGGGTGGACTTGACAGGAGAAGCAGCAGCATCAGAAAGATCAAAACTGGTAACATCACTCCATGCTACAGGATCCTGAAATAAATTAAAATTTTAACTAAAGTTAATGCTATAACCTGGTTAAATCTGATCTTGATCATAGTATGGTAATTTCTAAAGCACTAATTACTCATTATCAGTAGAAATAGGCTTTCCTTTTTAATACAAGACCATTTATAAAAGAGTAGATTATGTTTTCCTACAACTCCAATTTAGAGCATTCCAAAACAATATTTCATCTAATTCAGGTGCTAAAAGTAATTGTGAAAGTATTTAAAATACAAGAAACACATTATTTTAACTTATTGTCATAGAATATATCAAACACAGCTTATCATAAAACTTCATATTCTACTTTATATCAGAAAAACACATCAACTTTTACATTTGGTAATGTAATGTATATGGAAAACCTTTAAAAAATGTTTATACACTTTGAACCAGAAATGCAATTTAACCTAAGGACATAATCACAACTTTGCATTAAACCTTTTACAAATATTTTTTATAACATTGAAAAGGTGTATACCATCTAAATATCCAATAATAACAGTATATTGACTTTATAAATTTTGGTAAATTCATACAGTAGAATATGACCATGAGTCCATTAAATGCCAAGTTTTGAAGAAAAAAAGTAAAGACGTGCTCATGATATAATGTGGAAAAACAACTAAAAAAGCAAAACCATAAATAGTTAAGTGTCTATATGGCATGAAGCTACTTTGAGTTGTTTTTTTTTAAATGCAAATTTGTATAATATATATATGTATTTCCATACGGAGAAAAGACATCAAATTATTAACTCTGGACTTATGGAGAATTTAAGCTTTCTTCTTTACAGTTCTGTCTAGTTTTCAGCTTTCTTTAAATGTACATTTATAATTTGCATAATAAAAACTAATTGCTTACACATATCTCTCCTACACACACACAACCTAATTGGTACTCAGAAAACTAGGAATAGAAAGGAAATTCCTCAACATGATAAAAGATAAATATGGGGGAAAAAACACACACACACACAAAACCCTGCAACTAACATCATATTCAAGAGGAAAAACTAAAATCTTCTCTCTAAGATCAGAAACAAGATGAAGATTCTCACTTCCATCACTTGCATCACTGAGCTATTATAAACAAGGAAAAATAAATAAAGGTACACAAACTGGAAAGTTAAGAAATAAACTACATTTGCAGATGATGTGGTTCTATATGTAGAAAATCAAAGAATCCTCAAGAAAACTACTAGACATAATAAATAAATTCAGCACGACTACAGGATACAATATCAAATCACTAAAAGCATTTGCATTTTTATATAACAGCAATGAAAAGGCTGAAAAAGAAATTAAGGCAGCAATTTAAACATGATAGCAACTATAAAAGAGTACAGTACACCTAGGAATACACTGAACCAGGAAGGTCAAAGGTTTATACACTGAAAATGATAAAACATTGCTGAAAGAAATTAATGGCCTATGGATTGGAAGATTTAATCTATTAAAATGTCAATACCACCCATGCCAGTGAATCGATTTGACACAATCCCTATCAAAATTCTAACAACCTTTTTGCAGAAATGGAAATTCATACGGAATTACAAGGGTCTCCAAATAGCAAAAACAATCTTGAAAAAGAAAGAGAACTCACATTCCCCAATTTCAAAACATATTATAAAGCTACAGTAGTCAAAACAGTCTGGTAATCATATAAGAACAAACATAGAGACCAATGGAATAGAACCAAGAATCCAGGAATAAGCCCATACACACATATACAGCCAACTGATTTTCAATAAGGATACCAGGTCCATTTAATGAGAAAAGAATAGTTTCTTCAACTATTAGTGATGGAACAACTGGATCTCTACAGATAAAAGATTGAAGTTGGACCCCTGTCTCACACAGTATACAAAAATTAGCTCCAAATGATCAATGACCTAAATAAGATAACTAAAACCATAAAACTCTTAGAAGAAGGCATAGAAATAAAGCTTCAAGATCTTGATTTTACAACTGAGTTCTTAGATATGACACAAAGACATGAGCGTCATAGATTTTAAAAAGGCAAACAAGGTTAATGGGACTTCATTTAAATGAAAAACACAGAGGACCTGTAGACTGGAGGAAAAAAATTGGTATATATCTGATAAGCAACATCAGACAATCTATAACATTTATTATGATTATCATATATGTTTTACCTCAATCAAATTTTTTTAAGTATTTTTTAAATTCTATACAAGCCATACATTGCAAAATATCAAAGCAAAACGAAGCACTGCATACAACTAACCCTTGATATATAAATGGGTGGTGTTAAACTGGAGTTTCTGAGCATGAAATCATGCAAGCAAAACTGACTTTTTGATAATCTCACAATTTTCAACTTACAGATTCAATAAGTTCTAGAGTCTCTGCAAATTCTGGAATGGTCTGTAGAGAAGACAGCACAGCATTTGCCTCTATGGCCAGGAATTTTGTGGGTGAATTCTGCTGAGCAGACGCAGCCTGATTCTCATCCATACTGTAAAACTCACTTGTATGTTCCTCGAGGCTATTTAGAGTATTAGACATGCTATCATCCATAAGGAAACTACCAGACCAGTTAGAAAAGCTTCCAGTCTGCTAAAGTTAAAAAAGAAATATGAGTGTTAGTTGTCATTTTCAACATAAGCATAAATTTTTATTTCAAGTGAAATTTCACATTCATTTCATGGCATAGTGGCTAAGCACTCGTCTGCAGAGCCCACCAGCTGCTCCTCAAGAGAAAGATGTGGGTGGCAGTCTGCTTCCATAAAGATTACCACCCTATAGGGAGTGGTCTATTCTGTCATATAGAATCACCATGAGTTGGAATAAACTCAATAGCAATTTTTAAAATAATAATAAAAGGTATGCCTAGAGAGAGGTTTGAGTTACAGTGCTGGGAATCAAGTTTGAAGGGTAGAGATGAGGCCAGCTTCTAGGAGTTTGATCGTTATGTTGTATTTACATACTTGGTTTATCTCATTAGGATTTCACAGATTGTTGTTTTTATTTTTAATTCAGTTAGAAAAAATATATATAGTTTAGGTTGTGAGGTTTAATGAAAAAATTTTAAACCAATTTTGATGAAAGATAATGTAGCATATATATTTCATAAAAATTGGCTTAAAATTTTTTCATTAAACCTCACAAGTTATATATGCTACTACTTAAAAGGAATCCTGGTGTGGCCTGTGGGCTAATGCGCCAGACTGCAAAGTCGTTTGAACTGTAAGGTCGGTGGTTCAAGCTCACCAGCTGCTCCGTGGAAACCCTATACAGGGTCACTATGGGTCAGAATCAACTCGACAACACTTAACAACAATAACAACTACTTAAAACCAAACACACTGCCATCAAGTAGAGTCCAACTGACAGTGACCCTGTAGGAGAGAGTAGAACTGCCACATAGGGTCTCAAGGGTTATCATCTTTCTCCCACAGTTCCGCTGGTGGGTTCAAACTCACAATCATTTGGTTAGCAGCCAAGCGCTTTAACCACCAAGGCACCAGGGTTTCTATAAATCTCTATGTTGTTGTTATTCAGTGCTGTCAAGCTGATTCCAACTCATAACACTCCTGTATAGGGTTTCCAAGGAGCAGCTTGTGGGCTTGAACTGCTGACCTTGTCGTCTGCAGTCCAGTACTGATCCTACAGTGCTATAACAGGAGTCCATTAGTCCATCTCTATGTCTCTCTCTCTTTTTTTTTTTAATCTTTATTTTTTCCAGTAAAGCAATTGTAAAAATGTCTATAGTTTTATCAAAGCCTAATGTAAACCACACATAAATTTACAAATCTGAATCAAAGATTATACCATAAATCTGCTTAACATTTATGATTCAATAAGCATCTTAGTTCAGAATATTTAATCATTTTTTAAAGTATACATATGGAAGATTCTAATGATAATATCTAATCACCTAAGCTTATTTCTTACCGATGGAACTCGCTTTCTTCTAACTTCATTCTCAGCTGACATAAGAAGCAACTCAAGTTCCTTTATTTTCTTTTCCTTATCAGGATCTTCATCAACAAAGGGTTGCTAAAATAAGTCAAATTAAAAAAAAAAAAAAAAGGCTACTTAAATAATTGGTTTAATATTATTAAAACTTTACTTTTTTTCTCTTCTATGTAATACGACTCCTGGTGTAACACCTTAGGATAAGCACTCAAACTCAAGGTCTGTTTGAACCACAAGGTCAGTGGTTCAAGTTCATCAGCCGCTCCTTGAAAACCCTATACATGGTCACTATGGGTCAGAACCGACTCAATGGCACTTAACAACAACAATGCACAATTTTCTCTAAAAAGGTTTCAACCCACTGCTGTTGAGCTGACTACAACTTATAGTAACTGTAGAAGACAGAATATAGTGTTCCCTAAAGTTTGAGACTGTAAATTAATGTTTATGAAAGCAGACTGCTGCATTTTTCTCCAATGAAGAGGCTGGTAGGTTCAAATTGTCAGCCTTTCGGGTAGTAGTCCAATATGACTGAACAATACTTTATTGTAAATATTCAATATCACAATCCATCTGATATCTAAAAAGATGCTGACAAATGTTTTGAATCAAGCAGAAAAGATTTATAATAATTTAAATGCATAAAACAAACACATCTACATGAATTTTAAATTTTACCTTTTAAGTATGTTTACTGAATCTTAACACATACATTTCTAACCAATTTAGCAAAATATGTCCATTTGCAACTTGAACACAAAAGTTGAAAGAATAAAAGGACTAAGGTTTTCAAACACCTTACATATGTACTTTCTATTTTCCAAACTCACTTATGCACTTTCTCCTTTAATATCATAATATTCAAGAAAATAGAACAGACAGCCTTTTGTTTAGCCCCTAGCTTTACATATGAGGAAATAGGAACTATTAGACTTTCTAAGGGAGCATAGTAGCTCTATACTGTGAGCACTGGACTGAGAACCACAAGATTGGTGTTTCAAGCCCACCAGCCACTCAGGGAGAAAGATGAGCCTTTCTGCTCCCACAAAGATATACAGCCTCAGAAACCTACACAGGATCACTGTACGTCAGAACCAACTCAATGGCACTTAACAACAACAGACTTTCTAAAATATGTTTTAAAGCATTTCCTTTTTTTTACTTTCTTATATATAAAAAGTTACCTGAATAAAGGCAGAAGAAGTCTGAACATGCTCTACACAACTGCCTTCAGGTGACACATACTGATAGCTTGGGATCTAAAAAGTAATTAAATCATTAATATCTTACATGTAACACCATATACTTTTCTTAAATCTGAAGCAAAACACATTTTTTAGCAAAAATCAGTATTAAAAAATTCAGAAAGTACCTCTCGATTCACTTTGAAAATTCATATTTATATAAGTTTCTCACCTATTGACATCTCTATTTTTAGACTCTAGCAATTAAAACTTTTTAAATCATATGATCTGACAGCTCACCAAATGACAATGCAATTGAAAAATAAAACGTACATTTGATCTAATCTTTCCTCCAAGTTTGGAGTACAAAATACATTAATTTAATTTGGGATCTCAAATTTCAAGTCCTTAAAATTCTATGTTCTTTAGTTATGTTGTTGGTGTGCACCTTGGAGCCAATTCTGACTCATAGTGAATCTATACGACAGAATGTAACTGCCCTCTTAAGGGCTCTTAGGCAGTAATTTTTTTGTCAGGTCTTTTTCCTGTGGAGCTGCTGATGGGTTTGAACCACAGATATTTTAAATTAACATCCAAATGCTTAGCCATTGCACTAGCAAGGCTCCTTCTTAAATTGTTACAAATATGCAAGAAAGACCTTTAACTTCTCCTAGTTGAGGTGTGAGAATTATTTCGCCTAGATTTATCAATCGGTCTACCGATCATCTACCAAATATATCTATGTTAATATGGTGTTTATAGGATTGCTCTATCTTCTGGAGAAGACAAAATAAATGTACTCCTATCTCGCAGAGAAGGACTTGATCAATATGAAGCACTCATGTGGGCAAAGACTAAAACAGATTTTCAAAGTTCATATCTCCTACTCTTTAAGTCTAACCCTTGCCAATCTCTGAGTAGAGATATGAAACAGATGAATTCTCTTACTTTTCTTAGAAAAGCAATCATAATCTATCATATTTCAACAGATACTGTGACAGTAAACTAAGAATACTTCTGTGGTTAGCAGTTCAGCAATTATCCAAAACACAAGTGACTTTTAGCTTGTAATCAGAAATGAAGATTTAAAGTATTATGGTGGTGGTGGTGGTGGTGGTGGTGGTGTGCCGTGAAGTCGGTTCCAACTCACAGTGACCCTGTATAGGGTATCGAGGCTGTAAATCTTTACGGGAGCAGAAAGCCTCATCTTTCTCCTGCAGAACATCTGATAGTTTCGAATTATTGACCTTGAGGTTAGCAGCCCAACTTGTAACCACTACGCTACCACAGTTCCTTTAAAGTATTATGGTATTAGGAAATGTTGATAAGTCTCTTAACTAGATAAAGTAAAATTATAAATAACAGGAAACATTTTTATGAGTTTGTTCCAAAATATTTATCAATCAAAACAGAGAAAAATCGCCACTGAAAATTTAATAGCTATTTGTCACATACAGTTTTCAGTTTAAAAGCTTAGAAAATTTAAATCAGTTTTCAGTTTAGGAAATTTAAATATCTATTTCCCTCATTTAAATATCTATTTCCCGCTTAATATATATTCTGTCTACCCTATTAAAAAACAAAACAACCTTCCTATATAGCAACTAAAGAAATGTTTTAAATAATAAAGGTATTAAAAATATGTGCCTGAACAGGTATGTAAAACTGATTCTGGGTTTGCAAATGATCCATAGTCGCACAAGGTTTGTGTTGGAGTTTAGATGAAGATTGTTCTGATTTTATTCCATCTTGTAAGTAGCCCTCCTGTTCCACTTTTCTTCGCATAGTAGAATTCCAGTGATTTTTTATAGAATTATCAGTCCTAAAAAAATGAAAGAGGATAATTTAAAACAAAAGGAGATTCCAAAAACTTTAACACTGTATAAATTGCACTAAATGCTAAAAACAAATTTTAACAATTGATGAAATTAGGTACTTTTTAAAATAAAAAGATAAATCATCTGATTCCAAAACTAAAATGAAAACAAACTAAAAACTTGAACTGCCAATGGTAACTCAATAGATTAGATATGAAACTTAGGGAGCAGTGAGGTTATGTTAATAGGGGAGGAATATTCAGAAAGGAAGGTAGATGACTATAATCAATGTCATTAAATAGTACAAGTAGAAACAGTTGGTTTCTGTTTTGCTGTGCATATTCTCAACAATAATAAAATAAATAAAAACATACTAAAACTAAGTTTTACTTGAAGTAAATCACTTAATTAGTCATTTACATATTTAAATAAGTGCCTTCATATGCCAAGCCAAGTTATAAGCACTAGAGATACAGTAGTGGATAACAAAAAAGGAGGTCCCTGCTTTCATGAAGCTTATGTTCTAGATTGGAAGTAGATCAGTGGGGCATGAGAAAAGAACAGAAAAACAAACAACAATAAGAAAAGTATCAGTGCAAGACACTAATTTCAATAGGATAAGAAAAGTAGGCAAGTAGGGTAATCTTAGGAGCTCTGATGGCATAGTGGATTATTGGACTGCTAACCACTAAGGTCAGTAGTTTAAATCTACCAACCACTGCAAGGGAGAACGATGAGGCTTTCTGCTCCCTTAAAGATTTACAGCCCTGGAACCCTACACAGGGTCAGAACTATCTCAGTGGCAGATAGCTACCATCACCATCATGATTAGGTCATCGTGATTAGGTGATGAGAAAGGGCATCTCTGAAAAGCTGCCAATAAAGCAAAAATCTGAATGACAAGAAAGAACCAGGTATACAAGAACAGAAAAAAGGAACACTGAAGACAGAGTATAGTAAGGGCAAAGGTCTAAGCCAAAAATAAGCATGGTAATGAAAAGCAAACCACAATTTACAGAATTTCAGAATTCTTTTTCACTTCTTAGACCAATATATATACCTATGGAAAGAAAGTTCACTCCTGTTTTATCTAAGGTTCCCTTTATTTTTATAAAATAAAATGGAGCTATGAATTTTCCTGAGGCTGTCAGTCTATTATATTAAGTGATGTTTGGTAAAATTTGAACCAATACAAAGTATAGTACATTTAGCACATAATTCCTCTGAGGGAAATTCCATTTCTTAGCCTCATGGATATATATATATATATATATATATATATATATATATATTCCCAGGGTTGGAATTGTATCACAATTAAGAATTAAATTTTTCCTAAAACACTTCCACAGTAGTTTACTTCAGTCCCTGCATTTGCTCTTCTCTGGTCTTATGCAAAGAATTCAATATAAAAGAAATCTCTTAGATTGAAATTCCATTCCAACTGATTTGTACATAGATTTTCTGGCTGGGGCTCATATGCAAACATGATTTGGGGACTATATTAGATGTTTATATTATCTAAAAGTCTATCATTTTTTGTGATAAAAGTTTCATTTAAAAAGTAATTATAAAAAAAAAAAGTAATTATAACTCAAGATGGAGGCAGTGAGAGGGAGGGATTAAAGTGGGAGGCACAGAAGCGATGGGATCATGGCAGCGACCGAGGATCGGAGGCATGAAGAGTGGGAAGAGGAAGACGAGCAGTTGATTCTGGTGGAGGTGTCAGGAATTATTGATTCAGACTTTCTCTCAAAATGTGAAAATAAATGCAAGATTTTGGGCATTGACACTGTGAGGTCTATTATGCAAGTGGACAACTATGTCTTTGCTGGGGAATATGAAGACACTCTTGGGACCTGTGTTACATTTGAAGAAGATGTGGAGGAACATGTGGATGCAGAAGGCAACAATAAAACAGTGTTAAAATACAAATGCCATACAATGAAGAAACTCAGCATGACAAGAACTCTTCTGACAGAAAAGAAAGAAGGAGAAGAAACCATAGGTGGTGTAGAGTGGCTGCAAATCAATGATACTGATTCCTCCAGTAGACTCAACATGATTTGTAGTTTTTTACATGATAATGAAGATGAAGAAGTTGTAGCTCCAGCCTCAGATAAACCTTTGGAGTTGAAGGAGCAAGAGATTCAAATGAAAGAGAACTCAGACCTGAGTTATGAACAGGGGAAATCACTGCACTTGGAAATAGAGGACTCTGATCCTCTTATTGAGATCTCTTCTTTTGATACAGAAGGTTTTGTTTTTATGGAAACTCAGGATGCTGCCTTAGAATCTACTCCGAGATGAAATGTCTCTCATATCTAATCATGAACTTACTTAGTTTTTAAGTCAAATATTTGGCTCTGTAGCTTCTAGTTGTTCATCTATTTTGTTATTTCTGTTGACATTTCCCAAATATAGCATAAGTTTATACAGCAGTTACGTACTATTAAGACCAGAATGAATTGAATTAAAAAAACAAATCAAAAGCCATTTTAATAATCAGAGACACTTCTCTAGTGAGTCCTTTACATTTGGATGTTTTATTAAATTAAGTGCATCAGTGTTCAATTACAGGCGTCACAAATTGCAATGTACTTCTGTTGGTAGCTGCCATGGTGTTGGCTTGTGACACACGGTGTGAGTGTTGGGAAACTAGAGTAGCAGTTCCTCGAGCTGAAAAAAGCCTGATGCTGCTGGGCTGCCAAGCTGCGTTTACTCTGTATCCCACGATGTTCAGTGAGCCTGGTGTCAGATCCCGTCCGACAAAGCGTATTGTGTCCTGAGAGTGTGACTGTCATTCCAAACTGGTGACTCCTGATGCTGCTCAGCCAGAGAGAGCATGGTCACTGCCTACCCCTGGCCACCTTTTACATGGAAGAGAAATAAACCACTTTCCATGATGCGACTCTGTTATAGCCAAATATCATCTCAACTGATATGTTGTGCATTTTTAGAAACATGAAAAATCTAGAAAAGGATAAAGAAGTGAAATGAGAGAGTCTTGAAATTTGTAATTTTAAAAAAGAAGCTAATCTAGACTATAATACCTTATGTTAGACACGAAAATAAAAGTCTTAAGTTCTGAAAAGAATGTGGTATTAGCTCCCTTCCTGTTAATAAGAATCAGTGTTTGATATTTAGTAAAATAAAAGTCATATTTTTCAAATATGTTAAAAAAAAAGTAATTATACATCCCTTAGCACAGGATTTATTAAAATAGTCTCAAAATATTAAATTTTCACTCTAAATAAAATACATCATGAAGGATTTACAAATACATTTAACAGAAATGTAATACAGATAATATTTAAATACAGAGAAATGTATCAACATTTATATAAGCACCTTCCCGGAAGTAGCTTAGCAATTTCCGCCCAACGATTTCCCAACCGCTTATGTGCTTCATAGATGATCCTGTCCTCCTCTTCTGTCCAGGAAGACTTTTTTACTTCAGGATTCAGATGGTTATGCCATCTCTCTCTACACTGCTTGCCTATTCTGCCTTTCAAATGTTTTGCAATTAAAGACCATCTTTTTGGCCCATATTTCTGAACTAATTCAATAACCTAAAAGACAGAAAAACAACATGTTAAAAAGTAGTAACTTGATAGAGTTAAAAAAAAAAATTACTTAGAAACACTATTTTAAATAAATGCATTAAAATCAAACTCATAATTGCAATGTACAAAAAATAATTTTACTAACAAATACTCCTTCTGCATTTGCTAAGTTCAAATAGATTATGTACATACAAAAAGGACTAAAGTTGAACTGCTTTCATAGACAATTAATTTGAAATAACAGTAAAAGTGTTGAGACTTGTATATTTTTAACAAAAAAAAAATTCAGCTGTATACCAAATAAATCAGTTTGGAAGTAGGAAGTATCTACTTCTCAAAAAAAAGAGTCAGAACACACATTTGAAGAAAATCAGACCAGTCCTGATCCTATGCACATGTGTACACATGTGCATGGCTTTGAGTGATAATAGCTAACAAACCAAAAACCCAAACCTGCTACCATTGAGTCAAATACTCATAGTGACCCCATGTATAACAGTAGAATTTCTCCATAGGGTTTTTTTGGCTGGAGTTGTTAAGGAAGCAGATTGTCAGGGCCTTTCTTTGACAGGACTGCTGTGCTAGTTACAACCACCAACCTTTAAGTTAGTAATTGAGCAGAAACCATTGGCATCAGTCAGGACCTTGAATGGATTTAAGGGTACTCCAGCTCTCCTCCAATTACATTAGCAACTTGTATGCCATAAAGGGCATGAACTCAAGAGCAATTCCCACTGGAGGACAGAAATTCTCCCATTCTTTTCAGACTTTTATAGTACATATAAATTACCTTGGTTTAAAAATCACCAAATCCTTTGGATACATAATGCTTGGATCTTATTTGCGGGTCTACTTTGATCAAGAGAAAAAGTTGGAAATGGCTTCTCTACATGTCAAGTTATTACATGTAAAAATAAAATTTACCAGATGTAAAACTAAAATGCAAATCCCTTTTTAAAAAGTTCATTCCATTTTTGACATGATAATGTGCACTGAATGTTGCCCAGCTAAGCTCTAAGCAAGGTTATTTTTCTTCTGCAAATCAAACTCTCAGAAAGAAAAGGCTAAATACCTAAGACACTTAACTTAAATCAGAAAAGAACATTTAAAAATACTGAATATTCAATATTTATTCAAGTAGCCGCCAGAAAACAAAATCAAAGTGATTTAGATATATGTGTCATAAACAACATAGTAGGAAGAAAAAAGTTAGTACATCCATAAAAAAACATGAACATGTTACCCTCTGATCTTCTTCTTTAGTCCAGGGACCCTTTATCAGTTCTGGATTTAAAACTTTTTGCCATCGATGCTGGCACTGAAAATCAGAACGATTCTAAAAGAATTTAGAGAATTTAGTTATTGAACAAATTGTCTTTCAGAAAGCAAGCCAGTCCAAATCTAATGTCTCTTAACTTTAAAAACCAAGTCTTTAAGAATAGTGCATTTGACAACATGCTTTAAACATGTACTATTTAATGCCTATGTACCAATTCATTTTTAAATTAAATCCACAAGTAATGCTTAGACTACAAATAAAAACAGTATATATTTGAAATTTGAGTATGTATCTTTAAGTTGTGTGTTAAAATATGTTGTTGTTGCTCTTAAGTACCATAGAGGTGATTCCAATTCTTAATAACATTGTACAGGGTTTCCAAGGAGCACCTGGTGGGTTTGAACCGCCAACCTTGTGAGTCCCAGTACAGTGATTATTCTACAGCACCATACCAGGAGTCTGTGTTATAATACAGCAAGTAACAAAGCCAGTATACAGATACTGCCATAAAGAAATGGAGATAAATAAGCTTGAGAAATAAAGTAAATAGAAAATTGTAAAAAGCAGACATACAAACTCAAATAGCACAGTAGTATGGATTCATATAGCAGAGTATTACATAACTCTATACAATTTAAAAAGAGCCCTCAAAGGCACTATTAGACACTATTAGTCCTGGTGTGGAGCTATGGGTTAATGTGTTGGACTGCAAAGTCAGTTTGAATCGCAAGGTTGGCGATTCAAGCTCATCAGCTGCTCCTGGGAAACCCTATGCAGGAACACTATGGGTCAGAACCAACTTGATGGCACTTAACAACAACAACAACATATTAGTTTGATGCTGTGGGTTTATGCGCTGGACCGCAAAGTTGCTTTGAACCACAAGGTTAGTGATTCGTGCTCCTCAGATATCCTATACAGGGTCACTATGGGTTGGAACTGACTCGATGGCACTAAACAACAACAACAACATAATATTAAAAGGATATTTTTAAATGGTAACTCTTAAAGTATCAAGAAAATGTTAAGCATATCTATATAGAATTTGTACATTATGCTTCAATTATTTGTCAAAGTTTAAAAGGAAAAGGAATTTACCAGGATAGAAAAAAAAAAAAAAAAACCTGATGTACAAACATTTTGTTGTTGTTGTTAGGTGCAATTGAGTTGGCACTGAGTCATAGCGGCCCTATGCACAGCAGAACAAAACAAAGTCCGATCCTGGACCAACATCACTACTGTTGCAACACTTGAGTCCATTGATGCTGCCACCTGGCCAATCCATCTCGTTGGGGGTCTTCCTCTTTTTCTCTGACCCTCCATCTTACTAAGCATGATAACCTTCTCTAGCGACTGTTCCATCCTGACAATATGTCCAAAGTATGAGAGACGAAGTTTGACCTTCTTGGCCTCTAAAGAGCACTCTGGCTGCACTTCTTCCAAGACAGATCTATTGGTTCTTTTGGCAGCCCATGGCAATTTCAATATTCTCCTCCAGTACCACAATTCAAAGGCATCAATTCTTCTACGATCTTCCTTATTCACTATCCAGCTTTCGCATCCATATGAGGTTATTGAAAATACCATGGCTTGGGTCAGGCATTACCTTAGTCCTCAAGCTGACATCTTTGCTCTTCAACACTTTAAAAAGTTCCTGTGCAGCAGATTTGCCTAATGCAATTCGTCATCTGATCTCTTGACTGCTGCTTCCGCGTGTGTTGATAGTTGATCCAAGAAGAATGAAGTCCTTGACAACTTCAATGTTGTTTATTGGTCCAGTGGTGAGGATTTTTGTTTTCTTGACATTGAGATGTAATCCATATTGAAGGCTGTGCTCTTTGATCTTCCATCTTCCTCAGTAAATGTTTTAAGTCCTCTTCACTTTCAGCAAGCAAGATTGTATCACCTGCATATCGCAGGTTGTTAATGAGTCTTCCTCCAATCCTGATGCCACGTTTTTCTCATAGACCCAGCTTCTCGGATTATTTGCTTAGCATACAGGTTGAATAAGTTTGGTGAAAGAATACAACCTTGTTGCAAACCTTTCTTAATTTTAAAACATTCATTGTTCCCATGCTCTGGTCGAACAACTGCTTCTTGGTCCAAGTACAGATTCCTCATGAGTACAATTAAGTGTTTTGGAATACTCATACTTCGCAATGTTGTCCATAGCTTGTCTTGATCCACACAATCGAAAGCCTTTGCATAGTCAATAAAGCACAGGTAAACATCTTTCTGCTATTCTCTGCTTTCAGCCAAGACCCATCCGACATCAGCAATCATATCTCTCATTCCACGGCCTCTTCTGAATCCAGCTTGAACCTCTGGAAGTTCTCTGTTGATGTATGATTGTAGCTGTTTCTTTATTACCTTTAGCAAAACTTTACTCGCTTAAGATATCAAATAGATTGTCCAACGATTTCTGCATTCCGTTGGGCCACCTTTCTTAGGAATGGGCACAAAGATGGATCTCTTCCATTCAGTTGGCCAGATAGTTGTCTTCCAAATTTCTTGGCAAAGATGAGTGAGTGCCTCCTGTGCCACCTCACTTTCTTGAAAGATTTCCATTTTTATTCCATCAGTTCCTCGTGCCTTTTTCTTTGCCAATTCCTTCAATGCACCTTGAACTTCCTCCCTGAGTATCACTGGCTCTTGATCACATCGTACCTCTTGAAATGGTTGAACATTAACCATTTCCTTTTGGTACAGTGACTCTGTGTATTCTTTCCATCTTCTCTTGATGCTTTCTGCATCATTCAATAATTTGCCCAGAGAATCTTCCAATAACGAAAGTTGAGGCTTGAACTTTTTCTTCAGTTCCCTCAGCTTGAGAAATGCTGAGTGTGTTCTTCCTTTTTGGTTTTCTGATTCCAAATATTTTCACGTTTTATTATAATTTTGGCTTTATCTTCTCGAGCTGATCTTTGAAATTTTCTGTTCAGCTCTTGGACCTCCTCATTTCTTCCATTTGCTTTAGCTTCTCTACACTGGAGAACAAGTTTCAGAGTGTCTTCTGACATCCATTTTTACCTTTTCCTTCTTTCTTGTCTTCTTAATGACTTTTTGTTCTCTTCACGTATGATAATCTTGATATCATCCCACAACTCTTCTGTTCTTTGCTCTTTAGTGTTTAATGTATCAAATCTGTTCTTTAGATGCTCTCTAAATTCAGGTGGGATATATTCAAGGTCATATTTTGGCTCTCGTAGACTTGTTTTCATTTTCTTCAGTTTCAGTTTGAATTTTCATATGACTAATTGATGGTCTGTTCCACAGTGTGCCCCTGGCCTTGTTTTCACTGATGATATGGAGCTTTTCCATCTTCTCTTCCCACAGATGTAGTCAATTTGATTTCTATGTGTTCCATCTGGTGAGGTCCATGTGTATAGCCGTCTGTTATGCTAGCTAAAGAAGGTATTTGAAATGAACAACTCATTGGTTTTGCATAATTCTATCATGCATTCTCCAGCATCATTTCTATAACCAAGGCCATATTTTCCAACTACTAGTTCTTCCTCTTTGCTCCCAACCTTTGCATTCCAATCACCTGTAATGAGCAATACATCTTGATTACATGTTTGATCGATTTCAGATTGAAGAACTTGGTAGGATTCTTCTATTTCATCCTCACTGGCTTTAGTGGTTGCTGCATAAATTTGAATAATAGTGATATTAACTGGACTCCCCTGTAGGCGCATGGATATTATCCTATCACATTCAGCGTTGTATCTCATGACTGATCTGGGTACGTTCTTTTTGATGAATGCAACACCATTCCTTTTCAATTTGTCATTTCCTACATAGTAAACCATGTGGTTGTCAGATTCAAAATGGCCAATACCAGTCCATTTCAGCTCACTAATGCCTAAAATACCTATGTTAATGCGTTCCATTTCATTTTTGACAACCTTCAATTTTCCCAGATTCATACTTCATACATTCCATGTTCCGATTTTCAATGCCTTCATTTTCAGTTGTGCCCCATCAGCAAATGAGGTTCTGTGGGCTTTTCTTCCACGAGCTTAACTACATTCACGTCATCATGGTCAACTCGACTTTGAGGAGGCATCTCTTCCCCAGTTGCATTTTGAGTGCCTTCTAACCTGAGGGGCTCATTTTCTGGCACTGTATCTGACAGTGTTTCTCTGCTATTCATAAGATTTTCAGTGACTAACGATTTGGAAGTAGTTCGTCACTTTTTCTTCCTAGTCTGTCTTTGTCTGGAAGCTCATCTGAAACCTGTCCACCATGCATGACCCTGCTGGTTATTAAAATACCGGTGGCATAGCCCTCAGAATCACAGCAACTCAAGCCACCACAGCACGACAGACAGACGAGTGGTGGCAGTTTGTTTTTATGTCGAAACTGTCACTTTAAATTTCGAGGAGATCTGTGCGCCTGCGTAGTAGAACCCTCCTTGATTGTATCAAGATAGCAGAGAGGGTAGATGTGTAGTGAGGAGCTCTATCAATAACAACACAGAATAGTGGGCCAAGCAGGCTCAAGGGATGGTGCTGGAACTCTGAACCGCATATAAAAGAATATTTAGAGGATTGGAAGGCTTACAGTTAGGGGACTTTGCAAGAGAATCAAGAAATCCATTGATTTCTAATTCAAGACGTTCAGCTATTCCTGAGCCGCCATCTTGGGAGAAAACAAGTCGGGGAAGGATCAGAGCAGCCAAGAACGCCTGACAGAACCAAGGAGATACAGGTGTGGATTTTTTTTTTTTTTTTTTTCTTTGTTCATTGGTCTCTCCCTGACTGTGCACCTCCATTCTGGTAACTAGAGGGGATACCTGAGCAAATGGATACCCCACCCCCACTCCTGGAGGGTTCTACAAACATTTTAAACCCCCAAAATTACTGAATAAGGCCTTAATTTAGTTTATTTCTGCTCACTTCTATTTACAAGAACCTGTCATTAATGATTTGCAATTTTAAAAGATATTAGTTAATACAAAGGACTAGTTCATACATAAGCAGATATAAAGGGATACATGTAAATACTTTGTCAACCAATGGCTCTATTTTGTGTCCCAATAAAATTCAAATGACTTTTGTTCATACGGAGCTTCTTCCTTTTAGCTCTGTAAGTCAGTGCCCATCCCATCTAAAGCCATCACACTTCCTTCAAAAAATATTCTTGGAGCATGTGTTAATCTCATTTGTTTCATACCACTGATTTTATACTGACAACGTTAGTGTAAATAACTCTTCTTAATAATTATTTCGCTTCTATTTACAAGTGTCCGATTCTCACAACATTAATACAAACAAGCTCTTTTATAAATAAAGAAGCTAAGATTCAAAGAGGTTAAGTAATTTTTCTAAGATCAAACAGGTGATAGTATTGAAATCTCGAAATTCAGACTGACTCTAAAACCTTTGCTCTTTTTGGTATTTGGTCTTCATTTTCAGGTTATGTTATAAAAAAATATATATAAAAAATTTGAAAAGAACATTGCTTTAGGTTTCTAAAACCCAAAGTAGTCAACATCAAAATCCATATATAAACATTTTCTCTAACTACCAACAGTATAGTAAAAACAAATAAAAATATGTGAGATAATACTTTATAAATTATAAAATTACATTAATAGTATGTGGACAGCAAATGGTGAACAGTAATCATAATTTTAAAAAAATCAATAACAATTTAAAATGTATGTCTTATATGACAAGCTTTTTTTTAACAAAACTTCTGATTCGGCAGTTATTAGCTTTCAAAATAATTCATTATTTTCGGCTTCTTTCAAAATATTTCAATACATGTCAGCAAATATTTATAAAGCTTTATTCAAATATGATATCTTTGTTTTAGATTAATAATCCTGTCAAGGCTTCTAGATAAAGGTCTAACTAGAAAATTAAGACTTGCTAAGCCATTAGCAACTATAGGCACATAAGAACAATAGAGAAGGAAACCTAAATCTAAAACACATAAACATTTACATTTTTTTATATCAGCTAATTCAACCAAGTGGAGTAGCCTAAATCAGCCATATTAAAGATGTTTCACTTACTTGAAGATGACTAGCAATTAAAGTCCAATCATCAGTTCCATGTTGTTCTACCAACTTCTTTAACTTATCATCCTATTAACACAGATATGAAAATTAGAAGGCTCTTCCCTACACCATTTTTCTTACCTCAAATACGAGGGTAAGTAAAAAAAAAAAAAAAAAAATGTTGCTATAAAATCATGGCAACCTTTATTAAACAAAAATATCAAAATGTGAAGCTACTGTTTCTTGCCATACCTTCCACATAGGCCCATACACTTCTAAAGGTGGTGTTTCCATGTCTCTAACTCTTACCTTATAGGATCGGGCAGTATTTCGTTCTGCTGTGCATAAGGTCTCTATGAGTCAGTACCAACTCGATGGCACCTAACTACAACAACAACCCTTACCAGAAGAGTGCTATACTCTTCAATTTACACAATGTCAAAATGGCAATTTTGGCATCTTTGAGGGAGGAACTCAAATAGTATTTTGTTGAAATGCTGAGTTTGTAAAGCAAAACAGTCTGAAGAGGCAAGAGCAAGACTGTACGATGGGGTAAGGTTTCCCAATAAAAATATCATAAGAAAGCCTTTGTCATCCTCGAAGAATGAGCAAGAACATTATAATGATGGAAAAAAGATTCCTCAATGCAACATTCCTGGCCTTTGTCTCACCAACGTAGTATTCTATTTTCTTATTAATTCTTCATAAGTTCCTGTGATTGTCCTGTGTTCTTCTAGAAAATCTATCAAGATACCCCTTTTCAAATTCCCAAAAATAATTGCCATAACCTTCTAGGCTAAATATCTGTCTTGAATTTAACTGGCCCAGCAGATCCCCTTGGAAGCCATGTGCTCTCTGGATCATACTGGTAAACCCAAGACTTATCCCTGGTTACAATTCAGACACTCATCTTCATTAGCTTCGATATTGCTTAAAAGACTGGTAGAAACATGGAACTCTTTGAACTAGTTGATCATCATGCAACACTTTTTTTTTTAATAGCCTTTTTTATGAAGGCACCCCAACAAGTATAAGACAAACATATTGCTGAAAAAACTTTTATAGGCATCCACTAATCACAAAGACATGTTTAAACACATTTTGTTTGGAATAAATTCATGCACCTAGAAACTGGAACCCTAGTAGCAATACTTTTTGACTTACCTTTATCTATATATGTCTCCATTTCTTATTTCACATCTAATCACTAAATTTGGAAGGACTGAAGCTACAAGTTCCCCCCATTCACTATCTTGTTTTTGTCAAGGCCAACATCAACCTGTTATTGGTTGAAGAATAAAACACTTCTGTGGCTGAAAAAAACTTTTCAAGTTGGTGATAGATAACTTTTCTGAAATTTTGTTTTAGGGTGTAGTTCACATTTATTGTTTTTGTTGTTATGTGCCATTGAGTCAGTTCCGACCCATAGCAACCCTGGTAAAGGGTTTCTTAGGGACGGGTGGTATGTTTAAACTACTGACTGTTAATAAATACATGAATGAAATTAGTAAAGCTTGTCACATAATTACCTCATCTCTTGTCCATTTTACTCTGTTCCAAAGTTTCTTCAATCCTTTTTGCTGTGGTACTTCATAATCATGATCAGCATACTGTAGATCATCATCCTCATCCTCACTTTAAAAACAAAACACACGCACAATTCGTGAACTCAAGAATTTTATTTGAATTTTTGAGTTCAATCATTGAACCAATTTATGTATGCAGGTATGACTGAAGAAGCTATTCAAACTAAATGGCAATAATCCATTTTTGGTATTATTCAAAGTATAAAAAATTAAGTCATACAATGTACAAAAGTTATAATACTCACTGGCATTAGAGAGATGAAGCTGAATATGTAACCAAAGGTCAATCATAATCTTAATATCATGTCAAAGGATATAAACCTTATTCTGAAGTTGTAAAGAATTAAAGTATTCTAAGTAAGGGAATGAAAGATACAATTTTATTTATGTTTTACAAAAATCTCTGGCAAGAGTATGGAGAAACGGAGGAAGGAGAACCTATTAGAAACATTTAACAATAATTCGCTTAAGAAATTATTGCTGTTAAGTGCCACTGACTCTGTTTGACCATTAACAATCTTGTTTATGGTTTCTGAGGCTGCAAATCTTTGTTAGAAAAGAAAGCCTCATCTTTTTCCTGCAGAGTGGCCGGTGGACTCAAATGAATGGTAACAGCAAAATACAAATCATAGCCAGTTAAAAATACAATAGCAGAAATGATTCATTAGCAACACCAACCACAATTCTTAAAAGCCAAAATATTTATAAATAATATTTTAAAGTACAAGATCAAGATATAGTAAATGGCAAAACACTAGAACAAATGGAAAAACATTCAGACCACAATCTTGGATAAGAAAACAGTATTACAGAGGTCTCCTGATGTGATGTTGTAGGATAAGCCCTGGATTGCAAGGCCAATTTTAACCACAAGGTCGGTGGTTCAAACCCACCATCTACTCCTCAGAAACCCTATACAGGGTCACTATGAGTCAGAATCAACTCGACAACACTTAACTACTACTGCTACATTCTCCCTAAATTAATTTATAAATTCAAATCAAATGAATAAAACTATCAGTAGACTTCAGGAGGGACTCAGACAACCTGATTCTATAGCTTAGATGAAAAATTAAGTAATATAGGAAAGTTCTAAAAACAATGAGGAGATTAGTACCACCCAATAATCAAATGTATGGTGCAGCAATAATAAAACAAGATGGCACTACCACACGAACAGCACATAAATCTATGGAACAGAATAAAACATTAATAAAAAAGTCAAAGCCCATGGAAATTTGATAATTCATAACAGAATTTTAAATCAATAGGATAAAAATAAATTTTCAATAGTGTTGAGACGCTGCGTATGCACTTATAAAAATAAAGTTAGCTATATAGTAGCTTCCAACAAAATTAACTCTACTGGCACAAATATAAGAGAATTTCAAAAAGTCCATGGAAAAATTCCATTATTTTCTAATTCCATTTTTCCATGAACTTTTAAAAAAACTCCTTAATATTTATATATTTAAAAAATAAAAAGAAGGAAACCATAAAGGCCCTATAAAAAATTGGGAGGATTTTATTTTTTATATCTTTGCGTAAGAGACACGTAAATGTACCACAAAAATTTTATAGTTTTTTGGAAATCTATAAAAGAATACACCAGTTGAAGTAATGGTAGTGGGAATGGGAAAAAGTACATGGGTCATGTTAAAAGGCAGAAATAGATTTTGTGACAGATGAAGGAATCAAGCATGACTCCAAAGTTTCTGACTTTGAGAACATAAGCAGAGTTATCCACTGAGATAAGGAACAGAAGAGACAGAATTTTGAGAGGGAGAAGAGAATGGAGGGTTCTTGAAAGTTTGTGAGAAAATGAAATTTTAATGAAATTTGTCCACAAACTTTTTGAAGACCTTTTATGTACACACACACAAGGGTAATGTCAAAAAGAATTGCTACAAAATCATAGCAACTTTGTTAAACAAAAATATCAAAATGTGAAGCTATTATTTCTCAACATATTCACTTCTGAAGGTGGTGTTTCCATCTCTCTTGCCTTGAATTTAATTCTCCGTCTTGAATTTAACTGGTCAGGTAAATCCCCTAGGACATCACTATTTTGATTGTACCTTACTTTTGAAGATACCCCAGTGAGAATAAGTCAAGTGTACTTACTTCAAAAGAACTTTTCTGTTGCCATACACTGATCACAGAGACATGTTTAAGTACAATTTGCTTAGAATAAACCCATACATGTATGTATTGGACCCTAATAGCACTACTTTTTGACTTACACACAAATGCACTGTACAACAAAAAAATAACACAAGTCACCACATACATAATTTAAATTTTTCTGGTTGCCCTCTTAAAAAATAACAAGTAAAATTTACCATTATAACATGTATTATTTAAATCAGTATATCTAAATATAATTTCAACAGGTTGTTGTTGTTGTTGTTAAGTGCTGTTGAGTCGGTTCCAACTCACAGAGACCCTGTATAGGACATCCAAGGAGTGACTGGTGAATTTGAACCACCAACTTTGTGGTTCAAACTGACTTAGTAGTCCAGAGCTTATCCTACAGCACCACACCAGGACTCCTTTAACAGGTAATCAATATAAAAAATAATAAATGTAACATTTTACATTCATTTTCCTCACTAAAAGTCTTCAAAATACGGTATACATTTTAATTATGTTGTTTAGTGCCATCAGGTCAGTTTCCACTCATAGCAACCCTATATAGGGTTTCCAAGGAGCTGCTAGTGGATTTGAACTGCCAACCTTGTGTTTTGCAGTCCGGTGCTGATCCTTCAGTGCCACACATTAGATTAGTCTTATTTCAAGTGCTCAATAGTCACATGTGGCTAGTGACTATTTCATTGAGAAAGCAGATCTAGGAGGCAATTGGGCATATGGGTCTTCTGTTCAAGTCAATAATCTCAGGTACAAACAGTTTTGGAAATCACCAGCATACAGAGAAGGGAGGCCATAACAGCAGATGAGATGACCCACGGAATTTTGAATAAAGTAGAAAGAGGCCGAAGTCAGAATGTAGGTACTGAAGGGAGTAAAGGAAGATGATTTTTGAGCATGAAACCCAAGAATAGAGAAGAGGCTCTTATGATAAACTGAATTACAGAATTCTGAGTAGTGGGGGGTTGGCTGAATAAAGTCAGGGCATCTGAAATAACATCTGGAGCACTGGCAGTTCAACAGCAGCATTCCTACCCTCCATGCAGGAGACCTGTCAGTGAAGGCCTGCTTGGATGTTGCTGTGATGCTAAATAGGTTTCAGTAGAGCTTCCAGACTAAAACAGACTAGGAAGAAAGTCTTGGCAACCTACTTCTGAAAATCAGCCAATGAGAAGCCTACAAATTACAATGATCTTATCCAACATTGAACAGGGCCGCCATGATGCAGGGACTGACTTGCTGGCAGCTAACATTTATTTAACCTTCCAAATAAAAGTACCAGATGTAAGGAACCCTGGTGGCACTGTCAGATAAGCATTGGGCTGCTAACCACAAAATTGGTGACTGAAACCTAAGCCACTCTCAGGGAGAAAGATGAGGTTGTCTGCTCCTGCAAAGAAGTACAAGGGAGGCTTCAAACTGTTCATGGAAAAATTATGTTTTGATTCCATTTTTCCATGAACTTTAAAGTTCCCTTGTAGATCATCAGACCTTCTCTGTCAGTCAAGCATGCTGTCTGCATCACCCAGGGACCTCTGTCTAACCTCATGTGAGTAGCCCCTAGTATCTACTTATGTGCAGATGTACTTTCAGTCTAATAAAATTGATAATTAAGGCCTAGATTTTATACAGTATACAGATCCTTTGCAGGAACTTCAAGTTTCCCTTGAAATAAGTCCACAGGACCAAAATTTTTAATATCTGACCAAACAAGGCACCAAAATTCCTTGTTATTCTACCTACGATGCTTATCTGATTCTGCAATTCAATTCAGTTCACTTCAAAATTCCATGCTCTCTCCCAGAAGCCAGTCTGTTTTTAACAATACTCTACTAGTCTTATTTCCATATATGCTTGACTTGTTCAACTATGTTAAAAATAAAAACAAAGTTTTAACTAAAGAAAATACTTTATTTGCAGGCATCCTCAGCTATCAGAAATATCACTTGATTAGCCAAGATTAAGGTGTTATACTGGAGATGTTTCAGAGTCCAATGACTTCATACACTTCTATGAATATCAACAAAACCAGAAAATACACCATACTTTAGCTTTCTGTCCAACTCAGTCATAGCATCTATTCTTCCTTATTCTTTCATGTGTATCACCACTTGCCAGCCTGCCTCAGCAAACAGTAAGCACAGGAGTGCAGAGATCCCATCTATCAAATTCATCTCTCAGAACCCAACACAGCACCTGACGCTCAAATATTTGAAGTAATATGTATGACCTTCCTTACTGTCACCTCCCCCAAGTGCTCTCTACACACCAAAATTACCTAACTCCATTCCAACCCAATCAAAATTTCCATCTTCCAATACAGGTGATCTCAAGTAAACATAATAAACAAATGAAAATACCTCTAAAAGGTCAAAGGTATTCACATCTGTTAAAGGGGCTTTCTAAATTCAAATGCACCTCCAAGTGGTAGAATTTTAAGAAGCAGAACCTGCTGAAACAAAATAAAATTCAGTAGGAAGGAGTTTGTGGGGGTGCCTAGTTATGCCTAACCTTTCAGTGTTCCCACAAAACTACCTCCTCCTGCCATCCTAAACAACCCTCAGTCATGCTTTTCACAAATTCTGCCCTTTTCTTCCCTCCCCTCGTGCCCCAACAGATCCCACAAGAGTATATTGGAGACTGCTTTAAAAAGCTTACTTGTATAAGTAAAACCATTTTTAACTTGGGGATTTGCCTATGTGAGTCACAAAATATCTGCAGCACATCTAATGTGTGTGAAATACACCTTAAAGCTCTTGTCAAAATCTTTACCTGTCTTAATTTAACATTATAAAAGTTTGAGTCCAAAAATGTCATGTTTTCAAAAAATCAAGTTTCCAAGGAGTGATTTTTCTGAAAGCTTACTAAATTTAACTTTATGATTCTGCCTTATATTTTAAAACCACTATCTTTGTGAGAAATTTCTACTTTGACAGTAAGTTTCATTTTCTATTTATCCATGGCCATTAGTTTCAGACACAGTTATATAACCCTTGAACATTTAGGAGACTGCGTTTTTTGAGTAGTTGAGTGTGAGCGAGCCTTCAAGTAGAGGAATCTGTAGAACCATCCCTCTGTTACTGGGACTCTCCTAGAGTCTACTGACTTCTCAGTTCTGGCATCAAGTTTTTTCTATACATATAAATGATTGCTGAAAGAATGATAGAGATTTTAAATAAATGTGACAAAAAAAAATCCTAGAAACCATTCAACAGGAAGACTCCTGAGAATGCTTATAACTTGCCAACCAGAGGGAAGGGATAAAACTCTACAAGTAGTCTCACCAAAATTCACTTTTTTTTTTTTTTTTTTAAAGACCTAATGCTTAATAATGGTTAGGCACCGAAAAGATCTGCTTATACATATTTTAGCACTTTTCTATTGTACCAATCAACTTTGATAATATGTGTAAGTAGTAATTAAGTAAAACCAGCTTCCTACTGTGCAGTTAAATGAATAAGCCATTTTTAGCCTAGAGTGACTTATCTAGAAGGCAACAAAATACGTGAAATAATTTCTCCAGTAACAAAGCAAAAACAAGAAGAATTTAGTCACTGAATTTCCAGTCCAAGACTTGGTTTCCAGAATCATTTTGCTGGTTTTCTAAGAAAATATTTATTATATAACTAATACAAAACCATAGTAACAAAAGACCTTTTTAAAGTGTTGAAGAGCAAAGATGTCAGCTTGAGGACTAAGGTGTGCCTGACCCAAGCCATGGTATGTTCAATAACCTCATATGCATGCGAAAGCTGGACAGTGAATAAGGAAGAGCATAGAAGAATTGATGCTTTTGAGTTATGGTGTTGGAGGAGAATATTGAAAGTACCAGTAGATCCGTTTTGGAAGAAGTACAGACAGAGGGCTCCTTGGAGGCCAGGATGGCCAAACTTCATCTCTCATACTTCAGACATATTGTCAAGAGGGACCAGTCGCTGGAGAAGGATACCATGTTTGGTAAAATGGAGGGTCAGAGAAAAAGAGGTACACTCCCAACGAGATGGATTGGCCAGGTGGCAGCATCGATGGACTCAAGCGTGGCAACAGTAGTGAGGTTGACCCAGGATCAGGCCAGTGTTTCATTCTGCTGTGCATAAGGTCGCTATGGGTTGGTACCGACTCAATGGCACCTAACAATAACAATACAAAACCAAAGGAGCCTCTGGTGCTAGTGAGCCCCACAATGGGCTGCTAGCCACAAAGTCAGCAGTTTGAACCCACCAGCAGCTCCACGGGAGGAAGATGAAGCTGCCTGATCCCGTCAAGGTTTATAATCTCAGAAACCCAAAGGACCTGTTCTACTCTGTCCTATAGGGTCACGATGAGTCAGAATCTACTTGATGGCAGCAGATCGAGCTTTTTGGAATACAAAATCAAAATTCAAACAGAAAGTGTTTTAGATTATTAATGAACAAAGTGATTGCTGCTATTGTCGTTGTTAAGTACTGTTGAGTCGGTTCTGACCCATAGCGACCCTGTAGAGGGTTTCCAAGGAGCAGCTGGTGAGCTTGAACCACCGACCTTGCAGTTCAAATGACTTTGCAGTGTGATGCATTAGCCCACAGTGCCACATCAGAACAAAGTGATTAGGGAACAGCAAAATGAAGCAAAGGAAAATAAAAAAACAAAAACAAAAATTGTAGCTTCATAGGCCAGTGGGCTGGACATGGACAGCCAGTTTGAAATACAAAGTCAGTGGTTCAAACCCAATACCTGTTCCTCGGTAACCCTATACAGAGTTGCTATGGGTCAGAACCAACTTGACAGCACTTAACAACAACAACAATAAGTCCTGACCTGGCCTGTAATAATACACAAATTATTCACCATTAGTATTATAAAAATAAAATATTTGGCACAAGTTCATTTTTTTTTTTTTAGAAGTTCAATTTTAAAGAACAGCAATGTATTACATGAAAAGAGTAAAACAAAGTAGTGAGAGGAAGAATTCAATAAATTTAAATTTTTACTTGTATTTGAAAAGGTACTACTAGCTTGAAATTAAAGAAATTATCAGTAGTTCTATAAAACTGGCTTTAACTAAATCACTTCACTTGATCATATTTTAAACACAATGGCCTCAAGCCTGAAACCTTTATTATCATCAAAAAATACATTCTTATTGCAATGCATGTTGAGGACAGGATAAGTATGCATTTAATTTTTTAAATCGAATCCCATTCAAGGTACAAAAAGTGACCAGGTTGATTTAGTAAAGTAAAATCAGGCCACCCAGTGGTTAATATTATGTACTGCAATATAAATATTTCATTCTCTTATCTGGGTTCTGCAAATCACGGTCATTATACCAAGGCAAATTTCCCACATAATCTTTGATATAACGAACAGCAATCCTTTCCACATAAACAGCAATCCTTAAACACTGAAGAGAATTAGCTACTTACAAATAAGCAAAAAGTGAGAACAATTCTCTTGATTCCATTGATATGTATACATAGCATACACATTAAAGTCAGAAGTTACTTTACAGATCATCTAGTCCAATTATGAAATTAACAAACTGAAGCAGGATGTTGCTTTTTTCCCAAAACAATACTGCCACATAATAAAAAAGCTGACTAAAGAATTAGTCTTTTATTTTAGTATTCTTTCACCTATTTATACCTACTTCGCTGGAAACAAAATGGTAAAATTGCTTCTTACACAAGTACACATTCCACTGAAAACAATCTTCCAATTCAAGAGCCAGCTCTTATCTTTGTACCTTCTAAATGACATTTTAAAAACTATACACTATTGTGCCTGTAAAACCCAAATACATGTTAATAACAGATCAGTATCAGCTATAGTACTGTATAGCTGTCAATTCTATCAAGAAAACCCCCAGTGGGATAAAAAACTAATTAAAGTCACAATAATAAAATGAGTCTTTTCCTTTATGTAAAACCAGATTGGCGACACCACAACCTCTTAAGCACCAATCAAAAGAGCCAACATCCTTTAGTTGTTTCACATTTGAGGTAAAAGTTTTTCAACAACAACAAAAAAGCGTATTACAAGATTTATGCCTATAGTCTTATGAAAAACTTTTAACCAGCAAGGTATATTTTTTACACAAATACTTCAACAGTTTATACTAGAGATCTCAGAGTACAGTATGAAGTGGCTGAATTATTTCCTCTTTCAGCTATAAATTAAGCTCATGGATATTTTAAAGATACTAACGAAAAGGCAAAAGACTACAGACTTTGCCAAGTGAATATATTGTTTCTCTTTTAAAACATTCCATATGTTGCTGTCTCTAAAGTAAATAATCATATATACATATACAAGATATATAATTTAAAGCAGGATACACAAGTATGAAGACAGTAAGAAATCTACAAAATTACTCTGAGATATCTGTCAACATATCCTTTACCTGCATTATACTCCCATAAGAGACTGTAATTTCAACCTAAGTTGTTAATTACTGAAAACTTATGACTCTGGCACAGTAGAATCAGCACTGGACTGCAAACCACAAGGTCAGCTATGAGTCGGAACTGACTTGAAGGCACTTAACAACAACATGGCTCTTCAAATCATTGTTTTAATTTATGTAGCTGACAAATAATTAAAGTAAACAGCACATTATGTTAGATCTCAAACCTCATAGAATTGTCAATATCAGAAAATAACTCACAATTATAAAGCAAACCAATTGGGGAGGGGAAAGGACTGGAGAGAGTGGAGGGGAGATGAGGGTTCTCACACCCAATATCCATGTCTAACCACAACTTTAACTAAATACTGGTAACTATACTAGCCAAGAAACAGTTTGTCATAAAATTTGCATCAATACTAATAAGCAGATAATGACATACCCAAACGATAAACTTATATTGAATTGATATATTCAATTGTCATCTTGCTTAATGATGTTATTTATGAAATTGTATTAAAAAAATTTTTTTAAAGGCCTAACCCAATACTTCAGTAATTGTAATTACAGGAGTTTTTAATATGTATCTTTTCTCAAGATCAAGAGGTTAGTTAAGTCCTCTAAGTTCTAGAACAATGATCAGAGGTAATTTTGTCCCTCTTGGCATTTGGCAAAAAAATCTGGAAACATTTTTTGTAACTGGCATTCACTGAGTAGAGGTCAGGGACGCTGTTAAGCATCTTACAATGCAGAGGAGTTATGCCATCCAAAATGTCAACAGCACTGAGGTTGTAAATTCTGCTCCTCATAAGTGGGTTTGTCCACTTACGTGTGTGTATTGTACCATTTCAAGAGTTTGCCTTTTACTGTATTTAATACAAAATAATAAGCAAGCAGGGACTTAATTACACTCCTATTTTGTGCTTATTTCCACAAAGCTATCTGGTGAATACTAGGTGCCTAATAAATTAAGAAAGCAAAGAATAAATAGTATGTGTAGTTACTTCCAATTACGAGTTTTTAACAGAATGAATTTCTTCAGTAAATGAATCCAAGTACTTGAAGCTGTGGATCTAGAGAAACACAAATATTGGGAAATTATACCAAACTTCGTTTCACGTTTACATAATCGTACTGCATATCAAAAAGCACTCTAGGTTTTTGTTTGTTTTTAACACAGTGATTGCGCCACTCAATTTGGAATTAGTTACTATGGTGACATATAAAATAAAACTTAAGAGGCATAAACTTATCTTAGCATTTTCCACCAAGAGAAAATGTACCTTGTGTGCAACCCACAGGTATTAATCAAAGCCATACATGAATCGAGCACACTGTTTCATTTTAAGCTCCAGCTACTGAAAGTAACACTGGGGCATCCTCTCCGGAAAAAATATACATAGAGCTGAGAATGTGGGTCTGGTCATTACAAAAAATATCTGAAAGATCTCTTTCTTCTCGTCTGTTCCTCGGAGAATGGTCCGTATTTTTCAAGATAGCCTAGATGAGAGCGGTTACCGCTCAGGTTTATGCCAGCTAACGGACCCAGGAACTCGGAAACTGAGTCCCCCTGAGCCCGAGCTCCCAGCCATCCAGGCAGGACGCGACCATCCTCCGGTGTCTGCGTAGCGTGTTCCCCAAAGGCGTGCCCTTACCTGGCAAAAAACCCGAGTTAGGAGTCTGGCAGTGAGCGCCGGGACTCACCTCGAAGCCGCAACCAGGGCTTATGTTACTCACATTCTGCGTCTCGATGGATCACGGTGGTTCCCAAATCGCCACACGGCCTCAATATCTAGGGGCCGAAGCGGCTGAGGGACAACGGGAAGGGAGAGCCCGGCCCGGTGAGGAGGGCCTGGGAAGGGAAGGAGACGCTAAGCTAGATGGCGCCCATAGGCCTGGGCTACGGGCATGTCACCCACCTGCGCGACCTCTTCGCCATCCTTCAAGTACCGCATAGGCACGGGCAGGGCGGGGACGCAGTTCAGCCTCCTCCAGCCTCAGACGAATGCTCCTTCTTCCCGACCCTCCCGCTGACTTCCCTCGCACCCTTCCCCAAGTGACTGGGCGCGGGACGCCTGTCCCCGCAGGACCGGACAGAGGGACACAGGGGCGGATCGCGACCCGCCCCCGACTTGCAGCCCAGCTCTTAGCCCCGGACCTGCCAGCTCAGGACAGGGATGCCCCTGACATGTCAAGAGGCGCGCTCTCGCCCTCCCGCCGCCTTTCAGCCTCCTCGGCTGCAGTCCTAGCGCGGCTCCACAGCAGGCGCCGACCCGACCCCGCCCCGCCCCGCCCCGCAGCGAGCAGCACTGCAGGGCTCGCAGGCTTCTGCAGGGTTTTGTCCGCACCGCCGAATCTCGCGCCCAGCCTCACTCAAGAGCCGCCGTTTGAATCTGCGCACGCGGCCCTAAACCTCATTGGCTGTGGTGGCCGCACGCGGGGTGTGGGGTGGGGGAGATTGAGGGGGGGGGGAGGCGAGGGCGGGGCGCGTGACTGAGGGCGGGGCAGAGGAGCTGGAAACTGGGACTGGAACTCAAGGGAGTCAGGGTGGAGCCGAGAGATTGAGGTGGGGCCGCAGGCAGGGCGCGCTGGCCGAGCTGTGACAGGACCCGGAGCGCGCCCAGCGCCGCACCGCGAGGGGCGGGTCGTCGAGGGCCGCGCGCAGTGTGCTGGGAAAGCGAGTTCCTGCGCTTCCCAAAAGGCCAGTCGAAAGCGGCAAGCGGCAAGCGGCAAGCTGCCAGGTCTAGCCGTCCGCAACTTTCCGGGTCCAGTGCCTCATAGCTCTTCTCTCCTTCTTAGTTCTTCCCTTCTTGGATGTACCCCACCTCAGTAGTTGGGAGGCGAGGTTTTAGGGCTTGAAACGACTTTGACCACAAACCTGCACAGCCGTTATTTTTGAACAAATTTAAGCCTAGACGTCATAGCTACGGGTATGGGGAAAACCGTAAAGGAAAACCGAATTTCACCTACTTTCTTCCAGGATGGCAGGAGTGGGATAGGTGGAAAAAGTTTATCAGGAAGCTTGCGTAGAATGGGAAAGGGAACTAATCCGGGTCTGTGGCTGGTCTTTAAAGTGCTTAGTCTCCTATCCTGCTCTACAGGAATTATTCGATGTGCGCGATGAAGGAGTTCTGGACCAGGAGGCAAATGCGGAAGACAGGTGTGAGCTGAGAATTTTGCCCCAGTGAAAGTAATTGCCTAATGAGGACTGTAGTCAAAAGCAGAAAGTGACCATCCTTCCGCAAGAGATAGAGGGGAGAGGAGGAATCCCACTAAAGGAGCAGATGCTACCAGAGGTTCAAGTTTAATAACTACGAATTGCTTAAATCAAGTAGATTAACCACAGTGATGATTAGACATGTTTAAGGATCCAAATTTGCAAGGGAACATGTTCTATTACATAACTGCTGAACCACGTATTAATATTGCAACAAACTGGTATTTTGCTATTTTGAATGTTATGCGTCATCTTTTGCAAATTGGAGATGCAGGTGCAAATCTGAATTAAGAGGTGCTTTGGTGTTTCCTGTACTACTGTCAAAACGTAAAACAACTGCCTTTTTTATATTTCCTTTTTCTCAAGGTGTAGGTTCTGGGAAGCTAAAGAAGCTTTTTTTGGTAAATCATTACTTATTGTGTTACAGAAAGAGAGAACTAATTTAGAAAGTGCCAGAATGTCCTTTGGAATTAGTGTTTTCTTATGTTTTTGTTGGTCATACACTACTCCATTACTTACATTCTAATGAGGTAAAGCGTCTGCTATATTTTAGGCTGTTTTACACAAAATGTTTGAAGGCAAGTGTTTTAGATTTTTGACAATCTTCGTTTTACTGGTAGAAAAAAGCATTCAAATCCCTCAGAAAGATATAACAATGCAAAATAATTTAAACTGGTTATAAAACTCCAGACAGTATGGAACTAAAGTAGTAAGTCACTGGAATTTACACATCCCAATATAACATAAATGTATAGCTGGTTTTAAATAGTTTGTAAATGCTTTTCAAGTTTCTCCAGTGAATTACCCTCAAAGCATAGGAATTGAATACTAAGGTGAGGCAGGAGGTGGGAGCAAGTATCTGGGAGCAAATGTTGTAAATTTCTTTGAAAACTATCTTTAAAAACCCATGTAAAACTTACATTCTATTCCATGATAAATATGCTCATATTTTATTATGAAAATATAAACTGCTTTACTAATTCACCTTCATACTCCAAATCTTGCTTCCTAAGAAATATGCACATGACTATACCTACTCCTCATCTTCTCCTACTCGAAGACCAAACACTGTCATAGAGTGCTTGTGCTAATATGAAAAGTCCTGGTTCATATAGTAGCTAAGAGATGGTAGTTTTTAAGAGAGGGTATCAACCATTCACATAAGGGGAGTTTTGTATGTTAGTTACTATTAGATCCACAGTTCCTGGAACAGAGAGACGGCAAGATGCTCAATAAAATATTCTGTCTGTAGAATGAATGAATGAAAAGGAGCAAAAATAAGCAAGCACTTGAATAAATATTTATGCTTGTAAAAAAGTACAAATGTAAATAGATTTTATAGTGTACTGTGGTATAATGCACTCGACTGCAAAGTCAGCTTGAACAGCAAGGTTGGTGGTTCAAGCTCACAGCCACTCCTTGAAAATCCTATACAGGGTTGCTGTGGGTCAGAACCAAATCGACGGTACTTAGCCACAACGACAAATTGTATTAAACCATGCTAGTAAGATCTCATACCTCAGACATATTGTCAGGAGGGACCAGTCGCTGGAGAAGGATATCATGTTTGGTAAGCTGGAGCGTCAGAGAAAAAGAGGTAGACCCACAATGAGATGGATTAGCCAAGTGGCAGCATCAATGGACTCAAATGTCACAACAGTAGTGAGGTTGGCTCAAGACTGGGCAGTGTCTCATTCTGTTGTGCATAGGGTCACTATGAGTTGGTACTGACTTGATGGCACCTAACAAAAAGTAAGATTTTAGTAATTTCTTGATGGGACTATTGAAAATTGATATTATCCTTTTGGAATGCAATATTGAGCAAAGTCATAAAGATGTGTATAGCTTTCGATAGACATTTTAGCTTAATAAAATAATTCAATAGAAGCAAAATAAAAAACACAAAGGACACTTGAAGAAATAAATCATTCCTCATATTACCTATCCTTTCTGTAGCATTTGATTCAATTGTTACCTTTTAATTGACATTTTCATCTCAATTTCTATGACATCACCTTCATAATGCCCATTTTATGCACCCATCAAAATATTTTGCAACCGTTTGTTGTTGTCTGCTCCTTAAATGTTGGTTGGCATTCCTAGAACAGTATTCTATTTTTCGCTGTTCTCAATTTACACTCCTCTTAAGCAGTCTCATCCACTCTGTGGTTTCAATCATAACCTAAGCATTTGATTCACAAATCATTACTTCCAGTCCCAACCTCTCTCCCAAACTCACTCACTCTCCTCATGGAAGCATTAACCCCCAAATTCAACCTCATAAGTAAGAACCCAAGAGTTGGGGTTTACCTTTTTACTTATTCATTCCACTCTCCTCTCCTAGCATCTTTACTGACAGTTCAAGTTCTCATCTCTCACTCAGTTACAGTAAGAGTTTTAACTGATCTTCCAGCCTCTAGTTTTGTCTAATCCAGTACATCCTCCATATGGCCACCTGCAGGATCTTTTAAAACATGAATCTGTCTATTTCTCCCCTGCTTTTAAAAGCAAACAGAGAATGTAGAGTTGTTAACCTAGAGCTGGGGGAAAGGGTTGGGAGGAAATGGAAATGACTGCTAATGGGGATGATGAAATGTTCTAAAATTCTCTGTGATAGTTGCACAACTCTGTGATGAAAAGGATTAACTTGGATGCTTTAAGTGGGTGAACTGTATAGTATGTGGACTATAACTCAATAAAGTTATATTAAAACATAACTTGCATCAGCTTCCATTGCCTACAGGATAAAACAATCAGGTAATGATACTTTTTTTTTCCACTCAATCTTCATATAGTTAAACTATTATTTGACAAGTAACTATACATTAAATTGTATCACTTGCATGTTAAGTAGTGAACATCCATTGTCTCATCTATTACTGGTAGAATTCTCATTTTAAAGAGGACACTAAGGCTAAAAGTGACTTTGTAGCACTAGAATATAAGAAAATAATTGGAAATCAGCTACCCTAATACAAAGATCTGAACTCAAGATGATTAAAAAGAGAAAGTTCTATATATAGCAGATTAAATAGATCCTTCATTCTAACGAACTAGTTTAGTTAACTTAATGTATAATAAAGGAGCTCTAGTAGCGTTGTGGTTATGAAATCGGGCTGCTAATCTCAGGGTCAGCAGTTTGAAACTACCAGCTATTCCGCGGGAGAAAGATGATGGTTTCCGCTCCTGTAAAGATTTACAGCCTCAGAAGCCCTATACAGGGTCGCTGAGTCAGAACTGAACCGACTCCACGGCACATAACTACCAGTGTATAATGGTACAGTGATATTAGAATAATTATATGAGTATATCATCTATTTAAGGAGCCCTGGTAACCCAGCACTTGGCTGATAAAGATTAGAAGAAGCTGATCGTTTGTCCCCGTAAAGATTTACAGCCTTGGAAAGCATAGGGCAGTTTTACTCTGTCCTACAGGATTGCTATGCGTTGAAATCAACTAGACAGTGCATTTTTGGTCACTTAGAGTCCTGCTGTGGTGCTGTGGGTTAATGCACTGGACAACAAAGTTGGTTTGAACCACAAAGTCAGTGATTCAAACTCACCATCTGCTCCTCGGAAACCCTATACAGGTCACTATGGGTTGGAACTGACTTGACAGCATTTACCAACAATATGTACCTAATTTTTAAGTGCATTCTTAAGTGCAGTGTTTTAAAAATTGATATTGGGTCTCAGTTTAGAGACAAAAACAATTAAAACGTCATAACATTTTATGGGATAATGCAGTTACTATTCTGTTGTGACTAGCATCATTCATTCTACACTTTTAGTGAAATTCATTCATATTGCTGCATGTGATTGTAGTTCTGGAATTTTAGTTGCTCTATAATATCAAGAAATCAAATGAAGTATTGCATTAAGCAAATCTGCTGCACAAGACCTTTTTAAAGTCTTGAAGAGCAAAGACTTTAGCTTGAAGACTAAAGTGCCCCTGACCCAAGCCATGGTATTTTCAATAACCTCATTTGCATGCAAAAGTTGGACAGTGAATAAAGAAGACCATAGAAGAATTGATGCTTTTGCGTTATGGTGTTGGAGGAGATTTTTGAAAGTGCCATGGACTGCCAAAAGAACCAATAGATCTGTGTTGGAAGTAGTGTAGCCAGAGTGCTCCTTGGAGGCCAGGATGGCTAATTTTTATCTCTCATGCTTCGGACATATTGTCAGGAGGGACCAGTCGCTGGAGAAGGATATGATGTTTGTTAAGATGGAGGGTCAGCGAAAAAGAGGAAGACCCCCAGCGATATGGATTGGCAAAGTGGCAGCATCAACGGGCTCAAGCGTAGCAACAATTGTAAGATTGACCCAGGACTGGGTAGTGTTTTATTCTGTTGTGGATAGGGTCACTATGAGTCAGTACCAACTTAATGGCACCTAACAACAACAACAATGGCCACAAGGTCGGTGGTTCAAACCTATCAACTGCTCCTCAGAAGCCCTATACAGGGTCGCAATGAGTCAGAATGTACTCAACAGCACTTTTAACTACAACAAAAACAAACAACCACTCCCTAAATATTCAGTAATCATCTTCCACCATTGTTCCTGGTCACCACTCGTCTGTGAGTTTGTGGTTGTATGTTGATGTGATGTTGGAAGCTATGCCAAAGTGTTTTAAATTCTAGCAGGGTCACCCATAGTGGATAGGTTTCATTGGAATTTTAAGATGAAGGAAGAGAAGAGGCTTAGCCACTGAAAACCTTATGAATAGTAGCAGAACACTGTCTAACGAGCTGGAAGATGAGTCCCTTGAGTTGGAGAAGAGCTTTCCCCTTAGTATACAGTTGACAATACTGATGTGAATGGAGTAAAGCTTTCAGGATCTGCATCTGCTGATGGAGCACCACTCAAAATTAAAAGAAACAGCTGCAAACATCTATTATTAATCTGAACATGAAATACACAAAATACGAATCTAGGTAAACTGGAAGTCATCACAAGTGAAATGAGAACACATAAAGACTGATATCCTAGGCATCAGTTAGCTGATATGGACAAATATTGGCCATTTTAATCCAACAATCATATGGGAACAACAAGCTGAAGAGGAACAGCATCACATTCATTGTGAAAAAAAGCATTTCAAGGTCTATCTTGAAGTATAGGTTTATCTGATAGGATACTATCCACATGCCTACAAGGAAGACCAGTTATTACCACTGTTACTCAAATTTATGCATCAACCACTAAAGGATGAAATTGAAGAAATCTACCAACTTCTTCAGTCTGAAATTGAGCATATATGCAATCAAGATGTATTGATAATTACTGGTGATTGGGATATGAAAGTTGGAAACAAAGATGAAGGATCCAATAGTTGGAAAATATGGCCTTGGTGATAGAAATGATCCTAGAAGCTGTATAATAAGACTTTTGCAAGACTAATGCCTTATTCATTGAAAATATGTTTTTTTTCCAGCACCTTAAATGGTTACTATACACATGTGGACTTCATCAGACGATATGCACAGGAATTAAACTGATGATGGAGAAGCCAAAACAAACCCAGGGGCTGACTATGGAACAAACCATCAATTGCTTATGTGCAAGTTCAGGCTGAAGCTGAATAAAACTCAAACAACTCCATAAGAGCCAAAATATGACATTGAATATATCCCACCTGAATTTAGAAACCATCTCAAGAACAGATTTGATGCACTAGGCACAAATGTGTGGAAAGACATTAAGGCACAAATGTGTGGAAAAACATTAAGACCCATCCCATAGAGCAGCTGAAGACTCTAGACTCATGGAAAGAGAAAGGCTGTGTGCTGGCAGCCAGGAGGCAGGTTTGCAGAATGTGCCCTTTGGTTGTTTAAAAATTATTATATATTTCTGGGTGTTTTTGTGTACATCCCCCACCCCCCAAAACAAAACAGAGAGAATAGATGCAATTACTATTGAATGATGATGCATGGAGGAGACTGTAATCATTGCAATGAAACAAGTGTAAAACCGATGTTCTTCCATGTAAATTATCACTCAATTCACAATAAAAACTTAGAAAACAAATAATAATGATGTCACAAAAGACTCTGAAACTTGCTCTTGAATGCAGAGAAGCTAAAGCAACTGAAATAAATGAGAAATTAAAAGAGTTAAAAGAAATTTTCAAAGGATAGCTTGAGAATATAAAGTCAAGCATTATAATGAAATGTGCAAAGACCAAGAGTTAGAAAACTAGAAGGGAAGAACATGTTCAGCATTTCTCAAACTGAAAGAATTGAAGAAAAACTTCAAGTCTTGACTGAAGGACTCCAAGGGCAAAATATTGAATGATGCAGAAAGTATCAAAGCATCAAAAGAAGATGGAAGGAATACACAAAAACCAGAGGTAAAGAAGAAATCCAACCTACATTGAAGGCATTAGCAAAAAGAAAACAAAGCTCCAAGAATTGAAATGTTTCAACAAACTGATGCAGCTCTGAAGGTATTCATTAATCTATGCCAAGAAATTTGGAATGCAGCTACCTGGCAAACTGATTGGAAGAGATTCATATTTGTGCCCATTCCAAAAAAGGTGACCCAACAGAATGCAGAAGTCATTGAACAATATCATTAACATCACATACAAGTAAAATTTTGCTGAAGATAATTTAAAAAACAATTGCAGCAATACATTGACATAGAGCTGTCAGAAATTCAAGCTGTATCCAGAAGAGGGTGTGGATCTAGGGATATATTTGCTGATGTTAGATAGATCTTGGTTAAAAGTAGAGAATACCAGAAGAATATTTACTTTTACTTTATTGACTGTGCAAAGGCTTTTTTATGTGTAGGTCATAAAAATAGCTATGGATTAATATTGCAAAGAGTGGGCATTCCAGAACACTTCATTGTGCTTATGAGGAACCTGTACATAGGCCAAGAGGTAGTCATTAGAACAGAACAAGGGAATGCTGAATAGTTTAGAATCAAGCTTTTATCCTTTCACCATACTTACTCAATCTGTATGCTGAGCCAGACAATCCAAGAAACTGGATTATTTGAAGAAAAATGTGGTATCAGGATTGGAGGAAGACTTGTTAACTGTGATATTTACACAATCTTGCTTGCTGAAAGCAAAGAGGACTTGAAATACTAAATAAGACCAAAGACTACAGCCTTCAATAGGGACTGCACTTCAATATAAAGAAAACAGAAATCCTCACCACCAGACCAATAAATAACATGATAAACAGAGAAAAGGTTGAAGTTGTCAAAGACATCATTTTGCTTAGATTCACAATCAATACTCATGGCAGCAAAAGTCAGGAAATCAAGAGACATATTGTATTAGGCAAATCTGCAAAGAAGCGCTTTAGAGTGTTAAAGAGCAAAGATGTCAGTTTGAAGATTAAGGTGTGCCTGACCTGAGCCATAGTATTTTTAATTGCCTCATATACATGTGAAAGTTGGACAATGAATAAAGAAGATGGTAGAAGACTTGATGTATTTGAATTATGGTACTGATGAAGAATATTAAAAATACCATAGAGTATACTTCTGTCTTGAAAGCACAGCCAGAATGCTCCTTAGAAGCATCTCTTGTTCTTTGGACATGTTTTGGGGAAGGATCAATCCCTGGAGAAGGACATCAAGCTTGGTAAAGTGAAGGGTCGGCGAAAAAGAGGAAGGTCCCCAATGAGATGGATTGACAAAGTGGCAGGAAGAAAGACTCAAATATAACAATTGTGAGGATGGCGGAGAAACGGGCAGTGTTTGTTCTAGCTATGAGCTGGAACCGACTTGATGGCACCTAACAACAAACAACAATATTGTTCCTGGAATATATCTCTGCTGATACACTTCTCATATTCTAGTATAATCTATTTATGTCTGTCTCTTATTCATTCTCTTTCTCTGAACATAAATAATTCTGATTTGTAGGTTTTCAATAACTTTGTTGAATTGAGTGGCAAGACTAATACTAATTAGTATCTTTTCCCTTAAGAGTGAAGGATCCCCAATCTTTATTATAACATCAAGTGCTATGTTGTGTGCATAAATACTACTACCTTCATATTACACTAATATACATGAATATTTATAAATGAGCCAACTTTGCACTGTTGTTGTTAGGTGCCATCAAGTCGGTACCGACTCATAGCGACCCTATGCACAACAGAACAAAACACTACCTGATCCTGGGCCAACCTCACAATTGTTGCCACAGTTGAGCCCATTGATGCTCTCATTTTGCCAATCCATCTCAATGGGGGGGTCTTCCTCTTTTTCTCTGACCCTCCACCTTACCAAACATAATATCCTTCTCCAGCAACTGGTCCCTCCTGATAATATGTTTGAAGTATGAGAGATGAAGTTTAGCCATTCTGGCCTCCAAGAGCACTCTGGCTGCACTTCGTCCAACACAGATCTGTTGGTTCTTTTGATAGTCCATTGTACTGTTGCATTAACCTGTAATTTAAAAACAAACAGTAGAATTCATATCTGTTATTTTCTAAGTGTTCAAATTCTATATTGACTCCATTTGAATTCTCATTTGCATAGATTCTATTTTTTACCAAATAAGAAAAAGGAACTAGTCACAAAATAGAAAGGGGTCAGCCTCAGGAATGAATGCTCTCACCGCCTCTGAAACCCCACTTACAGCAACACTTTACAGCTATGAGAGAAGGATGCTGATGATGACCTTCAACCACAAAAAACAGCCCACAAAGGTGGGCTCAAAATTCAGGATTTAAGAAAACAAAAATTCACTTCATGTAAATTTAAATCTAAAGACAGTGACAGCGGTCCCAGAATATCTATGAGTGACCCTTCACTTATAACACAATGACCAGGTGTGCAAAGTTGGTCTGTTACTGTTTCATGGATAGTGGCATCAGAAACATGATTATTAGGTTAGAGACAAATGATTGTTAGTATTTATAGCACAGCAAACAACATGAAAATCAACACATGTATGTCAGTCCCTCTGGCTCTCAAGTCTCATGGGGCTATGCAATTGACCAGATAAATGAAATGTATACAGAGTGTTTGTGCTTCCAACATTGAACATGGGGAATCCACTGCCTTCATAGCAAGCAACAAGGAAGCTTGTACTTCCTTCAGGATAAGGAGATGTTACCTCCTCTCTCAAGCTTACCAGCTGCTGAAACAATCCTGAGAAATAGCTTAGATAAAAAAGTAGGCAGGGTCTTAGAATTTTGGCACACCCAGCAAGATGTGTATAGAAGTGCAAATAGGGCCAAGGAGAACTGTCTTTCCCAATCGTAGCCACACCAATATCTCTAAGGGATTGCTTGTAGTCAATTATTTAATGCTATTCCCTTATTTTTTAATTTTCTCTTTGTTTTTACACAAAGAATGAATAAAAATCATGACTTTTGCTTCTTTGGGAGAGGGGGACAAAACCTTCCCTTTAACATTAAATAAAATGTCTTTAGTTTACAAAATGATGGCACCACCTAGAGGAGACAAAAAGTCTTGAGTTACCCACGTCATTTCATGATAAATTTAAGACCTTAGCTTTTGGTTCAAGTTAGTGGATTGAACCTATGTGACTCCTCCTCTATCCCAAATTTGTGTTATTACAATAGAGAATAAAGGGGAATGAGTCTAAAATAGTTAAGAGAAGTAGAACAGGAGGAACATTAATGCATTTGAGTTATTAACGTATTTCTGGAAGAGAAATTAGGAGCATATTGATGTATAAAACAGACAAAAGGCAACCACAGTCCAGAAATATACATAGAAGGAAAGGGACCTGAATTTTCTACCGGGATCTAGAGGCTCCGAATTAGGAAGCAGAAGATATAGTGAGCAAGACTGAAAAGTGGGACCTAAACAAAGATGACAATGCACATATGGAAACTTACCTTCCACTTGTGGAATAACTGCTGATACATTTACACCCAGGTGAAAAATGAGAATTCTCTAGTGGTGCACTGGTTAAAGTGCTCATCTGCTAACCACTCTGTGGGAGAATGATGGAACAGTCTACTCAGTCCTGTAGGGTCACTATGAGGAGGAACTCACCCGACATCAATGAGTTTTTGGAGTTTTAACAACCAGAGAACTGTTGTCTAAAGAAACAAGTAAAATATCTGCCTTGAGACAGCTCCAACTTCTATTGTGATATACTAGTGTCCCACAAAAAAAGAGCTACTCATTCTGACATTGAGGATCAACTATATATTAGTTTAATCCAACTGTAGATTCCCCCCGCCTAAAAAGACACCATAAAACTTGTAATGTAAAAAAATTGATGACTCAATTAATGGAGATTTAAATATTTTCTTTAAATTACAAAGATACCCTTGAAAGTGTAAGAACACTCATTTGTGATAATAGACAAATCAACAACTACTACCCAGAGTTGATAAGCATCAACTCTGGTGGTGGTGGTAGTGTGCTGTGAAGATGGTTCCAACTCATAGCAACTCTGTATAGGGTTTCCAAGGCTGTAAATCTTTACAGGAACAGAAAGCCTCATCTTTCTCCTGTGGAACGGCTGGTTATTTTGAATTGCTGACCTTAAGGTTCACAGCATGATTCGTAATCACTACGCTACCAGAGCTCCTTGTACTTACAGGTGTTGTTGTTGTTAAGTGCCGTAGAGTCGGTTCCGACCCATAGTGACCCTGAATAGGGTTTCCAAGGCTGTAAATCTTTACAGGAGCAGAAAGCCTCATCTTTCTCCCGCGGAACAGCTGGTAGTTTCGAACTGCTGAGTTTGCGGTTCGCA
>NW_006408554.1:12534544-12554148 GCF_000296735.1 Chrysochloris asiatica | reverse complement strand
GAAATGCCTGAGAAGGAATTCAGAAAAATGATTATAAAATGTTTCAAAACACTTTACAATGGAGCTTAGGAAAATAAGGAAGAAATCAGGAAAGCACTACAAGAACAATCACATAAGATAGATACAGCATTGGAAACAATTCAAAATCTACAAAAAGAAGTCCAAATGACCAGTAACAGAATATCAGAAATAGATAATACTCTGAAAGGGCAGAGGAGTACAATAGTCAAGATGGAAGGCAGAACCAGTGAGCTGGAAGACAAATCTTTCAATACCACTAAGATAGAAGAGAAAACGGAAAAAAGGATAAAAAAAAATCTGAAGAAGTTCTAAGATTTATGTTGGACAACATAAAAAGGAATAACTTAATAATTATCAGCATTTCAGAATAAGAAGAATCACACAAGTCCAGAGAGGAAATAGTTGAAGAACTGCTGGAAGAAAATTTCTCTAGCATGCTGAAAAGTGAAAAGATAAACATTCAAGAAGCTAAATGAGCCCTAGGAAGGATAGACTCCAGAAGAAATCACCAAGACACATCATAATCAAGCTCTCCAAAATCAAAGATAAGGAGACACTTCTGAAAGCAGCTAGGGAAAACATAAGTGTCACATACAAAGGCAAGCAAGTCAGAGTAAGTTCAGATTTCTCAGCAGAAACCATGCAAGCAAGAAGGCAATGGGGAGACATATAAAACCCTGAAAGAAAAAAACTGCCACCCTAGAATCCTCTACCCAGCAAAGCTGTCAATCAAATATGATGGTGTAATCAAAACATTCCAGGATAAACAGAAGCTAAGGGATTTTGCCAAAGCCAACCCTGCGCTACAGAACATCCTAAAGGGAGTTCTGTGGACTGAGAACCAACAAGAACAGACAACAACAAGAGATTGACATAGGTAGCAGCACCTCCCCAAATTAAGTCAACAAAAGGAAGAGTCAAGAACGAAACAAAACTGTAAGAACAGATTCGGTCATAAAATAAACATCAACACCCATGAGTATTGTGCTCTTAAAAACACACACACACACACACACACACACACACACAATTATATGAGATTAAACAGTCAAAATTACCCTAAAGCTATGATGAGAAAATAAAGAGGTGGGGAGGTAGGGAAGACAGATTCATGGTAACAGTAACTTTGACACATTGCACACTGTAACGCGTGTCTGGCAGTAATGAATGCTGAGGTTCAAGATGTGATGGTTAAGAATAAGTATCAGCTTGGCTGGGCCATGACTTTCTGCAGTTTGGCAGTTATGAAAAGATAAAATTTGGCAGTTAAGTTATGACGTAGTCATTTTCCATTTTGTGATCTGATGCAGTTATCCTCCCTTTTCATATAACATCAATTTTTACATACCAGTTGGTCTTTGGAATCTAATCATGTTGTTAAATGAGGAGTGGGTATAAACTTTATTGGAGTAAGATTTTTTTTTTTTAATGTATCAGTTATTTAATATAAAGGTTCTTCCCTCACAAGAAATCTAGCATACTAATTTAAGAGAAAATTCCATTTATGACAACAAACAGCATGACAGTATCCTTGGAGCTTTGATATCAGGCATAATTTGTCACTTCACAGCTTTCTGATCCACTTTGCTCTGCTCTGTAATCTCGTATTTCTTTCCCAATGTCAAAGATCTTGCCTTTTTGGTATCTGGGCTTCTGCAGCTTCTTCTTGAAGTAAGCGTCTTTGGGATGTTTGGGCATCTTCATACCACTGATATCAATTTTGGTGGAGGTGGCAGTGACAAATTTCCAGTATGTTCTACTCAGAGGAACTGATTGATAGACAAGGAGCAAGCCATGGCCAGCTGCTTCAGGAAACACTCTTTAGCCTCAATGGCATCCAGTGAGGATGGTCAGTGATCCGAGCAGTGGTGCTAGACACACTGACTGAAGGGTTTTTGACTGTGGCTCAACAGCTTCCCAGGTACAACTTCAATAGGGTAATGGGTAGGCATTTTGTGCAATTTAGCCACTCGGGTACCACCATTCTTTTCACTACCAACTGGCTTTGTGACAAAGCAAGAACCTCTCCTTCTTTTCAACCTTGGATCTAGCAGGTGAATTATTTCCTCTTGTATCTGGCCTTTCTGGAATACATGACTGATTGGGAATACCTGTCAATTCTTCGGACTAGGACAGGATTTCGGAAGCAGTGGGACTTCCCCTGCTTGGGTTTTTTGCCCTTGAGGTTAGCCTTCTTAGCTTTGCCACTGGCTCCTGCTATCGTGACTTCAGGCTTCTTCTTGGTAGCCGGCTTCTCAGCCTTTTCACCCACCATCTTGCAAGATGGGAAGAGAGAAATAATTTTTAGAATACCTTTTGGATGAATGGTGATACCTAATCAATTGATAATAATCACTGGGCTAAATTATGCCTCATGCCAAGTAAGAAAATCTATATATTTATGGGAAGGTCACAGATAGTAAAAGCATCAGTTGTTGCTGTTAAGTGTCGTCGAGCTGGTACCGACTCAGCAACCCTCTACAGGGTTTCTAAGGAGCTGCTAGTGAGCTTGAAGTGCCGACTCTGTGGTTCAAACAACCTTACAGTCCAGTGCATTAACCCACAGTACCACACCAGGACTCCAGAGGAAAGCACAATTCACATAGTTTTAATTATAATAAGTTCAAACGTAATGTGGCCACCACTAACAGAATTTAGAGGAGAGCTGGTGATGCTGTAGGATAAGTAGTGGACTGATAGCCACTAGGTCAACAGTTTAAACCTACCAGGTGCTCTGTAGGAGAAAGATGAGGCTTTCTGCTCCTATAAAGATTTATAGCCTGGAAACGCAATACAGGGTCACAATGAGAATCCAGGGGTGCAAGCGGGGTGTTAATTCTGCATGTCAGTTCTCTGTATAGAGACAGAAACATGTATACTATGGGATCTAACTGTAAATGACTTATTTTTATATTTGATTTATAGTCTGACTTGATCTTGTTGAATATGAGGAAAGTTAAAATGACCATGAAAAAAGAAAACAAAAACCACTGGTGATTCATTGCCACTCTGTATAGGGTTTCCCTGGAGCAGCTGGTGAGTTTGAACCGCCAACGTTTGAATGATCAAACCGATATTTCAGTCCAGTGCTTTTCCTACAGCACCACACCAGGACTCCTTAGATAATGGGGAAATCCAAGAATAACTTAATTCAGTGACCCCTTTCCCTGTGTCTAAGCAATAGGCTAAACACTTAACATGTAGCAATGAATTTAGCTCTCAAAACAACAACTCTTCTTTGAGTGCTTTCAGTGTTTTCGTTGTTCAACAAACAGGCTCAGATAGTTTAGGTAGTTTACCCAAGATGGTGTAGTTCATGGCAGTTATTTAAGCACAAATCTGTATGACTTCATATCCCATGTTCTTACCCTCAATTCTAATTTGTAATTTAGCAAAGTAAATTTCGGTGATCACATAAGTCTTTTCAAACATTGTTGATTATTTTCAGGTATACGGTTTTAAACTGATTTTTAGTTGTTAGTTGCTGTCACTTCTGGCTCTTTATGACCCCATCTGGCTTCATGTGTGTAGAATAGAATTGCTCTAAAGGGATTTCAAAGCTGTAACTTTTTGGAAGCAGATCACCAGATGTATCTTGTAGTCTGTCTTCCAGGTCACTTCTGGGTTGACCTGAATCTCCAACCTAGTAGTGATTCACTTAATCATTGTGCCAGCCAGGGGACTCTTTTAAGATATAGTTGTTGTTAAAGTGGAGTCGATTCTGACTCATAGTGACCCTGCACAGGGTTTCCGAGGCTGCACCAGGCTGTAATTTCACTTTCTATTTGGCTTCCATTGTGAATCCCAAATGTACCCAGTTCATTAACTACATGCCAGAAATAAAGCAAGCTTTAGTAGTAATGAATCAAATTATTTAAATAATGTGTGCTCTTGTGATTTTTCTCACATAAATTATCTCTGAATTCTGAGTTATTTTAATATATAAGACTATGTCAAAATTATTACAAAATCATAGAAATCTTTATTAAACAAAATCAACCTAAACCCCGAGCTGTTGAGCTGATTCCAACTCATCACAACCCTGTAAGACAGAATAGACCAGAATGTTCCATAGGATTTCTAAGATTATAAATCTTTACAGAAGATAGTCTCGTCTTTCTCCCTGAGAGCAGCTGGTTGGGTTTGAACCACTGATCTTGCAGTTAACAGCCCAGTGCTTAACCCATTATGCCACTAGGTTGTAGTTGTTGTTAAGTACCATTGAATTTGTTCCGACTCATAATGACCCTGTACAGGGTTTCTGAGGCTTTAAATTTTCATGGGAGCAGAAAGTGTCATCTTTCTCCCACAGAGCAGCTAGTGGGTTGGAACTGTAGATCTTGTGGTTTGCAGTCTGGTGTTCATCATATGGAGCCACAGGAGTCCTTTTTTAATCAACAAAAATACGAAAATGTGAAGCTATTGTTTATAGACATATGCTACAGCTAGGCGTCTAATACTTCTGAAGACAGTGTTTTCTTCTCTCAACTCAACCCTTCCCCAAAGAATTCTTTGCTCTTTCATATCATGGCAAAACAGTAGTTTTGGCATCCTTGAGGGACTCAAATCATGTTGAGTTTAGGGTACAGAACAAGTCTGAAGGGACAAGGTTAGGGTTGTAGGATGGGTGGAGTAGAGTTTCCCAATGAAATTCTCATAGGAGAGCCCTTCTACCCTCGAAGAATAAGCAGGGGCACTGTCGTGACAGAAAAAAAAATTCCTCAGTGTAACTTCTCTGGCCTTTTTCTCATCAATACAATTTTTGAAAACTTCTTCCTAATAAACCCCCATGATTGTCCTGGTCCTCAGAGAAAATCTATCAAGATTACTCCTTTGAAATCCAAATAAAGTCACCTTAACCTTCTCAGTTGACATCTTTGCTTTGAATTTAACTTATGCAACAGATCCCCGTGGAAGCCATATATCACTGAGAGAACTTGTCTACATGATTTGTTTGGATAAACTTGTGTATATATGAACTGGAATCCTAGTAGCAATAGGTTTTTACTTACCCTAGTATAAGTAACAATAATAATTGCAAATATTTGAATATTTGCCAGTTTGAACCCAGTTCAGTCATAGCCTGTGAAGTGAAATCATAATAGACTTGAATTGTTTAAATCTGAGTGATCTGGAATGATAACCAAGTAGAAAAATTAGTCTTTCAAGCCCTAGAATGGAAGACTCTGAAAAAGCCGAGTGAGCTACTTCAGGAGCCTGATGCATGAGACTGGATTATTGGCAGGAAAACAACACACCAAATCAGCATGGCCGACCACCAGTGTTTAGCAGAGCACCATTGTTGCCATCTGACTCTGCTTAAAAATCCTACTGGCAAGAGATATGGTTGCTATGCAACATGTACACGGTTCTTATTTTCCAAGAGGGAGATTAAGGACTTCGACCCTTAATTCTCCATTTCCATTTGTCATTCTGGTTCACGCAACTTTTAATTTGGGCTTTAGTTTTGTTTTCTTGGCCATGACTATCCTGGGAAGAATTGGATAGAAATATGTGTATTTACTATGTGTCAGAGATTGTTCTTATCATCTGATATGTGTTAACTCATTTAATTCTCATAACCACCTAGTGAGTAAATGTCATTAACAGCTTCGCAGAAAGGAAGCTGAAGCATAGACAGGTCACATAGTAAGTCTGAGCCAGGGCTCAAAGCCTGACTTCTGAGGCTATGCCCTAACTACTAAGTTAAATGATCTACAACAACATGGATATTGAGAATTTATACTAAATCTGAAAAGTCAATATAAGTAAAGTTTTGATTGCTAAGCTGTACAAATGTATTCATTACTATTTTTAATATTTTCCTTATTATTTCTAACCAGTTATTAAAAAAAAAAAAACTTGCACAAAACCAAGTTTTGTCTTCTTTAGAGCACGTGTTTGCTTCGTTTTAAAATATTCAATGAGCATTATGTGACCCAAATATATAATATGTCTAATTGGGTCTAAAAATATATAACTTTTCTAATTGGGTTCATTTTATCTAGCACTGAAACCTGCATTAAGCGAAGAAATTATCCCTGTATGATATACCACCTAAGAAAATTTCAAAAATCTTTATCACATTAAGAATTTCTTTATAAAATGGAACCATATTTCAAGCATGATAATATTAAGGAAAACTAACAAATGTCAAAAATTACTTTAAAAAACTAATGTAGATAAGTTGGGGAAAATCAGTAGTATTAACTTATAATTTTATTATTGATATAAAACTTCAAATACTGTACAGTGAGGTGTGCTTAGAACACTACACACTATTATCAATGATTTACCATTCAAATGTAAATATATACAGCAATCACGAATTAGAAAATGGGTAACAGCCAGTGTCTCAGAGATCATAGAACATCTATGCTATTTTATTTTTATTAAGCAGTTTAAAGCACTTGCTATTTGTTTTTCTAAATATTTACATAATCACCACTTATTTTTACATATTCTGAATGGCTTTTCCTTCCAAAAAGTATGCTTTTAAGTTCTTGGCACTAATTCTTATAATCAAATAAACCTAAAAATAGTGATAACTTGTTTAGTCTTTTATTGCTCTACCACAGGCAAAAAGGCTCAGGAAGGGACCTCTGCATTCTAAAGAAAAGTATTCAATATCTTAAAATTTAAAATACTAAGTAATTGATACTCACAAACAGATAACATCAACTAAAAACTTTTTTTTTTACTAGTTTTTCCTTTTACAAGAGAATAATCATTGTGTTAATTTTATACTACAAAAGCATGTTGACTCCATCATTTTAAAAAATTAAATGTCAGATATACAAGTACGGCATTTTCTGCAATAATTACAATTTTTATAATTTCTGCTACTTTGGAACAAATGTCAAAAATTCCCACGATTTAAGTATCATTAAGTATGAACTGAAACATTTAGCATCTAAAAGAATTATCAAGAATGGCAGAACTTGCAATTACCCCTATAAATCTTACATTGGTGAGATAGCTCCCTTTTGTTATTTTATTTCCTAAATAAACACTATAATATGATGTTTATAAACAAAGTCTAGCTTGAAAAATTAATTTGTTATATAATTAACTGAACAATCTTGAGGTTGTATACTTTTGGTAGACTATATGAGAACTTTGAAATATGTATCTACTCATCTTACATAAAGTGTGTATCTCACTAACATTTTAAATTCTTATTAAGATGAGTTTAATCACAATTTTGCAAAGGCTTAAATGAAAATCTTAAAACGGAAACCTTGCTTTGAAAACCTCAAATTCTGCTCTGAAGTATGGGCCAATTAAATTTACTGATGAAAAATAAAAACAAAAGGGTATTGATATTTTGAAATAAACATTTTATGATATTATTGATCAGCTGAAGGATAACTAATGACATAAGATTACACAAGCTTATTTCACTAAAACCTAAAGGTTAGTTATTAGTAAGGTGTAAATTTTTAGAGAAATTTTCCCTAGCAGCCACTATTAATAGGTAACTACATAAAATAATACTGTTATAAGTTTTATACTTAGTAGCTAACATGTGATATGTCTGTAAGATTCTCAAAAATCTGTCAATATTTTTGACCCATTATGAGTAATGAGTAGCAATTAAGTGATCTTCCCTGAGGTAAAAGACCATATGCAAAAATCACTGCTAATCTCCAATTAAATTGTAGACTTAAAAATAATGGCAATAAAGACCAGTGCCTGGTAATTACAGATGCCATTCAGATTGATATCTTAATTGTAAGCAGCAGGCTTAATTATAAAAATGAAACTAAAAATCATCAGAAGATATAAAGTAAATTTCACAGTCAAAATAGCATTTGCTAAATTTCTCAGGTCTCCATTCTGACATTTTCCAATGAAATACCTGAAATATAGAGAAAGGGGATAGTGGGAGATGGGCTTTAGGCTTGCACTTTCACTAGTTCCTGAAGAGTCAAATAAACATTCCTTTGGAGTTAATTATATGTTAACTCAAAATATTTGGCAGTGTCTTGTTTTCTTCAGTTTCAACTAGTTTTTCATGACCAGTTTTCTAGACAAACACCTTCTTCATTTATATCTGGATTTTAGGTCAACTCAAACTTAGTATGATGTGCTATAAAACAGATTACTGAAGAAAAATAATTATGATTTTATTGCACTTTTCAGTGAACTACTGTAAATGGTATTTAATTATTAGATTGAATTATAAAGGTGATGCTACTTCTAGGGCTAAAAATATTTTTACTGTGTTAGATCTTTAGCTTGGATTTAAAGGTATGAATACATAGTAAGTGATAATGCTAAAAAATATTTATTCTATAGCAAAGTGCTTGATTATGGTAACAATATGAAAGAACAAAGTGTGATACTGAAATTTTAAAGAAACTCTCCATTAAAATTTCTTAATAAAGATGATATCTGGCCCACTTCTCAAGTTTCAGCTGATTTAAAATAATTTCAGGGAATGTGACAATTTCTCAGAATTACGCCTTTTATTTTTTATCAAGGGGGAACCCAAGCTCTTATTGTAATATTAATACCTAACTGGCTTCTAAATGGCTTTGCTGTGGCAAGAGAATGCTTCCTCAAGCATTGTTAGAGCGTAAGCCCATCTTCTAACTTTCGCATGTATATTCTAATTTATACTAAATTCAAGTATTTAATAAAATGGGGAGGGAGATAGATTTATTTCAGAAATTTCACTGTATGCTATAAGAGTACACATATCAGTTATTAACTAAAAACATCAAGTCACAGGTGAAGAAAATATTTGTTAAAGAAAAAGTGATTATCATTTACCTGGAAGCAGTGTATTAGCTTGTTAAACAGTATGCCTGCATTTAAACCAAAAAAAAAAAAAAAGTAAGGATATATTTCAGTGGCTGAAAAAGTAAAAAAATAACTTTAGTGGTTAGTGACATTTGTAATTTTTAGTTTAATACACACAGAAGTGGGAAATATTATTCAGTAGTTGTATCTCTCACTTTCTATAATACTAGTGGCACAATATAAAAGTTCTAAATTTTCCTCCTGCTTTGATATAGAAAAAGATGCTTGAAAGTAAATTTGGAAGTAGAAGAATGGAGATAAAACGTGGTAATTTAAAGAAAAGTACGTAATAAAATTAGACCAAATATTTATCTTGCTCAGCTATCATTTGTAAAATGTTGAGAGTCTCTATTCTTTCCTTAATCAAAATGGAGGAGTTCATTTAATAAGTGGACTCAATTAGAGATACTTTCATAGAAAGAAGACCAAAACCTCCCTTATTTGGAAACACAAGTTAAAACACTGTCTACGAATCAACAGGTAGAGATTTTTAAACACCTGATAATATACTTTCAGACGTACATTTTCTCAGAATGCAAATACAGTTTTGCATCTGTTACATGTGCAAACAAGAGACAGCCAGGCTTTGAATGCTCTAGGTAAGAGATTGTATTAACATACATTTTGTCTTTCATCCATTCAAATTCAACTTAATTGGGTGAACAGAGGAAAAAAATGGACTGAAATGTACATTTCAGAATACATATTTGTAGAATAGGATAAAATAGTGCAATACCAATCTCAGTATAAACATTCTTTGTCTTTAAGGAATAAGCATGAGAGCTGCTTCTCAAGGAAGCTGGCACAAAAGACTTGATGAATACACTATTGAAGCAAATGCCATGTTGATCAGGGTATATACGATGCAGCAAAATCTGCATCCCAAACTCCAAGTGAAGCCAACAAATAAATCATAAGGACTCTAAGAGAAAGGAAACATTTTTGGTTCAAAGGGGCTCAAAGACACTTAGCATATTCAAGCTTAAATACCATTGATCAAAATTGCAGATCAGTGTAAGTCATTCATAAAGATAAATTCTTATTTATAAATTCTCTGTGAATCTGAAAAACTCTGAAAATTAGAGATTATTAACTATTGTTACCATTATTTTTGTACTGCATTGTCTACCACACTTTGCAATCAACTTTTCTGCAAGATTATTAAAAATAATAATAATAAAAAAATTAGGTGGTACATGTCCAAGTCAAGATTCAAATAACAATGGTAACATATTATCAATAACAAGAGCACACAATTGGCTGTGTTGGCTCAGACAGCAACATAACTGAATCACATTGACTTTATCATTCTAGAATAGACTTTTTCTCTCCCTAACCTTACTCAAAGCAACAAAATATTTATCATCACACTTTATCTTCAAGATATTTTCACCAAGAACACGTATCTCTATGAATGTGTTTATGTCTACGGTAATGTCAGGATCCCAATAGAGCCTAACAAATCATTTTATAAATGTTAGGATACAATTTAGTTCAACAACCTTCAAATTTACATAAAATTTTTTTACACTCTAATAAATATATGTGATAGTTTACCTTGATGACATCAACAATAGCAAAATCTCATTTCCCCCCAGTTCTAGCCTTTCAGATAACAAATATACTTAGTGAAGAGAATTTTCATATTTGAAACATTAAGACTTTCATGGAATTAAAATTACAAAGAACATCTAATGAACCACATATATGAAAGAAGCTCATCTGAGCAGATCTATTAACTAATTTATATGTAATTCAGAGCCAGTTTGGACAGCAGTATATTAAAAGCTATTGCCAATCACACACCTGCTATCATGCACTGAATAACAAGATATAATCTCTGAAATATACGTACAAGATTTTTAATGGCTAATCAAGTTATGTGGCCCAGCCAACAAATATTACATATTCACAATAAACATTCTGCCCTCATTAGCCTCTAAGTAAATCAAGAGTGATCCATTGGCTCAGTTGTGTTAGTCATCTCAGCATCTTGACTATCCATCTCTTCAGGCTCCTCCACAGAATTTCCCTTTTGTGCTTTTGACCTTGTGGCAAAGGCTGTTCCCAATGCATCTGCCACACTGCTATCAGTTGTTTCTGTATTCAAATTTTCACTGCCACCAGTTAAAGAAAAAGATTCAGGCAAGCCAGTCTGAAGAGTCCCAGACTTTGAAGCAGAACTCACAACTTCTACTTTCCTTTGAGGAAGATCAGACAGTGACTGCTCTGTACTTTGATCCCGCAAGTGCTTGTCCATTGAAGCCTGAATAGAAGAAACCATTTCCTGCAATTTTTTTCGCTGGGCCTCAACCAAATCAGGATCAAGCTGCCTGCTGTCTCTCATTGTTACTACTCCAGGAGCTATTCGAATAAGCTCACTGTTACTGGGAGCAGCTGTGAATACAGAAGGCTCTGTTTTACTGGAACTGTTACTAAAATCTGTCCCTGTGTTATGCTTTCTTACAACTGGAGTTTCCCTAGCTCTTGGATCAAGGTGTGGGTTACTGGAGGCAGTTCCTAGAGAATGCCCTTTTCCCTGAAAGGCAGTTACATTATGAAGCTGCTCAGATTTCTTTTTCACTACTCCACCACTGCCTAATTTTAGTAGCCCATGTGAGGGACTTGATTCTCTACTTCTTGCAGTAGCCTCTGCTCGAACCTGACTTACAGCCTCTTTAACTAAATCTTCAACATCAGGACCGATGGGGAAATGTCCTGCAGCATCCACACACAATTCCAGTCTATCTTCAGAGGCATTATAGACAAAGGTTTTGCCAGGTAGATGTGGAAAAGTACAGTGCTTGCCATCAGCCATACCTAAAGAAGGAGAGAAGATAAATTTAATATTTTTTAAATCACACTTAAGGTATTAGCAAGAATATTATAAAGATCATTACAGTTGAAATACATTAAAGAATGAATTTTGAATAAGAATTTACAGATAATGGCTTTCAAAAGAGAATCAGAATGTACTCCGTTACAAAAACAAAAAACAAAAAAACCCCACTATATATTTAAAATAGTTTTCCCAGAAGATTTAAAAAAAAAAAATCATTATCCTACTTCAAAGCTAGGAAAGGGGCTTAAAACAAAAAGCTAAGCTATAAGGAAAACATCAACCAGTAAGAAAATCCATTTTATTTTCTAAAACTCAAGTCATAAACTTTGCAAAGTGAGGTATATCAAACTTCTTGCACATTAAGTTGAATCAAAATTTATAACCAGTTCTAATGAATTATGGAATACCAGAATAAAAGCTGTTTCTACAGTGTGTCATAGATACATACAAGGATACAACAAAAAGTACTACTACAAAATCATAGAAACCTTTCTTAAACAAAAATATTACAATGTGAAGAAGTTATAATTTCCTGACATAATCTCCATAGAAGTATATATACTTCTGAAGGCAATCTTTCCAACTGTCTAACCCTTCCCTTCCACTTTAGAATTTTGTGTTCTTTAACATCACATCAAAATGGCAGGTTTTGCACCTTTAAGAGACTCAAATTGTGTTCCTTTTAAATGTTCTCTGAGTTTGGGGAATAAAAAGAAGTATGAAGGGGTAAGGTCAGGGCTGTAGGATGGATGGGATAAGGTTTCCCAATGAAAATCTCAAGACAGCCCTTGCTACCCTCCAAGAAACAGTGGGTGGACTGTGTGATGAAAACAAAAATTTCTCAGCACTACTTTCCTGGCCTTTTTCCCACCAATATAGTTTTCAAGTTTCTTAAACTTCTTTCTAATAAGCTCCCATGAGTGTTGTTGTGTAGTGAATTATTTAATATGTATTTTCTAGGCTTAGTCTCTGTAACTCCTACCAATCATCTGAGAAGATATTGATAGGATGGCATGATTCAGCTGTTGATGGTAACAGAGTTCATTGTATTTATAAAAACTTGAAACTAACATGGGTATAAAATAAGCCATCTCGGAAACAGAAGGGGGATCTCATTACCATTGAGAAGAAAGAGCCAGGATTGGCACACACATTTGGACACTGAGATACCTGTACACTGATCTTCCTTGATCCAGGGATAGAAAGCTATGACACTGGGAAAGTGGAAGATGAGCAGTAGCAGCAGAACCAAGAGCCAGAGAATGAAACAGAGAGATGGGCTTCCCAGGCCACAGAGCAAGTAAAGCTGGGTGACTTTGACCAGGAGGCTTGCTTGTGGAGTGGGGTACCTATAGGCACTTAATTAGGTAAAATAGGTTTTCTGATCCATGGAGCTAAACTCAAGTGCATTCAGGCTGAGGCTTATGGTGGAGTGGTGTGTTCTGCGGCATCTATCAGCAACCCTAAAAGAGTTCTGTAACAATGACTGGGCAGAAAGAGCGAGCTGCCTGTGGGTAAAGCTAAGGACAGGCTGTTCTGGCTGGATGAACTCTGCCCTGAACATTTCTGACCCTGAACTGTAACCTATTAACTTCCTTAATAAATCCTATAACTGTGAGTATGGTGTCAGTTCTGTGTGACCACTGAATGAATTTGTGAACCCAGCTGAGCAGAGAAGGCTGTGGGCACATGGTTGATGCCTTATTTTTTTGCATTTGTCTTTTGTCCTTTAACAAAGTCTGTCAAGACTATTCCTTGGGAATTCCCAAAAAAAATCACCACAACCCCTGAGCTGTCCTCTTTGCCTTGAATTTAGCCTAGCAGAGCTCCCCCTGGAAGCTACTGTCTGACTGGACCTTTGTTTTGAAGGCACACTGATGAGACGGGTAGTGGTGGTGGTTATGTGCTGTGGAGTCCATTCCGACTCATAGTGACCCAGTACAGGCTTTCTGAGGCTGTAAATCTTTACAGGAACAGAAAGCCTCATCTTTCTTCCACGGAGGCGCTGGTAGTTTCGAACTGCTGACCATGAGATTTGCAGCCTGACTCCTAACCACTAAGCAACCACAGCTTCTTGATGAGAGAATTTGTATGCAGCCACCCACTGATAGCAGAGGCATGTTTCAACATAACCTTTTGATCTAATTTTTATATTAGATCAAAAAGGTTATTTTCAACAATGAATTATCTAATATAATAACAAAACCACAAACATCAAATGACAAAATAAATAAATAAATGGGACCTCATAAAAATTAAAAACTTTTGGTCACCAAAAGACTTTATCAAAAAAGTGAAAAGACAAGCTATCACAGGAGAAAATACCTTCAGAACTCATATACAAAGAATAATCTAACAACCAAAATATCCACATAAAAATTTCCACTAGTTAACAAAAAGACAAATAAACCCATTATGAAATGGGAAAGCACCTGAAGTGACATTTCACCAAAGAGGAAATTGGCCATTCAGATGGCCACAAACACATGAAAAGATGCTCAATGTTAGTAGTCACCAGAGAGAGGAAAATCAAAACCACTAGATACTCTTTCACTCCCACTTTTGACTCTTAGCGACCCTGTATAGGGTTTCCGAAGAGCAACTGGTGGGTTTGAATCCCCAACCTTGTGGTTCAAACTAAACTCGTGGTCCAGTGCTTTATCTTACAGTGCCACACCAGGGCTCTGGCTAAAACTAAAAATAATAAAAGTTGGTGACAATGTGGGAAAATTGGAATCCTGAACTGTTCTTAGTGGGATTGTGAATTGGTACAGCCATTGCAGAAAACACTCTTGACAGTTCCTCAGAAAAATAAAACAATCATGTTATTGTTAGGTGCTGTCCAGTCAATCCTGTGCACAACGGAAGAAAACAATGCCCAGTCCTGTGCCATCATCACAATTATTGTTGTGATGTGTCTATTTTACTGCCACTGTGTCTATCCATCTCATTGGGGGTCTTCCTCTTTATCAATGACCCTCCAATTTACCAAGCATAATGTCCTTTGCCAAGGACTAAGCCCTCCTAATAATATGTCCAAAGTATGAGAGATGAAGTCTGGTCCCTGTGGTGTCTTAAGTATTATTCTGCCTATGCTTCTTTAAACACAGATTTGTTTGTACTTCTGTCAGACCATGGTATTTTCAATATTCTTCTCTAAAATCATAACTCAAATGCATCAATTTTTCTATGGTCTTTCTTATTCATTGTCCAACTTTTACATGCAAATGAAAATACCATATACTTGGGTCAAGCGCACCTTAGTCCTCAATCTGGTATCTTTGCTTTTTTAACACTTTAAAGAGTTCTTGTGCAGATTTGCCTAATGCAATAGGTCAGTTGATTGTTTGACTGTTACTTCCATGAGTAGATTGTAGATCCAAGCAAAATGAACTCTGACAACTTCAAATCTTTCTACATTTATCATAATGCTATTTATTGGTCCAATTGTGAGGATTTTTGTTTTCTTTACATTGAGGTACAATCCATACTGAAGGCTGCAGTCTTTGATCTTTATTATTAAGCATTTTAAGTCCTCTTCACTTTCAGTAAGTAAGGCTGTATCATTTGCATATTGCAGGTTCTCAATGAGTCTTCCTCCAAATCCTGGTGCCATGTTATTCTTCATATAATTCTGCTTCTCAGATTATTTGCTGATCATACAGATTGAATAACTATGGTGAAAGGATACAACCCAGGCAAACACCTTTCCTGATTTTAAACCATTCAGTATTCCCTTGTTCTGTTCTAAAAACTGCCTCTTAGACTATGTGCAGGTTCCTCATGTACAATGAAGTGTTCTGAAATACCAACTCTTGGCAATGTTATCCATAGCTTGTCATGATTCACAAAGTCAAAAAAACCTTTCTGAATCTGGCTTGAGTTCTTGCAGTTCCTTGCAGATTACACTGTTATAAACGTTTTAACGAAATTTTTCCTTGAATGTGGTATTATGATATTAGTCAATGATATCCACATTCTGCTGGGTCACCTCTTTTTGGATTGAGCACAAATATAGGCCTCTTACAATCAGTTGGCCAGGTAGCTGTCTTCCAAATTTCTTGGCATAGATGAGTGAGTGAGTGCCTCCAGTGCTGCCTCAGTATGTTGTAGTCTATCAATTCCTGGACCCTTGTTTTTCACCAATTGCCTTCAATACAGCTTGGACTTCTTTCTTTAGTATCATCAGTTCTTCACTATAGGCTATCTTTTGAAATGGCTGAACACTGACTTTCTTTTTGTTAAAGTGACTGTATAACTTTCATTTTCTTTTGATGTTTTCTGTTTCATTCAGTATTTTGCCCATGGAATCCTTCAATACAGCAAGCTGAGGCTTCAATTTTTTCTTCAGTTCTTTTAGTTTGAGAAATGTTGAGCGTGTTTTCCACTTTAGCTTTCTAATTCCAGGTCTTGCATATTTAATTATAATACTTGACTTTGTTTTCAAGAGCTACCCTTTGAAATTTTCTGTTGAGTTCTTTGACTTCCTCATTTCTTCTATTTGCTTTAGCATCTCTACACGGGAGAGCAAGTTTTAGCATCTCTTCTGACATCATTTTGGTCTTTTCTTTCTCTCCTGTCTTTTTAATCACTTTTTGCTTTCTTTTCGTATCACATTCTTGATGTCAATCCAAAGCTCTTCTGGTCGTCAGTCATTAGTGTCTAACACATCAAATCTGTTCTTGAGATCGTCTCTAAATGGAGGTGGGATATGGCTTTAGTGAATGTGTTTTAATTTTCTTCAGCTTCACCCTGAACTTGCATATGAACAACTGATGATCTGTTCCACAGTCTGCTCCAAGTCTTGTTTTGGCTGATAATATTGAGCTATTTCACTGTCTCTTCTGCAGACATAGTCAATTAGATTACTTGTATTACATCTGGTGAAGTTCACGTGTAGAGTTGTCATATGACCCAGCAATGCCACTCCTAGGTATATACTCAAAAGATTTGAAAGCAGAAACTCAAGACTTGTGAACAGTGCTGCAATGAACAACAATATACAGTTGCTAAACAGTGAAAACAACCCAAATGCCCAACAACAAATGGATGGATAAACAAAATGTAGCATATTGTATAAGGTGGGTCTATTTCTGGAATCTCTTTCTGTTCTAGTGACTATTTGCCAGTACCACAGTCTTGATAACTGTATCTTTATACCCACATACCATACTTACTGCCATCCAGTCAATCCAATTATAGGATCAGTATAGGACCATACAGAGCTGCTTCACAGGGTTTCTGAGGCTTTAAATCTTTATGGAAGAGGACTCATCTTTCTCCCTCTGAGCGATTAGTGAATTAGAGCTGCAGACCTTCTGTTTAACCCACTGTTTAAAACAATGTTTAACCAACTGCACCACTAGGGCTCCTTGATTAACTTTATAGTAATCATAAAATTAATAAGAGTTTTCTAATTCTTTTCTTTTTCAAACTTGTTTTAACCAATCTAAGTCCTTTACTTTTCCATATAAGTTTTAAAATCAGTTAACTGATTTCTATAAAGTAGCCTACTGGGATTTTCAATATAATACATCTAATACTAGGGGCTTCAAAAAGTTTGTGGAAAAATGGAATTAAAAGATAAAAATTAAAAATACAAGTTTTATTTTCAACATATGCTCCATCAAGATCAAGAAAGTCTCAGAAGTGATAATATCAGCCATTCCTTAAAGAACAGAGGGTCCTGGGAATTTAATCATCTTAATACAATCTTTTTCACATTGTTACTTGAAGAAAAATGGGTACTCAAAGATTTTTTAAGATTTGGATAAAAAAAAAAGAAGTCAAAAGGAGCTAAATCAGTACTGTAAGGTAGATGCCTAATGACTTCCCATTGAAACTCTCCTAAAATTGTCTTTGTTTGAGGAGAGGAATTAGCAAGAGCATTGTCATGGTGGAAAAGGACTCTTTGATAAAGTTCTCAGGTATTTTCCTTGGTTTTGTCTGTATTTTCCTTTATCTTTTTGTTGATCTCTTGGAGAATCCTAAATATTAGTCTTTTGAATTCCTTACCAGGTAGTTCCATTATTACTGCTTGCTCTGGTAGGTTTTCTAGTTCTTTACATTAGTCACTTGCTGGAGCCATTCTCTTCTTTTATGATCTGATATTGTCTATTGACTATGAGGCATTAAGGTGGTATACTGATTTACTATATATTTGTTCTTTGTTTTCTTTTGATATATCTGAGTTGGGGGAGGGAGTGATACTCTGGTTGCTGGTGTGGCCACCACATTGGAGCTCCCACCACATGTCTCTGAGTGGGTGGGATAGCAGCTGGGTGTGAGCATGGGTCTCTGTTCACTGGTCTTGCAGGGTGGCTGATGATATAGGTGGTGTTGCTGATGAGGTGTTGGATGTGTCTGTCCTATTGGTCACCTAGGAGTGGGTACAGGGTACATTCTCACTGGTTTCCAGGTTGTGTGTTGTGTATGTGTGTACTGTTGGTTGGCAGGTGGTTGGAATGAGGGTGCCTGGGTTACAAGTCACTGATGGTCCTGAGTGGGCAGGGCTGGGTTGCGGTGATTGGAGCAGGCACAGCCTGTGGTTGCAGAGCTAGGTAGGGGGATGTCACCAGTCCACAAGTGCCTACTGGGAGGTTCTGACCCAAAAAGACTCTGTGTAGGGTTTCCTAGGAGTGGATGGTGAGATTGAACTGCTGACCTTGTTCAAAGCGGCTTTGCAGTCCAGCATATTAACCTACAGAGCCACACCAGGACATGCATATTGTCCTTTGACCACAGGATGATAATAATGATTTGTCACACAAATTTATCTAAAAATAGTAGAAAATTTTACAAGTATTAAATTGCATTTTGGAAGGTTAAGACAATTTTATGAGGATAATTCATTTCAAAGTACTATATTGTAGTCAAAAGAATTTTAAACTTGTAAATAACAGTTAAAATTCTAATATGTATTTGCTAAGCATTTCTTAGGTACAACCCTTTGCACAGTCTTTTACATTCATTGTCTCATTTACTCCTTACAACACCCCTCATATTTTATCATGCTTACTTTATAATGAAACTGACACTTAGAAGTCACAAAGGAAGTTTCAGAATTTGATTTCAGAGTATCTGACTGCAAAGCTCTAAACTACCTCCTAATACTACCTTTAAGTAAGGATAAATACCTCAGCTAACATAGTTTAAAGAGAACAGCTTTATTGAGATATAATTCAGTGTCATTCATCCACTGAAAGCCTACAGTTCAAAAGCTTTTAGGACATTCAAAGAGCAATCAGTACTATAATCACTTGTAGGACCTCAGAGCCCATCAGCAGTCCCTCTCCATATACCATCCCTTCTCAGCAGAAGGCAACCACTGTCTACTCTCTGGCTACTTTTGTCTATTCTGGACATACCACATCACAAGAATCATGCTCTACCTAACCCAAGGTCACAAAGATTCACTCCTATATTTTCTTTTAAGTTTTGAATTTTAGTTCTTATATTTAGGTCTATGACCCATTTTGAATTCATTTTTGTGCAAAGTAAACGGAAGAAGTTCAATTTTGTTTCTTTGCAGGTAGAAACCCAATTGTCTCAGTGCCATTTCTAGAAAAAAATATTTCAAACCAATCACATACAACTATTTAAAAAATCCCTGCTCCCCACCCCCACCCCCCAAAAAAACCCTAGAGAAGCTATTTTCATTGGCATGGAAGACAAGGAACACTAACCTAAATTACTGGAATCCCATAGTCAATACTAAACATCTAAAAACTCATTAAATGATATCAATACATTTCCAAAGCCAGAAGAAATGAAAGGGGAGAAAGAAAAAGGATGCTTAATGAGAAATATATAGAATTCAAATGCCTATCTGATTAGAAAACAAAAATTTAGAATCAATAAGCCAACATCTAGAACAAAAATACAGATGAAAGCAGAAATCAATGAAATTAAAATCAGAAAAAAATAAAAGCAA
>NW_006408554.1:12525075-12533902 GCF_000296735.1 Chrysochloris asiatica | reverse complement strand
ATTGCCAGGATCAGAAATGAAAGAGCTATGCATAAAAAAGACAAACAACTTTATGGCAATAAATTTATTTACTTGGATGAAATGAACAAATTTCCTGGGAGAAAAAAGCTAGCAAAGCTGATTTAAGAAGAGCTAGCCTACTGAATACACTCTATCTAAAGAAATTACATTTTTAGTTACAAGTGACCAATAAAGAAAACTCCAAGCACAGATGGTTTTACTGGTAAATTCTACCAAACATTTCAGGAATAAAATAAGACCAAGGCTATCAAAAATCTTCCAGCGGAAAAGAAGTGGAGAGAATACTTACCAACTCCATTTTATGGGACCAACATGACCCTGCCTAAACAAAAATATTACAAGACAAACCATTATTCCATATGATCAGTGTCACAAAAGCCCTCAACAAGGGGAGGTGATCCAAGATGGTGGTATAGTCAGATGCTTCATAACTTTCTTCACACACAGAGATCCAAGAAAACAAGTATATCAGGTATAGATGATAACTTTGGAACCTTGAATATCAAAGATAAGGCTGAAAAATTAGATCAAGTACCAAGTAGGAGAGACTATAAAAACAGTGGACACAGAGAAATACAGTGTGTCAGATGAAACTGCACAGTGCACCCATATTGACACAAAACAAGCAGCATTGCCAGCCAAACCCCCCGTCACCCAGTGCAAACAGAAGCAGCTCTATACACACATCCAGACCACTCACCTCACCTCCTGCGCTCCCTAGATCCTATACTTCCACCCACTGCATGCCATCTCAGTCCAGGGGCATCCACCACTTCAATGTCCCTAGAGCTGGGGATCCACAGACTAGCACCCACCCCTATGCTGAAGGGAACTGCAGACCTGCAATGGCAGCATCTCTACCCAGCTACAGCCATTGGTGTCCTGCAGAACAGAGGCACCCACTTCTCCACCCACTGACTCATGCTGGGAGCCTATGATCCAGATTGTTCCTCTTCTGCCCACCCACCCACACGAGGGCCCTGCAGACTGGTAGCACCAGTTCCTAAGCCCAGTCACACAAGGGAGGGTCCATGGATCAGAGGTGACCACATCTGTGTCTGGCCATGAGCACTGGAAGCCCAAGGACCAGTGGCACCTGCTGTTGTAACAAACCACTGGAGCCAAGACCTTGCAATCCTGAGGCACCCACTATTATGACCAGTCACCTACACTGGGGGCCAACAGACTAACAGGGCCTCCTAACTCCCTGTAACCACCTGTGCTGGGGTTCTAATAGATAGGTCCATGCCCTCCCAGTGGGCACTTGTGGACTGGTGACATCCCCCTACCTAGCTCTGCAACCACAGACTGTACCTACTCCAATCACCCCAACCCAGCCCTGCCCACTCAGGACCATCAGTGACTTTCTGTACCACTCACCCAGTGACTCATAACCCAGGCACCTTCATTCCAACCACCTGCCAACCAGCAGTGCACACATACACAACACACAACCTGGAAACCAGTGAGAATGTACCCTGTACCCACTCCTAGGTGACCAATAGGACAGACACATCCAACACCTCATCAGCAACGCCACCTATATCATCAGCCACCGTGCAAGACCAGTGAAAAGAGACCCATGCTCACACCCAGCTGCTATCCCACCCACTCAGAGACATGTGGTGGGAGCTCCAATGTGGTGGCCACACCAGCAACCAGAGTAGTACCCCCACTAAAATATATAAAAAAACAAAGAGCAAACACACAGTAAATAAATATAACACTTAAATGCCTCATAGACAATAGACAACATCATATCACATAAAGAAGCAGGATGGCTTTGGCAAGTGACCAAAACAAAGAACTAGAAAACAAACCTACCAGAGCAAGTAATAGTAATGGAACTACCTGATAGGGAATTCAAAAGACTAATATTTAGGTATCTTCAAGAGAGCTAAAGAAAGACTGACAAAAGCAAGGAAAACACAAAGCAATAGAAGAATCCAGAAAAACAATACAAGAACAAAATAAATAATTAGAAACTATGCAAAACCAACAGTAATTAGAAAACCAAAAGATTAACAATGAAATATCAGAAATAGACAACTCAATAGACAGACTTAAGAGTTACAGTGAATCAGTGGAAAACCAGATCAGGGAAATAAAGGACAAATCCTTGTCAACAATTTTTTTAGGAAAGATAAAATAAGAATGAATAAAAATGAAGAGCGCCCACAAATTATGTGGGGCATTACCAAAAGGAAAAGTTTACACGTGGATGAGATGTCAGAACAGGAGAAACAATAAGAGAACTAGAAAACTAACAAAGGTTTGCTGGCAGAAAACTTCCTTAATACCAAGAAAAATTAAAATATACCCATGTAAGAAGCTCAAAAAAACCCATACAGGGTAGACCCCAAAACAATTCACCTAAACATATTATAACCAAACTCACCAACACCAAACAAAGAAAAAATCCTGAGACCAGCTCAAGAAAAACAAGTCACCAACAAAGGAGAACCAATAAGACTAAGCTGTGATTACTCTGCAGAAACCATGAAGGCAAGAATACAATGGGATGATATATAAAACCTTAAAAGAAAGAAAAAAAATCACCAAGTATTATTTAGCTGTCTCTCAAGAGAAATTAAGGAAATTTGTAAAAACCAGAGCAAACTTACAAGAAATATTAAAGGGAGCCCATCAGACAGAGAGCCAATAACATCAGACAACAGCCTGTGATTAGGATACAGGATAGCTTCAGCCAGATACTAACCCAGATAAAGAATTCTCCAAAATAAAACAAAGCTAAAAAAAAAAAAGGGAACCACAGATATCAATCTGTAAATAATGACATAATCAAAACTAAAAGGAGGAATAATATAATTATTGAACATTCCTATGGAGAGAAGTCAAGTTGATATCATGAAATAAGACTACTTTAAACTTAGGAACATAAAGGCAAATTTCAAAGTAAACACCAAGAAAGTTAACACACCTATTCAATAAAACAAAAAAAATGAGTAAAACATTAAGATTCAATAAACACAAAATCAATAATGAAAGCGAAAATCCACAAACAGAAAGAACTCAGCACAGAAAATTAGTGGAACACAGAAACTATCAACACCACACAAAAAAGCACAAGTAGAGAACAGCAGTAAACTCATACCTATTGATAATCACATGAAATATAAGTGGCTTAAATGCACCAGTTAAGAGCCAGAGTTGTTGTTGTTGTTGTTAAGTGCCGTCGAGTCGGGTCCGACCCATAGCGACCCTGTACAGGGTTTCCGAGGGTGTAAGAGAGTAGATAAAAAACATGACTACAAGAGACAAACTTTGAACACAAAGACAAATAAGCTAAACTAAAAAAACAGGAAAAAATATATCAAGCAAATAACCAATAAAGAGCAGGAGTGGCAACATTATCCCTGGTAAAGATTTTAAGGCAAAATCCACCACAGCAGATAAGGAAGAATACTATATACAATAATTAATGGGTCAAGTCACCAAGAAGACAGCATACAAATATATACGTATTCAGTGACAGGGCTCCAAATGTATGTAAAACAAACTTCAACATCACTGAAAAGAGAAATAGATAGTTTCATAATAATACGAGATTTCAACACACCAATTTTGGTGAAGGACAGACTACATAGAAAAAAACGTGTAACAAAGATACAAAATATCTAAACACTACAATCAACCAACTCAACTTTAGAGACATACAGAACACTCCACCCAGCAACAGTAAAGTGTAAATTCATTCCCAATGTACATGGATCATTCTCCAAAACAGACATTTCAGGTCACAATAAACAAGCCTCAATAAGCTCCAAAACATCGAAATAATATAAAGCACCTTCTCTGATCACACCATAAAAGCAGAAATCAATAACAGAGCAGGGGGCGGGGAGGGGGGATATCAAATACATGGAAACTGAATAATACAATAATTAATGGGTCATGTCACCAAGAATAATACAATAATTAATGGGTCAAAAATAGGTATTTGCAATGAAGTCTGTAGTCTTGAAAAATCCTATCATGCAAACTCCAACATCATTTCTATCACCAAGGCCTTATTTTCCAACTACTGATCCTTCGTTTCTAATCACCAATAGTCATCAATACATCTTGATTGTATGTTTGATCTATTTCAGACTGAATAAGTTGGTAGAGTTCAATTTCGTCATCACTGGCTTTAGTGGTTGCTGTGTAAATTTGAGTAATAGTGGTATTAGCTGGTCTTCCTTGTAGGCGTATGGATATTATCCTATCACAGATAGCATTACACTTCAAGATAGATCTTGAATGTTTGTTTTGATGATGAATGCAACATCATTCCTTTCACTTTGTCATTCCGTAATAGTAAACCATATGGTTCATAATGGCTAATACCAGTGCATTTCAGCTTACTAATGCCTAGGATATTGATCTTTGTGAAGTTCATTTCATTTTTGACAACTTCCAATTTTCCTAGATTCATACTTCATGCATTCTATGTTCTGATTATTATTGGATGTTTACAGCTGTTTCTCATGTTAAGTTGTACCCCATCAGTAAATGAAGGTCCCAAGTGCTCTACTCTATTTGCATCATCAGAGTCAACTCTACTTGGAGGAGTCAGCTCTTCCCCAGTCATATTTTGAGTGCCTTCCAACCTGAGGAACTCATCTTCCATCATCGTATCTGATAATATTCTGGTGCCATTCATCATGCTTCAATATTCAATAGGCTGGTGCTATCTGAGTGTTGTTGTTGTTAAGTATCATGGAGTCGGTTCCGACTCATAGTGACCCTGCACAGGATTTCCGAGGCTGCAAATCTTTACAGGAACAGAAAGCCTCATCTTTTTCCTGCGGAACAGCTGGTAGTTTAGAACTGCTGACCTTGAGGTTAGCAGCCCGATTCGTAACCATTACACTACCAGAGCTGAGTGTATTTCCACCACTATTCATAAGGTTTTCAGGGGCTAAACATTCAGAAGTAGTCCACCTCTCCTTCTTCCTAGTCTGTCTTAGACTGGAAGCTCAACTTAAACCTGTCCAAAATGGGTGTAGTCTGCTGGTATTTAAAATACCAGTAGCACAGCTTCCAGCATCATAGCAAAATGAAAGCTACCACAGTATGAAAACTTCTTAACCATAATCAAACACCTTAAAGTACTGAGGCACTGGATTGAGGGATTGGGATCACAGGCTTGGGGGATGGATATATCTAGGTCAGTAAGCATAACACAGTCCACAAAGAAAATTTTCTGCATCCTACTTCAGACCAACCAATAATATCACCATAAACAGAGAAAAAATTGAAGTTGTCAAGGACTTCATTTTGCTTGGATTCACAATTGACGCTCATGGAAGCAGTAGTTAAGAAAGCAAACAACATATTGCATTAGGCAAATCTGCTGCACAAGACTTTTTTAAAGTGTCCAAGAGCAAAGTATCAGCTTGAGAATTAGGTGTACCTGACCCAAGCTATAGTATTTTCAACAATATTATATGCATATGAAAGTCGGACAATGAATAAGGAAGACCACAGAAGAATTCATGCAGTTTAGATATGGTGCTGGAGAATATTTAAAGTACCTGGATTGCCAGAAAAACAAACAAATCTATGCTGGAAGAATTACTGCCAGAATGCTCATTAGATGCCATACTTTGGGCATATTATCAGGAGGGATGAATCCCTGGAGGACTTTATGCTTAGTAAAGTGGAGGGTCAGCAAAAGAGAAGAAGACCTCCAATGAGCTGGATTGGCAGAGTGGCAGCAGCAGTGGGCTCAAGCCTAACAACAAGTGTGAGGATGGCACAGAATCAGGGATTCTCCTGTGCTTAGGGTCACTGTGAGTCGAAACTCACTGGACAGCACCTAACCACAAACAAATTCGATGAGTGGTGACTGAGGTCTTAAAAGCTTGAGAGAGCCCATCTAAAATAAAATTGTTTGTCTCTCCCCATCTGGAGTAAAGAAGAATAAAAAAACCCCAAAGACTCTCGGAAACAATTAGTCCAAAGGACTAATAGACCACAGGAACCACAGCCTCCACTAGCTTGAAACCAGAAAAACCAGATGGTGTCTGGCTACCTGACCACACATCAGGAGCACAACAGCGGGTCTTCGACAGAATGGAGGAGGAGGGGGAAGTCTTAACAAAATTCAAAAACATAAAAAGGGTCAAGCTTACTAGTCTAATAGAGACTGGTGGAACCCCAGAGATTATAGCTCTTAGCCACCCTTCAAGCCTGGAACTGAGCCCACCCCCAGGTAAGCCCACCCTTTCAGTCAAACAATAGACAGGCCTATGAAGTGAGGAATAACACCCTCAGAACAATCAACCCTATGAACCAAAAAGACAACATTTACCTGAAAACAAAGTTCAGATGGCAGGAAGAGGTATGAAAAAATGATGAATGGAAATAGGGATCCCAGGGTGTGGGTGGGGGAGTAAGAAGAGTGCTGTTACATTGAGGGGATTGCAACTAATGTCACAAAACAAAATGTGTACAAATTGTTGAATGGGAAAAGAAAGTATTCTGTCAATTTTCACCAAAACCACAATTAAACGAAATCAAAACTCAGCAACCTGGTAAACTGAATTCAACAAAGTTCGTTGAATATTCAAAAATCAATCAACAAAAGTCACCACATCAAAACCTTAAAGATTAAAACTATATGATCTTCTCAATATATATATAAGAAAAAAGCACACATAGGTTGGCTAGAAATAAAACATCATGTAAGACAGGATGACTTACATAGACAATCCCAAAGAATCTGCTAATAAAAGTAATACATGAGTTAAGCATATACTATGAAGAAAACTGGGATTTTTAAAAAGCATAAAAAATAATTTAAGTAAAATATCTAATAAAGTATGTGTAAAACTGACACGCTGATTATCATAAAATTTGGATGAGAAACCAAAGAAGACCTACACAAATGGAGAAAAAACACTATTTTTATGATTAGAAGAGGAGAGCTGGTAGAGCAATGGTTAAACACTTAGTGCAACTGAAAGGTCAGCAGTTCATATCCACCAGGATCCTGGGGAGGAAAGATCTGGCAATTTCCTCTCATAAAGATTACAGCCTAGGAAACTCTATTGTTGTTGTTGTCACGTGCCATCGAGTCGGAACCGACTTATAGCGACCCCATGCACAGCAGAACGAAACAATGTCCAATCCTGGGCCAACCTCACTACCGCTGCCACACGTGACGCCATCAATGATGCCACTTGGCCAATCCATCTCGTTCTACCAACTTCTTCAATCTGAAGTTGATCAAACATGCAATCAAGATCATTACTGGTGACTGGAATGTAAAGGTTGGGAGCATAGAGGAAGGATCAGTAGTTGGAAAATATGGCCTTGGTGATAGAAATGATGCTGGAGATTGCATGAAAGAATTCTGAAAAATCAATGATTTGTTCATTTCAAATACCTTCTTTAGACAGCATAAGAGACGATTATATACATGAACCTCACCAGATGGAATACACAGAAATCAAACTGACTTCATCTGCAGAAAGAGATGATGGAAAAGCTCTGTATCATCAGTCAAAACAAGGCCAGGGGTATGACTATCAATTGCTCATATGCAAATTCAAACTGAAGCTGAAGAAAATGAAAACAAGTTCACGAGAGTCAAAATATGACCTAAAATATATCCCACCTGAATTTAGAGATCATTAGAAGAACAGGTTTGATACATTAAAGACCGAAGACCAGAAAAGTTGTGGGACGACATCAAGAACATCATACAGAAAGAAAGCAAAAAGTCATTACGAAGAAGGAGGGAAAAGATCAAATGGATGTCAGAAGAGACACTGAAACTTGCTCTCCAACTTAAGAGATGCTAAAGCAAATGGAAGAAATGAGGTGGTACAAGAGCTGAACAAAAAATTTCAAAGGTCAGCTCGAAAAGACATAGTCAAATATTACAAGAAAATGTGAGAAGATCTGGAGTCAGAAAACCAAAAAGGAAGAACACACTCAGCATTTCTCAAGCTGGGGGAACTAAAGAAAAAAATTCAACCTTCAACTTTCATTACTGAAGGATTCTCTGGGCAAATTACTGAATGATGCAGAAAGCATAAAAAAAGATGGAGGGAATACACAAAGGCAATGTACCAAAAGGAAATGGTCAGTGTTCAACCGTTTCAAGAGGTAGCATATGATCAAGAGCCAATGATACTACAGGAAGAAGTCCAAAGTGTACTGGAAGGAACTGGCAAAGAACAAGGCTCCAGGAAATGATGAAATAAAACTTGAAATCTTTCAAAGACAGTGAGGCAGCACTGGAGGTACTCACCTATGCCAAGAAATTTGGAAGACAACTAACTATCTGGCCGACTGATTGGAAGAGATCCATATTTGTGCCCATTCCAAAGAGAGGTGACCCAACAGAATGTGAAAATCAACGGACAATCTCTTTGATATACCATGCAAGTAAAGTTTTACTAAAGGTAATATAGAAACAGCTGCAAGCACACATTGACAGAGAACTTCCAGAGGTTCAAGCTGGATTCAGAAGAGGATGTGGAACGATGGATATCATTGCTGAGGTCAGATGGATCGTGGCTGAAAGCAAAGAATACCAGAAAAATGTTTACCTGCGCTTTATTGACTATGCAAAGGTTTTCGATTGTGTGGATCATGACAAGCTATGGACAACATTGCAAAGTATGAGTATTACGGAACACTTAATTGTACTCATGAGGAATCTTGTACATGGACCAAGAGGTAGTAGTTCAAACAGAACATGGGAACACTGAATGGTTTAAAATTAAGAAAGGTGTGCGACAGGGTTGTATTCTTTCATCATACTTATTCAACCTGTATGCTGAGCAAA
>NW_006408554.1:12517971-12523311 GCF_000296735.1 Chrysochloris asiatica | reverse complement strand
ACCCTAGAACCATTGACGGAGAAGAGCATGAGTGAAATGTGAGACCCTATTCAGAGAAGCAGCAACACCAAAGTTGGAGGTAGAGATGATGACATGGATAGACAGAGCAGTTGAGGACTCTAGGAAAGAGAAAGGTTGTGTGCTGGCGGCCAAGAGGCAGGTTTGCAGAATGTTTACATGGTTATTTAAATGATTATATATTCCTGTATGTTCTTATGTACACCCCCCACCCCTCTGAAAAAAAAAAAAAATAACAGAGGGAATAGAAGCAAATAATGTTGAATGATGATGCACGGAAGAGATTATATTCATTGCAATGTAACAATGAGTGTAAAACTGATGTTCTCCCATGTCAACTGTCACTCAATTCACAATACAAACTTTAAAAAATACTATGAAGAACTCTACTCCAAAATATTTTAAAATCTAGAAGAAATGGACAAATTTCTAGAAACATGCTACCAACCTAAACTAACAGACTGAAGTAGAATATCTGAATAGAATTATAACACAAGAAGAAATTGATTAGGTCACTAAAGAATTCCCAGTCAAAAAGAATCTGGACCCAGATGGCTTTACTGGTGAATTCCATCAAACATACAAGTCTACACAGATTATTCTAGAACACCAAAAAGACAGAAAACTCTCAAATACATTTTATTAAAGGCGAATCACTATCATACCAAAACCAGGCCAAGACATCACTAATAAAGAAAACTATATAACAATATCCTTCATGAACAAGATGCAAGCATTCTCTAACAACATCCTATCCAATAGAATCCAACAACATATCAAAAATATAATACATCATGACCAAGCAGGATTCACACCAGAAATGCAAGATTAGTTCGATATTAGAAAAATAATCAAGGTAATCCACCACATAAATAAAGCAAAGGAAAACAAACATATAACCATAGCAATTAATACAGAAAAGGCATCTGACAAAATCCAGTATCCATTCCTGATCAAAACACTCAACAAAATAGGACTACAAGGGAAATTTCTCAACATAATTAAGAGCATATAAATAAATCCATGGACTCCTGATGTACCTCTGTAGGAAAACACTGAACTGTGAACCACAAAGTCCATGATTCACACCCACCAGCTGCTTCTCAGAAACCCGGTACAGGGTAGCTATGAGTTGGAATCCACTCAACAGGACTTAACAGCAACAGCAATATAAATTCAACAGCCAACATTACTCTCAATGGAGAGAAGCTAAAAGCATTCCCTTTGCTAAAAGGAACCCGACAAGGATGACCTTTATCACCACTCCTATGCATTATTTTGGAATAACTGGTGTGGATAATGCTCTAGATCATAGGGTCAGTGATTCAAACCTACCAACTGCGCCTCGAAAATTCTATACAGGGTCACTATGAGTCAAAACTAACTTGACGGTACTTACCAACAACAAAATTCAATATTGTGCTAGAAGTCTTAGCCAGAGCTATAAGGCAAGAAAGGGAAACTAAAGGTATCCAAATTGGCAAAGAAGAAGTAAAGCTCTCTCTATTTGCAGATGATATGATCCATACATAGAAAATCCCAAAGACTTAGTAAGAAAAGTATTGGAATTCACTGAAAGAGTCAGTAAAGTGGCAGGATATAAGATCATTTACCAAATATCAGTTGGATTCCTTTACACTAATAAAGAGAGCTCTGAAAAGGAAATCAGGAAAATAACAGCATTTACAATAGCAACCCAAAAGATGAAATACTTGGGAATAAACCTAACCAAAGAAACAAAATGCCTATAAAAAGAAAATTACGAAACACACTATAAGAAAACTAAAGAGACTTACAAAAATGAAGAAAATACCACACTCATGGATAGGAAGACTTAACACTGTGAAAATATAAACAGTACCCAAAGTAATCTATAGATACAATGCTATCCCAATTCAAATTCCAACATCACTCTTTGAAGAGATGGGTAAACTGATCACTATATATGGAAAGGAAAGGGACCCTAGATAAGCAAGGAATTACTTAAGAAGAAAAACAAAGCTAGAGGCCTCTCACTTCCTGATCGTAAAACCTACTACACAGGCACAGTGGTAAAAACAGCCTGGTATGGTACAACAAAAGATTACTTACCAATCAAGAAGTAAATCCATCCACATACAGTCAACTGATCTTTGACAAAGATTCAGAACACATTAAATGGTGAAGAGATAGTCTTTTCAATATACGGTACTTGTAAAACTGGAAATTCATTTGCAGAAAAATCAAACAAGACCCATATCTCACAACATATACAAAAACAAATTCAATGTGGATTAAAGACCTAAATGTATAAGGATCATCAATGAAAAAAAATGGGACAAACTTAGGGGCTTTTAATGCATGGCATAAATGCACTGTCAAACATGACTAAAAATACATAAACAGTAGATGACAACATAGGTGACTAAAAACATACAAACAGCAAAAGATAAAATAGATGACTTGGACCTCCTAAAATATTAGATACTTATATGCATCAAAAGATTTCACCAAAAGAGTAAAAAAAAAGTCCCAAATCATAGACTGGGGAAAAAAATGTTTTGCAATGACTTAACAGAGGGTGTGAAGAGACTGGGAGAGCCTCCTGCTCTGTTGGTAGGACTATAAAATGCTGCAATCACTGTGGAAAACACTCAGAAAGTTGGAAACAGAAATACCACATAACCCAGAAATCCTCAAGAAGTAAGAGCTATCTGTGAGACAGGGATCGAGGCACAGTCTAAATGGGTAAAACCGGGGAAATAATGTTAAGATGCTTGACAACTCTCTTAAGAATATTGGTTTCCCTTGCCTACTATTGTAAAATAGACACTTGAGTGGGATAGAAAGGAATATTGGGAAACATGATTACAGAAAGTTGTAAGCTCGTATTCAGCCTATAAACGGATTGGAATATCTAAAAGGGGTTCTAGAACTTGCTCAGTGAAACAGGCTTCTTGTGGAGCCTTTGCAGTGTATAGGATCTTAGGTGGAATCCTGAGCCTCATCCAGAACCTTCTGAGGTGGGACATTTCCACTTGAAAGGTGAAGCAGACCAGCCTGGAAGAGCTAAAGGAACAAAAAACATTTCTTGAAAAAAAAGACCAGCAAGAAAAATCCAAAACAAAAATGGCAGTCTGATTGGCTACTACAAGAATAAGCAAGTTGTTCACCGTGGAGCCATCAAGGCAAGCAATCACGTCCCTTCAGGACAAACCCCCCTCCAAGACTGAAACCCAAAGGGAACACATGAACAGGCATGTAAGAATGCTGTTGACCACGTTGGTTAGCTGGTGAGTGGAAGAGGGGGAAAGGCAGCAATGAAGATATGGGCTGAGTTCAACTATGTTCCATATATACTCCCATCGACCTGGAGATGAGAGAGAGAAGAGAAAGGGCTGGTTGGTCCAAAGTGTAGTAAGAACTGGGGACTCCTGAGCCCATGAACAAAGACAGAGACAAAGAGGGCTAGAGCTGAGAGTGAAGTGTCCAGCTGATGTGAAGTGAGGGGAGACTCACAAAAACTTGTAGATAGTACCCATTCAATCTAGCGTCAATGGCTTGATAATCAACTAGAGGAAGATTTAAAAAACAAAACAGTGTTTGATAAAGGAGACAAGTATAAATTGCTACAATTTGATGAACTTGACCTATAATCATGGATGTAGTAGCTCAAAATACCAATTGAGAGGGAAGGAGTCTTCACATCACGTATTAATACTATCACCTCTGTATACAGGATTGATAGGGACAAACAACTTAGACACTGGCTATCTAAAATGGGGGAGGAGGGGGGAGAGGGAGACTACTATTATGGCACAAAGTGGCTGGCTTACAAGTTTCCAAGAGGGAGTTTAGTTTCAGAGTGTGCGGGGGAAGGTAGAATCCCCACTGAATAGTTTCCATCTTGTTTAGACGGTCTGGTGACAGGAGACAGGGATAAGACTCTTATGATTCAATAGTGAGTAACTGTTATGACTAACTGCGACAGTCACAGCTGTAAAGGTAGAAGTTTTGTAACTTAAAGGAAAGAGTAGTTAATCTTACAGTCTAGGAACAGAGGACCCTAGGATCATCAAGGGAGAAGAACATGAGAAGAATGTGGGACCCAATCCAGAGAAGCAGCGACGCCAGAGATGGAGGCAGAGATGAGGACATGGAGAGATAGAACAACTGAAGACTCTAGATTCAGGGAAAGAGAGGGACTGAGTGCTGATGGCCAAGAGGCAGGATTGCAGAATGTGCCCTTTGGTTGTTTAAATAATTATATATTCCTGAGTGTTTTTGTATACATCCTCCCTCAAAAAAAAAAAAAACTAAAAAAAAAAAAAGAACCTATTTCTATTTGATACAGGTATATTATATTACATATAAACATATGTAAGTAACTTCCTCTAACAATGTTATTATTGCAGAAAATTATATATATAGAACAATAATTTACAGATATTTCAGTGATTACAATACCATAATTTTATGAAATTAAAACAAAATTGAAAACTCAGAAAACAAATTAGAGCCAAGACACACATAGATATATGCACAACCATGTTGATCGCAGTACTATTCACAATAGCAAGAAGATGGAGACAGACTAAACGCCCTTCAATGGAAGAATGGATAAACTTTGTTATATATGTTGTTGTTGTTAAGTGCTGTAGAGTCGATTCTGACCCATAGCAACCCTGTTTAGGGTTTCCAAGGAGCAGATGGTGAGCTTGAACTGCTGACCTTGCAGTTCAAACGGCTTTGCAGTCTGACACAGTAACCCACAGCGCCATACCAGGACTTGTTTTATATATATATATATATATACACACACACATACATATATATACACATACACAGTGGAATATTATGCAACATTGAACAGTAATGATGAAACTGTAAAATACCTCGTGTAACATGGATGAACCTGGAGGACATTATGCTGAGTGAAATTAGTCATTCACGAAAGTATAAATACTGTATAAAACCACTATGGATGGAATGGTTTTCATGCTAAAAAAAAATTATTTGATGGTTAACATGGGTAGGAGGGGAGGGAGACTAGTTCACTGTCTAAACAGTAGACATATGTTAACTAGGGTGTGGGGAAGTACTTACTATACAAGAGGGAGGCTGGAATAAGAATGAACACAGGTGAAGACACAGGAAGGAATGCAAGCATTAAACGGAATAGAGGCTAATTATTGTTATATTCACAAACCTACAACAACATTGTTCTAAGAATACATACATGGACAGATACAGGCTGAACAGGTATGGGAAAGAAAGTAGAAGTATACTCACAAATATATAAGGGTTTGACAGAGGATATTTGTACAAGGCTATTTACCTTTG
>NW_006408554.1:12481949-12517461 GCF_000296735.1 Chrysochloris asiatica | reverse complement strand
GAACCTGAGACTATGGTCCTCTACCACCCTTCATGTCTGGAACAAAACTCACCCTCATGGTCCAATTTTTAGCCAAGCAGTAGAAAGGTATACAGAGGGAACAATACTAGTAAGATATGCACCCCATACTCCTGGTGTGGCATTGTAGGATCAGCACTTCAAACTACAGGTCAGCAGTTAACACCCATGAGCTGCTCTTTGGAAACCCTATACAGGGTGGCTATCAGTCGGAAACCATTCATGCATACTATGGGATGGTCACCCATTCAAGATCAAAAGGGTGAAGGGGGAAGAGGGTGGAATAACAAGGAAGATAGGGGAACACTTAGGTAGGTTTGCATGGGCTAAGTAAGACAGAGACAAATAATGATATATACTCAACCTTGGAACAACGGGGCTTTGTGATACAGGGACTGAGGCATAGTCTGAATGGGTAAAAGAGGGGAAATAATGTTAAGGTGATTGAATGTCTTATGGATACTGGTTTCCCTTGCCTACTATTGTAAAATAGATGCTTGAGTGGGATAGAAAGGATTATCAGGAAACATGATTACTGAAAACACACCTATGGTTACAGAAAGCTTGTAAGTCCATCTTCAATCTGTAACTGATTGGAATACTGAAAAGGGGTTCTAGAACTTGCCCAGTAAAATAAGCTTCTTTTGGAGTCTTTGTAAACTATAGGGCCTTAAGTGGAATCCTGAGTCCCATCCAGAACCTTCTGAGGTGGGACATTCCCACTTGAAAGGACATGAAGACCAACCCGGAGTGGCTAGAGGAACAGAAGATACTTCTTGAAAGAAAGACCAGCAGGTAAAAAGAAAAAAAAAAAGACTGTTCAGCTTTTACAAAAAAGTCGTTCACCAGGCAGCCATCAAGGCAAGTCATCAAGTCCCTTTAGGACAAACCCTGTTCCAAAACTGAAACTCAAGGGAACATATGAACAGGCATAGCTTACATGCTACTTGTGAGTGGAAATGGGAGAAAGGCAGTAATAAAGGCATGGGCTAAGTTTGATTATGTTCCATAGACTCCTATCAACCTAGAAATAAATGAGAGCTAGAAGAAGAAAGGATGGTTGATCTGAAGTTTGGAGAAACGGGAACTCCTCAGCGCATGGACACTGATCTAGCAGCCACAGGGGGCTAGAGCTGAGAGTGAAGTGTCCAGCTGATTTGAAGTGTGGGGTGGTGCGCAAGAATGCCCAAACTTGCAGCTAGCACCCATGTGACATAGTTTGGATGACTTGATGATCAGAACTTGACTACAGAAAGATAAAGAAGTTTGATACAGGAAGCAAATGCTAATTGCTACAAATTCACAGGTGCTTACCTGACTGTTGGGAGTCCTGGTGTGGTGCTGTAGGTTAATGCACCAGACTGCAAAGCCATTTGAACTGTAAAGTCGGCAGTTCAAGCTCACCAGCCACTCCTCGGAAACTCTATAGAGGGTCGCTATGGGTCGGAACCAACTTGACGGCACTTAACAACAACCACCTGACTGTATGGAATCCTGGCGTGGCGCTGTGGGTTAATGCACCACACTGCAAAGCCATTTGAACTGCAAGGCCGATGGTTCAAGCTCACCAGCTGCTCCTCGGAAACCCTATACAGAGTCGCTCTGGGTCGGAATTGACTCAACGTCACTTAACAACAACCTGACTGTATATCAAAATTCATATACCTGTATACCTAAAAAGGGTGAATTTTACTGTATGTAAATTACGTCTTCTGTCTTAAAAAATAAAGAAAAGGAACATTCTTTGATCCCCGATTTAAATAAACTAGCCAAAAACCCCAAACCAAAGAAAAAACACTTCCAAACAAACAAACAAAATCAAGGAATTTTAAACACTGTTTGAATATTCGGTAATATTAAAGAATTATTGTTTTGTTTTTTTTTAGTGGGTTTTGTGCTTAAAACAAAAGTCTTAATCTTTGGAAATATACACTCAAGTATTTACTAATGAACTAATATTATGTCTGACACTTATTTCCAAATAGGCAAGTTGGGAAGTAGGTACTGATACTTATTAAAGCTGGGTAGTAAGTAAATGGGAATTGATTATATTAATCTGGAAACTTTTATGTATATATTTGAACATTTCTCTAATAGACACTTTGGGTTTTTGTTTTTTTTTTTTAAATGAGAAGCAAAAAGCACATGAGGGAAGGGAGAATTATTTACTGGGTGGAGTGTGGACACATGCTAACTTGGGTGACATGGAAGGCAGTTAAAAAGAGAAGGAAGGAAAAAGGAGGAAGAAAAAAGGAAATTGCTTTCCTTTTTTTTTCTTCCATGTAAAAGCCATATGAACTTATTTTCTCATTTGACAAACCATTAGGAACTTTCCCACAAATAAAAAGGAAAGAGGAGAGAAAGAAAAAAAGATTTAGAAATAGATAGTAGTAATGGTTGTGCAATATGGGGAGTGTAGCTGGATTGTACATATAAAAACAATTAAAATGGAAAATGTTTTGTTGTGTTAAAAAAAAAAACTCATGAGGCACAAATGAAATCCATAAAACAGAGATTATTGTGAGTTTGCTGTACTGTGTGTTGCTGTGATGCTGGAAGCTATACCAGCAAGATCATCCACCATGAATAAGTTTTAGCAGAGCTGCCAGACTATGACAGAGTAGGATGAAAAATTACTTCCAAAACTTAGCCAACAAAAATCCTATGGCTCACAACAGAATACTGCCCAATAAATATAGTGCTGAAAAACGTACCCCCTAAATTGGAAGATAACAAGGGATTCAAGCAAGCAGGCAATCATGAGGATGATGCAGGACTGGGCAGCATGTCAAGTCATTCATTGTACATGGGGTCAACATGTATTGGAGCCCACTGGTTTGTAAGAAGTGAAATAAACCAAGAGTGTTAAGTCTAGGGCCAAGGATTATTGTTAAGTGCTGTCGAGTCGGTTCTGACTCACAGTGACTCTGTATAGCGTTTCCAAGGCTTTAAATCTTCAAGGGAACAGAAGGCCTCATCTTTCTTTCTGCGGATTTGAACTTTGTGGTTCACAGCCCCGTGATTATTATATGGAGCTACCGCACTCCCCTAGGCCAAAAATATTCACATCAAATCTTTGGAAAACCAAGTAAGGTCCAAATACACACATTGGTAACCGCACTCTTAAGACCTTAAACATAACAACAATAAAAATACTATCTGGTTCTCGTGCAGTCACTGGCATTATAACCAAATCTGCTTGTATTTCCAAGTGTCTTTAGTTATTAAGAATTCTATGCTGCTAACTAATAGCAAAAAAGAGTCCTGGTGTGGCACTGTGGTCTAATACATCAGGCTGCAAAGTCATTTGAACTGCAAATTCAGTGGTTCAAGCTCACCAGCTGCTCCTTGGAAACCCTATACAGGGTCGCTATGGGTCAGAATCAACTCGATGGCAACAACAGCAACAATGGCAAAAATACTGAAAACAACAAATGCTGGTGAGGGTGTGGACAGACTGGGACCCTCCTACGTTGCTGGTGGGACTATAAAATGGTGCAACCAAAGTTGGAAGTAGCAATACCATATGACCCAGCAATCCTTCTACGCGGTATATATCCTCAAGAAATAGGAGCTGTGACACTACTAGATATATGCACACACATGTTCACTGCAGTATCATTCACAATAGAAAAAATATGGAGACAGGCTGAATGCCCATCAATAGAAGAATGGTTAAACTTTGATACGTAAAGTTAAAGACTCTGCAAAACACCTCACAACATGGATGAACCTGGAGGACATTATGCTGAGTGAAATCAGTCAATCACAAAAGGGCAAATATTGCATTAGATCACTGTTGGAAAAATTAAGAAAATATTTTCTTGCGAAATTACACAGTCACGAAGCAGGTGGACAGTGTGAGGAGACAGAATTATTCATGGGATAGAGAGTTGTTGTTGTTATTGTTCCATGCCATCGAGTCAGTTCTGACTCATAGCAACCCTGTATAGGGTTTCCAAGAAGCAGCTGGTGAGCCTGAACCACCAACCTTGTGGTTAGCAGTCCAATGCTTATTTGACAGTGCAATACCAGAGTTAAAGGATAGACATTTGTTAACATACGTTAACAGGCAATATACAACAAAAGGGAAGCTGGCAGAGAAAAGATGAAGGTAGTAGGAGACACAGGGAGGAGTGCAAGAGTTAAAAGGAAATAGAGGTAAATACTGATGGAACACAGAGAGAATTGTAATCATTGTAATGAAGTAAAGTATTTGACTTGCTGAATGTATACAACTGATGATCTGCTCAGTAAGCCTTCACCCAATTCATAATAAAAAGTTTGTAGTACTGTGGGTTAATGTACTGGACTGCAAAGTCAGTTTGACCTGCAAGGCTGGCAGTTTAAGCTCACTAGCTGCTCATCAGAAACCCTACATAGGGTCGCTGTGGATTGGAACCGATTCAACAGCACTTAACAACAATTGATGCTGATGGCATATTTTTAAGAAGCATTATAATATAAAATACAACTAATACTTTTAACTAGGCAAGCTTCTAAAAAAAAAAAAAAATTATATACCTAAGATTGCAAATGTTTTTAGAATACTATCTGGTAGTATAGTGGTTATGAATCGGGCTGCGAACCTCAAGGTCAGCAGTTCGAAACTACCAGCTGTTTTCCGGGAGAAAGATGAGGCTTTCTGCTCCCGTAAATATTTACAGGGTCACCATGAATTAGAACTAATTCCACGGCACAACATAACCACCACCATCGATTAAAAACTTTCTTAACCTTATAACAGCTTGAGTAAAGATACATGTAAGATTATTATAAGAATATCCTTCAGTTGATGGATGACGCATGGAAGGGATTGTAACCATGGCAAGGAACAGGATCAATGTGAAGCTGATGTCCTCCCATGTAAACTATCACATATAATTCACAATAAAGCATTAAAAAAAAAAGATTATCATAAGAAATTAACTATACCCATGGTTTTCTTCATAATATTGTAGAACACACCACCCTGTTGGAACATGTGAGGAAGTCCCTTTGCATAAGACCACACATCTTCTCCTGTAAGAGAAAAACAGATGCAATATTAATAGCAAGCAAGAGTTCAACTCCGAGTTGCTTTCATATAGATTAGCCAAGAACAGAGATTGCACTGTAAATATATATGGCTCATCTAAAGGTAGGAGCTACTGCCAACTGTTGTCATGAAAAGCCAGAACAGAAATCCAGGTTTTTAATGTGATTCTCCCTATTTTTAAATGTAGGAACTAATTGAAAATTCCCAGACAGAAAAGGTTACAGAAAGATATTTTTAATAGAATATAAAGTGGTATATTCTCGGTATTTATATTTAGGTCAAAACTAAGTAAAAATAGATGACAAGGGGCCAGAAAGGAAAACAAACAGATAATGATAAGTAATAAATGCTATTTTGTAGTTCCAAACTGGAATTTTTAAATAGAAATTTAGGCAGAAAAGAGGGATGACTTGTTGAATGGGTTCAAAATAACCTTCAGAGAACCACATCTGACCTATAAACAAATTACCATCTTACAAAAAAGTTTTTCAAAAACGTCATTCTTTGTCAGTGTTAAGTACAAACGAAAAGGCTAATGATAACCAGTGTTCAAGAAGTCAATAAAGAATAAACAAAATTACTTTAAATTTGTGGAATATGGTAGTTTTCATTAGTTTCTTTATACTTTCATTTACTTTCTAATCTACTAATGTACAACTGTCACAGTCAGGAAATTATGAATTAACGTTCACTTCAGTCTTCTAACTAAAAGATTAGAATGTTGCACCTAAGCTTTGAATGGTGATGGTGGTTGAGGATGCTAATTAATCACTACACGTTAACAATCTCTCAGCGCTCTAACACCTTACTATAATCACAAACAGTAATAGAAATTTATATGGCAGTTGGCTAACATTATGCCCAGTACACCAGTTTAAAGTACACACATTTTAAAAGCCTTGGTGTGTAAAGGTTTCATTTAACCATTTACTTATACGAGGGTAAGTAAATGCTACAAAATCACAGAAAACTTCATTAAACAAAAATATCAAAATGTAAAGCTAATGTTCCTTGATATATCCTCCATTTAGGCCTATACACTTCTGAAAGTTTTATTTCTAACTCTCTGGAGTCCTGGTGTGGCACTGTGGGTTAATGCGCCAGACAGCAAAGCCATTTGAACTGCAAGCTCACCATCTGCTCCTCGGAAACCCTATACAGGGTCACAATGGGTCAGAACCGACTCGACGGCACTTCACAACAACAAGAGTCCTGGTGTGGTACTGTAGTATAAGTAAGTACTACACTGCTACCTGAAAGTTTGGCAGTTTAAGCCCACCAGCTTAAACTGGGTAGCTATGAATTGGAACAGACTCAACAGCACTTAACACCAATCCTTCCCAGAGTACTGGTATGGCAACACAGGATAAGCACTGGACTGTTAATTACAAGGTCAGCAGTTCAAACCCACCAGTTACTCCTTGGAAACCCTATGAGAGGTCACTATGAGTCAGAACCAACCCTAAGGCATTTAACAACCACCACCCATACCTAAAGAATTCTGTGCTTTTCAATTTACATATCAAAATGGCAGTTTGGGCATCCTTCAGGGACTCAAATCTTGTGTTCCTTTTCAATGTTCTTTGAATTGGGGGAATAAAAACAAGCCGAAAGGAGCTCTAGTAGCGTAGTGGTTACAAATCGGGCTGCTAACCTTAAGGTTCACAGTTGGAAACTACCAGCTGTTCTGCGGGAGAAAGACGAGGCTTTCTGCTCCCATAAAGATTTGCAGCCTCAGAAACCCTGTGCAGGGTCGCTACGAGTCAGAACCAACTCCACGGTACTTAACAACAACAACAACAGGGCAAGATCAGTGTTGTAGGGTAGATATGGAAAGGATTCCCAACAAAGTCTTGTAGGACAGCCCTTGCGACTCTCAGAGAATGAACAAGTGGCTTTGCTGTAACAGAAAAAATTCTTCACTGTATATTTCATGACCTTTTTATCACCAATGAAGTTCTCAATTTTCTTTAAAATTCTTCCTAATAAGCTCCCATGGTTGTCCTGTATCTTTCAAATCCAAGGATTATACCTTTGGAATCCCAAAAATAAATTGCTGTAACCTTCTGAGCTCACTTGTCTTGAATGTAATTGACCCAGCAGATTCCCTCAAAAGCCAGTTTTGATTGGACCTTTTTTTAAGGCATCTTAACATAAAGTATGTTACTGAGAGATTTTGTTTATGGCTATGCATAGCTATGGGATAAAGCACTGGACCACAAGGTCGGTTTGAACCATAAGGTTGGCAGTTCAAACTCACTAGCCACTCCTTGGAAACCCTATACAGGGTCACTATGAGTCAAAACTGACTCGATGGCACTTAACAACAGCAGCCACTGACTACAGAGACACGTCTAAAAGTGGGTTTGTTTGGAATAAAACAACACACATATAAACTGGAACCCTAGTAGCAATACATTTTGACTAACTGTCATACCTAATACTTGATTCAATGATGATGAAACACTACTAAAATATGCATATATTTAAGGGTGAACACACAAAAGTTTAATTTTATATTTTCAATATTAATATTAATAAAAAATAATGTCTTTGTCATCAAGTCAATTCTAACTCCTAGTGATCCCGTAAGATAGATAGTTTTAAAGGCTATAATCTTTACAGAAAGTCTGACACATCAAACTGCAGACCTTTCGGGTATTACTTGAGCACTTAACCACTGTGCCACTACAGTGCCTTTGAATATCAGTGAGTTCCAAATAGAGAAACATTAATAATTTCTGGTAGAAGTTATGATTCCTAATCTTATTATTAAATTTCATTTTGATAAATTTTAAGGTAATGTCATTTAGTTTCTGTCAACATTATTTATTGTAGCTGTTACACATCATGGAGTTAGTTCCTACGTAGAGCAACCCAGTAGAGGGTTTCTGAAGAGCAGCTGGATGATTTGAACCACTGACCTTGCCGTTAGCAGTCCATTGCTATTCCTACAGTACCACAGCAAGACTACCAATATCATCTTTGTTATTGTTGTTTTTGTTAGGTGCCACTGAGTCAGTTCTGACTCATAATGACCCTATGCACAACAGAATGAAACACTGTCCTGTCCTGTGCCATTCTCACAATTCCTAGTACGCTTGAGCCAACTGGTACTGCCACTTTGTCAATCCATCTCGTTGAGGTGAGGGTCTTCTCTTTATCCCTAAACCTCCATTTTACCATGCATGATGTCCTTCTCCAGTGATTGGTCCCTCCTGATAACATATCCAAAGTATAAGAGACAAAGTCTCACCATCCTCACTTCCACGGAGCATCTGACTGCACTTTTTCCAAGGCATGTTTGTTTGTTCTTCTGGCAGTTCATTGTACTTTTAATATTCTTTTCTAATACCATAATTCAAATACATCAGTTCTTTTACAGCCTTCCTATTCATTGTTCAACGTTCACATGAATATGAGGCTAATGGTATGGATCAAGCACACCTTAGTCCTCAAACTGATATCTTTGCTAACATTTTTAAGAGGTCTTTTGCAGCAGATTTGCTTAATGCAATACATCACCTGGTTTTTTGACTGCTGCTTCCATAAGTGTTGATGGTGGATCCAAGCAAAATGAAGTCTTTGACAACTTAAATCTTTTCTCCATTTGATCATGATGTTATTTATTGGTCCACTGGTAAAAATTTTTGTTTTCTTTACACTGAAATGCAACCTGTATTGATGGCGGTAGTCTTTGATCTTCATCAATATTTTAAGTCCTCTTTACTTTCAGAAAGTAAGGTTGTATCATCTGATTTTGTTGTTGTTGTTGTGAAGTGCCATCGAATCAGTTCCAACCCACAGCAACCCTGTATAGGGTTTCCGAGGAGCAGCTGGTGAGCTTGAATTGCCGACCTTGCAGTTAAAACAGCTTTGCAGTCATATGCTTCTAGCAAGTTGTTAGTAAGTCTTCCTCCAAATCTGATGCCATTTTTCTTCACATAATCCAGCTCTCAGGTTATTTGCTCAGCATGCAAATTGGAATAAATATGGTAAAAGAATATAACCTGGGCACACACCTTTCCTAATTTTAAACCACTCAGTGTTCCCCTTGTTCTATTTAAACAACTACCTCTTGGTCTATGTATAGGTTCCTCATGAGCACAATTTAGTGTTCTAGAATATTCACTCTCCACAATGTTGTCCATAGCTTGTCAAGATCTACACAATCAAAATCCTTTGAGTAGTCAATAAAGCACAAGTAAACATCTTTCTGGTATTCTCTGCTTTTAGCCAAGATCCTTCTGACATCAATAATGATATCCCTTGTTTCACATCCTCTTCTGAATTCAGCTAGACCCTCTAGAAGTTTTCTGTCAATGTACACTTGCAGCCATTTTTGTATTATCTTAAGCAAGATTTTACTTGCATGTGATATGAATGATATCGTCTGATGGTTTCTATATTCTGTTGGATCACCTCTTTTGGAATGGGCACCTATATGGATGTCTTCGTAATACAACAGTAAAATCCGAAAACTTGATTTACTGTATATGTATACAAATACCATTGTCATACACATCTTGTGTTTACATCCTGTCTTCCTCAAATCCTTCCTTCTCACAACCCTCACTTGTCCGATCTACACAGTAGCTATCTATAGTAGTAATGGATGGTTTTTATCTTATTTTAATTGATTTGTTTTTCTATTAAAATATCATTTTAAAGAATTTTTTTTAAGTACATTAAAATAAGCAGTTTAAAAATTATCTACTTCTCTAACTTTATCTAAAATAGTAAAATCTAGGGGTTAAAAAGTGCATTCCAATTTCTTAATTTTATACATTTAGAAAACTATTTTGAAATGCATGAAGCAAGTGAGTAAACTTTTAAAAAATTAACATTTATATAAAACATATTTTTAAAGACCCAAAAGAAATACCTAAAAACTAGGTCTGAACTCAACTATGTGTCTTCATAAAATAAACTGTCCAAGATGTAGTTTTAAAACTAAGAACATAGAACTGTTCCTACTAGAATTTCAAAGGAATTCACTGAAATAACTGTTGCCATGTCTCCACTCTTCTTGTAAATCCTCCCATCTAAACAGTTATCTGCCCTATCTATTGCTGTTGTTGTTAAGTGCCATTGAATCGGTTCTGACTCATAGCAGCCTTGTATAGATTTTCAAGGAATGGCTGGTAGGTTTGAACCACCAACCATGTGGTTAGCAATCCAGTACTTATCGTACAGTGCCACACCAGGATTCTATCTATCTATAGTCAAAAGTTTTTCTAAGAATATCATGCATCTCCTCTTTCGAAGAAAGACATGCCCATTTCTCTCCTTATTCTCAGTCTCTTAAGTGGATTCAGCCAGGCAGATTTCAGGGTCATCATCAGCATTAAAGGACATACTCATTCTACACAAACATGCACACTAGCCAATAAGTGCAAATACGTATACACAAACACACACATACATACAGTATGAAGGACTACATCATCGTTTTTAATAGGAAAAAGGATTGTCACATTCTACCTTGCATATACTTGAATACTTTGAGTTTTTAATACTACTTTGCAATTGAAAAAATATTAAGGAAAAGAAAGAAAAATCTCAAGTAGCAATAATCATATTCAGACCCAAGGTCAACCAAAATATAAATGTTTGAGTCCCAACTGTAATTTTGGAAAATCTTTAAGGCTTTTACAAATCAACAGGTATTATAAAATATTGTGTACTTCAAATTTACATTTGAAATAATCATATAGTTTTTTCAGGAATAAAGAAGGTATATCAAAATCAAACATACTTTTCCATTCCTGAAAGGTTGGTAATCTTTGTAGTAAAACCCAAGTAAATATCAGAAGTAGTTCAACAACTCCAAACTGAAAAATTGTGGTTTTCATCTAAATCTGTCTTTACCTCTTGGGGGAAATAAAAGAACCAGAAAGTTAACAGAATACTAGTAAAAATGAAATTGACCTAGTATCTATCATAGATGATAAACCATGTATCATATCCTAGCTATTTTCAATAACCTCATATGCATGTGAAAGCTGGACAATGAATAAGGAAATTGTAGAAGAATTGATGCTTTTGAGTTATGGTGTTGGAAAAGAATATCGAAAGTGTCATGGGCTGCCAAAAGAACCAACAGATCTGTGTTGGAAGAAGTGTAGCCAGAGAGCTCGTTGGAGACCAGGATGGACACACTTCGTCTCTTATACTTTGGACATATTGTCAGGAGTGACCAGTCGCTAGAGAAGGCATATCATGTTTGGTAAGGTGGATAGTCAGAAAAAAAGAGGTAGACCCCCAGCAAGATGGACTGGCAAAGTGGCAGCAACAACTGGCTCAATTGTGGCAACAATTTTGAGGTTGGCCCAGGACCAGGCAGTATTTCGTTCTGTTGCACACAGGGTCATTATGAGTCAGTACTGACTTGATGGCACCTAGCAACAACAAGCTACCATAAAAGAAAACCCACCTAAAAACTGGTCTATGGGAAACTTTCTAGTAACATATTTTGAAATGCCAGAGTTAGTCACTAAATTATTTGAAATAATAAAAATTATGATCTTTAAAAAATAAATTCAGTAATCTCCAGTGGTCTGGATAAAGCAGCCTAAAATTACAACTGAAATATTACAGGTGGTGGTGTTAATAGTGGTGGTTGTGTGCTGTGCAGTCAGTTCTGACTCACAGTGACCCTGTATAGGGTTTCTGAGGCTATAAATCTTTAAAGGACTAGAATGTCTCTGCTTTCTCCTGCAGATCGCCTGGTGGACTCGAACTGTTGACCTTATGGTTAGCATCCCAACAAATAGCCTACTAAGCCACCAGGGCTCCTTAAGAAATATTACAGGTAGAAGTTTTGGGTACTTTTAATAAATACCATCAGATGAATCTTTTGTTCAGATGAATCTTTCTATGAAAGATTCATCTGAACAAAAAGACAGATGCACTTATTCTGGTGATATAAACAATAAATATAAATTCTATTTAATAAATACTCTACTTAGAAACAAAAAAAAGGAGAAATATACGTCCTTCGCTATCTCACAGTCCATTTAATGAAAATACTCAAGAGGGCTTTAAAAAGTTATAGAATAAGTCCATTATCCTTTAATTCCATTTTTCATGGAACAATTCTATTATCTTTTAATTCCCTTGTTTACATGAACTTTTTGAAGTCCCCATGTATAATTCTAATATTCAAATACTTTTAACCAAATATGCATTTTCAAACTGGTATTGCGTTGATATTTTTGAGGTTTATAAATTTTTTGCATATAGAAAAGAAAGCTGGAGATCTACTGATGAAAGCTATAAAAATATTGGACTTCCTCAGTTGAAATCCAACAGTTAAGTTTAGAGAGGGAAAGAACTGTCTCATTCATGTTTGTATTTCCAGCGTACAAAGAGGTGTCTAACTCATATCAGACATTCATTTTGCTGAAATAATCTTCATTTATTCAGTCAATAAGCATTTCCTTGGTATCAAAAAGCTTTACTGGGCCTTGTACTAGTTAAAATAGCACTGAATAAAATAGGCAGGGTTTCTGCTTTTGTAAAGCTTATAACATATAATGTGAAATGTAAAAAATAAGTAGAGCAACAAATATGATCATTCAAACTTGTGAATGAGGAAAGTAAGTTACAATGATGACACCTACTTAAGAATGGTCAACACAGGTCTCTCAAGTCCTTGAGTTTTTAGTGTTTAAACCTAAACCAGAAGGATGTGAAGGAGCCAGCAATTCTAACAGCATAAAAGTTTGATGAGTTATCCGAAACTGTCATAACAGAAGTTTACATTTGGTAATTTGAAAAGTAATTTCTGCACTTTGAAATTTGCAATTTTCTAAATTAAGCCCTCTTTTCCAGTCCTCTAAAATCTAAACATCAATCATTTCCTAGCACTCTAAGAATCTTTACATATGTGTATATCACTATGGTCAAACTGACATTTTAATAGACAGATCGCTTTTTATCAAGAATATCTTCTACATAATTCACATAATTAAAAGTATAGCTGCAAGAATTAGAGGGAGAAAACTATATTTATACAGGACAGGCACTATATTTGTACTTTAGCAAAGTCTCTCCAGTTCTATTATAAAATTAGCAAAACACTCATTAATACTCAAATTTTGTGTTAGCAGTAAAGTAGATTTAAAGAAATATGTGGATTTACAGCGATAGCAACATAAATGTTGGGGAAGACAGGGTGTGAACAGAGAAAGACAGAATATAACAGAAGTCGTTATCTTGAGAATTCATTGCTGTACAGAGTCTACTTCTCAGATATTTAGGTCCGGGAACCTCACATCTAACCAAAAAGTGACTTATTATAAAACAGAATTATATTTTAATAAATTCCATTATGAAACATATATCAGGGTGATCAGATATTTTTAAGCTGCTGATCATAACCTCACCCACCCTTCAATTTTCTTTATCTACATCTACACTGGCAAACACAACCTACCCAGTGAGCAGAATCCTTACATTGCACTCTCAACTATAAATCGTACTCCTCATCAAGAAGCTAAATGAGGCATTAGAATAGATGCATGATGAATGTGGAATCAGCTAATGGAATAGAGATCATTCATCCAGGTCATGGTGCTGTTGTTGTTGAAGTGCTATCCTGTCGGTTCCAACCCATAGCGACCCTGTATAGATTTACCAAGGAATGGCTGGTGAACTTGAACCACTGAGCTCACAGACCCACACCAGGACTCCAGGTCATGGTGAGGCCTGATCAAATATTCCTTAAACCAATTGAAGTATCTTTATCTTTTCTACAGCAGTGTATATGTTGTTGTTGTTGTTAAGTGCCTTCGAGTCGGTTCCGACCCATAGCGACCCTGTACAGGGTTTCCGAGGGTGTAAATCCTTACGGGAGTAGAAAGCCTCATCTTTCTCCCGCGGAGCAGCTGGTAGTTTCGAACTGCTGCCCTTATGGTTCGCAGCCCGATTCGTAACCACTACGCTACCAGAGCTCCAAATTCTGCTTTTCAGTCTTTTTTCTGTGTTAAATGCTGACCATCCCTTCCATTACTGTTGACAAAAGCCTTTCTTTAAATGTTAGGATCATCTATTGAATTCAATTGAAAAACATTTCAAGGTAGTGGCGCTGTGGGTTACTACACTGGACTGCAAAGTCAGTTTAAACCTCAAGATCAGCAGTTTAAGCTCACCAGCCACTCCTTGGAAACCCTACACAGGCCTGCTATGGGTCAGAACCGACTCAATGGCAGTTAACAACAACAACTACCTGCTAGGCACTATACTAGGTGCTGAGCAAACAATGATAGGTAAGATATGAGCCACATCCTCAAAAGTTCATCTTCTAATGAGGAAAACCATCTCTTTCCTGTTTTGGGTCTGGCAGATTGATGATGGTCTTTTAAAGTGCCTTCTGCATATATGTAATTTCATCCACTCTGCGCTGAGGTTATTTAATTTTCAGAGTTCTAGAAGTACTTTAACTGCTGTCCTTATGTACTGTCTACAAGGAGTATTTTGTGTAGAAGAGGCAATTGAAGTACTAGGGAGTTAAGTAGCTGGCCTAAAATCACGAAGTTAATAAGCACTGGAGCCAAGATTCAAATTCCAGGTCTGTCTGACTCCAAAGATCACACAATCTTTCCTCTATTCAATGCAGTCTCTCATAACATTTCCCCTACAATCAGTTTCCAAAACTCTGAGAGAATTATGTGAAGTGCCTAGCTCAGTTCCTGATATATCTTCTAATTCAATTACTAAATCTGCCTAACTAAACTCAGCAACATCAACTATAAATGTGTACAGGGTTTTTAGATCTCCAAAAGGCACTACAGGATAAGCACTGGACTGCTAACCGCAAGGTTAGTGGCTTAAACCCACCAGCAGCTCCTCAAGAACCCCATACAGGGTCGCTATGAGTCAGTACTAGGTTCCCAAATTTATTAATCCAGGACTAAACAACATTCCAATTTAGCAGGTCGTTGCCCAATTCACTAGCATTTAGTACCCTTACAAAGCATAAACAAAAGCCAGATCATGTTTTCAGTTCAGAGTTTTTCTAATTTCATCAAAAATAAGGCCCTTCTAACATCTAACATATTTAATTTTTACTTCATACTTTAAGCCTTAATTAAGCATGTTAACACTGATGAAACAACAAAGATTAAGCATATAAAACGGTAAAAAGTTTATCACTGGATTATATCACAAATCAGCTAAAGCTTTAAATCACATATTTGGCTAGGAAGATCTTTTCCTTGAACTTTGCTGAATAATTAAATACTTCTTCAACGGACTCCATTACCATCTACCTCGGTTTCTTAATTTTTCTCACTTGCTATAATTACAATCGATGGCAAAGATTCACTTAACAGTAAAATTACTTAACCAGAAACCTGTGATGAACTGGGGGGAGGGAGAACAGGAAATGGGAGAGAGAGAATATTAGGTGAGAATACAAACACCAGAAACTGCAATTCATCAAACAGGAAGTCCTGAAATCACCTGACATACAGAAAAATGAAATTTAAAAATAAATGGAAAGAGGCAAGGTGGGCAAGGCGATAAAATTACTGATCCTAGGGAGGGCTGAAAAAAATTAAAAGGCTTTAAGTAGATAAATTTCAAGTCTGTTTTTTGGGTTTTTTTTTTTTTTTTAAATCGCAAGAATAATATAAATTTAAATAATCTGGTAACAGTTAAGTCACTATTTGTAAATTCTAGTTGTTTTCCTAATATGCACTCAACAGAGAGCCGCAGTTCAAACCTACCAGCTGCTCCATGGAAACCGTATGCAGGAACCAACTAGAAGGCACATAATAGTGAGTCACATTAGCTTCGACCCATTAACTGTCCAAAACTAATCATTTACTCCTAAAACACAGAATCAAATAGTTTCGTTGCTTTTTTTTTTACAGAAACCACAGTGTTTTCCCAAAGACAACAGAAAAATAAGCTCTACGCCATCTGAAATAAATGGATCTTACCCATTAGTGTTGCTAAAAGACACAAGGAGTACATTTCTTTATCAGCTTGCTCCTGAAGTTCCTTCGATGAAAGTTTGCTAGTAACAGCCATCTCTTCTTGTTTCACAGTGTGGGCTGAAGGTGCTGCAGCAGACTGGCCACCTTCTGCTTTACTTTTTAGAATCTCTATTGTAATTCTATCACCATGCTGTAAAGGAACTGGCTCCTTTTCCATTCCTGCCTGAGGTGGCATCAGCTCTTTAGGAGGAAAACCATACCGAATACACTGTAAATATGGAGGAATGTTGAATTCTCTGGCTATACTTTCCTGAAGCTCAAAATAGGTTGTTGACGATTTAAGTGTAACCATGGACTGGCGTCCATCATTAGTTGTTATTCGGATTTTCTTCTCCTTAGAAGTTGTGGGTGAATAGGGAGCTTTGGTAGGGGTAGCAGGTGCAGATGCTGGACCATCACGAATGGCATTGGGAGAAACTGTCCTGGGCTGTCCTTTCTGTTCTTGTTTTAACTTCTCTGTTTTTCGTTTCTGCATTACAGAAGCCTGTTCCGTAATATTCTGTTGAATAGTTCTTTCAGTTTTGCTCATATTTAGCTCCTCTTTGTGCAACGTTTTTGTTTTCTGTCCAGTAAGAATAATTTTAGTTGGGAGCTGAGACTCTGACTCTTGTCCTTGCACATCTCCAACTCTTTGGGCATGAGCACCATCTATATTTACAGGAGTATAATCATCAGGATTCTTTTTGGCAGTCTGATGCAATATAGTATGGACAACTTTCTGAACCAGGATTTCACTCCCAAATTCACCAGGAAAGTGCTTAGTAACAAGTTTCATTGCAACATCATAAACATTACTATTCAAAGATGAATCACTTTCATACTGGAACCAATAAACTGTTTCTCTAACCACTCTTCCACTCCATTCCAAAGTAATAGGAAAAGCTTCTGGCAGATTGTCATACTCTTTACCATCCCAAAAGTGTTTGAATCCACAACCACATTTACCACCAGTGGATCTAGAATTAGTTCTGTCTCCATCCAAATACACAATAGACCCATCTCCTCTGACCCTTCGCACAGATGTGCCATGGCACCAATTACAAGCAGTTAGGTTACTCAATCCGTAGTCTGGTATCAAAACATCTTTCACTGAATCATATGAGCAAACCAAATTGTTCAAGGGAAAGCTATAATTTTTGTCAGGCCTCAGCTGTCCATGAGTACTTTTTGCCAGGTTATACAATTTCCCTCCTGGAGCCAACCACTCTGAAGGAACATGAAGTTCAGAAAGGGCACCACAGAGCAAACATTTGTGAAGACGATTATCCATGACTGCTTTTTTAGCAGCGGCTGTGACTTCTTCAGGCTGAACTCCTATCACCCCAGTCCTTCTGTAGAAATACTGATGGACATCAGCAACCAAACTAGGATGAATACCGTGTTTGTCCATAAAGACTTCTTCCATAGCAGCCACAAGCCTAAGTAGGTATTTATCTTGCAAACTTCTGTCACCTCCAATAACACAACCACCATCATCTTCAAGTTTGATGTACTTTTTAATAAGGTCCTGAGGCACACCCCATGCTTTAGGAAGCAAATTCATAGGCAGTTTGGGCAAAGCAGCCCCTTTTATGCCTACCAAAGGGATATAATGGTTTCTCCCAGAGCTACTCCATGCAATGCAGATTGGTTTGTTCAAATGACCATCTCTCCCAGTGCACTTCTCTGCAGGGATGAGCCCTGGCAGGAAGGTAGCTGAATAATCACCAGAGCTTCTCATGCCACTCAGAGAATCTAACAAAATAATAGGACGATGTAATACATTGGCAAGGCCAAAGATGTGGATGTTTCTCAGCCCCAAAGGAACGCCTTCGGGTGGTACAAACAGAGGGTCACACTCATTGATAATGTCCTCCCACTCAGCAGCATCAATGAAGTCATGGAACAGGGCCTGGTATCTGGCCAGGTGTTGTTGAAAGTGCTGTTTAAGATTCTCTCTCAAAGCGTGCCAGAAGAGCTCCCTTCCTACTAAAGCCCGGGACACAGCATGCACCAGGCAGTGTCCATCCCCGTCCACATGCACTGGAATGAGGCACTCCTGACTTTTATTGGCCCGCTTAATATCCTCAAGAGTGTCATGCAAATAAAGGAGGCTTCCAGAGCGGTCTTTGCCGTAGCCCACCGTGTTGACATGTTCTGGCTCGATGAGGAAGGCGCGGTCACCCAGTAAAGCGCAATCGAACAGTTCACCCTGGTTCATGTCCCGGAGAAGCTTAGCCCGGCCTGTCTGTTTGTCCATTCCATAGCGAGCTAATATGGGCGACAGCAGTTTGCAGTGGTAGTTGGAAAGGCCCATCACCTTTACCAGTTCCGTGTTCTTCTTGGGTGCCCCTGTCACCCCGAGCAGCGCGTTCCGCAGCAAGTTGTGTAGCACTACGTCCGGGTCAGTCACCTCTTCCACCCCCAGCAGCTGTTGCTGCTCGTGCCTCTGTCCGCACTCGGTGCACTCGATGCTGACTGATCCGGAGGCCGGGAAGAACAGACGCGCTTGGCACTTTGGATCCGGGCAGCTCCCGGAGAGGATTCTCCGGTCTCTCCGCTTCGAGAGCCCCCCCGGAGCAGCAGCTGCTGCCGCCGCCTGAGACGGCGGAGTCTGCGGAGCCTCAGGAGGAGGAGGTGGCGGCGGCAGCGGAGGAGGTGGCGGCGGCTGAGACATAGCTCTCGGCTCTCGCTCCGCGTCCCCAGCGACCCTCAAAGGCTCATAGCACAGACCCCCACACGCCCGGCTCGGTCTAGTCCAGGCCCAGGGCGAATCACTTTCCTTTCCCTACCAGCTCCACCTCCTCCTAAGCGAAGGCGGAAGCGCCGGACGTTGTTTCTCTTCTTACTTCTTCACTGCCGTTGCCCCGAACGTAACGGCCACCACCCAACCCCGCACTCACACTCACTCACTCTCGCTCTCTCTCCCTCAGACACACAGACATACACGCCCTTAGCCGAAATGCGCACGCGTATCTTCCGCGGTGCCCTCTGGGAATTAGAGTCTTCCTGCCCCTTTCTGGCTATTAAATGCTAGAATTTTGGACCCGGAAAGAACTACAAAGACTGTGAAGCTAAGCGGTACAGAGCCGGCAGAGAAGAGGAAGAGGAAGGCAAGAGGAAGGGGGCCAGAAAGGAAGATGGTGACTCGCATTGCCTTCCGGAAGTTGTAGTTTTAACTAAATCTATATTATCGTCTTCCCCACGCTGGACCCCAAACAACACAGCCTGAGAAACTACATTTCCTAGGGTGGCTTGCGGTGCGTCTAATCGCACTTCCCCTTTGGGCGGATGGGAAAATACAGGGGCGCTTGGTAAAACCGAAGTAAAAGTCAATGAGTGTCGGAAGCTGAGGGTCTTGAAGTTCACAACTCCTAGAAGGGGAGGGGAGAGGAAAGGTTCTCAGTGAATTAAGGTATAGTAAGTAAACATTCAGTAATATGATGGGCCGGAAAGTTGAATGGTTTCGTCTAGGCTGGAGGTCATAGGAGAAGGGAGAAAATAGTGGACTGATTCTTGGGTTTCTTTTCGGGGTCTTTTCTTCCCCTAATTCCTGCCTCTCTATCCTTATTCCTACCGCTATTCCAAGCCACTGAGGCGCCTGAATATCTACTCCCTTTTCTCTCATTTTTCTCTCGAGGTGCTTAATAACAACAGTGGGGCTCGTTGAGGCGTGTTTGGCTTCAATTCTTTGCCATTTACAGTATAAATAGCAATACCTTAGATTGTGTTGAGTGGCTCTGTAGCATAAGCCCTGGGATGCGAAACACAGTCTGTGGTTCGAGCCCACTAGCCCTTCAGGGGAAGATGAAAGATGAGGATTTCTGCTTCCACAAAGATTTCAAACCCTCAGAAATCCTACACGGGGTGTCTGTGAGGTCTCGAGAACACTTAGCAAGAACATTGCACAAAGCCTTTTAACTAGATATGATTCTGTTTGCCCTTTACAACCCTCTCTCCAAAGAATAATAATAACAGGTCCTACTTATTAAGTTCTTAAATATGTTTGGCACCATGTTAAGCATTTGCATACAAGATATTTAATCATCATAAGTCTATTAGGAAACACATAGAAAGGAAATAACTTGCCTATGTTCACACAGCCAGTAAGTGACTGGGTATGTACCCATTTTGCAGACAAAGGCATAGGTAGGAAAGGTTAGACCAGTACTCTTATTACATTAGGTAGCAACTAACATTTGGTTGGCAACTATTTTATAGTTTACATACAATGTTAGTTGCTTTATAGTTTACCTGGGAAGGGCAGTGGCTCCATATGATAAGCATTGGACTGGGAATCCCAAGGTCCTCTACTCCAGCCCACCAGCTACCCAGCTGCTCAGAGACTTGAAACCCACTCCATGACACTTAACAACAACGTAATTTACATAATGTATTCACATGCTGTTGTTGTTAAATGCTGTCAGTCGGTTCTGACTCAGCGACCCTGTACAGGGTTTCCGAGGCTGTAAATCTTTATGGGAGCAGAAAGCCTCATCTTTCTCCCGCGGAACGGCTGGTAGTCTCGAAGTGCTGACCTTGAGGTTCGCAGCCCGATTCATAACCACTACACTACCAGAGCTCCTTAGACTCACATAGGTAATCTCATTTTCACCTCAGTCTTGTAGTACTTTTGCCGGACAATTGTGTGTCTCTGTGGGTTAATGCGCTGGACTGCAAGATCGGTCGCTCAAACTCGCCAACCACTCCTCGGAAACCCTATGTTACAAGGAAATAAATCAGAACCAACTCAACAATACTTAACAACAACAAGAGCAAACTAAAACTAGGAGAGATTAAGTGGTTTATCCAAGGTCAAGCCATCAGTGTATAATGGAACCCAGTCTCAAACCCAGAGAGTACTTTTCATGCTACATCCTACAACTGTTGTTAAGTAAGTGCCATCAACTCGGTTCTGACTTAGCTGCCCTGTATAGGGTTTCTGAGGAGCAGCTGACGAGTTTGAACCGCCAACCTTGCAGTTCAAACCAACTTTGTGGTCCAGGGCTTTATCCTATAGCGCCATACCAGAACTCCACTTCCTACAACTAGAAGGGTAAAAAAACAATGCTGGCGTAGACTTTTTGCTGGGCGTTAGTCGCTCTATTTGGTGACTCAAGGGGTTATAAGGATGTTTTCTCTATAGGAGTCAATGAACTTTTTTATTTTATTACTTATATGTACAGAAACTGCCTCTCTCTGCACAACATATTCATATATTAACTAGAAGCTGTTATTGTTAGGTGCCATAAAGTAGGTTCTGACTCATAGCGATACTATGCACAACAAAACGAAACACTGCCCGGTCGTGCGCCAGCCTCAAAATTATTATGCTTGAGCCCATTGCTGCTGCCACTGTGTCAATCCCTATGGAAAGTAGTATTTATTATTTTACAGTCAGCCGCTTTCAGTTACTATTCTGTAAATTTTTGCTTTCTAGAACTTCAGATAAGCACACTACTTCGAAATTTTTGAAACGTCACAAAATAGAGGACATTAGAGGCTTTCGGCATTGCCAGGGAAAATATTTACCTTATCAGGTTTTTTTGAGTAAACAGAATATGATACTTTGAAATGAACTTTCTGTAAGATAGACATATGTAAAGGGTATTAATATTAATTTATAGTTAATAATTGGCTCCATACAATAAGCACTGGACTGCAAACCACAAGGTCAGAGGTTCAAGCCCACCAGCTGCTCCAAGAGAGAAAGATGGGACTTTCTGCTCCCTCGAAGATTTAAAGCCTTAGAAACCGTATAGAGGGTCATTAGGAGTCAGTAATGACTCTATGACACTTAACAACAACAATTGTCTATAGGTTCCTTAAAAAATAAACATTTGAATGAGATCTCTTACAAGTGTTAATTTTTTTCTTACTTAATTTTACCTGCTCCATTCAAAAATAATGTTATGATCTTTTTATTTCTTTATTTTCCCCAATATCTGTTGTGTTTTTTAGGTGAAATTTTACCCAGTGAATTAGGTTCCCATGTAACAATTCTTATATGAATTGTTTCCTGACATTGTTTACAATTTTCACAATTATTTCAGCATTCTCATTATTTCCTTTCTGTTGGTTCTGTTTTCATTGGGCTAATTTCCCGTCCCCTCCTTGCCTTTTCATCTTTGCTTCTGAGTAAATGTTGACTGTTTAGTCTCATACAGTTAATATTTAAGGTACACATTATGCACAGATAGTATTATTTAGTTTATAATCCAGTCTATTATTTGGTTGAAAGGTGACTTCAAGCAGTGGTTTCAGTTTTAGGTTAAAAGGGCCCATAGTCTTGAGGTTTCCTCCAGTCCCTATCAATTCAGTAAGTCAGGTCTTTTTTTATGAATTTGAGTTTTGTTTATGCTTTTCTTCCATTCTAAACAGGACCTTCCATGAGGGGGCTTCAAAAAATTCATGGAAAAATTCCATTATCTTTTCATTCAGTTTCTCCAACCAACTTTTTGAAGCCCCTGCATATTGTGTCCTTGGTTCAGAATAGTAGTGGTGGTGGTCACCGTCTAGTTCTTCTGGTCTCAAGTTAGAAGAGGTCATCGTTATTATTACTTCTGGTGACTAATGTCTTCCTCGAGTCTTTGATTTCCTTCATTCTCTTCTTTTCCAGATAAGTAGAGCCCAATCGTTGTATTCTAGACAGACTCACAAGCTTTTAAAACCCCATGTACTACACCCAGAGATATTTTTCAATTAAGTTTTTCTCAAAGAATTCATGCAGGAAAAGTTCATGTCTATTCTGTCACTAGTTTGGTTGTTGTTGTTGTTAAGTGCCGTCAAGTCAGTTCACACCCATAGCAACCTTGTATAGGGTTTCCAAGGAGCAGGAACTGTGAAAATCATCCTTAAATTGAATATTTATTTGTTTTCATGTTGTTGTTGCTGAGAATGTACACAGCAAAACACACACCAGCTCAACAGTTCCTCCAGGTGCAGTCTAGTAACATTGATTTCATTTTTTGTTGTGTAACTATTCTTGGCCTCCTTTTTTGAGTTGTTCCTCCCTCATTAATGTTGACTCCATGCCCCTCTAAGGTTCCTTCTTATCTAAGTTTTCAAGTTGCTGTTGTCAATTTGATCCCACATAAACAGTTCTTAATAGAGCATAATGCTCAAGGCTAGTGTTTTGGTTTGTTTGTTTTTACTAGTTAAACTAAGCTATTGTTTGCTTTTAAGATGTCTAAAGGGAAAATTTTTTGCTTAAGGTTTATGGAGTATCACAGGGCAATAGTTATAGCGGTTTATCCACCTTCCATGGCTCCCAAAAGTCTAGAGTTCATGAAAATGTGAAATTCTGTTCTACATGTTCCCCTTTTTGACCAGCATTCTTCTGCTGAATCTTAGATGAAAATGTTTGATGATTTTAGCAGGCACCATCTAGTCCTTTAGGTCTCATGGCAAAGGAGGCAGTTGTTCATGGAGGCAATTTGGCATACACTAGAATTAAGCTTTAATTAAATGTTTGTAAACTGAAAAACTGAATATTCGCTTTAAATGGACATTACTGTTGCCTGTGATGAGCAGTTACACAGAAAATGAGCTTTTATTTTTCTCATACAGTCTCCAAAGAACTCAATTATTAAAGTATTGGATCACCTGAAGGAGGACAATAATCTGCAATTCTAATGCTATTATGCACTTTGTGGTCTAATATTGTTGTTGTTATGTGCCGTGGAGTTGGTTCCGACTCATAGCGACCCTACACAGGGTTTCCGAGGCTATAAATCTTTACGGGAACAGACCACCTCATCTTTCTCCTGCGGAACCGCTGGTAGTTTCGAACTGCTAACCTTGTGGCTCGCAGCCCGATTCATAACCACTATGCTACCCAAACTAAATTTTCCTTGTTTGTGACATTATGAATAGTGAAGTAGATTTCTTTTATCTGCATATGGCATTTAAATCATAGCCAATTCCCATTCCATTGAATAAATAGAACTCTTTTTCTGGCCTGCCAAACAATTTGCATGACTGATCAGTGCTCACTTTCCCATTGTGGGAACTTGATTAGCTAGGAACTTCTTCTCAAACTAAAATTGATATTTAAACTTTTTTTTTTTTTTTTTTAATTATTTACAGTTTTAGGATTATACATTTCAGGAAAAAAATAGAAACATGTTGGTATAAAGCATAGATAATAAGGAAGAGGGAGGAGCTACATTGCCAAGAATTACAAAATTATATTAGATCTTAAACATTAAAGTCATGGAACAGAAGCAGGAAACACAGGAAGGAAATGGGATAAGTGATGTTACACTGTGGGGATTGCAATTAATATGAAACAAAGTGTGTATGAATTGTTGAGTGGAAATCTGATCTGCTCTGTAAACCTTCACCATATTCACAATAACAAGTTTAAAAACAAAAAAAGAGTATCATTGATTTCCCATATTTGGGCATAAGAAAAACACTCAAAAGAATTGTTTTAAGAAAATAATTACTTCAAAAGGAGTTTGGACAGGGCTCTGGGATACAGGGATTGAGGCATGGTTGGAATGGACAACAGGGGAGGAACAATGTTAAGATGCTTGGCTGTCTTTTGAAGCTTAGTTTCCCTTGAATACTATTATAAAATAGACACTTGAGGGGGAGAGAAAGGAATAGCCAGAAATATCACCATAGAAAGTGTGTACATCCATCTTCTGCCTCTAACTGATTGGAATACCTAAAATGGGGCTACAGTGTGCCCTGTGAAGAAGGCTTCCTGCAGAGTTTCTGCGTTACATAAGACCATAGGTGGAATTCTGAACCCCATCCAGCCAGAATATTCTGAGGTGGGAAATTTCCACTTGAAAGGACACGCAGACCAGCCTGGAGTGGCTAGAAGAACAGAAGATACTTCTTAAAAGAAAGACCGACAGGAAAAATACAAAACAATAACGGTAGTCCAACTGATTACTACAAGAACAAGCAAGTTGCTCACCTAGGAGACATTAAGGCAAGTGGTCGGGTTCCCTCAGGGCAAACCCCTTTCCAAGACTAAGAATCAATGGGAATACACAAGCAGACATGCGCTCTGACCATGTTGGTCACCAATAAGGGGAAGTGAGTGAAAAACAGCAACGAAACTGCAAGGTAAGGTAAGCCATACTACGTTCCTGTGAACCCAGGTAGAGACCTTGTTGGCCAGCAGTATGGCAAGACCTGGGGACTCCTGGGCCCAGAGTCAGTGACAAAGCCACAGAGGACTAGAGTGGAGAGTAAAGTATTCAGCTGATAAGAAGAGAAGGCATATGCACAAGAACACCCACATTTGCAGATAATTCCCACTTGACCTGGCTTCAATGGCTGGATGACCAGAACTCAACTAGAAGAAGAAAGAAAAGGGAAAAAAGAGTAATCTGATACAATTTGATGAACTTGACCTACATTTATGGATGCAATAGCTCAAAAGAGGGAACAAATCTTTACAGTGAAGATCATTCCCACCCCCTCCATACACAGGGTAGGCAGGGATAGACAACTTGGACATTGGCTACCCAAAGGCAAGAAGTGTCTGGCTTACAAACTTTTAAGAAGGAACCTAGATCCAGAGGGCATGAAGGAAGGTGGAATCTCCACTGAGTAGTATCCAATCTGTCTGGGGGCGCTGATGAAAGGAGATGGGTATGGGATAGCACTCATGTGGCACAATAGTGAATAATTGCTATCAGGACTGACTGTGAGGGTTGGAAATGTAAAGGTAGAAGTTTTGTAGCAAAAGGAGGGGAGTGGTTGACTTTGCAGTCCAGGAACAAAGGGCCCTGGGACCATCAAGGGAGAAGAGCGAAGTGCAGGACCCTACCCAGAGAAACAGTGATGCCAGAGAGGGAGGCAGAGACAATAACAAGGAGAGATGGAGTGGCTGGGGACTCTAGACCCAGAGAGGGAGAGGGGCTGTGTCCTGATGCCGGGTTGGGGAGGGGGCGGCAGGCTTGCAGGGTATATACCCTTTGGTTGGTTGATGATATATGGAGGGATTGTAACCATGCAATGAAACAATATATGACAGGATGAATGTAAAGCTAATGTTCTCCCATGTAAACTATCACATAATTCACAATAAAACATTTTTTTAAAAAAGGAGTTTGGAAAGCATATAAATTGAAACAATTGTAAGTACCTTGAGTTGATTCTGGCCCATAGCAACCCTGTATAAGGTTTCCGAGGAATGGCTAGTGAGTTTGAACCTCTGACCTTGCGGGCTTCAAATCTAGATTTTCTTCCCATGCTCAGCTCTTACTGTTCCCACTACATCACAGCTGCTTAGTGTTTTGAGAGAATTAGCCAAGAAGCGAGTGTGAACTGGTGACCTGATGGTGAACAGATTTGGCTTTGATGTGTTTCATTGACCCACCAACAGCTTAAAGTATTTTTTAAATGTGAATGTCTTGAGGCAATGGTCAGCACTCACTCTGTAAGGTCTTTTACCTGACCCCCGTGAGACAAATTGCTTGCCTGCCCCCAGCATTTAAGTGTTCTATATCTTGGAGTCCTGGTGTGGCATTATGGGTTAATGCGCTGGACTGCAAGGTCGGTTTGAACCACAAGGTCGGCGGTTCAAGCTCACCACCTGCTCCATGGAAACCCTATACAGGGTCGCTATGAGTCGGTATCTACTCCATGGCCTTTAACCACAACGTATCTGGTAGTATAGCTTGAGACAGAGGAGTGATTCTTAAAGGGCTAATGGAGAAGTTATATCTATGTGCGGAAAGAGGAATTTGTGAACAAGAGTTGCAAAGAGTCTTCAAGGTAACGGTGGAGGGAGTAGTTAATCTTACAGTCCAGAAACAGAGGACCCTAGGACCATCAAGGAAGAAGAGCACAAGTCGAATGTGAGACCTTATCCAGAGAAGCAGCAACACCAGAGATGGAGGCAGAGATGGGGGCATGGAGAGAGGGAGCAGCTGAGGACTCTAGAGTCAAGGGAAGAAAGGAACTAAGAGCTGTCAGCCAGGAGGCAGACTTGCAGAATATGCCCTTTGGTGGTTGTTAATTATTTTTTATGCTTGAGTGTTAAAAAAAAAAAAAAAAAGCTCAAGTGACTAGAGAGAAATTCTGTTATCTGATGGTACATGGAGGGGATTGTAATCATTGTAATGAAACAAGATGTATGATTTGTTGAATGTAAAACTGATGATCTACCCTGTAAACTTTCATTCAATTCACAATAAAAACTTAAAAAAAAAAAGTCTTCAGGGAAGGAAGATGGGCAGTATTCGTAATATTATTTGAAGGTGGTTGAAGGAACCCTTGTATCATAGTGGGTTACAAGTTGTACTTAACCATGAGGTAAACAGTTCCAATCTACCAGCCACTATGTGGCTAAAAGACAAGGCTTTCTGTTCCTGCAAAGATTTACAGCCTCGGTAACCCTAACCTGGATCACTGTGAGTTAGAAGTGACTCAACAGCACACAATCACCACCACCAAAGATGAGAAAGGTCAAGTGCGAGCCCACTGTTATGCTTCGCCAGTGGTTCCCAAAATTTAGTGAGCATCAGAATCAACTATAAGGTTGGCTAAACTAGATAATGAAGCTGTACTCAGAGTTTCTGAACGAGTACTTAAGGAATGTTGTTGTCAAGTGCCATCGAGTCAGTTCTGACTCCTAGCGTCCATGTATAGGGTTTCTGAGAAGTAGCTGGTGAGCTTGAACCAGTGACTTTGCAGTTCAACCTGAATTTGCAGTCCAGTGCATTAACCCGCAGCATTTCTAACAAGTTCTCAGAGACTACTAATGCTGCTGGTCCAAGGGCCACACTTTGAGAATCACTGTTACAGGTGGTATGAGGACTATTCAGGAAGAGCTTAATGTAATAATTTTGTTAATGTCTTTCTGTTGCTCCAAGGGAAATGCAAAAGGACTGCTTGTTGTAGAATGTTTATAAAATAGTAAAAAGAAGACTTAAATTCTTTTGTAGTTGTTTAGAGGTTACAGTTCAACATTTTTGATGAACCATTCAGATTTTTTTCTCTACATGTAGTGTTTGTTTTTTATAGAAACCAAAATTGTATCATAATTAAAATAATAATATACTTATTGAACACCTACAGTGCACAGGGTCTGTATACTACTAGCTTAACCATTGAACTGCTAACTGCAAGGTTGGCAGTTCAAACCCACCAGTCACTCCTCGGAATACCTATTCAGGGTTGCTGTGAGTTGGAACCTACTTACAGTATCCTTATGTTGTTAAATGCTGTCAATTCATGATGTTTTTGTTGAACGTTTTAAATGAATGCCTAGTTTTTTAGAATATTTCAAACATTCAAAAATGTATTAAAAATAATATAAATAATACATACCACTACTAGATATGACAACTTAATATTTTACCATATTTGCTTCAGAACCCCTTTCCCAAAATGCACTGCAGATTTAGTAAGACTAAGATATTGAGGCTTAATTTTACAAAAAACAAAATTGTGCCTTGTGAGTTACAAGGGAAATGATTATTTCCTTTATTAAAAGCAGGAGTCCCCTTTTTGTTATGGTGGAGACTTTCTATGTCATGAGCATCTTGATAATTACTGTTGCCATTATCATGTTCTCCAGAGCATATTCATCCCCCTTCAACACACTGGCCCAAGCATGAAACATAGCTCTTCCACTGCAGGGCGTTTTGAGTACTTGCTAATAAAAACAGTACCATAGATAGTAACATAAGACTAGGTAATGTGGCTTGTATGAACCTGACTCCATTTTCAGGCTGCTTGGTCTACCTGTATGTGGTGAAAGTCATCTTCCACCAGGACATCATCTCCATCCTGCTCAGTAGAACTGTCTGCAGCAATAGGAATGTTCAGTGTCTGTGCTGATCAGTACCTGTAGCTGGCTATTAGGCTGACTATCAGTGTGCCCAGTCAACTAAGGAACTGAATTATTTTGTATTTAATTTAAGTTAAATTTAAATAGCCACATGTGGCTAATGGCTGCTGCATTGGACAGCACAGACCACTTGGTCTTCAGAGTCCAAACTAAAAACATTGAGTCCCACCATCGCAGTGAGCACCAGAGGTTGCCTGAGTCTAGTGGGGCCAGGAGGAATGGTGATGACTGACTGCAAAAGGCTTCAAGGAAACTTTGTGAAATGAGGAAATGTTCTTTATCTTGGATATAGTAGTGGTAACATGGATATATGTTGTTGTTAGCCACCATCAAGTCGACTCCCAACTCATGGCAAACCCTATGCACAACAGAACAAAATTGTGTCCAATCTTGTGCCATTTCTATGATCAGTTATAGATCTGATCCTTGTGATCCATGTTGTTGGAAGTAAATGTATTCTTAAAATGGATATATTTTGTGTGTATAAATTATATTTCAGTGAAGATGAACTCCTAAGCCCTTGGTCCCTGACCTAGTCTGTGGGGGCTAGGGTTGATAGTGAAGGAACTAGCTGGTCTGAAGTGCAGGGAAATGTGTGTAAATTCCAAAACTTTCAGATGATACCCATTTGACCTAGCTTGGATAGCTAGGATTGAAATGCCCAGAACCCAACCAGATGAAGATACTGTAAATTGCTACAATTTGATGTACTATACTTTTGCTTATGGATGCAGTTGCTAAAAATTCCAACCAGAATAGAAGATTTTTCATATTAATGAACATACTTGTCTCCTCTTCTGGGTTAATAGTAACGGCCAGTGTAACCATTGGCTATCAGAAAGGAGGAGGGGCTATATAGGCATGAAGTGGCTGGCTTACAAGCTTTCATAGGTGTGCTTAGTTTCAGAATGTGGAGGGTAAGGTAGAATCCCCACTGAATAATTTCCCTCTTTCCCAGGGTCTGGTGAAAAGGGAATGAGGGATGAAGCAGATGACATTTTGTGATTCAATTGTGAGTAATTATTAGCAAGATTAATTGGGATGGTCAAACCTGTAGTTGTGAAAGGTGTGTAACTAAAAGAGGGGAATAGTTAATCTTTCACTTGAGTAACAGACAATCCCAGGACTATCAAGAAGCAAGAGTATGAGTCAAGCATGAGATCCCTACCCAGAAAAGCGGCAGTGCCAGATATAGTAGCATGGAGAGACAGAGCAGCTGCAGGCTCTTGGCCCATGGACTGAGTAAGGCTGTGTGCCTGCAGACAGGAGGCTGGCTTGCAGAATGTGCCCTTTGGGTGTTTAATTAAATATATATATTTAATATGTGTGCATCAAATATTTTTGCTTCGTTCATTTGTGAAATATAAGATGTAAATGGGGAACCACAGGGAGGAAGTAGGATAACTTGTAGGAAGGAGTTTGTAATCATTGAGATGAGACAAAGCGTATGATTTGTTGAATGTAAAGCTGATGATTTTGTCTATAAACCTTTACTCGATTCACAATAAAAAATTTAAAAGTTCATTTTAAAAGGTAAAAAAATATCTTTTTTATTATAAGGAGCTCTGGTAGTGTAGTGGTTACAAATCGGGCTGTGAACCTTAAGGTCAGCGGTTCGAAACTACCAGCCACTCCGCGGGAGAAAGATGAGGCTTTCTACTCCCGTAAAGATTTACTCCCTCGGAAACCCTGTACAGGGTCGCTATGGGTCGGAACCGACTCGACGGCACATAACAACAACAACATAAGAGTTATAGGCCAAGAATTCTGGCAAGATGATGGAATAGGCAGACATGCTATACAGACCCTCTACGACAAAGACATGGGAGAGCAAATGAAACAAGACACTGAGAATAATCCTGGAACCCTGAGCTTCAAAGGAAAGGTTAGAATAGTAGATTGAACACCAACTGGGAGGAGAAGCTGAGCAGGGCAACAAAAGAAAGAGACTGACTGATGAAAAGACTGCTGGCCAGATATGGCATAACCATCGTGAACTTTTGCAAGCAGCTCTGTAGAGACAGATAGATGGCGGCCTGACAGTGCAGATTCACATGGGTGACTGAAAAGGTGATACACTTTCTTGCTACCACACTCCCCTGGATAACATAAACGAGGCCGGCCCCTACCCTCATCTAATCCCAATGCAGCCTGTGCTCTTCCGTAGTTCAGAGCCACATGGTTTGAGCCAGTGTGAAGCCAGCACCCACTATGATGCCTTGGCACCTGGATTCAAGTGCGCTCTACTCCAGATCTACAGATCTCACGAAGCCTCCAGGTCAGAATTAGACTAGCAGGAACCTTCATAATCAGCAACCCTGCCCTCAACTGCCCTCTGCTTTTGACAGATACTATAACGTTAGTTAAGAAGCTCTGGTAGCATAGTGGTTACGAATTGGGCTGTGAACTGCAAGGTCAGCAGTTCAAAACTACCAGCTGTTCCCCAGAAGAAAGATGAGGCGTTCTGCTCCCGTAGAAATTTACAGCCTTGGAAACCCTGTACAGGGTTGCTATGAGTCAGAACTGACTCCACGGCACACAGCCACCACCATAACGTTAGTTACAGGTTGTTGAACCTGTAGGGACTCCACAAACTACTTACAGATTGGGTGACCTGAACATAGACAGCATGTAGGCCTAGGGCTGGGGACTCAGTCATCACATCCCTCTTCCACACATCTTGTGAGTTCCTTGGCCAGCAAAACCTACCCCACCCCCACCCCCCGAGTTTTCTCCTCTCTGGGTCCAACAACTGCAATGTTTTTGTTTATTTTTCCTTACATTGTTGGATTGTTTTTATTCTTTCTTCTTCTCCTTCCCTTCCCTTGATTTTTATCCTTTTTATCTCCACTTTTGTTTTTTCTTCTTCTGTTTCTCATTTCCACCCTCTTCTTTTTCTCTTGATTTTTTTCTTTACTACTCTCTAGTCTGTTTCTCTTTTCATCTTCCTTCTTTTTATAGTGTTTTTTCTCTTTATTTTCTCTCCTATTTTTCTATTTCATGGCTCTATTTTCTTGTTCCTCTTTTATGTTATTATATTCTTTTTTGTCTGTTGCTGCCTGTTTTTGTTTCTTTTTCTTCTTTATTATATTCTGTTTTCACTGTTGTGTGCTTGTTTGTTCTGTTTTGTTTTCCTATGTGTGTTTTCTCCTCTTTCCCTACCCGACAGGAGACAGCCAATGTGTCCATACAGTTCAGCCACAACTGTGCCCTCTGCAGCTCCACCCACAGCATGAGAGCCAATACCAGCTCCTGTATCAATGTGATTAACAATACACATAAGCCAACACCAGCCAAACTCACCCTAAACTGAGTTGCACAACAACATACAGAAAAGGTGCACACATTTCCATTCTGTCATCATACTCACCAGTAGACAGTTGGTGAGAGGCTAAGGACATATCAACACACAATCATCAATCAAATACAAATACAACACCACCATGATGTCTTGGAGATTTTAGCTCACACAAAGAAACAAGAAAGAGTGGCTCAAACAAATCACCAATATGCAGAGCTAGAAAACATTTCTGAGGAAGAAAACATAATGGGACTACCTGAGAAAGAAGTAAACAAAAAAAGTGATATTTAGGTACTTTCAATGGACTGACAGAAAAAATGAGGGAAAAAACTTTAGGAAAACATTACAAGAACAAACAGACAAAATAAATGCAAATTTTGAAACAATACAGAACTTACCAATGGAAATCCAGGAGACCTCAGAAATGGAAAATCTATTGAAAGGGCAAAGGAGTAGATTTGAATCAATGGAAATCTGAATTGGTAAATTTGAAGGTAAATCTCTCAATATTATCAAGCTAGAAGAACAATCTGAAAAAGAAAAGTCTGAGATTTATGTAGGACAACATTAAGAGGAATAACTTATGGGTGACTGGGATTTCAGAACAGGAAGAGACAATAAAAAGCATGAAGAAAATTATTGACGAGTTTCTGGAAGAAAACTTCCCCAACATTATTGAAGATGAAATGATAACCATTCAAGAAGCTGAAAAAAATCCCAAACAGGATAGACTCCAAAAGAAAATCACCAAGATATATCATAATCAAACTTTCCAAAATCACAAACACGGAAAAAATCCTGAGAATAGCTTGGGAAAAATTAAAAGGTACCTACAAAGAAGTCTTAGCTGTTGATTTCTCAGAAGAAACTATGCATGCAAGAAAGCAATAGGATGACATATACAAAACTTTGAAAGAAAAAGATTACCAACCAAGAATTTCATATCTAGCAAAGCTGTCCTTCAAATATGATGGGGAAATTAGGACATTTCCACATAAACAGAAATTAATGGAATCTGTAATAACCAGACCAACATTGGAATCCTCGTGTGGCGCTATATGATTAACACTGGGCTGCAAGGTTGGTATAACTGCAAGGTCAAGTGGTTCAAAATCATTAGCTGCTCCTTGGAAATCATAGGGTTGCTATGAGTTGGAACCAACTCAATGGCACTTAGCCACAATAACAGCTGACAGACTTTACAAAAAATACTAAAGGGAGTTTTTTTTTTTACTGAAAACCAACAACAACAGATAATAATCTGAGATTAACATACTCAACACCACCCAGCACTCAATTCTAATATAGAAGAATTTAAAGTAAAACATGGAGTCCTGGTGTGGTGCTGTGGACTAATGCATAAGACTGCAGTCATTTAAACTGCAAGGTCAGTGGTTCAGGCTCACCAGCTGCTCCTTGGAAACCCTATACAGGTTCGCTATGGGTTGCAATCTACTCGGCGACACTTAACAACAACAGCAAAGTAAAACATACCTACAAGACTGAGAATAGGGAACCAGAAGTATCAATTTATAATGAAGTCAACTACAAAGCAAAAAGAGGGAATATTGTAGATACACAGCTTCCAAATGGCCAGAAAGTCAAGTAGATTTTGATATAAAACAGACTGGCTTAAATGGGGAAAAAATTTAATAAATTACAGGGTAACTTTAGAGAAAGTTAATACACCTTCACAACAAAATAAAAAAGAGGAAAATCAACTTTAGTAAATATTAAAACAACATCAATAGGAAACGAGTATAAATTGCTATAATTTGATGAACTTGACCTATATTTATGGATGTGGTATGCTGTGCAGTTGGTTCTGACTCATAGCAACCCTGTACAGGGTTTCTGAGGCTATAGATCTTTACAAAAACAGAAAGCCTCGTCTTTCTTCCACAGAACAGCTGATAGTTTCGAACTGCTGACCATGAGTTTAGCAGCCCGTTTTGGAACCACTACGCTACCAGAGGAAGGAGCTCTGGTATGTAGTGGTTGCAAATCTTAAGGTCAACAGTTCAAAATTACCAGCTGTTCTGCAGGAGAAAGATGAGGCTTTCTGCTCCTATAAATATTTACAGCCTCGTAAACTCTGTACAGGGTGGCTATGCATTGGAACCAACTCTATAACACATAACCACCACCACTACCATGGTACCAGAGGAGTCCTGGTGTGGTGCTGTGGGCTAATGCGTCAGACTGTAAAGTCGTTTGAACTGCAAGGTTGGTGGTTCAAGCTCGCCAGCTGCTCCTTGGAACCCTATACAGAGTCGCTATGGGTCAGAATGGACTCGAAGGCTCTTAAAAACAACAACAGCAACACTACCAGAGCTCCTTACTTATGGATGTAGTAGCTCAAAATACCAACTGAGAGGGAAGGAGTCTTCACATCAATTATCAATCCTATCCCCTCTGTATACAGTGTAGATAGGGACGGGCAACTAAGGCATTAGCTACCTAAAATGAGGGGGCTATAAAAGCACAAAATGACTGGCTTACAAGTTTTCAAGAGAGAGTTTAGATTAAGTGTATGGGGAAGGTAGAGTCCCCACTGAATAGTTTTCATCTTGTCTAGATGGGTCTGGTGAAAAGAAATGGGGATATGATTCTTATGATTCAATAGTGAGAAATTGTTATCATGACTAATTGCAACTGTTAAAACTGTAAAAGGAAAAGATCTGTAACAAAATGGAGTAGTTAATCTTACAGTCCAGAAACAGGACCCTAGGACCATCAAGAGAGAAGAGCACAAACGGAGTGCGGGACCCTAACCAGAGAAGCAGCAACACCAGAGATGGAGGCAGAGATGAGGATATGAAGAGAAGGAGCAGATGAGGACTCTAGACTCATGAAAACAGAGGGACTGGGTGCTGGCGGCCAGGAGGCAGGCTTGCAGAATGCGCCCTTTGGTTGTTTAAATTATTATATATTCCTGAGTATTTCTGTGTACATTCCCACCTCCAAAGCAAAACAGGGAATGGAAGCAAATACTGTTGAATGATGATGCACGGAGGAGATTGTAATTATTGCAATGAAACGATGGTGTAAAGCCTATGTTCTCCCATGTAAACTATCACTCAGTTCACAATAAAAATTTAATAAACAAATAAGAATTGGTATTCTAAATGATTCCTAAAAATAGTGTTTAATTAGCATTAAATGCCCATACCTTATGCTATGAAAATGAATAAATCAGTATTACCAACTTAAAAAAATTTAATAAAGAAAAAGAAAACCCACAAACAAAATGAACTCAGCTCACAAATTTATGTGTAACAAACTAGCAACACCACAAAAAAAGCACACAGCAAAATGACAGCAATCAATACATTGTTGTTGTTGTT
>NW_006408554.1:12477072-12481299 GCF_000296735.1 Chrysochloris asiatica | reverse complement strand
GGCAACACCAAATGCTGACAAGGATGCAGTGAAACTGGGTCACTCATACAGTGCTGATGTAAAATGCTAGTCACTCTGAAAAAGAGTTTAGAAGTTTCTTATAAAAATAAACATGTAACTACCATATGACTCAGCAATTGCATACCTGGGCATTTATCCCTTTGAAATAAAAACTTTTCTTCTTATATAAAATACTGTACACAAATATTTATCAGTTTTATTTAAAATAGCTTAAAACTGGCAATAACTCATGTTCTTTAATGTGTAAATTATTAAATTGTGGTATATTCATAGTGATAATTTGATAATAAAAGTGAATAATGTATTAATACCTGCAACAATTAATATGAATCTCAAGGGAAAAGAGTCAGTTTGAAAGGACTATATGATTCCGCTATATGACATTCTTGAAATAGCAAAATTATAGAAATGGAGAACAGAGTTGTGACGGGTTGAAGACTGGGAATGAGGATGTGAGGTGTGAAGGAGCAGGCATGGCTATAAAAGTAGAACACTGGGATCCTGGTGGTGATGGGGATCTTCTGTACCTTGATGTATCGATGTCAGTATCCTGGTTGTGATTTCATATTACAGCTTTACAAGTTGTTACCATATGAAGAAACTAGGCACAGGGTACACTGGACTTCTCTGTATTATGTCTTATAATTAGATGTGAATCTACAATCATCTGAAAATTTTTAAAATTTTAAACTTAAAAAAGAAAAAAAAGGGGGGTCATAAATTCCATCTCCAAGTCCACCATGCCTTGTGTGATCTCATTTCTGTTTAAGGACCACCTTAACCCTCCACCTACCCACCCTTTCACACCAAAGTTACTGCTGCAACATACAGTGGTTTGGTCCCTGGCATCTTCTCCAGTGTTATTTTCCTTGGCTCATGGCTTTAGCCACAGAAATCTCCTTGTGGGTCTTCAAACACTCTAAGTACATTCCTGTCTCTGGACCTTTACATGCACTGTTCTGCTTGGAAAAGTCTTTTCTCAGGTAGTAATCAAGGAGCCCTGGTGAGACTGTGGGTTAAGCAGTAAACTGTTAACTGTAAGGTTAGTGGTTCAAACCCACCAGCCACTTCGAACTAGAAAGATGAGGCCGTCTGCTCCTGTAAAGGTTTGCAATGTTGGAAACCTTATAGAGCATTCTATTTTGTTCTATATGGACTAAATGGCTGTGGGTTTCGGTTTTGGTATTCATATTCATATGTCAGCTCCCAAGAGTTGCCTTTCTTGACCAACCTCTAACCCATCACCTCTGTCCTTTTTACTCTTCATTTCCTAACTGACTCATTTTCTTCACAGCATTAATCATAATCTAAAATTATATAATTGTTTGTTTACAATTATCCTTCTTCCCCACTAGACTGTAAAGCTGTTTATAATGATAGGCAATTTTTTGATTGTTGAATTTCTGTGCCAGACACATAGTGACCTCAAGAAAATATTGCTGAATGAATGAATGGCTACAATCTATGGCAGTGTTTCTCAACCTAAAATCTAAATATATATTCATGAATTTTCTGTAAATATGGTACAAGATTTTTTTTTAATTTCATATTGTCATTTTAATGTCAATCTAAAAAAAAAAAAGCAACATTATTTATGATTATCTAGATGAGCACCTTAAAGCATAAAGTGTTAGGACCTGTGTTCTCATTGAGTTTAGGATTTTGCTTGTATCAGATGAAAGTCAAAGGATACCATGGAAAACTGTATACATAAAGGTGTAAAGATGAGAGGGTTGAGCCAGCACCTGTCACACAGTAGTCCAGGCAAGCCAAATCCAAAAGAAACAGAACTGAACTGTCAAGACCCATTCCTGTTAGTAATTTATTAGCATGTTACAATATTAAGATATTGCACAAAACATATACATACATATACTTATGGCTCTGTGGGTTAATGCACCAGACTGCAAAGCCGTTTGAACTGCAAGGTCGGTGGTTCAAGCTCACCTGCTGCTCCTTGGAAACCCTATACAGGATCGCTATGGGTCGGAATCAACTTGACGGCACTTAACAACAACATATTTCAACAATTTATTGTTGTTGTTAATACCGTGGAGTCGGTTCCGACTCATAGTGACCCTGTACAGGGTTTCCGAGGCTGTAAATCTTTATGGGAGAAGAGAGCCTCATCTTTCTCTTGCGAAACAGCTGCTAGTTTAGAACTACCGACCTTGAGGTTAGCAGCCCAATTTGTAACCACTATGCTACCAGAGCTCCTTAGTTCTAAGTAAATTATAAATAAATAATAGAAATTTTTATTTTTGGTTCCCAGAAATAATTACATTAAACAAAACCAAACCCACTACCATCGGTCAATCCTAAATCATAGTGACCCTCTAGAACCAGGTGGGGTTGCTCCATAGGGTTTCCAAGTCTGAATCTTTATGGAACCACACGGTGTCATCTTTCTCCTGAAGAGTGGCTGGTGGGTTTCAACCATCACTCTTATATTTAGCAGTCCAGCTCTTAATTCGCTGTGCCACCACGATTCCTCAATAATTATATTGTTGTTACTGTTGTTAAGTATTGGTTCTGATGCATAGCAACCCTGTATAGGGTTTCTAAGGAGCATCTGGTGAGTTTGAATTGACAACCCTGAGGTTCAAAGATATTATTTAATTCAGATTTCAGATATACAAACTTGCTAACTTTATATTAAATAGGACAGCTTTAGGTAGTTATCAAATAATGCTCAATTAAAATTGGATTCCAGGATTTCTTAGTGCCTGAGTTTTTATTAAATATAAGTTCTGATTATCTCAAAATAGCAGCAAAAGACCTGAAAGTTAACAGTACAATATATTTGCATAAAAAAACTCCCTGGATGATGCCAATAGTTATGCTCAACAGCTAACTGAATATAGGTTAAGTCCACCCAGAATTGACTTGGACGAAGGGCCTGGTAGTTTACTTTTGGGAAATCAGCCATTGAAAACCCTGTGGAACACAGTTCACTCAGATACACATGGGGTTGCCATGAGTCAGAAATGGTGATATTGACTTCCCAGCTGCATCAATTTTATTAAAGTAAAAATACAGAAACACATTTAATGTAGTAGTAGATCAGAAACTCAATATTAATGTTAAACCTAACATATTACAATTAACATTGTTCAGATTAACATTAATCTAAGTGGCTGGAGCCAAATAACCAATGTTGTTATAGTGGAAGAATGATTAGCCCTGTTGTTGAGTTACCTTTATTTTTTTTCTTCTTTTTTCTTTCTCTTCTATTAGAACCTTTCTCTTCTATGAAAGAAAATGAAGTTTAGGAGTTAAAAAGAAATGAAGCATTTGTTCTTTGTTCATTCCAGTATTTTCTAGGTCAAATCAATAATTTTACATTTCTATAGATGAGCCCAACCCTTCTCTCTGTAGCTGTTTAGTTCTGTCTTCTAAATACAGTCTAATTTTGTCTACTATGACATCACACAGAAAGTCAGAACAAGAAATAACTGACATGTTTTTCATATTTATATTTGCATAAGACAAATTTTTATAGGTGAGAGAAGAGCAAAAGTAGAAGCCAGCATGCTTTTTTAAAATCTTGTGGATCGTTTGTATAAATCCTTCCACATTCCTTCCAAGATGTGAGTGCATCTTAATAATTATGTATAGAATTTAAAGGTAACACTGAATGGTTTAAAATTAGGAAAGGTGTGTGCCAGGGTTGTTTTGGTTTTTATTTTCCACCATACTTATTTAATCTGTATGTTGAGCAAGTAACCCTAGAAACTGGATTATATGAAGAAGAATGTGGCATCAGGATTGGAGGAAAACTAACTAACAACCTGCAATATGCATATGATACAACCTTGTTTGCTGAAAGCAAAAAGGATTTTTAAATACTTACTAATGAAGATCAAAGACCACACTCTTCGGTACGGGTTGCACTTCAATGTAAAGAAAACAAAAATCCTCACCAGTAGACTAATAACTAACATCACAGTAAATGGAGAAAAGATTGAATTTGTCAAAGACTTCCTTTTGCTCAGATCAACCATTTGCACTCAAGGAAGCAGCAGTCAAGAAATCAAAGGACATATTGCTTTAGGCAAATCTGCTGTACAAGACCCCTTTAAAATTTTCAAGAGCAAAGATGTCAGTTTGCGGACTAAAGAGTGCCTGGCCTAAGCCATGGTATTTTTAATACCTTCATATGCATTTGAAAGTTGGACAAATGAATAAAGAAGACCACAGAAAAAT
>NW_006408554.1:12471499-12472707 GCF_000296735.1 Chrysochloris asiatica | reverse complement strand
ATGTTGATGCGTTCCATTTCATTTTTGACAACTTCCAATTTTCCCAGATTCATACTTCGTACATTCCATGTTCCGATTTTCAATGGATGTTTACAGCTGTTTCTCTTCATTTTGATTTGTGGCCCTTTAGCAAATGAAGGTTCTGTGAGCTTTTCTCTACTTGGAGGAGGCATTTTTTTTTCCCAGTCACATTCTGAGTGCCTTCCCACCTTCCAGTCCTGTATGTGACAGTGTTTCTCTGCTATTCATAGAGTTTTCAGTGACTAGCGATTCAGAAGTAGTTCATAGGTGAACATTAATTTGCCCATATGTGTCCATGAATCCTGTAGATATTAATAGACATTATGGTGATGGAGTGGTGGTATAGGGTGGTCTGTACTGAAATAAATTTAGGTAATTATATGTAAGTCAAGTTAGTTTTCTAGTTTTCCCATTGTAGGACTTCAGAGCCTTTCATATGATAATAACATGTTGAATCTTTCCAAAGAGCCACAATGATGATCCCAGAATTTCTAGGGAGAAAAGGGCTTACTGTCAAGAGTTTGATTAGGATTACCAGGTACGTTGACATATCCTCAAGTTACATTTGCTTGTTTAGCATGTTCTATTTAGATTGTACATCTTGGAGTAAACTGGGGATGGACACTTTGGCACTACTATTGCTGTGTAGCTTTTCCACACTCTTTTGACTACAAAACCATTTGAACCTGTACCAGAGGTGCACTCTGTAAGAAAAGCCAGTACAGGCAAATATTGTCTCTCTTTATCATTTCTTCTTTTACTGTATGTGCTTGAAAAGTTTGTCTTCATCCCTGATGTCAGTTAATGCTTGCCCATATTTTCTGGTAATTAATGTGTTTGTTTTTTATTTTTTTCAATGAATTTTTAAATTCAACTGAAATGTTTTTTGGTATATTATATAAGGGAGAGGTGTGATTTTTAATTTATTGTTCATTTCTTGCTTAATTTTTTTTGCAGAATATCAACAAATAATCTTGTGTTAAAGTGTTTTTGTTTTCAGGCACAGTACCCCTCAGATTAAAATTTACCGATAAATCCAGTGTCTTCTTCTGTTAAATTAAAATGATAATTACACTGTGTGGTGATCTGCTTGTTTGTCTTAGTCTGGAAGCTCTACTGAAACCTGTCCAGCATGGTTGATTCTGCTGGTATTTAAAATACCAGTGGCATAGCTCCTAGCATTATAG
>NW_006408554.1:12462723-12471399 GCF_000296735.1 Chrysochloris asiatica | reverse complement strand
ATATGTATATATAGAGAGAGAGAGAGAGAAAGAATTTGGGTGAGCAAATCCGTTTTCCATTTAACAATTCATACACATTTTGTTTCATGTCATTGATTGTAATCCTTACAATGTAACATCACTTCTCCCACTACTTCCTTGTGTTTCCTGTTTCCATTCCTCCTTTTTCCCTAACGCTTCTTGCCTTCTGTACTTTGTCCTTGGGCACATGCTGCCTTTTTGATCTCAAATGATGGATTCATCTAAGGAATGCATACTTCCCTACTAATATTGTTCTTCTCAAAGACCAATCTATTGTTTAGCTGAAAATTGAGCTATGGGGATGAGTTTAGTTCCAGGCTTGAAGGGTGACTAAGGGTCACAGTTTCAGAATTCCATCAATCTCTATCCAACCAGTAAACTGGTCTTTTTTATGATTTTGAGTTGTGTTCCCTGATTTTTCTCCCACTGTGTTCAGGACTTCCTAATATGATCCTTTTCAGAATGGTTGGTAGTGGTAGCTATACACCAACTAACTCTTCTGGTCTCAGGGTCATGAAAGCTGTGATTTATGTGGTCCGTTAGTCATTGAACATTATGAATATTTCTATATGTCTTCAGTTATCTTCATTCTTCTTTGCTCCAGACAGGGAGAGATCAATAATTATACCTTAGGTGGCCACTAACAAGCTTTTAAGATCTTAGTAGCTACTCTGGTTGTCTTTGTGAGCTGTATTATGCCATTATGTTCCTCAAGATTATGGTCCTGAGTCCCCAGGCCCAGCAACTCATTTCTTGAAGGTGTTTGGGAATGACGAAGAAGTTTTTATAACTTTGCTCCTTTGTATGTTGTACTATATTCATGGGTGTATTTGCAATATAGGTAAATACATATGTAAAAATATCCTCTGTCAAACCTATATATATTTGTGAATATAGCCCCACTCCCCTTCCCACATCTAATCACCTTCCATGTCTGTCTATGCATCCATTCATAGAGTATTGTTATTGCCAGATTATGCATATAATCATAGTTACCTCTCTTGTTTTTAATGCTTGTACTCCTTCCAGTGATCTGTTTTGCCTTCATCATTTTTAGCTGACTTCTCTCTTGCTTTATGTTACTTTCCCTTTTCCCAAAATTAATATGTGTCTGTTGGTGTGGCGTTATGGATTATGCACTGGAAAGCAAGGTCGTTTGAAATGCATAGTCAGTGGTTCAAACTCACCAGCCATTCCTCAGAAACACTATACAGAATTGCTGAGAGTTAGAACCAACTCCACAGCACTTGACAGCAACAACAACTCTCTCTTTAGTGGTTCACCCTCTCTTCCCCTCCCACCCTTGGCAACTTCAAAGAGTATATCTTTTCCTGTAAAAACCTTTTATTGACTTCTTATAAAAGTGGTTCCCCTTTTTTTTAATTTAATGTTTTATTGTGAAGTATGTGATAGTTTACATGGGAGAACATTAGTTTTACATTCATCCTATCATATATCATTTCATTGCCATGGGTACAATCCCCTCCATGCCTCATCAACCAACCAAAGAGTATACCCTATAAGCTTGCCCCCGCCCCCATCATCAGCACACAGCCCCTTCTCCTCTGGGTCTAAAGTCCCCAGCTGCTCCATCTCTCCATGTCTTCATTTCTGCCTCCGTCTCAGGCATCACTGCTTTTCTGGGTAGGGTCTGGCTCTCCGCTCTTCTCCCTTGATGTTCCCAGGGACCTCTGTTCCTAGAATGAAAAGTTAATCGCTCTCCTCCTTGCTACAAAACGTCTACCTTTACATTTCCAACCCTCACAATCAGTTCTGATAACAATTATTCACTATTGTATCACAAGAGACCTATCCACTTTTCATTTCATCAGGCCCTCCTAAACAGATTTGATACTACTCAGTGGAGATTCTACCTTCCTCCATACCCCCTCTCTGGATCTAGGTTCCCTCTTGAAAGCTAGTGATCCAGTCACTTCTTGGCTTTGTAGCCCCCCCATTTTGGGTAGCCAGTGTCCAAGTTGCCCATCCCTGTCTTCTCCATGTGTGGAGGGAGTGGGAATGATCCTTTGCTGTAAAGGTTTGTTCCCTCTTTTGAGCTTCTGCATCCATAGGTGTAGGTCAATTTCATCAGATTGTATCAGACTACTCTTTTTTCCCTCTTCTTTCTTCTTCTAGTTGAACTCTGATCATCCAGTCATTGAAGCCAAGTCAAGTGGGTATTATCTGCAAGTGTGGATGTTCTTGTGCATATGCCCTCTCTTCTTATCAGCTGGAGGCTTCACTCTCCACTCTAGTCCTCTGTGGCTATGTCACTGACTCTGGGACAACGAGTCCCCAGGTCTTGCCACACTGCTGGCCAACCAGATCTCCATCCAGGTTCACAGGTGTCTATTGAATGTTGTAGGGCTTAGCTTGCAGCTTCATTGCTGTTTTTCCCTCACCTCCCCTTATCGCTCACGAACGTGGTCACCAATCAGAGCGTGTATTCCCATTGAGTCTTAGTCTTGGAAAGAAAAGTCATTCCCTTTTATGATTGACTCATTTCATTCAACATAATGTACTCAGGTTCACCCATGCTATGAGATGTTTTGCAGATTCACCGTTATTCTTTAACATTGCGTAGTATTCCATTGTGTGTGTATGTGTCATAGTTTATTCATCCGTTGATGGGCATTTAAATTGTTTACATATTTTTGCTGTTGTGAGTAGTGCTGTGATGGATGTTGTTGTTGTTGCTAAGTGCCATCAAGCCAGTTCTGACTCATAGTGACCCTGTATAGTTTCCAAGGAGCAGCTGGTAGGTTTGAACTGCCAGCCTTGTGGTTAGCAGCCCAATGCTTTATCCTACAGCACCATACCAGATTTTACATTTAGGTCTTTGATCCATCTTGAGTTCATTTGTGTATACAATTGAAACATGGGTTCTGTTTCATTCTTCTGCAAATGGATATCCAGCACCATTTGTCAAAGAGATTATCTCTTCTTCATGTGATGAGTTTTGACCCTTTGTGAAAGATCAGCTGTCGTATGTGGATGGATATACTTCTGGGTTCAGAGTTCCAATTTTTGTATATTTGATTTCTCAGTTTGGGGGGAAGTGTGTTCAAACCTCCATTGATTGTGGTTTTGTAAATTTTCACATTCAGTCTCACAATTTCTAGTTCCTGCTGTGGGGTGAGAGATCCTGGCCAGTTGTCTGGATCCTCTCCCTATTTCTGGGCTGTGTTCCCTCACACACCAGAAAACTAAGAAATCAGGGGCTCGCTGAACAGAAAAGAGAAATGGGTGTTAATGAATTAAAACGCACCAAGAATTACACGAATGTTGACATCTCCCTTTGTGCACAGTTTTACTCTATAGCCTAATCACCTCTTGGTGTGCTCTTAAATTTTTCTCTACTGCTTCTTCTGGAGTCCTGGTGTGGCACTGTAAGATAAGCACTCAACCTTAAGGCTGGTTTGAACTGCAAGGTCGGCAATTGAAACTCACCAGCCGCTCCTTGGAAACCCTACACAGAGTTGCTATGATTTGAAACCTACTCAGTGGCACTTAGATACAACAACAACAACAACTGCATTTTCTAATTTCCTTCAACACTAATTCCTCTGAAATTTAAGCCAACATTTTGGGTAACAGTCACCAAGTTCCTTGTTTTCAATATTTCAAAATTCAATGTTAGTATTCATATAATATTTATGGGACCAAAAACTTGATAAGCACTGTTTCTTTACTGATTCAATGTGTAGTTATTGAGCACATAGCATGGTATAGGCTCTGCACTAGTGTTGGCTTGGAAAATGGTAAACAAAATACATAGACATACATGTGGAGACTCGTGAAAGAAATGTCATCGTTGTTAGGTGCTGTCAGTTCCAACTCACAGCGACCATATGTACAACAGAACAAAACACCACCAAGTCCTGTACCATCCCCACAATTGCTGCCACACTTGAACCCATTGTTGCTGCCACTGTGCCAATCCATCTCTTTAGGTCTCTCTCTTTTATGCCATCCCTCCACTTTACCAACCATGATGTTCTTCTCCAGGGACTGGTTCCTCCTGATAACATGTTTGAAGTATGAGAGACAGAGTCTGACCATCTTGACTTCTATTGAGCATTCTGACTGTATTCCCTCCTACACAGATTTGTTTGTTCTTCTGGTAGTCCATGTCACCTTTAATATTCTTCTTCAACACCATAACTCAAGTGCATGAATTCTTCTATGATCGTCCTTATTTATTGTCCAACATAAATTGTGAAAAGATTGCTGTTAGCTGTCATTGAGTTGACCCCTGACTCCTGGTTACCCCATGCTCCTCATGCGATACTGCCCAGTCCTGCTCTCTCTCTATGACCAGTTACACATCAAACTGTTGTGGTCCATAGGGTTCTCATTGGCTGATTTTTGCAAGTAGAGTATCAGACCTTCCTTCCTAGGTCCACTGCTGAAACCTATTCAGTGTAACAGCAATACACAAACCTCCACGACAGACAGGGAGTGGCTGCACTGGAATCTAACCTAGTTCTCTCAGTGGGCAAGGGGGGAAATAATGGGTGGAAGATCTGCTGTGAGGAAGTACTGGAGGAGGATGTCCCAAGAGGAATAAGAGGAAGGTCCTGGGTCAGGACAGACTTCGGCCACTGAAATGATAAAAGAAGCCAGAGAGACTGGAGCTCAGTGAAGGCAGTCAGAGCAGTGACTGGAGAGACAGATTGGGCTAGCTCATGCAAAACTGTGTGAGCTATGCTAGAGCTCTGCTTTTATTCCACAAATTAGAAACGATTAAATAATGTAAAACTGAGTGAGATGACTTTACATCTAACTCTAGCTGCTAGGTTGAGAAAAACTAGAAAAGCAAGGAAGCAGAGATGCAGTCTTGAAGAGGGCAGTTTGGGCAAACTGGAGGTTGGTGCTGACCTCAGAGTATGCTTTCCCTCTTGTCAAGGAGGTCACTAAAGCACAAATGAAACAAAGACATAAAGGAACTTCATCTGTAAAAATTATTTGTGATGATCATGATGAATATCATAGATTATTCGTAAGTCTGGGAATCCATGATCCTCCACAGCCCTTTATTTAAATTTTGTGTATTTTTTATTTGGAAAAATTGAAACTTACATGGAAATAGAGAATAGTACAATAAACTCCCACTACTTCATTTTCTTTTGTTTTTAAATTTTTGTTGTGAATTATGTGATAGTTTACATGGGACAATATTAGCTTTACATACATCCTATCCTACATCATTTCATTGCCATGGGTACAATCCCTTCCATGCATCATGAACCAACCAGAGGGTACAACCTGCAAGCCTGCTCCCCAGCCACCAGCACACAGACCCCTCCCTCCTTGAATCCAGAGTCCCCAGCCGCTCATCATTTCTGCCTCCATCTCTGATGTCACTGCTTTTCTAGGTAGGGTCCCACACTCCATTCCTGTCCCTTGATGGTCCCAGGGCCCTCTGCTATTGACTGTAAAATCAGCCACTCCCCTCCTTTTGTTACAAAATGTCTACCTTTACATTTTCAACTCTCCCAGTAAGTCCTGATAGAAATTATTCACTATTGTACCACAAGAGTATTATCCCCATCTCCTTTCATCAGCCTCATCCAGGCGGATTGGAAACCACTCAGTGTAAATTCTATCTCCCTCCACCTCCCACACTCTCTGGAACTAGGTTCCCTTTTGAAAGCTTGTATGCCAGTCATTTCTTGCCTTTGTAGCGCTCCCCTCACCCCTTTTTGGGTAGCCAATGGCTAAGTTGCCCATCTCTGTCAATCCTGCTTACCGAGGGGGTGGGAATGATCCTCATTGTAAAACATTTGTTCCCTCTTTTGAGCTACTACATCCATAAGTATAGGTGAAGTTCATCAAACTGTAGCAGATTACTCTTATTTTTCCTCTCTCTTCTTTCTTTTTCAAGTCAAGTTCTGATCATCCAGCCATTGAAACCAGATCAAGTGGGTACTATCTGCAGGCATGGGTGTTCTTGTGCATCTCCCCTCACTTCATATCAGCTGGATGTTTCACTTTCCACTCTAGTCCTCTGTGGCCATGTCGCTGTCTCTGGGACCAGAAGTCCCAGGTCTTGCCATACTGCTGGCCAACCAGGTCTCCACCCGGGTTCACAGGAGTCTATTGAACATGATTGGACTTAGCTCACAACTTCATTGCTGTTTTTACCCCACTTCCCCTTATCAGTGACCAACGTGATCACCAGCCAGACCACATGCCTGCTTGTGTTTTCCCCTTGAGTCTTAGTCTTGGAAGGGGGTTTTCCCTGAGGGGACCCAACCACTTGCCTTGATGGCTTCCAGGCAAACAACTTGTTTGGACTGCCGTTATTGTTTTTTATTTTTCCTGCCAGTCTTTCTTTCAAGAAATATCTTCTGTTCTAGCCACTCCAGGCTGGTCTGCTTGTCCTTTCAAGTGCACATTTCCCACCTCAGAAGATTCTGGATGGGGTTCAGAATTCCACCTATAATTTTATACAATGCACAGGCTCTGCAGGAAGCCTCCTTCACTGGGCAAATTGTAGCCCCAAGTTAGGTATTCCAATCAGTTATGGTATGGCACTGTGGGCTAATGCGTCAGACTGCAAAGTCGTTTGAACTGCAAGGTTGGTGGTTCAAGCTCACCAGTTGCTCCTTGGAAACCCTATACAGAGTCGCTATGGGTCAGAATCGACTAGACGGCACTTAACAACAACAACAACAATCAGTTCTAGGCCGAAGACGGACTTACAAACTTTCTATGGTGATATTTCTGGCTACTCCTTGCTCTTCCCCTCAAGTGTCTATTTTACAATAATAGGCAAGGGAAACCAGATTCAAAAGACAGCCAAGCATCTTAACATTATTTCCCCTCTTTTACCCATTCAAACCATGCCTCAATATCTGTATCCTAGAACTCTGTTGTTCCAAGGTTGTGCATACATCATTATTTACCTCTGTCCCACTTAGTCCATGCAAACCTGCCTAACTGTTCTCCCATCTGCCTTGTTGTTCTATTCCCCTCCTTCTTCTTGTGTATTGTACCCCCACCCCCAGCACTCAAGCTATCCTGTGTCTATTCCCTACCCTGTGCTCACCTTATCCTCCCTCCCTTCAACTCACCCCATACATCCCGGTAACCAGCAAATAATTTTTTTTGCCCTTTTAGTGTGAGTTCTTCTTCTTAATCTTTTACTATAATGGTCCTGTGCAGTATTTCTCCTTTTGTGGTTTACTAATTTCACTCAGCATAATGTCCTAAGGTTCACCACAGTTTGTTTATCCATTCTTCCATTGATGGGCACTTAGGCTATCTCTATCTTTTTGCTATTGTAAGTAATGCTGCTATGAACGTTGTTGTGCATATAGCTGCTCGTGTTATGGATCATATTTTCTTGTGGGTAAATAACAAGTAGAGGACTTGCTGGATCATAAGGTATTTCTATTTCCAAACTTCTGAGGAAGTGCCATATTGCTTTCCAGAGTGGTTGGACAATTTTACAACCCCACAAGCAATATAGAAGCATCCCAGTCTCTCTGCATCCTCACCAGCATTTATTGTCCTCTACTTTTTGATCTTTGCTGTTATTGCTGGTGTGAGATGATATCTCATTGTTGTTTTGATTTGCAGCTCTCTAATGGCTAGTGATAGTGAACATTTCTTCATATGGTTGCTGGCTGCCAGGATCTCCTCCTTGGTGAAGTGTCTGTTCATGTCCTGTGCCCATTTTTTAATTGAGTTATTTGTCTTTTTCTTGTAGCAGTGTTGTAGTTTCCTACATATTTTAAAAATTTATCCTTTCACTGATGTGTTGTTGTAAAAGATTTATTCCCATTCTGTGGGCTCCCTTTTTATTGTTTTGGTGATGTCTTTAAATACACATAAGTTTTTAATTTTTAGTATGTCCCAATAATATATTTTTTCTACTTTTGTTTGTGTAATTTTCAAAATGTTTGGTAGTCTGTGTATGCCTTGTAATAGAGCCCTTTCATTTGTCCCTATTTTTTCATTGATGGCCTTTATAATACTGGAATTCACATTTAAGTCTTTAATCCATGCTGAGTTGGTTTTTGTGTAACGCATGAGGTAAAGTTCTTGTTTCAATCTTTTGCATATCCCTTTCCAGTTCTTCCAGCATCATCTGTTGAAGAGACTATCTCCTCCCCATGCAATATACTTAGGCACTTTGTAGAAAATCAGTTGGCTGTATGTGGATAGTTAGTTTCTGGATTCTCGATTCTGTTCCATTTACCAATGCATTTTTCATTGTACCAGTGCCAAGCTGTTTTGGCCAGTGTAGCCATTTAGTAAATTTGGAAATCAGGAAGTGAGAGGTTTCCAACCTTATTCTTCTTCTTAAGCAGTGCTTTGCTTATCCTGGGTCTCTTTCCTTTCCATATAAAGTTTTTTTCCATTTATTTGAAAAATGTTGTTGTAATCTGGATTGGAATTGCATTATATGTGTAAATTGCTTTGGGCACTATTGACATTTTCATGATGTTAAAGTCTTCATATCCAGGAGCATGGTATATTCTTCTACTTTTTAAAGTCTTTTTTGGTTTCTTGTAGTAGTGTTTTATAGTTTTCTTTGTATAGGTCCTTTGTTTCTCTGACTACATTTATTCCTAGATGCTTTATCCTTTGGGTGGTTATTGTAAATGGTATTGCTTTCCTAATGTCCTTTTCAGCGCTGTCATT
>NW_006408554.1:12459291-12460863 GCF_000296735.1 Chrysochloris asiatica | reverse complement strand
TCTGTACACATCTATGAAGTCCAGTTGGTTGATTGTGTTGTTTAGTTCATCTGTGTCTTTGTTGAGTTTCTTTCTGGTTGTTCTATCCATTTTCAATAGTGGTGTTTTAAAACCACCCACTGTTATTGTAGATTGGTCTATTTCTTTATTCAAATCTATTAGAGTTTGCTTTATATGTTTTGGAGCGCTTTCATTGGAGCATAGATATTTATTATGGTTAATGCCTTCAGGTTCAATTGTCCCTTTAAACATGAGATAATTTCCATCTTTATCTATTATGCTGGTTTTTGCCTTAAAGGTTATTTTAACTGAGATTAGTATTGCCACTCCTGCTCATTTTTTATTGCAATTTGCTTGATATATTTTTTTCCATCCTTTGACTTTTAGTCTATTTTTGTCTGTGTGTAAGGTGTCTCTTGCAGACAGCATATTGAAGGATCTTGTTTTCTTATCCATTCTGTCACTGTCTCTTCACTTGTGCATTTAATCCATTTATAATCAGTGTAATTATCGATAGGTATTAATTAATTACTGCCATTATGGGTTTTTTTTTCTGGTGTTGTTGCTTTCTTTGTTCTGGATATCTTCCTGTGCTGAGTTCATGCTTTTTGTGTTCTTTCTTATCAGTTTCCTCATAGTTTTAATGTTTCCATGTTCTTCATGGAATTTCATTTTCTTGGTATGTTGTGAAGTATTCTTTTTCTTTGAGGTTACCTTATAGTCCATTAACTTTCCCCTCTATTTAATACAGTCTATTTTATCCTTTAATCTACCTGACCTTCTTACCACCTGGGTCTCTGTTCCTATATGTTTACCTTCTTTCACATTGTAATTGTTTTGATCATAGACTGACCTCCCAGATCTTCTGAATTTATTCTTAAAGTTTTATTATGTTCTCGACTCTTCCATTTGTCAATTGAGTTCTGGGTGGTGCTGCCACGTATATCAATCTCTGTTTGTTGTCTGTTCTTGTTGGTTCTCAGTCCACAGAACTCCCTTTAGGATGTTTTTCATCGCAGGGTTGGCTTTGACAAAATCCCTTAGCGTCTATTTATCCTGGAATGTTTTGATTATACCTTTGTATTTGATTGACAGCTTTGATGAATAAAGGATTCTTGGTTGACAGTTTTTTTATTTCAGGGTTTTATATATGTCTCTCCATTGCCTTCTTGCCTGCATAGTTTCTGCTGAGAGATCTGAGTTTAATCTGATTTGCTTGCTTTTGTATATTACACTTCTCTTTTCCCTAGCTGCTTTCAGGATTCTGTCCTTATTTTTCATTTTGGAGACCTTGATTATTATATGTCTTGGTGATTTTCTTTTTGGGTCTATCCTTCCTGGGTTCATTGAGCTTCTTGAATGCTTATCTTTTTTCTTTTCAGGATGTTAGGGAAATTTTCTTCCAGTAGCTCTTCAACTATCTCTTCTGTGGACTTGTGTGATTCTTCCTTTTCCAGAATGCTGATAATTCTTAAGTTATTTCTCTTCATGTTGTCCAGCATGAATCTTAGACTTTCTTCAGCTTTTTTATCCTTTTTTATGCTTGCTATTCTATCTTAGTAATATTGAGAG
>NW_006408554.1:12448845-12458737 GCF_000296735.1 Chrysochloris asiatica | reverse complement strand
CAGTTGGTATTGGTTCTTGCCTGGACTGTGGGGTTTGATAGGGTGTGATTGTAGCTTGACTATATGACAGCAATTGCTGTCTCTTTGGGTAATATACGTAGAGAAAGAGTCCCCAAAGGTAAAGAGGGGACCAAAAAACAAAACTGCAACAGCAAAAAACAAAACAGAAAACCAGATTGAATACTGTAGTCTATAGTCTATAATCACAGAAAAGAGAGAAGAGAGGGGGGAAAAAATGTAGCCTAATATGAGTTGACCTTCATATCCTTTTATCAGCTTCTTGCCTTCAACGCCTCCTGAGAAATTTCAAGATGCCACTATTGGTTGTTATGGTGTAACTCCGGATTTAATTTTCAGCCTGTTTTGTTTTTAGATTGTCTCTACAACCCCACAACCCCCATTCTGCCCTTTTCCCTAGTGATAAAAGTTCAGGGCTGGCTGTGGCCCTTTTGCACTGCCATATGGTTTCAAGTGGGGTCCCTTTAATTGTTGAGTATCTGTGCATATGCATAGTAGAACCCTCAGTGGGTGGGTGGGTGGTGTCCACTCACTCAGGCACCCCCTCTAATCACCAGAATGGAGGTGCGCAGACAGCAAGAGGCCAATGAAGATACAAAAAAAAAAAAAAAGGAAAGTCCACACCTTTATCTCCAAGGTTGTGACAGGTGTCAATCTGTGGCAGCTCTGATCCTTCTCCCTCTTGGTCTCACCCCAAATGACTGCTCCTGGCCACTGAGCCTGGCAGGTTTGAAAGTACTAGATTTCTTGCTTCCACTACAAATTCCACTGGCTATAAGCCTTCAAACTTTAAAAAATATTCCTTTATGTGTGGTTCAGAGTTTTGGAACTGTTCCCTAAACCTGCTTTATCTAGTATTCTGTTTTATTGCTGATGGAGATCCTCATTGCATTTCTACCCTATCTGCCAGAAAGCTCTACCCTCCACTCCCTATACTTTGATCTAATAATTATTAAGAGTTTGCCAGCATCTTCTACTTTATCTGCTTCTATTGCTGAGATATTTAAAAATAAATACCCAGAGACTTCCAGAAAGATGGTAGACTAGTGAGACCCACTACACAGACACTCTACAGCAAAGAAACAAGAGACAAATGAAAATAGACACTGATGAAAATTCTAGCACCCTGAACTTCAGAAGAAAGGTTAGAGAGGTGGGTGGAGTGTTTGCTGGGAGAAGAGGCTGAGCAGGGATGACAAAAGGGAGACTAACTGGTGAACAGCTGGCCAGATGTGGCTTGACCATCTTGTGAGCAGTTTTGGCAATGGAGGGAGGCCTGGCACAGCAGATTCATACAGTCAACAGAACAGGTGTGACTTCTTCTTTATGCCCAGGTTCCCTGCTGACCAGAAGTATGGCCAGTTCCCACCCTAATCCACCCCCAGTGCAGACCCTGCTCACCAGGAGTCAGAGCCATGTGGTAGGAAGCCATGACAGCATGAGGTGGGAGATGGCTGTGCTGCTTTGGTATACCACTTTTGTGCCTACAAACCCCTCAGAGCCACTAGACCAGCATTTAACCAGCCATCCTGCCCCCAGCTTCCCTGTGGTCCTAACAGACAATGAAACTAGCCCCATCAAGTGTCACCAAGAATTAAGTCCAATTGAGTGCCCTGAACATAGATAACACCAAGGCCAGTAGGAACTCCATCTAGGACCAGAAACTCTGCTGTCACATCCCTTTCACAACTACCTTTTGAGCACCCCAGAGATCTCTCCCCTCCAGGTATAACAACTGCACTGTCTGTTTTTATAAATATGACAACTTCACATGCCCCAGAGACAAAAGGCAATTTTAGCTAACAGGAAGAAATGAGAGAATGACTCAAAGAAATTAACAAGTTGCCGAGCCAGAAGACTTTACTGGGCAGGAAGAGACAATAGAAATGGAACTGAGAGAGAGTTCAGAAGAATGATAATTAGGTACCTTCAAGGGATCAAGGAAAGCAAGGAGAATTCAGGAAAACATAAGAACAAACAGACAAAATCAATTCAAATTTTGAAACAATGCAAAACCTGCAATTAGAGTTCTAGAAGGTTAATGCTGGGATCTCAGAGATGGATGTACATTGGACGACCAAAGGAATGGATGTAAAGCAATGGAAGCTCAAATTGGTGAGGTTGAGGAGAAATCTATCAGTGCTAGTGTGCTAGAAGAACAACCAGAGAGGAGAATAAGAAGATCTGAAGGGGGCCTAGGAATTATATGGGAGACCATGGGAGGAGCAATTGCAAATGGTCGGAATTCCAGAACAGGAATAGACAATTACAGAGAAAATTATCAAAGAGTTGTTAGAAGTGAACTTCCCTAATATCATGGAAGACAAGAGGATGGGCATGCAGGAAGCTGAATGAACTCCAAACAGGATGGATTCCAGGGGCAAATCACCAAGACATGGCATGATCAGATTTTCCAGGATTGAGGACAGGCAGAGAAGCCTGGGAACAATTTGGGAAAGATGGGAAGTTGCCTACAAAGGAGAATGGATAGGACTGAACTCTGATTTCTTGATGGAGACCATGCGGGCAAGAGGGCAATGGAGTGACATGTACAAAACTCTAAAAGAGGGAGATTGCCAACCAGGAATCATATGCCCAGCAAAGCTGTCCCTCAGATACTATGGTGAAATTTCCTGATGAACAGAAATTAAAGGAATTTGTAATGAAGATCAACTTAGCAAAAAGTTCGAAAGGGTGTTCTTTGGACTGAGAACCAACAACAGACAACAAACTGAGATCACCCTGCATGACAACACCACCCAGAACTCAATCCAGATATGCAAATATTTAAAGTATAGCAAACCTGCAGGACTGGAAATAGGGAACTAGAGATGTCAGTGTATAGTGTGATCAACTGCAAAGTGACCGGAGGGAATAGTGTAGACCCAGAGCTTCCAGGTGGCAAGGAGGCCAAGTTGATTTCAAGATAAAAAGACTGTTTTAAGCAAGGAAAGAAGTGGTAGATTGCAGGATGACCTCAAGGAAAAATAATACACTTGCCATCAAAATTTTAAAAAGAGGAAAATCAGATAGATTTAATAAACATTAACACAACAAAAATGAAAATGACAGGAAGACTCACAAATAAAATGAACTCAGAATAGAAAATTGTATGGAGAAAGGAGTCTGGCAGCACCACAGAAACATACACAGAGAAATGACAACAATCAATTCATACCTATTGATTGCACTGAATGTAGATAGCTTGAATGTACCAGTCAAGGGACACAGAGAGCATGGTGGATGGTAAAGTGGGACCCTTCACTATACTGTCACAAGAGACGTATAAAAATATAGAGACAGCCTAAATGCGCATCAACAGAAGAACGGTTAAATGTTGGTACATACACACAATTGTTGTTGTTGTTAAGTGCTGTCGAGTTGGTTCCGACCCATAGCGACCCTGAACAGGGTTTCCAAGGCTGTAAATATTTACGGGAGCAGAAAGCCTCCTCTTTCTCCCGCGGGACAGCACACACAATGGAACACTACAAAACATTGAAGAATAATGATGAATCTGCAAAACACCTCACAACATGGTTGAACCTGGAGGATATTATGCTGAGTGAAATGAGTCAATCACTATAGAACAAGCATTGTATAAGACTTGTAAAAAGTTTTAAAAAGATTTTCTTGATAAAAGAAACCATCTATGATGGTTACAGGGACGTGGGGTGTAGGGTGGGGAGGGAGGAAGGAAATTCATGGGCTAGAGGATAGACACATGGTAACGTGAGTGACAGGTCAGGCAATACACAACAAGAGGGAGGTTAGCTGAGGAAAGATGAAGGTAGTGAGAGACACAGGGAGGAATGCAATAGTTGAAGTGAATAGAGGTAAATACTGTTAACTGTTGGTACATGGAAGAATTGCAGCCATGTTGTCAACCAAAGTGTATGGTTTGTTGAATATAAAATTAATCATCTGCTCTGTAAACCTTCACTCAATTCACAATAAAAAGTTTAAAAAAAAAAGAGAGAGAGTTAAAAACTCCAAACATCATAATTTTATCCCTTTATATTTTAAGAACTATCTCTAAAATACAACATTTTCTGTAGGTTAATGCACTGGACTACAAAGTCTGTTTGAACCACAAGGTCAGCAGTTCAAGCTCACCAGTTCCTCCTTGGAAATCCTATACAGGGTCACTATGGGTCAGAACCAACTCGATGATGCCTTAACAACAATAATATATTAGTAACTTGTAATACCAATTTCATAACCAAATTTCCTCTTTTGTCTCAAAAAAGGTCTTTTATGCACAGTTATGGAAACTTCTTGTTAAGTGTCGTCGAGTCGATTCCGACCCATAGCGACCCTATATAGGGTTTCCGAGGAGCAGCTGGTGAACTTGAACCACTGACCTTGCAGTTCAAACAGCTTTGCAGTCTGTCGCATTAACCCACAGCACCACACCAGGACTCCAGAAACTTCTTAGACATAGCCAAACATCTTGTGGAACTGAGTTGCTGGGCTTGACGCCTAAAGACCATCGTCTTTGGGGACATCTAGGTCAATTGGCATAGCACAGTGCAGAAAGCTAATGTTCTACATCCTGGGGTCTTAAAAGCTTGGGGCCAGTCATTTGAGATACAGCTACTGGTTTCTACCTGCCTGGAACAAAGGAGAGTGAAGAAAACCAGATTCTAAGAAGCTATTGGTCCATGGGACCAATGGCCCACACAAACTATAGCCTACAGTAGCCTGAGACCAGAAGAACTAGATGATGCCCAACTACCACTAACAACCGCTCTGATCAGGGTCCCAGGTGTTAAGTTTTGTTGAGTTGGTTCAGGGCAACCCTGTATAGAATTTCTGAGGAACAGCTGGTGAGTTTGAACCACTGACTTTGAGGTTCAAACTGACCTTGCAGTGTAGTGTTTCTCTAGGGTTTACCTTGTGGTCTACTTCTATAGTGCCATACCAGGACTCCAGAGTCCCAGTTAGACTTGGAGAAAAATGTAGAACAATACTCAGATTCATAAAAAATATCAGACTTGATGGATAGAGGCTGAAGGAACACCCAAGACTATCATCCTAAATCACACTTTTAATCTGAAATGGAAGCTACTCCCAGAGGTAACCTTTCAGCCAAATAGTAGACCAGCCTATAAAATAAACACTATCATCCATGAGGAATATTCTTCTTAGAACAATCAGCTGTAGGAGACCAGAAACCAAACAGACAACATTTGCTCAAAAGCAAAGCTAGGAAGGCAAGGAGGGGCAGAGAAACTGGTGGGATGGAAGCACAGATGGTAGGGTAGAAATGGAGAGAGTGCTGACTCATTGCAGAAAAATCACCCATGTCATGGAATAATTTTGTATGAATCATTGAATGAGAAACTAATTTGCTGTGTAAAACTTTTACCTAAAATACTATAATGTTCATGTACAAAAAATGTCCTTTTGCAATTGGTTCAAATCAAAATCTAAATAAAATTCACACAATGCATTTAATTTTAGATCTTTCAAGTGTCTTGATCTAGGGTTCTACTTTCTCTCTTTTATTTTTTGTCTTTTTTGCTCTCCCTTCTTTCCTTCCTTTCTTTTAAAGAAACTGGATCATTGCTTATGAAATGTCTCAATATTTCATAACAAAACTATACATTTAAAAAAATCAGAACAAGGGGTTTGAAGCTTCACTTTAAATTTCTGTTAAGTCAGAGACCATCTCTCTGGAATGTTCTTTGAAGTCTCTGGCATACAACCCAGACCAATGACCCATAAAAGCCACACTTGGTTGCATGTTTAATAAGAGTGCTTGTTTAATGTTTCCATTTTATCATTCAGTCTTCTCGGGTTCTTGACCTTCTTACCATGACGTGTCAACTGTTATTCAATTAACAGAATCTGAAAATAACTCACTGTTTCTGAAACATTTTTTGAAAAAAGATATTGCTTCAGCTTGTCTAACTCAGCCTTCTTCACTTCAGACATTAGAAAATTAAAAATAGTTGAAGTGGAGATTGCTTTAGAAAAGACAAGTCTGTTTTCACTTTAAGGATACAAAGAAGAAACAGTGACCTAGTGACCAAATAATACATGTTAATTCACCTCTTTGTTTATCTTCACCAATTAGGATGGTTTTGATTTCTGTTGCCAGTGGAGCAGAATCTTACTACCTGCAGTAAGTAGGTTGTAGTGCAAATTTAAAGTTAAAAGATTTACAAATGGCCATCTAATGTTAATAATTTTTAATTCCTAGTTTGATAACTCAAAGCAAGTGCATGTTTCTAAATTAAGCACAATTCACATTTACAGAAAACCAAGTATTTAATAATATTTATCCTTCACACAAAAAAGGCAGTAGTATCTTTTATTGAATTTGTGCTCATACATTCTCAGCTTGGCCCTGGCTGTTACTTATTAGCTGCATGACATTAGAAAATCATTTAACTTTTTTGAGCTTTAGTTTTCTTATGTAAAATGGACCTACCGCCTTAATTTATGGGGGATTCTGGGCAATAGATTAGGCAATGAGTTTAAAGTGTAGTTTGAGTACTTCTGGGTATGTCCATTGGCTCAAGGCGAGGTACCACTGGAAGGGAAGCCTTTGACAAAGATACATATTAGTTGTTTCTAGATAAATAGGAGAGTTGGGAGCCGGCATGCTTGAATCCTCAATCAGCTATTTACTGTGGTTCATCCATCCCTACCTGATCCCTTTAACAGCTGAGTGGGTAAAGGACCAATTCATTGATATGGGCTAGAACCTCAACGTGGTATCTGGGATGAATTGGGTTACTCAATGGATGCCTTTTCTTCAATCCCCCATTGATAATTGGTGGTGGTTATATACCACCTCTTCAGTTCCAATTCATAGTGACCCTGTTAAGGTTTCCAAGGCTGTAAATCTTTACAGAGCAAAAAGCCTCATCTTTCTCTTGAAAAGTGATTGGTAGATATGAACCACTGACCTTGAAGTTAACAGCCCAACTTGTAATCAATTATGCTACCAGAGCTCCATTGACAGTTAGTCACTCTTTTCTCCTTGTGTTCTCATAGGTGTTTATATTTATCATACCCTGTCTTGTATTTGGAGTCCTGGTGTGGTGCTGTGGGTTAATGTGCTGGTCTGTTTGAACTGCAAGATAGGCAGTTCAAGCTTACCAGCTGCTCCTTAGAAACCCTATAAAGGATAGCTATGGGTTGGAACTGACTTGATGGCTCTTAACAACAACAACAACAGCCTTGTATTTTTGTTGTTGTTAGGTGCCATCAAGTCAGTACCGACTCCTAGCCACCCTATGCACAACAGAACTAAACACTGCCCAGTCCTGGGCCAAGCTCACAATTGTTGCCACTCCTGAGCCCATTGATGCTGCTACTTAGCCAATCCATCTTGCTGGGGGTCTTCCTATTTTTTGCTGACCCTCCACCCTACCAAACATGAAATCCCTCTCCACTGACTGGTCCCTCCTGACAATATGTCTGAGGTATGAGAGACAAAATTGGCCTTCCTGGCCTCCAAGGAGCACTCTGGCTACACTTCTTCCAACACAGATCTGTTGGTTCTTTTGGCAGCCCATGGTACTTTCAATATTCTCCTCCAACACCATATCTCAAAAGCATCAATTCTTCTGCAGTCTTCCATATTCACTGTCCAGCTTTCGCATACATATGAGATTATTGAAAATACCATGGCTTGGGTCATGCACACTTTAGTCCTCAAGCTAACTTCTTTGTATTTACTCATATATAAATATACAGCTTTCACTAAAATATAAATATCTGGAGAACAGATATCACATCTTATTCATCATTTTACCTTCTTCTCCTTATAATGTAGTATAATCATGATAAATATTTATGTAATTGAATTGGTATTGACTGACCAGAAACATTGATATGTCCCCACCATACAGTCTTCAATTAAGAAAGATTTATACATCTAACATAAGAAAAGCTATTTAAATCAAACCAAACCACAATAGATAAATGTTAAGTGCCATATAGAGTTGGTTCCGTAGCAATCTTTCATGGGGTTTCCAAGGAGCTGTTGGTGAGTTCGAATTACCAACCTTGCAGTTCAAGCTGACCTTGAGGTTGAGTGCTTGCCTTATGGCACCACACCAGAACTTGCAGATATTCTAGGAGTCACCACAGAACAGCAGAATCAAGTGTTCATTCATTCATTCACTAGCAAACATTGATTGAGAACCTGCAGTGTGCCAGGCACTGTGCATGAAGAAGTGGAAAGACAGTTTTAGTTGTATTTTGCTGGGAAATATGTTTCAATAATAAAATAATAATGTTATAGGTTACAAAAGTTTTTAAAAGAACGAATTCACAATGTTAAATACAATGACTATAATTTACTGAATAGCAACTGTAACAAGTACTTACTCCACAGGCACTTAACAACAACCCTAAGAATTTAGTCTTTGACCTTGGTTCCTGATAGCTAGATAACCGCTGAAAGCTTTGAATCTCCCCCAAAGAATGAAGTGTCTTTGGTGAGACTTCCTGACTATTCAGGAATGAGTTACCTTTTTTTTTTTTTTTTTCATTACAAAGAATCTTTTACTTTTAAGTGATTACAAGTACATCAATAACAAGTAACAAGTTCTTCTTTTCTAAGATCTAGCAATTTCTATTAAAAGACACTAAAAGCAGCCCAAACTAGACTACAGGTATCCTCCATTTTTCGAGTAAGTTCCTTCTATGCCACTTTGCATTTGCAAACACCTACATTAGTGCCTATTTTCACTTAAAATAAATCCAAAAAGGATTTTTGCTTTTTTTTTTTTTTATTTATTTAAGTAGGGAAAGCAAAACTAGCAGTGTTTTCCAGTCAGCCCTTCCAAGAGATAGTGTGTACCCCAAGCAGCAAAGTGGCACCACCAAGCTCCTACCCTGAGAACCACATTCAGCAGCTTCTTTGCATCAATCCGGTACAGTTTTGAGCTGTAGCAGTGAACACTGCGTGTTTGTGTGATTTTAGGTTTTCTGGGTACGATTTGGTAGACGATTTTTGAGGGGGTCTGGGAAGGCTCAAAAAGTGTTCCCATATAAATTATTAATAATTGCCGCTTTGATTTATGCCATTTCAGCTTGCGAAAGTTTCACAGGAACACTCTACTTTCGGAAAGTGGAGGAAATCTATCTGTATTTACCGTTCTAATCCTTAAACGAAGAATTCTTTTTAAGGCTGGCTGCTGTTCAGACAAATTACAAAATAGCTACTTACTACTTTTTCATTGATAAAGCCCCTGACCTTTAAGAAAACTTTAGGGAAATAAAATATTTAACCCATTTCTTTCTTAAAGAATTTTTTTTTAATCCTAAGTATCTAATAAAGAAAAGTCATATAGCTATATATGTTGCTTCAGCTGAAAAGCATAGGAAAAGTGTATACCCATTAAATGTGTAAGAAATACGAGGTAAAGGGATGAGATCTTTGGATAAGCTCTAGTCTATTCGAAGTACTAGGTTTGCTCCTCTTCAAAAAGTGAAGGAACCTAATATAAATTACAGGAAAATGTACTGCCGTCTCACAAGAATAAAAACTCTAGCTTGGCTAAAGCCTCTTATTCCATGTGGCAGCATCTAAAACGCCAATCCATGGCACAGGTGCCTCCTTCTTCCCTATCCATTTATGCGGTAGTTTTCATGGATTTCTGGTCGGATGTCACAGACGAAGGTCAAGAGGTTATCTAGGACGTCATCCCTGTTCTGCCGGAAGTAGGTCTGGAGGACAGTCATCTTCTCCTGGGTCTCCTTCTCCACTTCAGTGCTGCAGCTCCCATGGGATCCCAGAGCCGCAGCTTCCTTGGCAATTACATTCCAGGAGCTATATTGCATATAAGGAAAAAGATATTTAAAGAAATTACACAATTTGCCTAAAATAACAAAAGCTAGTAAGTGGAGA
>NW_006408554.1:12446927-12448745 GCF_000296735.1 Chrysochloris asiatica | reverse complement strand
CTGTTCAATTTCAGCCTGGGCTTCTTCTTTGGCCTGCTTCAGTCTCCGGTTCTTTCGCTTGCGGGCCTCGGACACCTTCTCCGCAGCGCGCTTCTCCGCTTGCAGTAGCTGCTGAATGCCTTGCGACTGACTGGCCATGGCGACCGTGACTCTCAGGAATGAGTTACCTTTTGAGTGGGTGCTTTCTGACCAGGCCTGGAAGACTGCTGGGTGATATCAACCAACCTCAGGGGAGAGGAGGTCTGAATCAATCTATCATGCTTATGTAATGAGGCCTCAATAAAGGCTCTAGATTTGTAAACTCCACTGTAAACTTGAACAACATTGATGCATGAGGAATGGTAGTGTGACCCTTCTTTTGGTTAAGGAAGCTCCTAGTTGGTTTGTTTCATTTGTTTCCTTTTTATTGTAATAATCAGTAGTCATCATTATAGCATTTTCCATGAGTTCTGTGAGTCATTCTAGCAAATTATCAAACCCAAGGAAATAGCAGGAGCCAGGGGGTCAGAAGTGAGAGAGCTGCAGGCCCAGGACTTAGGGTTGGTATCCTGAGAAGGTAGAAGGAGCCTCCAGATTTGTAGCCAGCAGATCAGAAGTGATGGACAGACTTGGCAGTCTGGTCGACTGTGACTTGTAACTTGTGAAGTCTGACCCAGCTTCAGGTGCTTAAAGTAAGGGAAAGAAGGCTGCATGTGCAGCTGAGGTCAGAACAAACAGGAACAGAATAATAAATGGCTTTGGATTGATAAAATAGTTTGCTAGAAATGGGATGCTTTTTGAAGCGGTAGTTACATGCTGAAGTCTTGGTGTGGCACTGTAGGATAAGCACTCCACCACAAGGTCAGTTTGAACTGCAAGGTCAGCAGCTCAAACCCACCAGTCACTCCTTGGAAACCCTATATAAGGTTGCTATAAGTCGGAGCCTACTGATGATATTTAGCAACAACAACAATTACATTCCAGGAGCTATATTGCATATAAGGAAAAAGATATTTAAAGAAATTACACAATTTGCCTAAAATAACAAAAGCTAGTAAGTGGAGATAGAATTAAACTCATGTCTTTATTAATCATTACTCAATACTGGATCCCCAATGTGACTTCCCAGAAAGTATTAGAAAACCTGTCTGGCAAATTCTAAAAATCACAATGACTTGTAAGTATATAATTCAGAAGTTGAAAATACTCTTTCTGAAGAACAGTGTCATGTTTCCTACTCCAAGAAGCCAGAACCTCCACTCACTACAAATTATCTGGAGTTTTCTTATCCAAGTATATAGTTCTGCAAGTCACTCCATCCAATGCCAGTCATTTTCAGTAGCAAATCCATTATATAATTCTCACTTTAGTATTTCTAATATTGTATCTAAAATAAACAAACAAAAAATGGGGAGAAGAGGCAGATCTTTCTTACCTTCTAGAAGTTCAAGCCAGATTCAGAAGAGGCCATGGAACAAGGGATATCATTGCTTATATCTGATGGATCTTGGCTGAAAGCACAGAATATCAGAAAGATGTTTACCTATGCTTTATTGACTACGCAAAGGCTTTCGATTGTCTGGATCATGGCAAGCTATGGACAACATTGCAAAGTATGAGTATTCCGGAACACTTATTTGTGCTCATGAGGAATCTGTACCTGGACCAAGAAGCAGTTGTTCAAATAGAACATGGAAATATAGAATAGTTTAAAATTAAGAAAGGTGTGCGACAAGGTTGTTTTCTTTCACCCTACTTATTCAACCTGTATGCTGAGCAAATACTCTGAGATGCTGGGTTCTATGAAGACAATCGTGGCATCAGGATTGGAGGAAGACT
>NW_006408554.1:12429115-12439492 GCF_000296735.1 Chrysochloris asiatica | reverse complement strand
TTGTGATTCATAGTGACCTTGTGCAGGGTTTCTGAGGCTGTAAATTTTTACGGGAGTAGAAAGCCTCATCTTTCTCCCACGGAACGGCTGGTAGTTTCGAACTGCTGACTTTGAGGTTAGCAGCCCTACTCGTAACCACTACGCTACAAGAGCTCCTTGTATATTGAGTAGAAAGTTTAAAAGATTCTATTTCTACCCAAAGCTTTATAAATCTTGTTAGGTTTCCTTACCTATGAATTCTTCCTTTTCTCTATTTATGCTAATCTACATATTCTGTAATTTTTTTAAATCTGCAAATGTTATTTCCAGCACGTATTATAGTACAGAGGTATATAGAACTCCCTTTTCTAAATGTGGAGTAGAATAAATAATGATTTTAGTTCTCAATACTAAGTGCTTAACAAGTATTAGTTTATGTGCTAGGGGCATCAAATACATAATTTCACTTAATGTTGTTGTTGTTAAGTGCCGTCGAGTCGGTTCCGACCCATAGCGACCCTGTACAGGGTTTCCGAGGGTGTAAATATTTACAGGAGTAGAAAGCCTCATCTTTCTCCCGCGGAGTGGCTGGTAGTTTCGAACCACTGACCTTAAGTTTCGCAGTCCACTACGCTACCAGAGCTCCTTCAATTTCACTTAATACTCACTGAAATTTAATATGCTATTCTCATTTTACAGATGAAGAAACAGGCTTAGAGAGATTTAGCAGGTTTCCCTAGGGCAGACAGTTAGCAAAAGAAAGATCTTTTGTATTCTAGAACCTAAGCTCTTAACTACTATACTGACTGTCCTTCTATTATGTGTAAAGTTGACTCTTTTTTTGAAAAACAAACAAAAACTAAAGCATGTTAAATACTTATTAAGAGAGAAAATTTAAATTAAAGTTTCCTTAGCATTTACAAAGATTTTTGTCAATGTTCCTTAGAAGCGAGGATGGCGAGACTTCATCTCAAGTACTTCCACAAGTTATGTATGAGAAGAGACCAGTCCCTAGAAAAGACATCATGCTTGGTAAAGTGAAAAAGAGGAATATCCTAAACGCAATGTATTGACGCAATAGCTGCAATAATGGGGTTAAACATAGCAACAATTGTGAGGGTGGCAGAGAACCAGGCAGTATTTTGTTCTGTGGTTCATATGGCATTAATGAGCCAGAATTGACTCGGCAACCATCTAATATTTCCCTTTACAGAAGATTCTTGTGGACCAATCCTAGCTTTCCCTTCCTTTGGGTTTTTTTTTTTTTTTAGCATCATCATTCTGGCCACCAGGGAGCACTGTTTCCACACTGTTGTGTGGCTCAAGCATTTGACTCATTAATTCCCTGAAGTGCTGAAAAAAAACAAGAAAAATAATTCAGCAAAACTTTCCAAAGGGCTCCAACTAAAACGAGGCAAAATAGCACTGAGGGTGATAAAGAGCTAGAGAATCTGGTTTACTTAATGCAGTGTAAGTGTTGTGAGCATTTGACTAAAAGGATTCCTCCGGACCTGCACAAACCAGAAACTACTTTGTTTCCTCAAAAAAGCTAAATTATAGCCCAAAGATTATTGTTCTTCCTAAGGGTTTCTTGCAAATTCTAGTTTCCAGTCTCAGTATCTGCCTCTTTCCTAGAAAATGCACGTTAAGCTTATCAGCTTTAGGTCTTTACCCTGTTGTGATGTGCCATCGAGTGTGTTCCCACTGTTAGTGATGATGATAGGGTTTCTGAGGTTCTTTTAAATCTTTCTAGGAGCAGATGGCCTCATCTTTCTCCCATTACCCTGTTGTAGTTTAGTGGCAGCGTGTCCTGTCGGTACCAACCCAAAGCGACCCTGTGTAGGATTTCTGAGGAGTGACTAGTGGATTTGAACCACTGATATGGTTAGCAGGCCAGTACTTATCCTACAGTACCACAGCAGGACTCTAATTCTTCTTAGTAACATAGTATAAAGGGGAGACAGACATGGAGACAGTCACACCAGGAGAACACCATCTGAAGATACAACTACAAGCCAAGTAATGCCAAAAGAAGCCTTGGTCTACCAGAAACTAGAAGGCACAAGGCAATGTTTTCTCCTAAAGCATTCACAGAGAGCATGGCCTTCTCAGTGCTCTGAATTTGGACTCTTAGATTCCAGAACTGTGATAAATAAATTTCTGTTCTTTAAATTCATCTACTTTGTGCTTTTCGGTTATAGCATTCCTAGAAGACCCTGACCTCACCTCTCAGTGGGATGACAGGGGCACTCTTGTTAATCTCAAGTAATGTTATTATTAATTCATAGGATACTCTCAGGCATAGCCAGCAGTGTGGCAAGACCTGGGGACTCTTGGACCCAGAGTCAGTGACATAGCCACAGAGGACTAGAGTGGAGAGTGAAGCGTCTAGCTGATAAGAAGAGAGGGCATATGCATAAGAACACCCACACTTGCAGATAATACCCACTTATCCTGGCTTCAGTGACTGGATGATCAGAGCTCAACTAGAAGTAGAAAGAAGAGGGAAAGAAAAAAAAAAAAAGTATTCTCATACGATTTGATGAACTTGACCTACACCTATAGAAGCAGTAGCTCAAAAGAGGGAACAAGTCCTTACAACAAGAATCATTCCCACACCCTCCACACACAGAGTAGACAGGGTTGGGCAACTTGGACATTGGCTACACAAAATGGGGGTGGGGGGCTACAAAGGCAAGAAGTGACTGGCTTACAAGCTTTCAAGAGGGAACCTAGATCCAGAGGGCCTGGAGGAAGTTAGAATCTCCAGTGAGTAGTATTCAGTCTGTCTAGGCGGGGCTCATGCAATGAAATGCAGACGGGTCTCTTGTGATACAATAGTGAATAATTGTTATCAGGACTGTTTGTGAGGGTTGGAAATGTAAAGGTAGATATTTTATAGCAAGGAGGGGAGTGATTAACTTTTCAGTCTAGGAGCAGAGGTCCCTAGGACCATCAAGGGAGAAGAGAAGAGAGCGGGACCCTACCCAGAGAAGCAGTGATGCCTGAAATGGAGGCAGAGATGATGACATGGAGCGATGGAGCAGCTGGAGACTTTAGATCCAGAGAGGGAGCGTGACTGTGTGCTAAAGACCTGGGAGGTACGGGGGAAGGATTGCATGGAGGGGATTGTAACCATGGCAATGAGACTATATAGGATAGAATGAATGTAAAACTAATGTTCTCCCATGTAAGCTATCACATAATTCACAATAAAACATTAAAAAAAAAAAAAAAGATACTCTCAGTCATCTAGACATAAAGCAGAAAATAAGAAACCGGACGTGACTTAAGTAAAGTTTATTTTCTATTATTGCCAGTGCCATCATTAAGGAGCCATGATAAATTAAGCTGTTTGTCATCTGATAGCACTTTATTGTTTGGAGGACAAATTTATAGTATGATTAATCAAACTCACGATTAGCTTTAAGTGGACATATTACTAATGACCTTCAGATGTCAAAGGATTATAAGACATAGCTATGAACAGTTGTACACCAACAAATTAGATAACCTACGTGAAATGAATAAATTCATAGAAGCATAAACATTTTCAAAACTGACTCTAGAAGAAATATGTAATTTAAACAGCCCTATAACAAAAAATTATTCTTATCAATGAAGAAAAGATTGAAGTTGTCAAGGACTTCATTCTTCTTGGATCAACTATCAACACTCACAGAAGCAGCAGTCAAGAAATCAAACGATGTATTGCATTAGGCAAATCTGTTGCACAAGACCTTTTTAAAGTGTTGAAGAGCAAAGATGTCAGCTTGAGGACTAAGGTGCACCTGGCCCAAGCCATGGTATTTGCAATAACCTCATAAACATGCAAAAGCTGGACAGTGAATAAGGAAAACTGTAGAAGAATTGATGCCTTTGAGTTATGGTGTTGGAGGAGAATATTGAAAGTGCCATGGGCTGCCAAAAGAACCAATATATCCATTTTGGAAGAAGTGCAGTCAGAGTTCTCCTTAGAGGCCAAGATGGCCAAACTTTGTCTTTCATACTTCAGACATATTGTCAGGAGGGACCAGTCACTAGAGAAGGATATCATGTTTGGTAAGGTGGAGGAGCAGAGAAAAAGAGGAAGACCCCCAACGAGATGGATTGGCCAAGTGGCGCATAAATGGACTCAAGCGTTGCAACAGTAGTGAGGTTGGCCCAGGATCGGGCAGTGTTTCATTCTGCTGTGCATAAGGTCACTATTGGTCAGTACCAACTCAATGGCACCTAACAACAACAATAATAAGAGATTAAATCAGTAATCAAAAACTTCCCAAGAAAGAACAAACCAGGACCAGACAACTTCACTGTTGAAAGTTACCAAACATTTAAAGAATAATTAACTTTTTTTAACCCTTTATTGTGAATTGTTTAAAGATTTACAGAGCAGATCATCAGTTTTACATTCAACAAATTGTGTACTTTGCTTCATTGTTGTTGTCATGAAGTGCTGTCCAGTTGGTTCCAACTCATAGCGACCCTGTATAGGGTTTCCGAGGAGCAGCTGGTGAACTTGAACTGCCGACCTTGTAGTTCAAATGGATTTACAGTCTGGCTCATTAACCCACAGCGCCACACCAGGACTCCTTTGCTTCATGACATGATTGCAATCCCTTCTATATACCAACAGTTAACAGTATTTACCTCTATTCACATTAACTCTTGCAGTTCTTCCTATGTCTCCCACTACCTTCATCTTTCCTCTGCTAACGTTCCTCTTGTTGTATATTGCCTGGTTTATCACCCATGTTAACATGCATCTACCCTGTAGTCAGTGAATAATTTTCCCTCCACCCTGTCCCCTTAACCATAGTAGAATAATCCTTTTATCAAGAAAACCTTTTCATAGTTGTTCTTTTGTGATTGACAGAAGGTTCATCCATGTTATGCGGTGTTTTGAAGATTCATCCTTATTCTTTAAACTTGCATAGTATTTCATTATATGTATGTGCTAACGTTTATTTAACCATTCATTTATTGATGGGTAATTAAGCTGTCTTCTTCTTTTTGCTATTGTGAATAGTTCTGCAATGAACATTAGTATTGTTGTTGTAACTGTTAAGTTCTTTGAGCTGGTTCTGACTCATAGTGACCCTGTATAGGGTTTCCAAGGAGCTACTGGAGGTTTGAACCAATGACTTTGCAATTCAAACTGACTGTGCAATCCAATGCATATTCTACAGTGCAGCACCAGTACTCCAATTAGTGTAAGTGTGCAGATATCTATTCGTTTCATGGTTCTTATGAGAATGTTATTAAGTGCTGTCAAGTCAGTTCTAAGTCATAGGGACCCTGTATAGGGTTTCTGAGGAGTCGGTGGTAGGTTTGAACAACGAACCTTGCAATTCAAACTGAATTTGCAGTCCAGTGCTTATCCTACAGTGCCAAACCAGGACTCCATCTTTGAAAAGTTTGTAAAAGATTTATGTCACTTATTCCTTAAATATTAATTATTCCTGTAAGAAATATCAAGAAAGGAGGGAACACTTCCTGACTTATTCAATCATTTCTACGGTACCAAAGCCAGACAAAGATACCAAAAGAGATACTGATATGAAATACTAGCAAACCAAATCCAGCATAATACTAAAAGGATAACCAACTGGGATTCATTCCAGGAATGCAAGGGTGCTTTAACATGAGAAAGTCAATCAAATGTAATTCACCATATTAATAGGACGAAGGAAAAAAAAATCCATGTAACCATCTCAGAGCATTTGATGAAATCCAACATCCTTTACCCTTAGAACAATATCAGAACACTAGGAGAGGTTTTGACTAGTCCAGGCCCCTTGCAATTCCATATGTTTAAATATCAGCTTTTCTACTTGTGCAAAACAGGTTATTAGAATTTTGAAAGGGATTATGTTGACTCTGTAGATCACTTTAGGTAGTACTGACATCTATCGTAACAATATTAAATCTTTTCAGCCATGTATACAGAAGTCTTTCTGTTTATTTAGCCCTTTTTTTTCTTCTTTCAGTAATGTTTTATAGTTTTTAATTGTAAACACAAGTCTTTCACCTACTTAGTTATACTTTCTTATATGTATTTAAAAATATTTTTTACAACTGTTGAAAATATGTAACAGCAGAACAAACACCGTTCCATTAATTTCTACATTTCTTCAAGTTGTGCAACAATTCTTACCCTTCTTTTTCCAAATAGTTCCCCTTCATTAGCATAAATTCACTTCTTCCTAAGTTTTTTTCCTAATCTTTTGAACTGCTATTGTCAATTTCATTCTATATAGATAGTTCTTAAAAGAGCACAGGCTCAAGGCAGACATTCTTCATTAGTTAAACTCAACTTTTGTTTGATTTCCTTGGTTAAGCTTATTCCAGGTGTTTATTCTGTTAGATAATATTATAAATGAAATTGTTTACTTAACTTCATTTTTTGAATATTCATTACTGGTGTATAGAAACATAACTAATTTTTGTGCATTGATCTTGTACCCTGAAACTTTACTGAGTTCATTAATTAGCCCTAGTAGTTTTTCTGAAGCACCTGATACAAATAATCATGATGTTGACTACTAACCCAAAGGCTGGTATTTCAGACCTACCCAGAAGCACCTCAGAAGTAAGGCCCTGCACTCTGCTGCTAAAGGTCACTGCCTTGAAAACCCTATAGAGTTTCTATGCTACACACAAGGAATCACTAAAGGTCAGAATGGACTTGATAGCAATAAAAACAGCAGTTTTGTTCATGGATTGATTCTTTGGAATTTTCTCTATATAACATCATGTTATCTGTGAATAGGTAGTTTTACTTATATCAATTGTCTAATTGTTCTGGTTAGAGATTACAGTACAGTCTTGAATAGATGTGATGAGTGCAAATATTCTTATCAAGTTTCTTATCTTCCAGGAAAGCTTTTAGTCTTTCACCATTGAGTGTAATTCTAGCTCTAGGGTTGTTTTTTTTTTTTTTAAATAAATTTCTTTTTTCATAATGTGAAAAGCAGTTTGTTAGTACCTCAAAAAGTTAAACATAGAATTATTAAGACTCAGCAATTCCCCTTCTTGGTTTATAGCTAAAGTAACTGAAAATAAGCATCAAAACAAATACTTGAACACAAATGTTTATAGCAGGAACATTCCCAATAACCCAAATGTGGAAACAACCTAAATGTCCATCAATGAGTTAGTGGATAAATAAAAGTGATATATATATATACACACACACACAAACATGAGCTAGGTGACTTCAAAAAGTTGGTCAGTTCAAAAGTTTAAAAACCTGGAAAAAAATAAAAATAAAAAAGAACAAACATACAACCTGGCAAGGGCAAGATGACCGATGAAGCAAACACATTACATAGACCTTCCACAACAAAGACACAAGATACCAAATGAAACAGATGTGAATGATAAACCTAGAGCCTTAAGATTCAGAGGAAAGGACAGAGAGAAGAATCAAGTACTGACTAGAGAAAAAAACTGAATGGGAGTGGCATGAGAAGAGACAAACAGGTAAATTGATATCTGGCCTGATGAGGTGCATCCATCTTGAACTTTTCCAAGTAGCATTCGATCAAGATAGCAGTCTGACGGTACAAATGCCCATCAGTGACTGATGATGGGGAAGTGCAGTTCTCCTATGTTCCCGACACCCTTTTTCCTTTGTTCTCCATAGTCTTTTGGTGACAAGAACCATGGTAAGTAAGGTCTCCTCACTTACCCTGTTGCTGATGATACATACTCCTTCCTGCACAGCTTCAGCTCTGCTGTCCATTGGACAATGGGTACACACACCACCCTTGCAACTGGAAGCACATGAACTCCACCTTATCAGATGCAAAACACCTAATGCTGGGCAAGACCTTCCAGAACCAATCACCCTGACCACAGCTGCACAGTAGGCCTGAAAAAGTTACTTATGGGAACAAGGATTCTGACCTCAGCCACCATCTAATCTGACTCCAACTACTTCCAAATCAGTTATGAAATTCTTTTTTTCTTACTGCTTATTGATATTTTTCCCTCTTTCCCAATGTTTTCTCTTTTTTTCTGTTGTTTGCTTTTGTTTTATCTAATCTTTTTTGCCCCGTGTGACAGGAGACAGAAAATCTGCCCATATGGTCCAGCCACATCGATATCTTCTGCAGTCCCACCACTGGGTGACAGCCACTACCTTTACCATCTGAGCAACAATAGATAGTAGCCAACATTAGCCAAACCCACCCCGAAATAAGCTATACAAACAGCAAACAGAGAACTGTGCACACATTTCTATTCTCTATCACACCCATCAGGAAACAGGTAGTGAGTGCTTAAGAACACACCCACATGAAATCATCAATTAAATACAAATACAATGACACCCACAATGTCTTGGAAACAACAGACGTTTTCAGTCTACACAAAGAAACAAGAGAGAGTGGCTCAAACAAGTGACCAAAATATAGAGCCAGAAGACCTTTTTAAAGTAAAAACAGTATTGAAATTTCTTGACAAGGAATTCAAAAGAATGATATTTAGGTATCATCAACAAATAATGAGAGAAATATCAGGAAAGTTACAGATGAAATCAAAGAAAACACAGACAAAACTTTAAAAGAATCCAGGAAAACATTACAAGAACAAACTGACAAATGAAAAAATTAGAAACCATACAAAAACAGAAATCCAGAAGATTTCAAAAATAGATAATACATTGAAAGAGTAAAGGAGTAGAATTGAATCAATGGAAGACTGAATTAGTGAACTTGTGAAGACAAATCTCTTAATACTAATCTGTTAGCAGAAGAATAGGAAAAAAGAACAAAACAATCAGAGAAAGTCTAAGAATTATGTGGGACACCATCAAGAGGAATAACTTATGTGTGATTGTAATTCCAGAATAGGAAGAGACAAAAAAAAAAAAATTGTGTGTGAGAGAGAGAGAAAAAATAGTTGAAGAGCTGTTGGAAGAAAACCTCCTTAACATCATGAAAGATGTGAAGATATGCACTCAAGATGAATAAACCCAAAACACCCAAAAGAAAATCACCAAAACATATTACAGTCAAACTTTCTAAAAGGTAAAAAAAAAAAAATGAGGAAGAAGAAGAAGAAAGAATCCTGACAGCAGTTGTGGGAAAACCAAAAGTTACTTATAAAGTAGAACTAATAAGCCTAAACTCTGATTTCTCAGCAGAAGCTATGCAGACAAGAAAACAATGGAATGGCACTATATAAAACTCTGAAAGACAACAACCTGAGATTAATACACATGACAGTACCATTCAGAAGTCAGATATGGAAGTACCCAAAGTAAAGCAAACCTGTTGTTGTTGTTCAGTGCCATTGAGTTGCTTCCAACTCATAGCGACCATTTGTAGGATTTCTGAGGAGCAGCTGGTGAGTTTGAACTTTCAACCTTGTGGTTCAAACCAAACTTACAGGTGAATGTTCATCCTATAGCGCCACATCAAGACTCCAAAGCTAACCTGAAAGACTGAAAATAGGGAACCAGACATATCAATTTGTAACAACAAATCAGAAAGTAAAAAGAGAGAATAGTATAGTTACAGAACTTCCAAATGAAGAGGAAGTCAAGTAGATTTCAAGATAGAACAGATTGTTATAAACTTGGAAATATACTAATAATTTATGTTGTTGTTAAGTGCCACTGAGTTGGTTCTGACCCATAGTGACCCTGTATGGGGTTTCTGAGGAGCAGCTGGTAAACTTGAACCGCTGACCTTGCAGTTCAAACCGACTTGCAGTCCAGAGCATTAACCCACAGTGCACACCAGGACTCCAATAATTTATAGGGTAGCCTTAAAGACCAAAAATGAACTGTCTCAAAAAAATTAAAAAGAGGAAAATCTTAACTGTAATGAAGAAAATGACAAGACAATCCAAAGACAAAACAAAAGCACAGAAAATTATGTGAAACAAAGACACCAGCAGTTACACACACACACACACACCAGCATTCAAATCATACCTATAAATAATTGCACTGAATGTCAGTGACTTAAATGCACCAGTCAAGAGACAGAGAGTAACAGAATAGATAAGAAAACAGGACTGATCAATATGCTGTTTACAACAGACATGCCTTAGATACAAGGACAAAAATAACTAAAAACCAAAGGATGGAAAAAAAAAAAAAATCAAACTAACAGAAATGAAAAATGAGCAGGAGTGGCAATATTAATTTCTGATAAAATAGACTTTAAGACAAAAAAAAAAAAAACAGTATAAGATACATAGACTGATATTATATAATGATTAAAGAGTCAATTGGACAATAATAAATATCTATGTACCCAATGAAAGATCCCCCAAAATATATGAATTAAACTCTGACAAATGGAAAAGAGAAACAAGCAACTCTACAATAATAGCTGTTGTTGTTAAGTGCCAGCAAGTTGGTTCTGATTCATAGTGACCCTA
>NW_006408554.1:12410735-12428614 GCF_000296735.1 Chrysochloris asiatica | reverse complement strand
AGTTCAAACGGCTTTGCAGTCTGGTGCATTAACCCACAGCGTCACACCAGGTAGGAGAGTTTAATACACCCCTTTCAGTAAAGGACAGTTCAACTAGAAAGAAGCTCAACAAAGACAAGGAAGAACTAAACAACACAATGAAACACCCTCATAGACTTATACAAAACCCTTCACACAACAACAGCATAATATGCATTCTTTTCCAGTGTGCATGGAACATTTTCCAGAATGCTCTATATATGTCTTAGTCTGGGTTCTGTAGAGAAGCAAAACCAATGAAGCATACATATGTATATAAAGAGAGGTTTATATCAAGGAAATGGCTCACCAAGTTGTAGAGATGGGCAAGTCCCAGGTGCATGGTCAGATGAACCAAGATCGACAAATCAGACAGCAGACAGGCCGGTTGGGTAGGTAAAATGGCAGGCTGCTGCTAACTCCTAGAATTGGCATGCAGTAGAACAGAACACTAGCTCAAGTCCAAATAATCAAAGGTTGGGTGACAAGCCAGATGCAGGATCCAGATCCAACAGAAAGTCTGTTGTTGTTGTGAGGTGCCATCAAGTTAGTACTGACCAATAGTGACTTTATGCACAGCAGAACGAAACACTGCCCGATCCTGGGCCAATCTCACTACTGTTGCCACGCTTGAGTCCATCGATGCTGCTACTTGGCCAATCCATCTTGCTGGGGGTCTTCCTCTTTTTCTCTGCCCCTCCACCTTCTCCAGCGACTGCTCCCTCCTGACAATACGTCCAAAACATGAGAGACGATGTTTGGCCAACTTGGCCTCTAAGGAGCACTCTGACTGCACTTCTTCTAAAAACGGATCTATTCGTTCTTTGGGCGGCCCATAGCACTTCCAATATTCTTCTCCAACACCATAACTCAAAGGCATCAATTCTTCTATGGTCTTCCTTATTCACTGTCCAGCTTTCACATGCGTATGAGGTTATTGAAAATACCATGGCTTGGGTCAGGCGCACCTTAATCCTCAAATTGACATCTTTGCTCTTCAACACTTTCAAAAGGTCTTGTGCAACCGATTTGCCTAATGCAATACGTTGTTTGATTTCTTGACTGCTGCTTCAGTGAGTGTTGATAATTGATCCAAGAAGAATGAAGTCTTTGACAACTTCAATCTTTTCTCCATAGATAAGAATGTTGTTTATTGGTCCAGTGGTGAGGATTTTTGTTTTCTTGACATTGAGATGTAATCCATACCGAAGGCTGTGCTCTTTGATCTTCATCAGTAAATGTTTTAAGTCCTCTTCACTTTCAGCAAGCAAAGTTGTATCATCTGCATATTACAGGTTGTTAATGAACCCTCCTCCAATCCTGATGCCACATTTTTCTTCATAGAACCCAGCTTCTCATATTATTTGCTCAGCATACAGGTTGAATAAGTATGGCGAAAGTCTAAGTGTCCAATAATTGATTGGCTGCTCACAGCAAATCTCATCATGAAGTTGATTTCATTATATCAGATCTCATCATGGAAGATTACTATATTTTAACAACTGCCAAACCACTGAGAATCCTGGTTCAGTCAAGTTAACAAAAAAACAAAACTAATGACAAGGTTTTAGGTCACAAAGCAAGCTTCAGTAAATTAAAAACATCAAAATACTACAAAACATCTTCTCAGATCACAATGTTATAAAATTAGAAATCAACAACAGGAAGATTAAAAGGGGGAAAAATCAAATATATGAAAATCGAATAATACCTGCTTAAAAAGTACTGGATAATAGAATAAATAAAAAGTGAAATTTTTAAAAATCCTTAAATCAAATGAGAATGAAAACACAGATACCAAAATCTTTGGGACACAGCAAAAGCTATGCTCAGAGGATAATTTAAAGCAATAAATGCATATATCCAAAAAGAAGAAAGAATAAAAATTAATAGTTTAACCCTAAATCTTCAACAATTAGGAAAAAACAGCAAAATAAGCAGGTACACACTAGGAGAAAAGTAATAATAAAGATTAGAGCAGGAATAAATGAAATAGAAAATAGAAAAACAATAGAAAGAATAAAAAAGACAAGGGGTTGGTTCTTTGAAAAGATTAATAAAAATCAACAAACCAGTGATAAATCTAACAAAGGAGAAGATGCAAATAACATGAATAAGAAATAAAATGGGTGACAACACAACAGACCCAATGGCAATAAAAAAGATAATAACAGAATATTATGAAGAACTGTACTCCAACATATGAACAGAACTCAGACAAGGATGCCTTTTTATCTCTATTCCTGCTCAATATTGTGCTGGAAATTTTAGGCAGAGATAAAAGGCAATCACTCATCTGTCAGTCATGCTGTGATGGTTTGTGTATTGCTGTGATTCTGGAAGCTATGCCACAGGTATTTTACATACCAGCAGGATTGCCCACAGTGGACAGGTTTCAGTTGAGCTTCCAGACTAATACAGCCTAGGAATAAGGAGAGATGGAATACTTACAAATATTTAGTCACTGAAAATGTTATGAATAGCAGTAGAACAATGTCAGCACCAGAATATTGAATATTAAAACATGATAATGAGCACCACAATATTGTCAGATATAATACCAGAAAATGAGCCCCTCAGGTTAGAAGGTGCTTAAAATATAGACTGGGAAAGAGCTGCCTTCTCAAAGTAGAGTTGTTTGTGATTATGTGAATAGGGTTTTAAAGGCTTTGGGACCTTCATCTGCTGATGGGGAACAACTCAAAAGTAAAGAGACACAGCTGTAAACATCAATTAATAACATGGAATGTATGAAGTATGAATCTAGGAAAATTGAAGATTGTGAAAAAAGAAATGGAATGTATAAACATAGATATCCTAGGTATTAGGGAGCTGAAATGGACTGGTATTGGCCATTTTGAATCTGATGATTACATGGTTTACAATGGCAGGAATGACAAATTGAGGAGGAATGGCATCACACCCATCATTAAAAAGAACATATCAACATCTGTCTTGAAATACAACGCTGTCTGTGATAGGAAAATATCCATACCCCTATAAGGCAGACCAGTTAGTACCACAATTATTCAAATTACTCAGCACCAACCACTAAAGCCAGTGATGATGAAATTGAAGAACTCTACCAACTTTTTCAATCTGAAATTGATCAAATGTGCAATCAAGGTATATTGGTAATCACTGGTGATTGGAATGCAAAGGTTGGAAACAAAGAGGAAGAATCAGTAGTTGGAAAATATGACCTTAGTGATAGAAATGATGCTGGAGATCGCATGGTAGAATTTTGCAAATACCTTTTTTAAACAAAATAATAAATGACTAAACACATGGACCTCCAGATGAAATATACAGAAATCAAATTGACTACATCTGTGGAAAGAGATGGTGGAAAAGCTCCACATTATTAGCCAAAACAAGGCCAGTGAGAGACTGTGGAACAGGCCATCAATTGCTCCTATGCAAATTCAGGCTGAAGCTGAAGAAAATGAAAACAAGTCCACAAGAACCAAAATATGACCTTGAATATATCCCACCTGAATTTAGAGATCACTTGAAGAATAGATTTGATATATTATACACTAAAGACTGAAGACCACAAGAATCATGGGATGACATCAAGAACATCATACAGAAAGAAAGCAAAAGGTCACTAAGAGAAGGAAAAGACCAAAATGGATGTTAGAAGAGACTCTGAAACTTGCTCTCCAGCATAGAGATGCTAAAGCAAATGGAAGAAATGAGGAAGTAAAAGAGCTGAATAGAAAATTTCAAAGGGCAGCTCCAGAAGACAAAGTCAAATATTATAACAAAATGTGTAAAGACCTTGAGTTAGAAAACCCAAAGAGAAGAACACATCCAGCATTTCTCAAGCATAGGGAACTAAAGAAAAATTCAAACCTCGACTTGAAATATTGAAGGATTCTTTGGACAAAGTATTGAATGATGCAAAAAACATCAAAAGAAGGTGGAAGGAATACACAGTCACCGTACCAAAAAGAAATGGTTGATATTCAACCATTTCAAGAGGTAGCATATGATCAATAGTCAATGATACAGAAAGAAGAAGTTCAAGGTACATTGAAGGCATTGGAAAAGAACAAGGCACTGAGAATAGATGGAATAAAAATTGAAATCTTTCAAGGAAGTGAGGTGGCATTGGAATCACTCACTCATCTATGCTCAGAAATTTGGAAGATAGCTACCTGGCCTACTGACTGGAAGAGATCCATATTTGTGCACTCTCCAAAGAGAGGTGACCCAACGGAATGTGGAAATCATTGGACAATATAATTGATATCCTATGTGAGTAAAGTTTTACTAAAGGTAATCCAAAAATGGTTGCAACCATACATTGACAGAGAACTTCAAGCCAGATTCAGAAGAGGATGTAGTACAAAAGATATCATTACTGATGTCAGATGGATCATGACTGAAAGTAGAGAATACCATAAAGATGTTTAACTGTTCTTTATTGACTGCACAAAGGCTTTCTATTGTGTGGATCATGACAAGCTATGGACAACATTGCAAAATATGAGTATTCTAGAACACTTAATTGTTCTTATGAGGAACCTATACATAGAACAAGAGGCAATTGTTCAAACAGAACAAGGGAACACTTAATGATTTAAAATTAGGAAAGGTGTGTGCCAGGCTTGTATTCTTTCGCCATACTTATTCAATCTCTACCTTGAACAAGTAACCTGAGAAACTGGATTATATGAAGAAAAAGGTGGCATCAGGATTGGAGAATAGCTGATTGACAACTTGTGATATGCAGATGATAACAACCTTGCTTGCTGAAAGTGAAGAGGTCTTAAAACACTTACTGATGAAGATCAAAGACCTTTAGAATGGATTGCACCTCAATGTAAAGAAAACAAAAATCCTTCGGTATGGGTTACACATCAATGTAAGACAAACAAATTCCTCATAACTGGACCAATAAACATCTACATAAATGGGAAAAGGATTGAAGTTGTCAAAAATTTCATTTTGCTCATATCAACCATCAACAGTCATGGAAAAAGCAGTAAAGAATTCAAATGACGTATTGCATTAGGCAAATCTGCTGCACAAGGTCACTTTAAAGTGTTCAAGAACGAAGATATCAGTTTGAGGACTAAGGTGCGCCTGACCCAAGCCATGGTATTTTCAATAATCTCATATGCATGTGAAAGGTGGACAGTGAATAAGGAAGACCATAGAAGATGTAATGTATTTGAGTTTTGGTATTGGAGGAGAATATTGAAAGTACCATGCACTGCCTGAAGAACAAACCAATCTATAGCCAGAATGCTCCTTGGAAGCCAGGATAGCCAGACTTTGTCTTTCATACTTTGGGCATATTACCAAGAGAGACCAATGCCTGGAGAAAGGATATCATGTTTGGTAAAATGGAGGGTCAGAGAAAAAGAGGAAGACCCCTCTATGACCCCTGTCCCCACAATGAGATGGATTGGTGCAGTGGCAGTAGTGATGGGCTCAGGTGTAGCAATGATTATGAGGTTGGTGCAGGACCAGGCAGTGTTTTGTTCTGTTGTGCATAGGGTCGCTATGAGTCAGTACTGACTTGATGACACCTAACGATAACAATGAGATTGGTAAAGATGAATGAAAATTCTCACTGTTTGCAGATTATATGACCCTATGCATAACAAATCCTAAAGAATCTTCAAGAAAACTTTTGGAACTAACTGAAAGTTTCAGCAAAGTAACAGGGTACAAGTTCAACATGCAAAAATCAGTTGGATTCATTTGCACCAACAGAGAGAGCTCTGAAAAGGAAACAATGTCATTTCCAATAGTCATTTAAAAGATGAATACTTAGGAAAGACTTTAACAAGAGAAATAAAAGACCTGTACAATGAAAACTACAAAACACTACTAGCAGAAACTAAAAGAGACCTACATAAGTGGGAGAATATGCCATATCCATGAATACAAAGACTCAACATCGTGAAAATGTCACTAATACCCAAAACAATCTACAGATAGAAAGCAATCTCAATCTAGATTCCAACATCATTCTTTAAAAGAGATGGAAAAGTGAATCACTAATTTTATATGGAAAGGAAAGAGACCTGGATAAGAAAAGTATTACTAAAGAAAAACAAAATAGAAGGCCTCTCATTTCCCAATCTCAAATCTACTACACCTCTAAGGTAGTCAAAGAACATAGTACTGGTATAACAGACACAGAGACCAATGGAGCAGAATTGATAATCCAGAAGTAAATCCATTGACATACAAACAGCTGATCTTTGACAAAGGGTCAAGACTTGTTAAATGGGTAAAAGTTAGGCTCTTTGACAAATGGTGCTGACAAAAACTGGATATACATTTATAAAAGAATGAAACAGGATCCATAGCTCACACCATATACAAAAACAAATTCAAGTTGTATCAAAAACCTAAATGTAAAACCCAGAGCTATAAAGATTATAAATGAAAAATTAGGTAGAAACTTAAGGGCCCTAATATGTGGAATACTCTATCAAGCATAATATAAAACACACAAACAGCAGAAAACAAGATGACTAGAATCTCTTAAAAATTACACACGTAAGTGCATAAAAAGATTTCACCAAAAGAAAACTCACAGACTAGGAAAAAAAACAACAAGCAAGCACTTTGGCAATGACCTATCAGATAAGGGACCAATTTCTAAAATGTATAGACAATTTCAGCATCTCAATATGAAAACACAAATTATCCAATTAAAAAATGGGTTGAGGGCATGAACAGACACTTCACCAAAGAAGACATTTAGAAGACCAACTAACGTATGAATGCTCTCGATCATTAACCATTGTTGTTGTTGTTAAGTGCCATCGAGTCGGGTCCGACCCATAGCGACCCTGTACAGGGTTTCCGAGGGTGTAAATCTTTACGGGAGTAGAAAGCCTCATCTTTGTCCCGCGGAGCGGCTGGTAGTTTCGAACCGCTGACCTTAAGGTTCGCAGCCCGATTCGTAGCCGCTACGCTACTTAAATGCCCATCAGTAGAGGAGTAGATAAACAAAATTTGGTACATACACTTAATAGAATACTGGTGGTGATGGTGGTTATTTACTGTCAGTTCTGACTCATAACCCTACATAAGATTTCCAAGGCTGTAGATCTCTATGGGAGCAGAAAGCCTCATCTTTCTCCAGCAGAGCAGCTGGCACACTTGAACTGCTGAACTTGCAGTTAGCAGCCCAACCCATAATCCACTGCACCACCAGAGCTCCTTTAATGGAATGCTATGCAGCACTAAAGGAGCACTGGTAGCGTAGTGGTTACAAATCAGGCTGCAAACCTCAAGGTCAGCAGTTCGAAATTACCAGCTGTTCCATGGGAGAAAGATGAGGCTTTCTGCTCCCATAAAGAGTTACAGCCTCAGAAACCCTGTACAGAGTCGCTGTGAGTCGGAACTGACTCCACAGCACATAACAACAACATGCAACACTAAAGAATAATAATGAATCTGCAAAACTTCTTATAACATGAAACAACCTGGAGGTCATTATACTGAGTGAAATAAGTTAGTCACAAAAAGACAAATCTTGTATAAGACCACTATTTTTTAAAAGTAGAAAAAAGTTTTCATATTGAAAGAGTCAGGAGTGAGATGATATAGGAGTGTGGGTCACTGGCTGGAGGGTACACATGTATTAACTTGGGTGAAGGGGAAAAAATATATATATATATTTTTAACTTCATGAAAAATGGGTGGAACTGAAAGATAATAGAATTTTTCCACAAAATATTTGATGCTCTGTTTTTTATCTCTCTCTCTTTCTCTCTCTCTCATACACACACACACACACACACACACACACGATGATAAGTAAAAAGTATTGCTACAAAATTATAGAAAACTTTCTTAAACAAAAATATTAAAAAATGAAGTTATTGTTTCTCATATCCTCCACTAGGTCTATACACTTCTGAAGGTGGTGTTTCCATCTCTCCCACCATTCCTCCCCCAAAATTCTGTACTCATCAATTTACACCACATCAAAACAGTAGGCTTGGCATGCTTGTTCCTTTCAAATGTTCTTTGATTTGGGGGAACAAAAAGAAGTCCAAAGGGACAAGATCAGACCTGTTTGGTGGATGAGGTAAAGTTCCCAACAAAATTCTAATAGGATAGCCTTTGCTACCCTCAAAGAACGAGACGGTGCGTTGTTGTGATAGAAAAAATTCCTTGGCACAACTTTCTTGCCTTTTTTCTCACCAACGCAGTTTTTAATTTTCTTAAAAGTTTCCGTTTTAAACTTCTTAATAAACCACTGTGATTTTTGAGAAAATCTATTAAGGTTGTTGTTGTTGTTGTTGTTGTTAAGTGCCGTTGAGTTGTTTCTGACCCATAGCGACCCTGTATAGGGTTTCCGAGGAGCAGCTGGTGAGTTTGAACTACTTACTTGAACTTGCAGTTCAAACAGCTTTGCAGTCTGGCGCATTAACCCACGGTGTCACACCAGGACTCCTATTAAGGTTACCTCTTTGGAATTTAAAAGGAAAATAAAAACCCATCATCATAACCTTCTGAACTGACCGCTCTGCTTTGAGTTGAATTAGCCTAGCACAGAAGGTCCCTTCAAAGTTCCTGTTTTGATTGGATCTTTTTCTCGCAGGCACCCACTGAGCCTAAGACAAGTGCGTTACTGAGAGAAATTTTCTGCAGCCATTAACTGACCACAGAGACATGTTTAAACACATTTTAACATGTTCATGAATGAGTCAAAAAGTAGTAATACTTTTGACTTACCCTCATGTATGTGTATGAGAGAGGGGGAGGGCGTCAAAGATTCCATGGAAAAATTCCTTATCTTTTCATTCCATTTTTCCATTAACTTTTAAAAAACCCCTTGTGTGTGCTTGTGTGTGTGTATATATCAACAACACCAAAACAAACCAACTGCCATGTAGTCATTTTTGATTCATATCAACCCTTCATAGGGTTTCAGAGATTGAAAATATTTATGGAAACAGAGAGTTCCACCTTTATCCAGGAAATTGGCTGGTCCTCCAGCATGGCTGGTCCTATAGTACTGTTCACCTCCTGGGTGTCTATATACTTATATAACTATTATTCATTTGTAAAAGGAAATGAAATACTGATAAATGATACAACCTGGACAGGCCTTATGTTAAATGAAAGCGATCAGATACAAAAGGTCATACTCTATGATATCATTTATCTAAATATTCAGAGTAAGTAAATCCACAAGATGGAAAGAGATTGGTGGTTGCCATGGGCTGGGGGAGTGAGGAGTCACTGCCTAATGGGTATAGGGACTTATTTTGAAGTGATGAAAAGGCTTTGAAACTAGGTAGAGATAGTGGTTGCACAGCATTGTGAATATACTAAATGCCACTAAATTGTATATTTTTAAATGGTTAATTTTATGTTATGGGAATTCCTTAACAATAAAAAATTTCTAAAGTAGGTGAACCTCATTGCCATCAAGTCGATTCTTATTCATCATGACCCTGTATATGGTTTCCAAGGCTATCACTTATTACAGGTGCAGAAACCTTAATCTTTCTCCCTCAGAATGGCTGATGGATTTGAATTGGTGACCTTGCAGTTAGTAGTCAGTCAGAGCTTGCCCTACCGCACCTACCAGGGCTAGGAAGTTATGTGTTCCTTTGAATACCTTGAATGCTTCAGATCACTCACTTTTTGCTATCTGGGAAAAGAAGCATTTTAGGCATATTTATTGCTTTTGTTAGGTACCATCATCGAGTCAGTACCGACTCATAGTGACCCTGTGCACAGCAGAACAAAACACTGTCCGGTCCTGGGCCAACCTCACAATTGCTGCTACATTTGAGCCCTGCCACTTTGCTCCTGCCACTTGCCAGTCCATCTCATTAGGAGTCTTCCTCTTTTTCTCTGACCCTCCATTTTAGCAAACATGATATTTTTCTCCATGGACTGGTCCCTCCTGCTAATATGTCTGAAGTATGAGAGATAAAGTCTGACCATCCCGGCTTCCAAAGAGCATTCTGGCAGTCCATGGTGCTTTCAATATTGTCCTGCAACACCAGAACTCAAATGTATCAATTCTTCTAGGGTCTTCTCTTCTTTATTCACTGTCCGCTTTTCACATTCATGTGAGATTATTGAAAATACCATGGCTTGGGTCAGGTGCACCTTAGTCCTCAGCCTGACATCTTTGCTTTTGAACAATTTAAAGAGGTCTTGTGTAGCAGATTTGCCTAATATAATACATCGTTTGTTTTCTTGACTGCTGCCTCCATGAGTGTTGATGGTTGATCCAAGTAAAATGAAGTCTTTGAAAACTTCAATCTTTTCTCCACTTATCTTCATGTTATTTATTGGTCCAGGGGTGAGGATTTTTGTCTTCTTTACCTTGCGCTGCAACCCATAGTGAAGGCTGTGGTTTTTTATATTCATTAGTAAGTATTTTAAGTCCTCTTTGCGTTCAGCAAGCAAGGTTGTATCATCTGAATATGGTAGGCATATACAGATTTTTCTTTCTTTCCAGCTGTATTTTCCTGCTTTTCATGATTGTTCTCCAACAGTTAAATATAAATTATCTCAGTCATGTATTGAAATCACAAATAACGAGATGTAATTTGAAAGAAGCTGTTGAAGCCAAATAACATGCTCATAAAACTTTGAAGTATTTCACTAAGCTTGAAGAAGTAAAATACAAGGTAGAAGTGATAAGATGGTTAAATACACATTTAAATAGTGAAAGCAAACCACATAGCATGAGTAAAAATTTAAGGTGTTTTCCCCATTTCCACAGAGATATAGTATGGTAGGGGTCCAGGTGTAGTACTGTGGGTTAATAATCTGGACTGCAAAGTTGGTTTGAATCACAAGGTCATGGGCTCAAGCTCACCAGCAACTCCTTGGAAACCCTACACAGGGTCACTATGAGTCAGAACCAACTCAAAGACAATTTAACAACATAGTATGGTAAGTCTTTGCACCTTTCACTTTTTCTGTGTCTTACACAGTGCCTTGTTTAGGAAATATTTGTTGAATCAGTAATAGATAAAACCTGTGAAAGTCAGAACTCACAGGGACTGCCTTGTTTATCTGCAAATTTTTCACTTCTGACGGCATGCAGTCTTACCACTTTACTATCACTCATTGACATCATCATAAAAGCACTTGGCAGATATTAGAAAAGAAAATTAGTTACAGTTTATTTAAACTACTTAAAAACGAAGTGGATATTTAAATGCCTAGTTTCGAATTTAAATATCAATTCACAATGGATCATTATCTATTTAAAAGTTGGAGAGGGGTGTGGAGGTAGGGAAAGGAACTGAGAAGCCGTTTTCCTGGAAGCCAGATTTCTGAGGTCCATTGAGTTGGGGTGACCAATCCAGGACATTTGCCCTTTTGGACCATTGTTGTTTTTGTTAAGTGCTGTCGAGTCACTTTGGATTTCCAAGAAGCAACTGGGGGAGGGGGGCGGTCTGAACTGCCATTCTGGTAAACACTTCATAGTTCATCCTACAGAGCTATACCAGAACTCCTTTGGACCATTAGCCTTTAACAAATAGGTTTTCCTAAAATGACCTTTAAGGAGCTCTGGTAGCATAGTGATTATGAGTCAAACTGCTAACCTCAAGGTGAACAGTTCGAAACTACCAGCCATTCCATGGAAGAAAGACAAGGCTTTCTGCTTTTGTAAAGTTTTACAGCCTCAGAAATCCTATACAGCCTCACTATGAGTCAGGACCGACTCCATGGCACTTAAAGAAGGCCCGGTGATGTAGTGGTTCAGTGCTCTGTGAGAGACAAATGTGGCTGTCTTCTTCCATAAAGATTTTTAGCCTTGGAAATGCTATGGGGCAATTCTACTCTGTCCTATAGAATCACTGTGCGTGGGAAACCACTCCTAGGCAACCAGTTTGGTTTGGTTTTAGTCAGTTTCAAGAAACAGGAACTCCAGAATTCTGACTTGACACTGTTTTAGGATATATGGCTTACCTTGATGCTATCTCTTAACACCATGAAAGGAATTTACAATAACCTTCTGGGCCCTGCCTGTAAGATGAGAACATGCTGTCACTATCCCCTCTTTGGTGTGCCTTCTTGTCGCTTTCATTTTGACTTCCAATTTGAATCACATCTACTCACAATACATATGTTCTCTTACAATAATTTCTGGTGTATCTCTGTATATTTGGGTTGTTAACAAAACTGAGAAGCAGGTGATGCTGTAGGATTTGATTGTGGGATTGTTGCTATTGTTAATTGCTATCTAGTCAGTTAAGATTCATAGTGACTCTGAATAGGCTTTCCAAGGAGCAGCTGCAGGTTTGAACTACCAACCTTCTGGTTAGCAGTCAAGTGCTTATCCTGCAGCGTCACACCAGGACTCCTTATTATGTGTTTCATAAATTATCTTTATTACTAACAGTGAGGTAAAGATCACCACTAATGCAGTACCCTTCTGGAAACTGACCCAGGCTTTGCCTTCTCATATTGCCATCCCTTGTTAGCAGTTAGGTTCATGGTACTTTCTCTTTCATTCTTACCACCCAGATTTAGGTCAGAATTCATCCCTGGACACAGAGGTATCAGCTATAGTGACTTAGGATGCCGCACAACTTACTACATTTCAGATCAGCTGCTCCATCTCTCTCTCTAGTCCCCTTGCACTAGGTCACAACCTAGAAAGACTGTCCTTCTTATCTGTAGCCTATTTAGCCTGTCTCAGTCACCCAGCCACCCAGAGCTTGGTCATCACAAATCAACTGCCTGCTCAGTCCTCTTCTGCCCACCAGCCACCCAAAACTGTTTCCTCCTGAGTTAGGACTCTGTCCTTAAAGTTGCCTCTGCAGTTTCCTCTGAATTAGCCACCTCAAGGTAAAGCAGAGTCTCATTCATGGAAACTATTACCTATACTTCATTTGAACCAGAAAGGAGAAAAGCAAAGAGCCACATCAGGCAATGTCTGAAAGAGTCCCCTGCAAGACACTTCCATTGTCCCTATCAATGCCCTACACCCTCTACATATACATGGATGGTCTCACTAATCCAGGACGCCATAAAGAAAGAGCTTCAAGGTGCAAAGTGTCCCTTAATCACTGGAGCCTCAATGAATATGCATGCTTGAGACTTTCATACCTATACATGATTCAAGGAAAATGTACAGTTGATTCCATCATTGTTGTTGTTGTTGTTAAGTGCTGATGAGTCAGTTCCAACTCATAGCAACCCTATATAGGGTTTCCAAGGAGTGGTTGGTAGGTATGAACTGCCAACTATTGGTTAGTAGTCCAGTGTTTATCCTATAGTACCACAGCAGACTCCTTGATTCCACCATACTCCCATCCTTTTCAGAGGTATTAATGCCAGGGTGGGGCCACTGCAGCCTCCATCTATTTTGTTGTTGTTGTTAAGTGCCATTGAGCTGATTCCGACCCATAGTGACCCTGCATAGGGTTTCCAAGGAGCAGCTGGTGAGCTTGAACCACTGTCTTTGCAGTTCAAACAACTTTGCAGTCTGACCCATTAGCCCACAGTGCCACACCAGGACTCCCTCAACCTATTTACACATGTTTAAATAACTGGAGTGGTGGTATGGTGTTGTAGGATAAGAACTGGACTGCTAACCAAAGGTTGGTGGTTCAAACATACCAGCTGCTCCTCAGAAACCCTGTAGGGTTGCCATAAATTGGAACCAACTCTCTGGTTCTCAACCTCAACAATAGCAAGTGTTGCCTGAGTGCTTTAGAAAACAATCTTGGTTGCTTAAGAATTCCAACTTTGGCACACACCTACCTGATATTCAGTATCCCCTTATTCTGTTCAAACGACTACTTCTTACTGTTTATACAGGTTCTTCATGAGCACAGTTAAATGTTCTGGAATATCCACTCTTTAAAATGTTATCCATAATTTGTTATGATTCTCACCGTTGAATGCCTTCACATAGTCATATTCTCTGCTTTTAGGCAAGCTCCATCTGATGTCAGAAATGCTATCCTTATTTCCACATCCTCTTCTGAATCTGGCTTGAATTTCTGGCAGCTTTCTGTCCATGTAGTGTTGCAATCATTTTTTAATTATCTTCAGCAAAATTTTACTTGCATGTGATATTAATGATAAATGATTTCCACATGGGTTACCTTTCTTTAGCATGGGCACAAATATAATAAATCTCTTCCGATCAGTTGGCCAGATAGCTGTCCTCCAAATTTTTTAGCAAAGACAAGTGAGCACCTCCAGTTCTGCATCAGTTTGCTGAAACATTTCAATTTGTATTCCATCAATTTCTGGAGCCTGGTTTTCTTCAATGCTTTTAGTGCAGCTTGAACGTCTTCCTTCAATACCATCAGTGCTTGATTATATGGTACCTCTTGACATGACTGAATATTGTTCAGTTCTTTTTGGTACTCATATTCCTTCCATCTTCTTTTGACAGTTCCTGTATTATTCAATATTTTGCCTATAGAATCCTTCAGTTTGCTGAATTAAAAATCACTCCTTCCATTTGCTGAAGGATTGATTTTTAATTCATTTCTTTCAACTTGAGAAATGTAGAGTGTGTTCTTCCCTTGGGTTTTGTAACTCCAGGTCTTTGCACATTATAATGTTTTACTTTGTCTTCCCAAGTTGCCTTTTGAAAATTTCTGTTAAGCTCTTTTATTTTATCTTTTCTTCCTGTCACTTTAACTTCTTTATCTTCAAGAGCAAGTTTTACAGTCTCTTCTGACATCCAATTTGGTTTTTTAAATGACATTTTGCTTTCCTGTCTTTTAAATGACATTTTGCTGTCTTCCTGTATGATGTTCCTGATGTTATTCCACAACTCTTTTGGTCTTTGGGTATTAGTGTCTAATACAGCAAATCTGTTTTTGAAATGGTCTCTAAATTTAGGTGGGATATACTCAAGGTCATATTTTGGTTCTCACAGGTTTGTTTCTATTTTCTTCAGCTTCTGCCTGAACTTGCATGAAACAATTAATGGTCTGTTCCACAGGTGACCCCTGACCTCATTTGGCTGATACTGAGTGCCTCCATAGTTTCTTCACACTGATATAGTCAATTTGATTCCTGTGTATTTCTTCTGGGGAGGTCCATGTATATAGTTACTGTTTATGTTGTTGAAAAATGGTATTTGCAATGAATAAGTCATTGGTCTTGCAGGATTCTATCATGCGATCTCCAGCATCCTTTCTATCAAGGCCATATTTTCCAACTACTGATTCTTCCTCTTTGTTTCCAACTTTTGCATTCCAATCACCAGTAATTCTCAATGTATCTTAATTGCAAGTTTGACCAATTTCAGACTAGATAAGTTGGTAGAATTCTACAATTTCACCATCACTGGCTTTAGTAGTTGGTGTGTAAATTTGAATAATAGCGGTATGAACAGATCTTCCTTGTAGGCATATGGATGTCATCTTATCACAGAATGTTCTTCAAAATACATCTTGAGATGCTCTTTTTTGAGAGAGACTATAACTCCATTCTTTTTCAATTTGTGGCTCCCAGCATAGTAAACCAAATGAGTATCCAATTAAAAATGGCCACTCCAGTTCATTTTAGTTCACTATGGCCTAGGATGTGGAGACCTGGTGTGGTGCTTTAGGGTAAGCACTGAACTGCTAAACCCACCAGCCACTCCTTGGAAACTCTAAGGGTCACTGTGAGTTGGAACCGACTAGACAGCACTTAACAGCAACATGTCCTCGGATATCGGTTATGTGGTTCATTTCATTTTTGACAACTTCCAATTTTCCCAGATTCATACTTCATACATTTCATTTTCTGATTATTAATGAATGTTTGAAGCTCTTTCTTTTCATTTTGAGATGTGCCCCATCAGCAAATGCAGGTCCCAAAAGCTTTGCTCCATTTACATAGTTAAGGTCAACTTTACTTTGTAAAGGCAGCTCTTTCCCAGTTGTATTCTGAGTAACTTCCAAACAGAGGGGCTCATCTTCTGGTATGATATCAGACAATGTTTTGGTGCTATTCATAAGGTTCACAGTGAGTAACCATTCAGAAGTGGTCTGCTTCTCTGTCTTCTTAGTCTGCCTTAGGCTGGAAGCACTGCTGAAACCTGTCCAGCAGGGTGGCCCTGCTGGTATTAAAAATATTGGTGGCATAGCTTTTACCTTCATAGCAACACACAATCCACCACAGTATAACAAACTGATAGATGAGTAGTGGGCTCGTATTGGGTGGGACCATGCAAAAAAGGTGTGTATGGTGATTGGTTAAATCTCAGAAACAGAAAGGTGAAGGGTCTTGGTATGACTATCAAGAAAGAAGAGCCAGGAATGAAACATATCCTTTAGACCCGAGATCTTGGGGTTGACCCTCCTCAATGCAGGAGACAGAGAGCTGTGACAACATAGGTGGCAAGAAGCTACTGAGAAACAGAGAGAGAGAAGTGGTGACAGATAAGGGCAGCAGCAGAATTAAGAGATCAGCAAGAGACAGCGTAGTGGTTACAAATTGGCTTGTGAACCACAAAGACAGCAGTTTGAAACTACCAGCTGTTCCACAGGAGAAACGTGAGGCTTTCTGCTCCTGTAAAAATTTGTTGTTGTTGTTAAGTGCCATCGAGTCGGTTCTGACCCATAGCGACCCTGTGCAGGGTTTCTGAGGCTGTAAACCTGTACAGGAGCAGAAAACCTCATCTTTCTCCCACGGAGCGGCTGGTAGTTTCGAACTGCTGACCTTGCGGTTCACAGTCAGATTCGTAACCACTACGCTACCAGGGCCTTGGAAACCCTATGCAGGGTCGCTATGAGTTGGAACCGACTCCACAGCACATAACAACAAGGACTTCCTGGCCCATGAAGCAAGAATGTCAAATGTCTTAAGGCAGAAGCTTGCAGGCAGAGTGGGATGCCTCATAGGTATTTATCTGAGGACCTAGAAATGCTGACCCACACAGTTGAATGCCTTCAGGCTGAGATTTACTGAAGGAGAGGAGTGCCTCTTGTGCATTATCAGCAGAGATAAATGAGCTTTGTAATACTTGTCAAGCAATGAGGAGGTCAAGGGGCTTCAACAACCCCAGAATGGCTCAGAGACAACATACAATTTTAGCTCATGAAGAAATAAGACCCAATGGCTCAAACAAATGACCAAAATGCAAAACCAGAAAACATTTCTGAGGAAGAAAAGGTAAAAGAACTAACTTCAAAAGAATGGGAATTAGTTAACTTCAAAGGATCAATAAAAAGATTGAGGAAAGCAAGGAGAATACAATAAAAACTTTAGAACAATTCAGGAAAGCACTACAAGAACAATGACAAAATAAATGAAAAAAATTGAAATAATACAAAACCTGTAATTAGAAATTCAGAAGATTAATACTAAGTTCTCAGAAATGGACAACACATTGAAAGAGCAAAAATTGATGCAAAGCAATGGAAGCCAGAATTCGTCAGCTTGAAGATAAATCTCTTAATATTAGCATGCTTGAAGGACAATCAGAAAAAAAAAGAATGAAAAGATCCAAAGAAGCCTAAGAGTTATGCAAGACACTATGAAGAGGAACAACTTATGACTGATCAGAATTGCAGAACAGGAAGAGGCAAGCACAGAGAAAATTGCCAAAGACTTATTGGAAGAAAATTTCCCTAACATCATGAAAGATGAGATGATAAGCATACAAGAAACTGAACAAACTCTAAACAGGATAGAGCCCAAAAGAAAATCAACAAGATATATCATAAAAAAAACAAAACTTTCCAAAATCAAAGACAAGGAAAGAATCCTGAAAGCAGTTCAGGAATAAAGAAAACATATCTACAAAGGAGAACCAATAAGACTAAGCTCTGATGGTTGGTCTGAAGTATGGTGAGACCTGGGGACTCCTGAGCCCATGGACAAGGACATAGCCATGGAGGACTAGAGCTGAGAGTGAAGCATCCAGCTGATATGAAGTG
>NW_006408554.1:12406093-12409649 GCF_000296735.1 Chrysochloris asiatica | reverse complement strand
CAACACCACAACCCGATGCAAATCAAAACAACAGTGAGTTATCATTTTACCCCAGCATTGATAACAAACTTAAAAAACAAAAGCAGAAAACAGCAAAAGTTGGGAGGGTGTGGAGAGACTGAGACCACACTGTTGGTAGGACTGTAAAAAGGTATGGTGTTTTCTCAAAAAGTCGGACATAGAAATACCATATGACCCAGCAATCCCTTTATTAGGTATATATCCTCAAGAAATAAAAGCCTGACATGAATAGAATAGACGTGTGCACACTCATGTTCATTGCAGCACTATTCACAGTAGCAAAAAAAAAAAAAAAGAATTGTAGACTGTCTAAATGTCCATCAGCAGGTAAATAGTTAAACAAACTTTGATTCCTACACACCAAGGAATAGTGCACAAGATTGAACAATAATGATGAATCTGAAACACTTTATAACATGGATGAACTTGGAGGACACTATGCTGAGTATTGGTTTTGGTGGTTGTGTGTCTTGGAGTTGGTTCTGACTCATAGTGACCCTGCATGGAGTTTCTGAGGCTGTAAATCTTTACAGGAGCAGAAAGCCTCATTTTTCTCGCGCAAAACTGCTGACCTTGAGGTTAGCAGACCAACTGGTAACCACTACACTACCAGAGCCCCTTATGCTAAATATATTCAATCATAAAAGGACAAATATTGTATGAGACCACTGCTATAAAACTTTAAGGGGATCTTTTCTTGCTAAAAGAAACATTCTATGATGGTCACGAGGGGTAGGAGGGAAAGGAAAATTATTCACTGGGTAGAGAGGAGAAACTTGTTAACTTGGGTGATGGGAAAGGCACAGGAGAGATGAAGGCAGTGGAAGACACAGGGAGAAGAGTAAGAGTTAAAGTGAATAAACTCTGTTAACTGATGGTCAAAGGAGCTGTGGTAGCGTAGTGGTTACGAATTGGGCTGCAAACCGCAAGGTCAGCAGTTCGAAACTACCAGCTGTTCCGCGGAAGAAAGATGAGACGTTCTGCTCCCGTAAAGATTTACAGCCTCGGAAACCCTGTACAGGGTCGCTATGAGTCGGAACCGACTCCACGGCACACAACAACAACAACAACTGATGGTCAAGGGAAACCATAGCAATCCTTGAATGACACAATGTGATTTGTTGAATGGGGGCCTGATAATCTGTTCTGTAAAACTTCACTCAATTCACAAGGAAAAGTTAAAAAGACCCACCTCCCAAAAACAAAAAAAAAAAACTTGTCCTAAAATAAGCAGCCATCTAAAGGAGCCATCAGACATTTCCTGCAGAAGAAAACTTACCAACCTGGTTTTCAAAGGCTTTTTTGTAAAATTAGTGATTATAGGAAGTAATGTATTCAAGCTTAAATTGTAAATCAATTGGCTCGTGGAAGTCTGCCATCTACAGTGGGAGCCCTCACTTTATTTTGAGTTTTGACATAAATTCAGAGGCCATTTGAATTTTGTCTGATCATCAAATTAGCAATGCAGTGTATCTAATGCTTACATAATTCTGGGGAAAACCTAAGGAGGGGCAGTTTTGCCCTCAGACTTGTGCCAAGAACTGAGGCATGTCCTTAATGATTTACCAAAAATTGTTGTTAAGTGCCATCAAGTCGGTTCCAACTTTGCAACCCTGTATAGGGTTTCCGGGGGAGCAGCTGGTGAATTTGAACCACCAGCCTTGTGAGTCAGACTAACCTTGTAGTCCAGTACATTATCCTGGTGGCCGTGACTTATATATCCTGACCACCACATAGCCAGGTTGGTCAAAGCCCCAGAACCAATGGAGTAATCTTTTGAAATCTACAAAGGTTTACATATCTAAGTCATGGTCCTTTTTTCCCTCTGCAGTCCTGCCTATGTCAGTGATGAACTGATGAATTTTGTGATGATTTCTTTTGTTTTTCATCATCTACAATTAGTTCCAATGGAGTCCTAGTCCGTACTGAACTGCTAACAAAGAAACCACCAGCTGCTGCATGGTAGAAAGATGTGGCTGTCTGCTTCTGTGAAGATTTACAGCCTTGGGAACCTTGTGATACAGTTCCAGTCGGTCCTACTCGGAATCAAACTGACAGCTGTGGGTATAGAATATGTTTTAACTTGGGGTCTTTTTTTCTCCTAAAATAGGTCTTAGCAAGATTTAGAATATTCTCTAGCTGCTTTTTTTTTTTTTTTTAATCAAAAAGCTGATGCTAGCAGTTTAAAGTTTCTGATCTCCTAACACTTCCTTTCATTTGTTTCTAAATTAGTTTGAGTCTAAAATAGAAAGTGAGAAAGTCCTGAGATCTGAAAAGTCTTAAATTTGTCCTGATGTAATCTTGCTTTTAAAATGGCATTCTACCTTTATTATAAAACACATATTTCGTTTCAGGCATTTCAGTACTGAGTTTGAACCTGCTAATTTGGCCCTACTCCAAACATTCACAAACAAAATAAACAAGCTCTGAACCTTCTTCCAGATGAAGAAAATAAGTTAATGCTACTCCTCATGAAGACACACACTATTAACCTTTCTCAGTTTTTGTTCCTGTGAATTTCTGAGTTTTTCTAACTACAATTCAGGTTTCTTTGTGTTTTATTAAATTGTTTTGCTTAGAAAATTAATATATTAGTAACTTTTGTTTTCTCATATGCATGTCAATTTTTACAGCACGCTTTCCTATTTCATTGTTTTTCGAATCCAGTTTTAGGATATATCTTAAGCTATCTTCTCAATAAAGATTTTGTTTTTTTGTTTGTTTGAATTGTAGGTGCTGTGACCGGTCTAGAGTCCTGGTGTAGGTGCTGTGGGCTAATGTGCTGGACGGCAAAGTCATGTTGAACCACAAGGTCAGCTATTCAAGCTCACTAGTCGCTCTTCAGAAACCCTATACAGGGTCGTTATGAGTCAGAACTAACTCGATGGCACTTAACAACAACAACATGACTGGTGTATCAGCTGGAAACTACAGGGAAAACTTGGGATGGCTGACCCACTTAAGTAGACCAGTCTGTAGTAGAATGAATAAAACGAAGCTGTAAAAGCAATGCAAATAATATAAAACAAAAACATGTTCGCTTTTGCAGTCATGTAGTTTAGTAACATTATTTTTTTTCTCTCTAGCATTGTCCTTTAATTGTAATGACTATTGGCCCTCAGTTTCATAACCAACTGACTTATGAATAAAATCATTGGTCCTGTGACTGCTATTTATCAATTTTTCTCCTCTAAGAAAGTAATGTTTCTTAGGTGATTATGCCCTTAACTCTTCTTAAGGTGATAATTAAAAGAACTACAAATGCCTGGGAAGTGAGTACCTTTCAGTCAAAGAATAGACAGGTCTTTAAAGACAACAGTAATCTAAGGTTATCTAAGCTGCCACTACTGGTCTCTCCCTGTATGGAGGAAGGAAGAGTGAAGAAATTAGAAAATGCAAGGAAACAATTAGCCCAAAGGACTAAGGGACCACGTGAACTCCAGTCTCCTCTACCCTGAGATCAGAAAAACTAGACGGCGCCTGGCTACCACTGCTGACCACTCTGAAAGGAATCGCATTAGAAGATCCTGGATAG
>NW_006408554.1:12404755-12405982 GCF_000296735.1 Chrysochloris asiatica | reverse complement strand
GCCTCTGCCAACATCTAGGTAGGCTCTCATGCTCCACTCATGCTTTTCCTTCTTGATGGTCCTGGGATCATCTATTCCCATATCAATATCTCTTTCAGAGCTAATAATAATAATAATGGTGCATACTAGATTCATTTAATCTTCATAAAAATTTAATGAAATAAGCACTACTATTATCTCCGTTTTACTGAAGAAGAAATAACATTGTTATTATCTTCATGTTACTGGTGAGGAAACTAGTGCTCAAAGGGTGAAATCATTTGTCTAGAGTGAAAGTGGGAGAGCCAGGGTTTAAACTTGGATCTGTCCAATTCCAAAGATTGTGCTAAAACTCCTTACACTATAGATAATGCAGGTAAACAAAACATTTGCCCTATCTTATGAAAGCAGAAGTCAAGAAATCAAATGACATATTGCATTAGGCAAATCTGCTGCAGAAGACCTTTTTAAAGTTTTGAAGAGCAAAGATGTCAGCTTGAGGACCAAGGTGCTCCTGACCCAAGCCATTGTTGTTGTTGTTACCTCATATGCATGTGAAAGCTGGACAGTGAATAAGGAAGACTGTAGAAGAATTGATGCTTTTGAGTTATGGTAGGCAGGAACAGACTGAAAAGAAACATGACTAGAAACAATAAATAGAGGGAGGAAGTGGGAAGAGTGACATGGTGGGGATTGTAATCAATGTGACAAAACAAAATGTGTATGAATTGTTTTATAAAGTCAAGAAAAAAAACTTTTAAAGCAAAATACCAGTGAGAAATATACTCTTCTAATATTCTAAAATTCTGAATACAATTATTTCTTAGTATCCCCTCTATGACTTTTTTCCTGTCATTTTTAGGTCTTCTGGCAGGGCGTGGGGAGGGGGGCAGCCCTTTAAAATTTGACGATTTTAATTTCATTTCCAAGAAAGTATTTTCATTTTTATATCTATTTTGTTAGGTACCATCGAGTCAGCTCTGACTCATAGAGACCCCTAAGCATAACAGAACACAATGTTGCCCAGTCTTGCACCATCCTCACAATTGTTACGTGTTGTAGCCACTGTGTCAATCCATCTTGTTTGGGGTTTTCTTTTTCACAGATCCTCTGCATTACCAAGCACAATATCTTTTTCCAGGAACAGGCCTCTCCTTATATCCAAAGAATGAGAGATAAAGTCTTACCATCCTTGCTTCTAGGAGGCATTCTAGGAAGAGTTCTTTCAAGACAGTATTTGTTTGTTCT
>NW_006408554.1:12393524-12403520 GCF_000296735.1 Chrysochloris asiatica | reverse complement strand
TGTGTTGGAAGAAGTGCAGCCAGAGTGTTCCTTGGAGGCCAGGATGGCCAAACTTCATCTCTCATACTTTGGACATATTGTCAGTAGGGACCAGTCGCTGGAGAAGAATATCATGTTTGTTAAGGTGGAGGGTCAGAGGAAAAGAGGAAGACCCCCAGCGAGATGGATTGGCAAAATGGCAGCATCAATGGGCTCAAGTGTGGTAACAATTGAGGCGGGCCCAGGACCAGGCATTGTTTCATTCTGTTGTGCGTAGAGTTGCTATGAGTCAGTACCGACTCGATGGCACCTAGCAATAACAACAACAACAACAACAATGAATATAAGCATATTTCTAAATAAACACTGGGATATGTAGTCTGACCAAAAATGTTCTCTATTTTAATATTTTATTTACACAGAACTGCTTATAAAAGTATAAATGTTGATGTTAAGTGATGTTGAGTCAGTTCCAACTCATAGCAACCTTATATAGGGTTCCCAAGGAGCAGCTGGTGAGTTTGAACTGCCTACCTTGTTGTTCAAACTGACCTTGCAGTCCAGTACTTTACCCCACAGCGTCACACCATAAACATTAGGTAGACATTTAGCTCAACAACTTTTCTTTTACAGTATGAACTTAAATTGGAAATGTAACAGAAAACAGAGGTATGATTGCTGTATCTATAGGTGAATATGATTGATCAGAATAATCAAAGTGTACCTTTAAGATTAAGTGAACAAGCCTTTAAAATTTTGTGACTATATTTACCTCTTCTTGTTTCCTAAGACTTGAGTTATGAAATGGCACCTCTCAGATTATAAATGCAAAACACCTAACCTTTTTTTCGTTTAATGTCATATCACCCATCCCTTCTTGAAAAAATTCTGGGAGGTTGTCTGTGTGTGCTGGTGTGTATCCTTCACAGCAGGAGGATAAATTTATCCTGGAAATGTTCTAATGGTTCCCAGATGTCGTTTTTTTGTTTGTTTTTAAAGCCTAAGTGTGGTGATACCAAGGCATTTGTCTCTAAAGCAAGAAAGATGTTATTCCATTTGTAGTTTACTGATGTCATTCTGCTTGTAGTTTATTGACACAGGACTTCCTATTGAGAACATTTTCAGCACTGTGAATATGGCTGTAATAGAGATACAGTGATCACTTGTTGATTTTGTTGCAAAGAAGGAACTTCGCCAACTTTTCTGTGTCTCACAGTGTGGACTGTTTTGTGGATTATGTAAATATGATGAATGCCACTAAGAACCATTGTTGATTCTGTAGGATTATTTTGTTTTGAAGGACAAAAGTATTTGGATTCACAGTCTTTTTTTAAAGAGGTAGAAGGCCATAGATGATAACTGATATTAAAAATTAATACAGATATCTTTACCTGTGAGGCTAGATCTCTGAATATCCTTTTAAAATATAGAGAAATGTCCCTTGAATTTAGGGGTGCATGCATTAATCCCAGTTCCTCTAATTACTTTTGGATGTTTATTTGTTCATAGATTTGTAACACATTTTCTGGTATCATATGATTTAAAGTACAGATTATTGCTTCAAAATTGCATGCGATGCACACGGGAAAATTTAAATGGTCGTTTAAGTATATTTTCAAATGATATCTGATAAAAATTAAATTACAGTGGTGTTGTGGAGCAAAACAAAACCACCACTCAACTTCAAAACCGTAACCACTCTACTCCACACCTACTAAATCATTCAATTCTTAATTCTCTGTTACCTTCGGTGGCTATCTTTTTCTTCTCTGGATAAAAGGGATTAATAATAGAACCTCAAATGTAGCTTCTGCATTTTAAGAGTAACAAAGCCTAAGAATAAACTGTAAATTATGCCTTTCGTTTAACTGGAGATTAATAGGAATGGGGGAAAAAAGTAAATCTAAAAAAGATGGGTAATGAGGAAATTTCTTTGAGCGCCGGGCTTGACAAGTTGTGAGCATTCTTTTGTTATCTATAAACACAGTGCATTTCAGCTAACTCTGCAGAGACCAGAACTTCCCTCTTTCTTTAACTGCCAATGCACAGAGCCTGATTTTGGTTTTGAAAGTAGCTTTGTTCCTAAATTATTGGTTGAAAAAGTAGGAAATGGTTCAAATAATTCTAAGTGAAGCATAGTTGTTCTCCGTAAATGACTTGGAGACTTATTCCACCTCTCTGAGTTTGCAGCTGACACCAGTGCCACACCGGCCATTCCTTTGGAGGCCCAGCTGTCCAGAGCTTGCCTCACACCAGGGTCATCTTCACTGGTCCGCCTGGCGCTTTGATCCATGCGGCTCTGGGGCCCCTTGGTGGCCATCACTTTGGACCGAGCTGCGGGAAGTCCCAGAGACTGAGCCTCGAGACAGAACCCACTGCAGTCCCCTCTCAGAACTTTCTGTACACGGCGTGGAGGTGGGAGGGGGGTCCACACTTCGCGGGGTCTCGCGGTTTCCGAAGGTGGGCGCGGCTCGGGTCGGGCGGCTGGGCTCAGTCAGGGCCACCCAGCCCGCAGCCCCCTTGGAAGCGCGGGGCCGCCTTCGGCACGCCGTTCCCGGCCCGTTCCGCGGGAGGAGCCGTGACGCGTCAGGGAGGAAACGCCGGCGCCCGGCGGCCCTGCCGGGAAGGAGGAAGCGCAAGTCCTCCGCTCGGTTCCGCGCCCGCGCCCGCGCCCGCGCCCGCTGCGTCTGGAAGGCAGCCCTGTGGAACCCGGTAGGTGCGGGGCCGCCCGGGCCGGAGGCGGGTGAGCGGGCTGGAAGGTCCGCGCGCGTCCGGGCCGTAGCTGGAGTCCCCCCGGCGGGAGGAGACGCGGCGGGCCACGGCGTCCGGGCCTCGACTGTCGCCTCTCCTCGGCGCAAACGTGACTTCTCTGGGTCCCTTGGCAGCGTCCACTCCTCACCCTGATCGGAAGGGAAAGACAATACCCCCTCCAGTCCCCAACTCTCAGAGTTTGTGGTCTTTGTTTGCTGACATTAATTCAGATTCTGCTTGGGGATTCCTAAAACGTCTCAGTGGTGTCGGTGGATGGACACGTTAACTTGTGCGCAGCATCACAGGGCAGAGGATCCCGGAACCCAGAGGTGGGAGACCGCCACCTGAGGCCGAAATTAGTTGTGGGTCATCTTCCAAGGTCCGAGATGGGGGAGTCCTGGGAGTCCCGGGAACAGGAATCATTAACTTGTTTCCAGCAGACCTGAGACTTCTATGCGTTGCTACTCCCAATTCGCAGTGATTTGAAATGAATTCATTTTCCAATGGTTCTATTCTCACAGTTTTAGGGTTGTACGACCTTGAGATTTTTAGATTTTTGGTCATTAGTAATATTGATTACTTGGAAAGTTACAAAAGGGAAAAGGATTCAGTTCTTGAAACTTACAAACTCATTATTTACATGGTGTAATTTGCAGTGTGATTTCTGAACCATAGAATTCAATTCTGTACCAGAGATTGTAGAGTGCACTTGAGATGGTTGAGCACTAGTTTCTAAATCTGTGGCAAGGTAATAAATAAATCAACGATTATGTATTTTGATTTTTTACCTTGATTTCAGAATTTGCTCAACCAATTTGAGACATGACTAGTTTATTTAACAACATATAAATGTGTTTGGCTTACTATGTGTTTGGCTCTTTTCTAAGTATCTCATAAATAGTAACTAAAAATTAAATTAGAGGTGTTCTAGCATACTTGAGTTCTCCAAATGTCATGGCAAGACTAGCAACATTTGAGCAAGTTTCTGGTATATTTTAAGACTGGGTGTGCCTACTGGTTCCCTTGGCTACCATTCCTGTAAGACCAGCCTCAATCCCTCCACTCCCTTGGGGAAGGGAGTCTGGATCTCCTGGAATGCAGGAGATCTGTTCCTTACAGATTCCTAGGTCAGATTCTGAGTAGCTTCTGTAAGACTCTCTCATCTGCATTGTGTCTTTCAGAACTTCCCTCTTTCTTCAACTGCCGCTGCACAGAGTTTGTTCCTAAATTATTGACATGACACAGCTTAGATTTGAGAGTCACATTGAATTTGTGTGGCACTGTAGAATAAGCACTGGACTGCTAACCTCAAGTTTGATGTTTCAAACCCACCAGCCGCTCCTCGGAAACCCTGTATAGGGTGTCTATGAGTCAGAACCGACTCCACAGCACGTAGCAACAAAAACAACAATTAGAGCATTTCTGTTTGTTCTTGTGAACACAGACAACAGTGCTTTGTAATTTTCCGGTAATACTGAGTTGATGCAATCCTTGTGTGTTGCTATAGGATAAGCACTGGACCACAAGGTCGGTTTGAACCGCAAGCTCTGCGGTTCAAACCCATCAGCAGCTCTTTGGAAACCCTATACAGAGTCGCTATGAGTTGAACCAACTCAGTGGCCCTTGACACCAACAGCAACGCTTGCTGTTGATTGGTCTACTTTGTAGATGTCCATTTTGTAATTTACCTGTATTTATAGAGAATACTTTTCATGGCTGCAGTGCCTTCTTCAGATGAACACCTTGGCCTGATGGCCAAATTTGTAGAGACTCAAAGTGGTGAATAAACTGGACATGGTTCTTATCATTGTGGTGATTATGAATCTGCTGTCAAAATCTGCGTGATGTATTTATTACCTTTTTCTGTCTCTTTCTATCATATCTCTAAGTTTCCAGGGAGATGATTAGATGAGGCTCTAAAATTTACTTCAAAAGATTTTGAAGTATCCTTTGGAAAGGAAGGCTCACTTTCTTCTGACTTTAAGTTAATGACAACAGCCTGGTGTCATACATGAATTTATTTCAATCAAATGATAATTAACACTTCCGTGGTTTATGAATGGCTTCCTACACATTCGTTCCTCAGAGACCTTTGAGTTTTAATTAATCTTTTGCAGATGCGAAAACTGAAACTTACAGATGTTAAGAGATTTAGCAAAAATTCCACAGCTAGTAAGAAGCAGAGCTAGAACTGAGATCTGTGTCCTGCCAGGGTTATTAGCACAGGCAAGCTCTTAAGAAATATCTAATGAGTCAATGGCTCCAAATGACTTCACATTCTTTGCTCTTTTAAAACATTAAATCTATTGCCATAGTCAGTTCCAACTCATGGTGGCCCCATGTGTTTCAGAGTAGAACTGACCTCTGTAAGGTTCTCTTGGCTGTAATCTTTGTCTAGGTAGATTGTCAGACCTTTTTTTTCCCTGCAATACTGGGTGGGTTCAGACTTCCAACTTTTGGTTAGAGATCAAGCACAAATTGTTTGTGCTGCCCAGGAACCTTTCCAAACGTTGTTAAGTGCTGTCAAGTCAGTTCTGACTCATAGGGACCCTGACTAGGGTGTCCAAGGATCAGCTCTAGGATTTGAACTGCAGACTTTGTGGTTAGCAGTCCAGTGATTATTCTTCAGCACCACACCAGGAATCCTCTCAAAATACCATCATAATTGATTTGTTCCTAAGATATTTCCAGACTTAAAGCATTGCCCTTCTTATTTCATATAACAAATTAGCTACAAAAGGGATTTGGGAATACCCTTTGGACTCTTCTTAGGATTTGTCATCTCTGGTTTTTGAAAAAGCAAACAGGTTGTAGTTTTTTCCCTTTTTTCTTATCCTTTTTCTCTGTTTCTGTAAGAGGTTAGATTGGACATGCGGTTTTAGTGTTAATATAAAGGGTCTTTTTAAAAGAAAAAAAACCACACGACTATTTATAGTTTCTAAGCCTAACTCTCTGTTTCTTAAAGTGTATGATCTTCAGATGGATAACCTTTAATTAGAGGGAAAAATATAGCCTTCACCTGGTGGGAGGAATTCAGAAGGGCTAGGAGTCCTAGTGTGACACTGTAGGATAATCCCTGGACTGTGAACCATACGTCAGTATTTCAAACCCACCTTCTGCTCCTTGGAAACCCTATACAGGGGTGCTCTGAGTTGGAACCTACTTGATGACACTTAACAATAACATCAGGGAGAAATGAGAGATGGTAGCAGCCTTTCCCATGAGGTATATTAAAAGGTTTGTTGTTGTTAAGTGCCATCAAGTCAGGTTCAACTCACAGTGATCCCATATTGGGTTTCCCAGGTTGCAAATCTTTGCTGCAGCAGAAAGCCTCATCTTACTCCTGAGGAGCAGCTGGTGGACTAGAAGTCCAAATTCAGAGTACTGGCTCTGGAGAAAGGTTCTTGTGTCCTTTCAGCATCAGTAGGCCCAGCATTCCTTGGAGATCTCCATGTGTCTTGGCATCTGTGTTTCCCTGAATTTAGGAGCTTCACAGCGCAGGGATTTCAGGTCCAAAGGATGCACTCCATCCCTGGCGCTTCTTTCTTGGTGGTAATAGATCTGTCTACCATCCTTGGTGGTGGTGGTGGTTATGTGCCATGGAGTTAGTTCCGACTTACAGCGACCCTGTATAGGGTTTCTGAGGCAGTAAATCTTTGCGGGAGCAGGAAGCCTCATCTTTCTCCCTGGGAACTGCTGGTAGTTTTGTACTGCTAACTATGAGGATTAAGCAGTGTTTCATTCTGTTGTGCATAGGGCCGCTATGAGTCGGTACTGGCTTGATGGCACCTACCAACAACAACAACTGGAGTTCCTCTTTACCTTTTATCCTTAGGGGATAGAAATTCCTTAATGAAGCCAGACTGAGTCATCTGCTTGTCAATGTTCTGTGAACAGGTGGAATAAAATAACTTTGAAACCCGCCTTGTTTCAGAAACCACTTTACCTGTTTAATCCAGTCCTCCTGTTTTCTCCCTTTCTTGTTTAAATCTATGTAAGTTACTGACTAAACTGCTGATTCATGAAACTTAATTACATAACATGTTATTCCTGACAGAACAGATCCTGCATTATTGTAAGCGGCTCAATGTCTTTGTTTTCCTTTACCTATTCCGTTCATTATAGTGTAGCCTTTTTTTCCTTCATCTCTCTCTCCCCCAACCCCACCAGCCAAGGTAGAACAAAGGAGTCCTGGTGGCACAGTGGGTTAAGCGTAGGACTGCTCATTAACTGCTCTGCAGAAGAAAGATGAGGTTGCCTGCTACTGTAAAGATGTACAATTTGGGGAACTATCGGGTCCCTATGAGTTGTTGGAGTGCACTTGATAGTAGTGGGTTCAGTGTTGATTTAGTGGTAGAAAAGTGGTAACTCTAAAAGATGCCAATGCTTCGTTTTATAGTTCACTTCAAAGTAATTTTAACTCAGTACTAACAACAAGGAAGGCAACATGAAAATCAGATAGATGCTGAAGGCCAATTCAGAGCATCCATCAACTAGTAAAATCTTATTGCATGTCTGAAGGTGAGCCAGAGCGTCTTCAAAGGGAATTAGGGCCCTGCACACTACCTCACCATTGTGTGGTTTCTCCGGTCATTTCCTGTTGCCTACAGACACCAAAAACCTGCCATAGTTAATCTCCTGGTAGCCACTATTTCTAATTATTCAAAATCAAATTTTGTTTTCTTTGAGTGGGGTGGGGGTGGAAGGTGAGTGAAAGAAAGAAGGGAAGGTAAGGGATTGATAATAGGTAAAATGGGAAATAGTTGTTGTAAGGGTGAAGTAAAAGATGTGAGTGCATTCAAACAGTGGGGGATTTCTGCAGAGTGCAGCTTCACCTCCCTCAGTGGGTCCATAAATATAGTTAAGACCTACCTGGGATCAAAGAATGTCTGGAAGGAATTTCAAACGTCTATTGGTATAATAAACCTGTTACCCTTCAGTTAATTCTTCATGTGTGTCAGAGTAGAACAGTATTCATAGGATTTTTCAATCGCCAGACCTTTCTTTCAATGCACCTCTAGGTGTGCTGGAACTACCAGCCTTTGGGTTAGCAGTGTTTAACTGTTTTCACCATCCAAGGATGCCCATTGGCATGATATGGGTAGACATAGTTCATTTGTACCACAAAGTGAGGACGTATTTTAGATAGCTCTTTCTTCAGGCCACGAAGTGAGTTTGTTTGCAGATAATTAAACTATGAGGAGGCTAGTTTAGTGGCTTTTAACTTTAGAGTTAGGATGACTCAAAGGGCTTTTGGTTGAGGAACTGCCTGTATTTTTTACTTCTTTAAACACTTAGACTCTGTTTTGAGAGTGCCTATAGTGTTGAGTTGAAATCCTGGTGTGGCACTAGAGGATAATACTGGACCACAAGGTCAGTTTGACCAGTTCAAACCCACCAGCTCCTCAGACACTCTATATAGGGTCACTATGAGTCAGACCCAACTTGATGGCACTTAACCAACAACAACATAATGCTGAGATGATTATGTCATTCTTATTACGCTTATGATTTTAAAGACCTGACTTTTTACATAGCACATCATTCGTATGATTCCGGTTAACTGCTTCCGCTCAGGTTCCTGACGTGGATGCAGTAGCTGTGCCAGTCAATGCTGAAAATTTTTGTTTTTCTGGATGGGTAAAATGAATTTCATTTGTAATGCATTAATGAACCAAATCTGACTCACTGATACACTAGTTCATCTACAGACCGATGGATGAGTTGTCCTAAGTACAACAGGGCTTTGCCTGGACTTGACTGATTCGCTTGCTTGAACTAGTAAATGAGAAGAATTTTATTACTCTATTTCCATTATTCAAATAAAAATAGATGACAATTAACTTAAAACGATCTGGTGTCTGACTCAGCATCTGTACATATAGATATGTTGCTGTTGTTAAGTGCCGTTGAGTCCGTTCTGACCCAAAGCGATGCAGTTTAGGGTTTCCAAGGAGTGGCCGGTGAGCTTGAACCATCAACCCTGTGGTTCAAACCTATATTACAGTCCAGCGCATTATCCCACAGCACCACACCAGGACTGTATAGATATGTATAAAATCAGTGTATAGACCATATAATCTAATGTGCATATACAGTGTTGTTATTAAGTGCCATCGAGTCGATTTCAACCCATAGTGACGCTGTGTAGGATTTCTGAGGAGCAGCTGGTGAACTTGAACCACTCACCTTGCAGTTCAAACAGCTTTGCAGTATGGTGCATTAACCCACAGCGCCATACTTTGTTAAGTACCGTAAAGTTGGTTCCAACTATTCATAGTGACCCTGTATAGGGTTTTTGAGCCTTTAAATCTTCATTTTTCACATCTTTCTCCCAATGAATGGCTGATGGGCTCAAACCACAGACCTTGTGACAGTCCGTGGAACTACATGCTCCCATATTACATAATGATAAACTGAGAGGGAATTTAGGAATCATATTGTTAGTTTCCCAAGAAAACTCTCCATGTGCATCGTTTTTCCTATTTTTATTTAGTTTTTAAACATTATTTTTAATTACAAAGATGTATGTCCTTAAATTCAAACAGTTGAGAAATGGGTGAAATAAAAAATGGGTTTCCTCTTCACTCCAATTTTACTTATGAAGACAACCACTGTTAAGTTTTTGTATCTTAGACTTTATTTTTTAATGTTTTATTGTGAATTATGTGGTAGTTTACATGGGAGAATATTAGCTTTACATTCACCTTATCATATATCGTTTCATTGCCATGATTACATTCCCCTCCATGCATCATCAGCCAACCAGAGGGTATACCCTGCAAGCCTGCCCCTCTCCTTCTCTGAGTCTAGAGTCCCCAGCCGCTCCATCGCTCCACGTCATCATCTCTGCCTCCATCTCTGGTGTCACTGCTTCTCTGGGTAGGATCCTGCTCTCCGCTCTTCTCCCTTGATGGTCCTAGGGACCTCTGCTCCTGGACTGCAAAGTCAATCATTCCCCTCCTTTTGCTACAAAACATCTACCTTTACATTTCCAACCCTCACAGTCAGTCCTGATAACAGTTTTTCACTATTGTGTCACAAGAGACCTATCCCCATCTCCTTTCATCAACCCCGCCCAGAAAGATTGGATACGACTCAGTGGAGATTCTACCTTCCTCTGTGCCCTCTGAATCTAGGCTCCCTCTTGAAAACTTGTAAGCCAGTCACTTCTTGCCTTTGTAGCCCTCCCATTTGGGGTAGCCAATGTCCAAGTTGCCATCCCTGTCTATTCTGTGTATGGAGGGGGTGGGAATGATCATCGCT
>NW_006408554.1:12383708-12392885 GCF_000296735.1 Chrysochloris asiatica | reverse complement strand
GGTTCAGGATTCCACCTATATTCTTATGTATTGCAGAGACTCCGCAGGAAGCCTCCTTCACTGGGCACACTGTAGCCCCATTTTAGGTATTCCAATCAGTTATAGGCAGAAGACAGACTTACAAGCTTTCTATGGTGACATTTCTGGCTATTCCTTTCTCTCCCCGTCAAGTTTTAGAGTGTTTTTTATGCTTATATAAATATCTGTACCTGTCCAAAGTTTTCACAATACAGGAATAATTCTTTTGTTTCTTATTTAACACTTATCATGGACATTATGGGTTTATCATTGTTACTTGACAACTACAGAGCATTCTGTTTATAATTAATAATATACCTGTTTTCTATAATTTTTCCACTTTATTATCAATATGTTCACCCTTTATATCTTTTAAATCACCAAAGTAACACATTTCTTAGAAAAATGGAGGAAATAAGAATCACCAGTAAAGCTACCACTCATTTATAACTGTGTTTAGAGTAGTGGTTATGAATCGGTCTGCGAACCACAAGGTCAGCAGTTCGAAACTGCCAGCAGTTCTGCCGGAGAAAGATGAGGCTATCTGCTCTCGTAAAGATTTACAGCCTCGGAAACCCTGTTCAGGGTCACTATGGGTCGGAACCGATTCGACAGCACTTAATGACAACAACAACATACATATTTTTGGTGTCCTGGTTTGGGGCTGTGAATTAATGTGCTGGACTGCAAAGGTGGTTTGAACCACAAGGTCGATGGTTCAAGCTGACCAACTGCTCCTTAGAAATCCTATACAGGGTCACTGTGGGTTGGAACCGATTTGATGGCACTTAACAACAACAAATAAATATTTTTAATGCAGTTTTAAAAACTTCTCTTATACAGGCTTGCTTTGCTGGTTTAAAGAACTATGTTTATGAAGCTAACCAATGTTATAGATTCCATACACTTTAGAACTAGTTATTTTATTGTGTTTCCTGGCCACCTGCCATACCTCAGACCTGGCTGTAATACTCTTGGAAATTTATACTTTGTTTGACTCAAAAAGGGAGTGAGGTGGGGGTGTGTGAATGGACTGACGAATCCATTCGAATCAACATAAAGAGCAGGTCCTTATAATGGGAGTTAGTCAATATTATTATTTAAACATTTTTAATAAAGGAAATTATTAGGAGCCCTGGTGGCACAGTGGGCTACGATGCATTGGGCTGCTAACCTCAAGGTTAACAGCACAAATCCACCAGCTGCTCTGCAGGAGAAAGAGGAGCTTTCTGCTCCCGTAAAGATTTACAGCCCTATGCAGGATCAGTATGAGTCAGAATTGCCTAGACTGCAAATAACCACCACCAGTAATAAAAGAAATAATAAAATATTCCAATACAGTGGATTGTAATTACTAAAGGAGCAGCAGGAATAATGCAAGTGTGGAACTTGAACCAAGGGGAAATGATGGAATTCAAGTAGAAATTAGAAAAACTGAACTTAAGATGCTTTGAAATATTTTCCAAGTAATAAGAAGTAAATCCTTCGCAGTAATTGGTTTAGCAAAACTCTTGAATCAATGGTAGGAATACCGACATTGAAGTTTCTCCTAACCCCATTGTATGAAATGTATGCTATTTCAGTTAGTTATACTTGATTTAGTAAAATGAAATGCACATAACTCCCTAGCTACATACTAACAGCACCAGTTTCCCCAGACAGCATCTGTCTGAGAAAATCTTTCCACCACCCTTTCTTCTCCCACAGTGTTTGTGTACTAGTGATGGCCCACGTTTTCTGCCTATATCCTTTTACTGGGCTCTGTCCTTCTGAGAGTAAGTCCTCATTTTGATCTTGGTCTTATTCCCTCTTCTTTCAGCTATTGCTTTGAGAAAAAAATTTTCTGTCCTACCTCTATCCCACGCTCTTGATTTTGTCATGAACAATATGAGAATTAGCTTTTAATCAGGAAAAGTGAAGCTTTTCGTTTGGAAGGGAAGGTAGATGGTATAAAGAATAGTGATTCCAACTTTCAAAGTCTGTGAGAGTGCCCAGTAATTCCTTTCAAAATCTCCGCAGACGTCTCCACCCACCTTCTCTTCTCTAAATAAACTGGTTTTTCTTAAGCATTGGCATTCACTATGAAATTTAAATTATTTATGTTATTTTTTTGTTCATATCATTGCAACAGCATCATTTTCTGCTATTTTATTTTTCATAGCAGATGTCAACCACATTATGTGTAGAATCGTTTTTTTGGTCTCGAAACTAACTCCCATATACAACCACTGTTTCCTTTATGAAATATATCCAAAGTACTAATTGTTGTTGATATTGTTAAGTGCTGTCAGGCTGGTTCCGACTCATAGTGACCCTGTGTAGGTTTGAACTGTCAACCTTATGGTTAGCTTTGTTCTTGTTAAGTGCTGTTGTGTCGATTCTGACTCATAGTGACTCTGTGTACTGTTTCCGAGGAGCGGCTGGTGAACTTGAACCAGTTCAGTGTTCATTCTACAGCATTACACCAGGACTCTTAAAGTTCTAAACACCTAGTATAAAAACAAGCTCTTTTTTTAAGTAGCTTGAAGACTACGACGGCTATCTTAGACCAAAGTTTGCTGTCTTTGAGAAGTGGTTTGCCAGGATTCCAACCCCCTCCTCCCATATTTTTATCAGTAGAGATATGCATGTGGTGAGAGCCTGGATCTGCCTACTGCCCCTTGGGAGTTAGAGAGGAAGCAATATTGGTTTCAGAAATGGTAGATCACTGTTGGACATGCTCACAATCATACCTGTTGTTGAACTGTTGGTTTCATTCCATAGTAACCCCATATTGGGTTTCCAAGGAGTGGCTGGGGGGTTTGAACCACCAACCAACCTTGTGGTTAGCAGTCCAGTGCTTTTCCTATAGTGCCACACCAGTACTCCACAGGACCCTATAGGACAGAATAGAATTGCCTTATAGGAGTTCTGGTATGGTGATGTGGGTTAATGCACTAGACTATAAAGTCGGTTTGAACCTCAGGGTCAGTGGTTCAAGCTCACCAGTTGCTCCTTGAAAACCCTATACAGGGTCGCTATGGGTTGAAACCAACTTGATGGCACTTAACAACCACAAATACGATTTCCAAGGGTGTAATTTTTATGGATGCAGACTGCCCACATTGTTTTCATTCCCATTGAGTGACTAGTGGGTTCAAGCTGCCAACCTTTCAGTTTTCAGCCAAACACTTAACCACTGCTGTACCAGAATTCCTTACAGACTAGGTACCAAACCTATTGCCACTGTGTCAATACCAACTCAAAGAAGCTAGGTAAACTCATATCTTACCTGTAGCTGACTCCACCTCATAGCTTACCTATAGGACACACTAGAAGTAACCCACAGTGAATGTAGCCAACTTTGTCCTGTGTCCCGATGCACAACAGAAGTTAACACTGTCCCGTCCTGCACAATCCTCACAATTGTTGTTATGTTTGAGCCCACTGTTGCTGCCACTGTGTCAATCCATCTTTTATGGCTTTGGTGTTTGAACCATGTGAATATATAACCTATTGTAAAAATTATGTCCCTGGTATCCCTCATTTAAAAAAAAAATAGATCTGTATATTTTTCTCATCACTTTCCCCTATAAATCTTTAGTAAGAGTATCGTTGTTTTAAGGATCCCTGGTGGCCCTGCAGGACTCCTAACCATAAGGTCGGCAGTTCAAACCCACCAGCAGCTCCTCAAGAGAAAGATGAGACTTTCTGCTCCTGTAAAGATTTACAGCCTCAGAAACCCCATAAAGGGTCATATGAGTCTGAATCACATTGATGGCATTGCATTCTTTAAAAAAGTTTTGAAGCTATTTTAAAGAATGCATGTATGAGGGGGCGAGGCTTTGAAAGCTTTGTGGGAAGATGGAATTAAAAGATAATGGAAATTCTCTCCACCGTTTTGAAGTCCCCTCAAAGGACTGGTAGTATTTTGCGGGCACCTCTGTTAGCTCTCAAGTGCTGTGACTAAGATTCACTAGGAAGCCTTCCATTAGGAAATTCTGATTCTGCAAATACAGCCAAACTTTGAGTTATTATTGCCTTACTCAAAGAACCACTTAATTGAAATTATCTGCAATATTTTTCCAATGGGAGATCTAGTTGTTTCCTAATAAAGCTATTAGATAATACCAACATAATTAGTCCAAAGCTACCCCACCCCCACCCCTCATGATAGCTAGTATTTTACTATGGTTGTAATTTACCTACTTGAGATTGCATGCATTTAGGGTACTTAGAAAATAATGGTTAATTTAGTTTGAGTGTGTAGATAATTCTCTTGTTTTCAGTTATACTAAACCAAATATTTTATCAGGATTTTTGTGGTTTTTATCATTTGCTACCTGTATTTTACCTTGTAGAGAGCAAAAGAAAGGAACTAGTATTTATGTATTGGGGTGCCAGTAGCTATGAGTTGGAACCGACTTAACAGTATTTAACAACACCACCAACAACTATTTGTTGGTAGTCCTGATGTAGGATAAGTACTGGAGTTGTAACCTCAAGGTCGGTGGTTCAAGCTACCGGCCACTCCTTGGAAATCCTATACAGGGGTCCATCCATATGAACTGGAACCAAGTCATAGAAGGCAGTTAACAAACACAACCATTTGTTGGATGCTTTGTTGTTTGTTTTTGTTGTTAAGTGCCATCAAGTTGGTTCCGACCCATAGCGACCCTGTAAAGGGCTTCTGAGAAGCAGCTGATGAGCTTGATCTGCTGACCTTGCAGTTCAAATGGCTTTGCAATCTGGCACATTAACTCCCCAGCAACACACCAGGACTCTGTTGGATACTTTAGAGAGAGACATTTTATTAAATACTTGTAATAACTTTTTGGGGTGGATGGATGGTTTTATTTTGGAGATAAACTCACATGGTTATAAAGTTGCCTGTGCAGGATAATACGTGGACAGTACATGGCAGAACTGATTTGAACCCAGACTATCTGGCTTTACCACAAGTTCCACTGTGCCACTGACAATGGTAATCAGTAGAAGTTGACTCCTCTCCTAGTGTCTCATCAGGGAGAACCAGCAGAAATACTCCAGGTTTCCATCTGCTGATAAGTCAGTGATTAAATGAATTTGAAACAGGCTTTGCATTTCTGTTATTCTGAGACAATTGGTGCCAGACTTCTAGACTCCAAATACCATACATTTTGTGGCGAACAGAAAAAGACTTAAAATTCTCAATTTAGCAGTAACTTCCCATTCCACCTTTTCCCCCAGCCCCAGAAACCACCAGTCTTCTTTCTACTTCACTATATTTTCCTATCCTGGACATTTCATAAAAATGGAATCATGCAATATGTGGACTTTTATGACTGACTTCTTCACTTAGCATGTTTCCAAGGTTTATCCGTGTTTAGCATGTATTGGTACTTTATTTCTTTTTATTGCTGACAAGATTCCATTGTTTGAGTGTACTATACTCCAACTTTTCGCTTATCCATGGCTGGCAACTGGCTAGGTGCCAATAACATTATGGTCATTATGTGAAAATCCACATAATGTGAAAATGGAAGATTTCTTTCTGTTTTCAGACCATACATTTGCCAGACTTTTTTTTTTTTTTTTAATTGAGAAAATATGATCATAGAAATAATAACAGCTCAAATTTACTGATGTACTCATCACAGTGACAAGTTCAGTTATGGTTTATTTCTCTGGGAAGGAGGCTTGGAGGAGACAAAGATGGAGAAAGCTGGGCTGTGTGGCTGGAGGACTAGGACTTAACAATTGACTGTCTTCCTGTGCTGGGTCAGAGCTTCTCTGGGAAGCTGCCCCCAGGCCTTCATACCCACGCCTGCCAGCCCTGTCTGCTCTCTGAATCTGGTCAGTCACCAAGAGTCAGGGCTTCCTGCAAGGGCCTTGAGGACATGCCCGTAGGACCCCCAGACAGAGGAGGAGGCTCCCAGTTGGGCTCCCATAAACTCCTGGGCATTTCTTCCAAACACACTCACTCTTCTGTACCTCTGCCTTTCCTTCCTTCCCATCTCATAGCCATTTTGAGCTGCAGAACCTCAAGCCACAGGGGAGCTGGGAACCCTATACAAATGCCTGCTGTTCTAGAGCTGCTGGTATGTCTCCAGGCAGCCTCTCCTCAAGGGAGGGGACACCCTACAGTAACTACCTTAGTGCCCACCACCTCCTTAATGCATTAAGCTGTTAGGTAGTAGAGTTGTTGCCACTGTCATTAATGCAGAATGTCCAGGTAGTTGGTAAGTGAAGTGTAGGTGTGTTTTTTTGTTTATCCGCTCGTGTGTCGATGAGTATCTGGCTATTTCCACTTTTGACTATGCTGAATATTGCTATTATGAACATTCACGTACAAGTTTTCATGTAGACAATATGTTTTCTTATCTTTTACGTGAATGCATAAGACTGGAATTGCTGGGTAATATTCTAATTCTATCTGTAACATTTTGAGGAACTGACCAATAGTTTCCCAAAGCGTTTGCACCCACTGTTAATGTATTTGGGTTCTAGTTTTCCACATGCTTGCTATCTTTATGATTATTATCTGTCTTTATAATTTTAGCCATCCTGGTAGATATGAAATGGTATCTCATGGTTTTGACTTGCATTGCCTAATGATTAATGATACTGAACATTTTTTCATATGCTTATTAACCATTTATATGTTTTCTTTGGAGAAATAGCTATTCAGACAGATCCTTTGTCTATTTTTGAAATTGTGTTATTTGTTTTCATTGTTGAATTATAAGAGTTTTTGTGTAATATTCTGCATGCAAATCCCTTACCACATATTTAATTTGCAAATATTTAGTTCTGTTCTGCGGGTTTCTTTTCACTTTCTTGCTGATGTCCAGTGAAGCACAAAAGTTTTATTTTGCTGAATCAAATTTGTCTTTTTGTTTTTGCTTGTACTGTTGGTGTCGTTCATGTTAATCCAGGGTAACAAAGATTTACTCATATGTTTTTTTCTAAGAGTTTTATAGTCTTATCTCTTACTTTTATAGATCTGTGGCCAATTTTGGGTACATTTTTGTTTATGGTGTAAGGAATCCAACTTCATTCTAACTGTGAAGTCAATGGTTCAAATCCACCTTGTGCTCCTCAGAAACCCTAAACAGGGTCACTATGAGTCAGAACCAACTTGAGACTTAAGACTTAACACTTAGCACTTAACAACAACAACATCAGTTGCCTTAGCACCATTTGTTGAAAAGGCTACTCTTTCCCTCATTGAATCATTTTGGTACTCATGTAGGAAATGTAAGAGCTTTATTTCTGGTCTCTCAGTTCTCTCCCATTGTAGTATCTGTCTGTCTTTATGCCTTTAGACACTGCAGTGATTATTGTAGCTCTGTAGTAAGTTTGAAACCAGGAACTGTGATGTGAGGCCTCTAACTTTGTTTTAATGTTTGACTCTTTTGGGTTCTTTGCATTACCATTTGACTTTTTTTGTTGTTGTTTTAAACTTTTTATTGTGATTTGGATGAAAGTTTACAGAACAAATTTGTTATCCATTCAACAATTCCTACACATTTCTTTTGTAACATTGATTACAATCCCTGCAGTGTAACAATGCTCTTCCTATTCCTTCCCTGTGTTTACTGTTTTCAGTCCTCTTCCTTTCCTAGTCTTGCCTGCCTTCTGAGCTTTATCCCTGGGCAAAAGCTGCCCTTTTGATCCCCTGTGGTTGCTTGTTCTAAGGAGTGCATACCTCCCTGGTTTTGTTCACCTTACAGGTCTACTGTTGCTTGGCTGAAATTTATTCACCAAAGTAGAAGTAGTCACTGGTACCTGCTCACCAAAGTAGAATACAGAACAGTATCTTCGTGGACTACACCAATTGACCTTGGTGTCCCACAAGACTATGGTCCTGAACCCAGTGAGTCATTCCTCAAAGTGTTTAGTTATAGCTAAGAAGTGTTCATAACTTTGTGTTCTACTATAAGGAGCTTTAGTGGTTTAGTGAGGTATGTCTTGGGCTGCTAACCTCAAGGTCAGCAGTTTGAGTCCATCAGCTGCTTTGCAGGAGAAAGATGAGGCTTTCTGCTCCTGTGGAGATTGTTATTGTTGGTAAATGCCGTGGAGTCAGTTCCAACTCACAGTGAACCTGTATAGGATTTTCTAGGAGCGGCTGGTGGGTTTGAATTACCGACCTTATAGTCCAGCACATTATCCTGCAGTGCCACACCAGGACTCCTCGAAAACCCTATACCGGGTCACTATGAGATGGAATTGACTCCATGGCACACAACCACCACCAACTCTGTTTTACTGTATTCATAAATTTGCTGCATAAGTAAATACATATATATAGACATATCCTCTGTCAAACCAACATACATTTGTGGGTGTAGTCTTACTTACTTTTGCATCCTATTCCGTTTGAATGCCTACATATTCACTTGGTATTACTGTTATTGCAGATTGTATATGTAATGTTGTTTGCCTTTGTTGTCTTTAACTCTTGTGCTCTTCCTACTTTCTTCCTTTGCCTTAATCATTTTGGGCTGGCCTCCCCTTTATTGTATATTGCTGTCCCCTTCACCCACTTTAATGCTAAGGTAGCGTAGTGATTATGAGTCGGGCTGCCAACCTCAAGGTCAGCAGTTCGAAATTACCAGTGGTTCCACGGGAGAAAGATGAGGTGTTCTGCTCCCGTAAAGATTTACAGCCTCGGAAACCCTGTGCAGGGTCACTATGAGTCAGAACCAACTCCATGGTACTTATCAACAACTACTCTTGAGTTGGAGTCCTGGTGTGGCGCTGTGGGTTAATGAGCCAGACTGCAAAGCTGTTTGAACTGCAAGGTCGGTGGTTCAAGTTGGAGATTCAAACTCATCACCTTCTCCTTGGAAATGTTATTCAGGGTCGCTATGGGTCAGAATCACTTGACAGCACTTAACACCACCACCAACAATGTCCTTTAGGTGCATCCATGTTATAAGATGTTTCACAGATTCAGTGTTATTCTTTAATGTTGCGTAGTATTTAGTTGTGTATGTGTGCACCATAGTTTGTTTATCTGTTCATTTCTTGATGGGCACTTGGTTGTTTCCATATTTCTGCTATTTTGAATAATGCTGTGAACATGAGTGTCCATATATCTGTTTGTGTCACAGCTCTAATTTTCCTAGGATATATACTTACTAGAGGAACTGCTGAATCGTGTAGTATTTTATTAAGGAAGTGCCACTGTAGTTG
>NW_006408554.1:12380244-12381692 GCF_000296735.1 Chrysochloris asiatica | reverse complement strand
TGGGTATTGGATTATGTCAAATGCTTTTTCATGGTCTGTAATCATATTTTATGTATTGATTTTCAATCAATGTAATATATATAAAATATGATTATTAAACAAATTCTGTTTTCTTGGTATAAATCCCACTTGGTCATAAGGTTGAAGGATTTTATTTGCTAGTTGTTTTTTATTTTAAGGACTTTTACATCTATATTGGGCTGTGCTCTTCTTTTCTTGTGATGTCTTTGTTGGGTTTTGTATTAGAATAATATTGATTTTACTGAATGGGTAGAGAAGTATTCTCACAGATTATTGGTAGAGATTGTGAGGGATTGATATTAATAATTTTAAAAACATTTGATAGAATTCTAAGTTTTGCTGTTTGGGGTAGACTTGTCTTTATAGGAAGTTTATTTATGTATTTGGTATTACCTGTTTGATCCCTTTACTTGTTATAGGTCTATTCAGATTTTCTGTTTCTTCTTGAGTCAGTTCTATAGTTGTGTCTTCCTATGAATTGGTCCTCATCATGTAGGCTATCTAATTTATTGTTATGTTTCTCTTAATTTTATTTTTTTACTTTTATGTGATTGTGATGATGGCCCCACTTTCATTATTTTAGTCTTTTTTTTTTTTTTTTTTTTACAGTCAGGCATATATAATAATTTAAAGCACCAAAGGGTACATTCTGCAAGTCTGTCTCCTGACCCCTCTATGTACCATCAGTTAACAGTATTTCTCTCTATTCATTTTACCTCTTTTTTTTTTTTTTTTTTTTGTCATGGGTAGTCCAGCTGGAGGTTTACCAATTTTGTTAATCTTTTGAAAGAACTAACTCTTGGTTTCATTTATTGTTTCCGTTCTTTTTCTTTTTGAATTTCATTGATTACCACCCTAATAATGATTATCACTTTCCTTCTGTTTGGTTTAGGTTTACTTTGTTCAAACTTTTCTAATCTCTTAGGGTGGAAGATTATTCATCTGAAATCTTTTTAAATATGGACTTTTAAGCTAAAAATTTCTGAGTTGGTGTCAGGGTCCGACCTCGACGGAGGGGTGAGCTTCACGAAGGTGGGAGGTCTGGAGGTGAAAGAGAAAGAATAGAAATAAAACAAACACAAAGAAGACAGACACACAAGTTTGATGCATGTCTGGAAAGGCGAGAGAGAAAGAAACACTTGGAGACCAGAGTGGATGCAACCTGACAGACAGATAGTTCTGGTGCCAAGAATGCATGCAGAATTAACTCCACCTCAGTCTTTTATTCTCATTTTTTGAGGAAATCAGTTACAATAAAGAAACTATAGGTATTCACTAAAAAATGTGGTTATTCATTTGTGACAAACCCTAATGATTCACGGAAATTCTTTAAACATTTCTCTAAGAACATCATGATTCCTTTTAGACTAATCGAAGATCATTATCATGTACAAGGTCAAGCAAGCAATTATACTTTGAAGGTTAAC
>NW_006408554.1:12368907-12378869 GCF_000296735.1 Chrysochloris asiatica | reverse complement strand
GGGGCCTCAGCATCTCAGTGCTTGCATATGTCCTAGACAAGTTGGAACTGACTTGACAGTACTGGACAGCAACAACAACAAACACTGCTTTAACTGCATCCTACAAGTTTGGCATGCGATTTTTGTTTTCATTCATCTCAAAGTAATTTCTAGCTTCCTTTGCGATATCTTCTTTGACCCATTGGTTATTTAGAAATGTGAATTTCTAAATAATAATTGTGAATTTCTCAAAATCCCTTTGCTGTTGATTTTAATTTAATTCTGTTGTTACTGATTCTAATTTAATTATTTTTATAGCCTAATATAGGAGCCCTGGTGGTGCAGTGGATTAAGCATTGGGCTGCCTAACTAAAAGGTTGACAGTTCAAATCTATCAGCTACATCTCGAAAAAAAAGGGATGAGACAGTCTGCTTCTGTAAGGATTTTGTTGTTGTTGTTAGGTGCTGTTGAGTCTGTTCTGACTCATAGCAACCCTCTGTAAGGCTTCAGAGGAGCACCTGGTGGGTTTGAACCACTGACCTCCTGGTTAGCACTCTACACATCAGGATTCCAGCCTTGGAAATCCTAAGGGACAGTTCTACTCTTTCCTGTTGGGTCTCTAGGAGTTGGAATTGATTCAATGGCAGTGGGTTTGTTGTCTGTCCTAGAGAATGTTCTAAGGGGTGGGTACTTAGGAAGAATGTATGTTTTGCTTTTGTTGCATGGGTATTCTATAGATATTTACCAAATCTAGTTGGTTTGCAGAGTTGTACATATCTTCCCTTCCCAAGTGCATCTTCAACCTAGTTATTCTTCATAACACTTTATTAATCATTTTGACGTGTACAAAGGCATATTAACAATGCTGTGCAACCACTACTATGATATAGTTTGAAAACATTCCTGTCATTCCAAAATAACACCTCATACTTACTAAGGAATTACTTTTTATTCCCCACCACTCCCAACCTCTGACAACCACCAATTTGCTTTTCCTATAAATGTAACTACTGTGGATAGTTCATACAAATGGGATCATATTATGTATGACAGTTTATGTCTGGCTCTGTCACTTAGGAAAATGTTTTTTTTTTTTTTATAAATGTTTTATTGTGAATTATGTAATAGTTTTCATGGGAGAACATTAGTTTTACAAGGAAAATGTTTTTAAGGTTCATCTATGCTGTCCCATATATTTGTACTTCATTCCTTCCCTATTTTTCTTACTGTGGCAAAATATAAATTGACATAAAAATTTCCATTTTTAACTATTTTAAGTGTGTAATTATGTGATGCTAAATGCATTCATGATATGTGCAACCATCATCAATGTCTATTTCTAAAATTCTTCATCATCCCAAACAGAAATTTTATACCGAGTAATTCTCCATTTCCCCCTCCCGTCAGCCCCTCGTAACCTCTAATCTGTTTTTTGTTTCTGTGAATTTGACTGTTCTAGATATTTCATATTAGTAGAATCATAATATTTCTTTATGTGTCTGTTTTATTTTACTAACCATAATGTTTTCAAATTCATCCATGTTGTAACATGTATCAGAACTTCAGTTCTTTTTAAAATTGAATAGCATTCCATTGTGTGTGTGTCACAGTGTGCTTATCCATTCATCTGTTGATGGACACTTGGAATGTTCCCACCTTTTGGCTATTGTGAATTGGTACAATGAACACTGATGTATAAGTATCTGATGTATATTTTGTCTGAGTCCTCATTTTGAATTATTTTGGATATATGCCTAGGAGTGGAATTGCTTGGTCACATGGGAACTTTTTGAGAAACTGCCAAACTGGTTTCCACCACAACTGAACTGTTTTACTTATCCACCAGCCATGTACAGCGTTATTTTCCATTGTTTTGATTATAGCCATCTTGAAAGATTAGCCTTTTTAAAGCATTATTTTAATGATTTATTACAATAATGAATCATTTGTATAAATATAAAAAACTTATTATATATAGTGATTAAAATGCAAACTTCCAATGACATAGAATGCTAGTTGCATAGTGGGTTACGTGTTTGGCTGCTAATCCCAAGGTCAGTAGTTTGAATCTACCAGCCACTCCATAGGAAAAAAGATGAGGCTTTATGCTCTTGTGAAGATTTATAGCCTAGGAAACTCTATACAGAGGTCACTGTGAGTCAGAACCGACTCAACAGCACATAGCAGCAACAACATGTTTAGAGGAAGCCTGTGACCCTTGGAAGTCAGGATGGTGTGACCTCATCTCTCATACTTTGAACATGTAATCAGGAGGGGCCAGTTCCTGGAGAAGGACATCTTAACTTGGTAAAGTGGAGGGTCAGCATAAAAGAGGAACAACCCCAATGAGATGGATTGGCACAGTGGCATCAGCAATGGACTCAAGCATAACAACAATTATGAGTATGGCGCAGGACTGGGTAGTGTTTCATTCTGTTGTGCATAAGATCGTTATGAGTCAGAACCAACTCGATGACATGTAACAACAACAATACGCAGTTGGTGGAAGTATACAGCTTTTCTGAATGGTAAATTGGTAGGACTTGACATTTTAAGTGTCACGTGCTTCTCCTACCATACCAGGACCCCTAGATTACTAGTTGTTGTTACTGTTAAGTGCCTTCAAGTTGGTTCCAACTCATAGCCACCCTGTATAGAGTTTCTGAGAAGCAGCTGGTAGGTTTGAACCACCAACCTTGTGGTTCAAAGTCCAGTGCTAATCTTACAGCGCCATACCTGGAGTTTATCTAATAATCTAGTAGATTATTAGAAGGGATAGCAATTCAGAAAAAATGCATAGATTGAAGGACAAACTGCAACTATAGAAAAGTTCTGACTCATAGTGACCCTGCATAGTGTTTCCAAGGAGCGGCTGGTGATCTTGAACTGCCAGCCTTGTGGTTAGCAAGTGACCCTTAGCAGTGACTTTATTTTCTCTTTACTGTAAAGTACTCAAGGTTCCTTCCACCTCTGAAATTTGATTGTTCTACTAAGTTCATAAGGAGCTTTGGTAGTGTAGTGGTTACAAATTGGGCTGTGAACCGCAAGGTCAGCGGTTCAAAACTACCAGCTGTTCCATGGGAGAAAGATGAGACTTTCTGCTCCCATAAAGATTTACAGCATTGGAAACTTGGTACAGGGTCACTATGAATTGGAACTGAATCCACAGCACATAACAACAACAACTAAGTTCATATAGAACATCCCCAAAACTTTAAGTAAAGATTATTCTTCTAAAAGAGGAGGACTTTTTTTTTTTATTGTTGTTGTTCCCAACTTTACCAATTTTAACTAGGGTACATTAGATGAATAAGATTCTTTATAACATTATTTAAAACCAAGTGCTGATTTACTTGAAAACAAAGGGTTTCTTTACCAGTGTCATTTAGCTTGGCATTGCCATGAATCCCAGAACTATTCTACACTAAGCAGAGAACAGTAATGCAGTTGTACTTAAATTTGGAGTTCCACATAGCCATTCACCAGAGATGAATTGAGGTGAACAAGTACGTTTAACTTAATTTGAAAAAGTTCTAAAATATACTGGTGGGAAATTCGCTACAGTAATCATAATGAAAAGCTGGTTGGAAATGTGAAACTATAGTCGCTTGTTGTTATCTTTGGATATGTATGGTTTCTGTTAACAAATTAATAATTTTGTCAATTTTTGAAGCATTTAAAATCATTTTGATATGTTGGTGTGTGGTATGCCTGTTAGAGATAGACTGGTTGGCCAGTCAGGTTTTGTTTTTAAAGAAAATCAATGCCTGGCTTTAAATAATGTTAAAGAAATATACTTTACATATAAGTTTGAAGATTTCTGTGAAAACCAGGAGGCAAACCATCCGAATATTCTGAGTTTTTTTTTTAAACTCTTACTATTAAAGTTTGTTTATCATAATTCTAGATACATATGTCTTAAGTTTTAAAAGGAGGGAAAAGTGGAAAACAAGTTGCGAAATGCTAACTTAGGTAATAAATGGAGGTTCTGAGTCATTCTAGTTTATTGTGTAAGTATGTACGGAAGTTGAAGAATCTATCAGGCATGTAGTTCTCTAAAAACGACTGATTCCCCAAATCCTTAAAAAAAAGAATGATGTGTATGTTTAATGTATTGCTCCCCCCATGCACTTTCTAATCACTAATTTGTAAAGCTTGAGTTTTCTGGAGAAAGTTTCTGGGTCAATGACTGTATGGAAGGTAATCACATACGTATTTGGTGGCTAAATTCTTTGCTATTCTGACTAGCATTTGCCATTGAACCTTTTCTATATTCTAGCCCTCTCCTAGTTGTAAGCATTAAATAAGCTTTAAAACTTATAGGAGAAAAAACAAACAAACAAAAATCCATTTGCCATATATCTATCTAAGGGAGTTAGTTAGCTATAGGCGCATCATTTTAAGCTTAAAAAGTCCTTTTCTTTTAGTTTAATGTCTGTCTTTAAAGTCTGTCACACAAGCTTCAACTTGGGCACTTCTCTGTGTGAGTATAACAGAATGAGTCTTTGGGCTTTGGTGTTTACAAAAATCTTTATCCAAATTTTGGTGTAATCATTTGTGAAAACAGAATGGTGTTGGTGTTGGTGGTTAAGTGCTAGAGTATTGATTCTGACTCATAGCGATCCTGTATAGGGTTTCCGAGGCTGTAAATGTTTACAGAAGCAGAAAACCTCATCTTTCTCCCACAGAACAGCTGGTAGTTTCAAACTGCTGACTTTGAGGTTAGCAGCCTGATTCATAACCACTATACTTCCAGAACTCCTTGAAAATGTTTGTTATAAGTGGAATGAATGTTATTGACAGGCATTGTTTTATGTACCAATAATAGCAGGTTGGTTCTGGTGACCTACATGTGGTTTTACCTCCTGTGTGAGATTATACCAAACAGTTGGTTAAAAGTGAGAGCTCTGGACTTAACCTAGACTCTAGTTCACATGGTGGCCCATCTATCACTTAAACATGAGGTTCTTCTTTTGTAGAATATGCATACCGATAGCACCTACCTTTAGAGTTGTATTAAGTTTAAATTAAATAATACTTGTAAAGCACTAGGACAGTGCTTGCAACATACTAGATGCTCAATAAATGCCAGTAATTAATATTCTTAATGATTACATTTTATGGCTTTACATTTGTTTTCATGCTGTGAATCACTTCTAAGGAAGATATGTAGTATGACTGTTACTTCACTAAATCCTAAGAAGCTATAGAGGAAGGAGGCCTGGAGAAAAAAGCAAAGCAAGGAGAACCCTTTAGAGCTGACTCCTGGCCTAAGCATTAAGGAGACAAGCCCGTTTCTCTCATGTTGTGCCTTCAGGTGTCTGACTTCAGTGCATTGTTTGGGGTCCATACTAGCTGTCTTAGAGTCCTTTCCTCTTCATGGTTTTACATCCATTCTGTGCAGATGACTCCCAAAGACAGGGTTCCTCTATCCTCTGACCTTCAGATTAGTAAGTACACTTACATACTACTAGATTTTCTCCACTTACCTCCTGGTCCTTACCCCCACTCTACCACTTTGCTGTTGTTGTTGTGTGCCGTGGAGTCGGTGCCGACTCATAGCGACCCTGTATGGGGTTTCCGAGGCTGTAAATCTTTACGGGAACAGAAAGCCTCATCTTTTTCCTGCGGAACTGCTGGTAGTTTCAAACTGCCAACTTTGAGGTTCACAGCCTGATTCGTAACCACTATGCTACCAGAGCTCCTTACTCTACCACTTTAGTCTGCATTTTACTGAGATAAGCACTGGACTGCTAACTGCAAATTGGTGGTTCAAACCCACCGTTTAGCAGGTGAAAGATGAGAGTTTCTGCTTCCACAGATTTACAGCCATGGAAACCCTACACAGGGAAGTTGTGTGTCAGAATTGACTTGATGGCAGTGAGTTTTAGGGATTCAATCTATGGCATCACCATGTACTCAGATGCCTAAGAGGTATTCTAGATTTCATTATCTACATGAAGACTATATTCCAGACCACACTGTCTTCATTATACTGTATACATCCTATCATTTATCAAAATCGTTTTGATTTTGGTGGCACTGTAGAATCAGCACTGGTCTGCTAACTGCAATGTTGGTAGTTTAAACTCACTAGCTGCTCAAAGGGAGAAAGACTTACAGTCTTAAAATCCCAACACAGGATTGCTATGACTCAGAATCTGCTCGATGGCAGTGAGTTGATTTGGGTTTGATTTTACATCCTAAATATTTCTCAGCTCCATCCCCTCTGTTCCATCTCTACTGTACCTCTTGAAGATCTCATCTCCTGTGACTCAGTGGCTCCCCCTCAGGTGATTTGTGTAACTCCAATCTTGATTCGCCTCATCCACCCTCCTGACTGCTTTCAAAGTAGTCCAAAGAGTGGCCATTTTTATTCCTGATATAAATGCCTGCAAAAGTTTTTAATTTTCCATAAAATCAAGTCCAAGGTCCTTAGCTTGGTGTACCAGGCTTATCATGATCTTCTGATCTCTGCTGTCATTCCTGAGCTCATGCTTTCAGCTCTAACAAGAGTCATCACTTCCAAACAAACTTTGCTAATTCACTCCTGTGCCTGAAAGGTTGTCTCTCTGTTGTTCAATATCTTGTCAGTTTCTGAGGACAGTACTGAAGTTAAGAGCCACTTTCTTTACTAACTGTCTTTTTCACCCTTCATCCCTAAACTGAGCCCCATACTGTGCTTCCACAGTAACCTCTAGATCCTTCTTTCATAAAACATAGTTGTATTGAAATTACCTTTTTTGGATATCTTTTTCAATATTCTTGCAGTCCATGAGGAATTCCTGGGTTCCCAAGACACCTTCAACAGGGTAAAGATGCTTATTAATTTGCTTGCTTAAAGAGGTGAGTCATTATTGTCATGAAAAAAGTTTACTGATATAGGAGAACTAGCAAAATAAGAAAAGAATAAGTAAAAATGTGGTTTGGTTCATTGAGAATCATATGACATTCTGTTCTTTTTGATGGACTCTTTTCTCTTTATCCCTAAGCCTCATAGATTCCCCTTACTCTAGCAGCATGTTAGTGTACATGGCTCAGCTCTCTACAATTCCATTACATCAAAGGTCAGTTTATAGTATATAAAGTTATTTCATAACATAGAACATAGTAAAACTTGAGCTAAGTTGAGTTAGTATAGAATACTACACTCTATCCATGCAAATTCAGCTTTTGAGGTTGATTGTTCATGTTATGTAGCTATCTGCTCACACCTTAAAAAATAGGGTTAAACAAAATAAAGGGAAATTTCCCCCATTCCATCCTGCATACCAGAAGAGCCTAGTCTTCTTAATACCCTGTTTTAATTGCATGCCTTCCTTGCTTAACCTACAATAGCTCTTTATTAGATCAAGTCTAAACTCCTTACCTTGGCTACGCAACCTAATTTTGAGCAGCACTGCTATAGAAGAAGTCAGCTTCAGTTAGAGCAGTTTATTTACTAGGCAGAGGAAACAGGGAGTTGGGGGTTCCTTCTTCTTTGGGGCAGATTTGGACTTTTCAAATCTAGGCTTTCACATAGACTTTAAAATTTGGTGTTATGGTGTGCCACTATGGTAGGGTAAGCACTGGACTGCAAGGGTTGTTTAAGCCACGAGGTCAGTGGTTCAAATCTACCAGCCATTCCTCGTAAACACTACACAAGGTCACTGTGAACCTACTCAATGACACTTAACAAAACAACAACACTAAACCAAAACTTTGTGTTCACCGAATTTTTATTGAATGTGGGCTAGGTGCTATGCCTGTGCATAGGGCTTCTGTAATAATGAAAAGAAACACAGGCCTTACCCCCATGGGGATTCTGATCTAATTGTGAAGACAATTATAATCCAGAGTAAAAAGTGCTCGGATAGAGGAAGTGCCCTAGGAGCCTACAGTAAAGGCTATGGGATTAGGGAAGGCTTTGCAGAGTTGGGTACATCCAACCTGCTGCCAATCAGAGTACAGTAGGAACGAACAGTAAACGCCAAAGGAGGCCTGGGGCCAAAATGGGTGCAGACTCAGCTGCTAACCCAAAGGTCAGTAGTTTGAACACACCAGTTGTTTCTGGGCAGAAAAGACCTGACAATGTGCTCCTGTAAAGATTGTGTTTTGGGAAAAACGACCCCAGATTCAAAGCCCATGGCTGCCGATAAAATTCGAACTCATAGTAACACTATAGGGCCAAGTAAAACTGCTCCATTGGGTTTCTGAGGCTGAAACTTTTATCATTCTTCTGCAGAGTAACTGTAGGTTTGAAGTGCCACCTTCCACCATTAGTATGGTTAACATACTAATGCTAACTCATAGGGTCACTATGAGTTGGAAGAGACTCAATGGCAGTGGGTTTGGCTTGGGTTTGGGACTTGCTTGCTCTCTTCAAATCCACTCATTTTTTTCTTTCATGTAATCTTTAGGAGAAAAACATTCAGAATGAATAAAATAAACTTCTGTTCATTCTCTTCGCTCAGCTTTATTTCTAGCCACATATATGTTGTTTTTCACTTATGTGATTTTTATGCATATCAAATTAGTGAGTGAGTCATACTCATGCTATGAAGTTTGTTAGCACATTTACTACCTTGTACTGCTTGTGTTGTAGGAGCTTCCCTCAGTCTCCATTGCTGTTAGAATAATGTCAAGCATTTTGTGGGTAGTCTCCAATCTGCTTCTCTCTTCCTATATCCTCTCTTACTCCTTTAGCCAGACTTACCCTTTCTCTGAGAGTTCTGGTGTGGCGCTGTGGGTTAATGCACCAGACTGCAAAGCCATCTGAACTTCAAGGCCGGTGGTTCAAGCTCACCAGCTGTTCCTTGGAAACCCTATACAGGGTCGCTATGGGTCGGAATCAACTCAACAGCACTTACCAACAACAACACTTTCTCTGCCTTGCCTTTAGCACACCCTATGATTTCTTGCTTTTGAGTGTTTAGTTACTTTCCTTTCACTTGAAATAGCCTATTTTCTTTCACTGCCAAATTAATATCCTTTTTTGAAGACTCAGCTCAAATACTTCTATCAAGTCTCTGATTTTTTGTCCCATCATCCTCCCCACCCCCTCCAGTTTTCTACTCTAGAGTGTTTTCTTTTTAGTAAATATACCAAAATCTTTTGCAGTGTTTTTTAAAATAAGGGGCTGTACCCATTAATGACTTGTACAATCAAGTTAGTGGATTGTAACCAGCATCTAACAGCCAGAAATAAAATTGACTAGAATAGAATGTATCAAAATATGTTGTATACAAAATCATTTCATTGGATACAGATAAGGCATTTGACAAAATTCAACACCCTTTCATAATACAAACACTCAATAAATAGGAATAAAAAGGAAATTCCTCATTTTAATAAAGCTAACATTGTACTCAAGGAGCTCTCTTGGTGCATTGGTTAACCGTCCAAATGCTAACTGCAGGACAGTAGTTTGAACCTCTCATTGCTCCACAGGAGAAAAAAGCTAGTGATCTGCTCCCTACAGTCTAGAATCTATAGAGGCTGTTCTACTCTTGTCTTATAGGGTCACCATGAGTTGAAATTGACTCAGTGACATACAACAACAGCATGTATAAAACCCAAAAAAAATCTACAGGAAAACTATTGTTGCTGTTAAGTGCTGTCAAGTCAGTTCGGACTTGTGGCGATGTGATTTGTTGAAAGTAAAACAATTCAGGAGCAGCTGGTGAGTTTGAACTGTTGACTTTGTGGTTCACAGTCCAGTGCTAATCCTACAGCACCACACCAGGAGTCCTAGAAAGCTGTTGTTGTTGTTGTTGTTGAGTACTGTTGCTTACTTTTTTTTTTTTAAGTTTTTACTGTGAATTGAATGAAAGTTTACAGGGCAGATCATCAGTTTTACATTCAACAAAGCATATACTTTGTTTCATTACAATGATTATAATCCCCTCCATGTACCATTGGTTAACAGTATTTCTCTCCATTCATTTTAGCTGTTTTGTTTTTTTTCCCAATTTCCCCATTAATCTTTTTTTTTTTTTTTTTT
>NW_006408554.1:12366105-12367591 GCF_000296735.1 Chrysochloris asiatica | reverse complement strand
CAGTTGCCTATCATACTGACTTTTTTGTTTTGGATTTTTCCTGATGATCCTTCTTTAAAGATGCATCTTCTGTCACTTTAGCTGCTCCAGGCTGGTTGAAAACATTTTTGTGGGTAAACTTTTTGTCTGTTCTTAGCATTTTATTCCTTGTTTTTATTTATTCTCATCTGTTTCTTTGATGGGAGTTTTGGTTTTGCTTTGGTCTTTTTTGTTAGAGGTTGTCTTCAAACACCTGGAAATTATGACTGTCCTTCATATTTAATAGTGAGATATTAATGTATATATTAAAAATGAATGAGAAGTTTTGTGTATCTGGGTGGAGTTTATTATAATGAGCCACGTTTTTTATGAGAAACATCACAAATTTCTTCATAGTTTTGTTCTTTGCAGAGACAAAGCCTCTTACCTTTTGCCTATTGCACCAAATCTGAGCCTTTCCCCAAACTCTGTAGATAGGGCAGCTTACTTCTGTGCTCCACTGCAGGGCCCTAGTTTTCACACCATTTCCACTGCCTAGTCACTTACCACCCCTCCATCAGCTTCTGGTCTTCATGTAGTATGGAGTTTGTGTTTTCTTTTTTTTAAGTTTTTATTGTGAACTGAGTGATAGTTTATATGGGAGAACATCGGCTTTACACCATCATTTCATTGCAGTGACTACAATCTGCTCTGTGCATCATCATCATCATTCAACAGTATTTGCTTCCATTCCCTCTGTTATTCTATCCCACCTCGGGGGATGTACACAAAAACACTCAGGAATGTATAATCATTTAAACAATAAAAGGGCATACTCTGCAAGCCTGTCTCCTGGCCGCCAACACCCAGTCTCTCTCTTTCCATGAGTCTACCGTCCTCAGCTGCTTCCTCTCTCCATGTCTTCCATCTCTGGTGTCGCTGCTTCTCTGGATAGGGTCCCACATTCTGCTTGTGATCTTCTCCCTTGATGGTGAGTTTGTGTTTTATTTTGTGCTTTTTCTATTGCTTTGAAATGGCTTCTGAAAGAAGAAAAGGGTAGACACATCTTTATACCAGTGCTTTAAAATCAGAAGTCTTTCTTGAATGTTCCAATTTCACAAGTTTCTTCTCCATATAGGTGGATTATTAAAAATAGAGAGAATATGCTAATGCTGCTTCTGCACAGGGATGATGAAACCTAATTATTCAATGTTAATCATTTATAAGGATGAAATCATTTCAAAAGTATTAACTGGAAGAAGAACAAAGTAACTGTGGTAATCAAAGCACATTGTACTGGTACAGTGACAGATACATAGACCAGTGGAACAGACCTGAGAACCTAGAAGTAATCTATCCACTTAAGGACAGCTGATCTTAGCAAAGAGCTGAAACTCATTAAATGAGGATGAGATAGTCTAACAAATGGTGCTGGCAAAACTGGATATCCATTTGTATAAAAATGAAACAGAATCCATGGATGGATCAAAGATCTAAATGTAAAACCTGAAGCTTTAAAAACATTAAT
>NW_006408554.1:12357846-12365070 GCF_000296735.1 Chrysochloris asiatica | reverse complement strand
AGATATCATCTCACCCCAGCAATAATAGCAAAGTTCAAAATTACAAAGGTGTTCCCAAAGGTGTGCAGAGACTGAAAATCTTCTACACTGCTGGTGGGATTGTAATAAAAAGTTAGAAATAGAAATACCATATGATGCAGTAATCCCACTACGAGGTATATGTCCTAGGAAAATAAGGGTTGTGATACAGACATAGGGACACTCATGTTTATCACAGCATTAGTCACAATAGTAAAAAGATGTAAATAGCCACAATGCACAAATGCATGAATGGCTAAACCAACTATGATACATACACACAACAGAATATTATGCAATGTTAAAGAATAACAATAAGTCTTCAAAATACCTCAGAACATGGATGAACCTGGAAGCTATTATGCTGAATCAAATAAGTCAGTCACAAAATGATAAGTATTATATGAGATCACTATTATAAAAAATTTAAGAAAAGATTTTTGTACTAAAAGACACATTCTTTGATGGTTCCTAGGAGTAGGAAGGGAAGGGAGAATAAACCATTAATAAGAGAGTAGTAGTTGTTGTTGTTAAGTGCCATTGAGTGGATGCCGACTTATAGTGACCCTGTATAGGGTTTCTGAGGAGCAGCTGGTGGGTTTGGACTGCTGACTTTGTGGTTCACAATCCAGTGCTGATCCTACAATACCACACCAGGGGTCATGTAAGAGCAGATATATATATGGATGTAAATGGAGTTCCTGGATAGCACAAACTGTTAATTGCTCAGTTAACAAACTGCAAGGTTGGTGGTTCAAACCCACCAGCTGCTCCTTGGAAATCCTAGACAGGGTTACTATGATTCAGAACCGACTTGGCACTAACAACAGGCTTGAATTCAGAGGCGCCTTGGTGGCATAGTGGTTAAGCACTCAACTGCTAACCAAAAGGGTCACACCTACCAACTGCAATGTGGTTGTTGTTGTTAAGTGTCGTATGGTTGGTTCATAGTGATGTGTAACAGAACAAAACACTGCCCATTCTGGCACCAAAATCACAATTGTTGTTATGGTTGAGCCCATTGTTGCTGCCATTGTATCAATCCATCTTGCTGGGGGGTCTTACTTACTCTTTTTCGCTGATCCTTCACTTCACCAAACATGATGTCCTTCTCCATGGACTGGCAGCTCCTGACAACATGTCCAAAGTATGAGAAACAAGTCTCGCTACCCTGGATTCTAAGGAGTATGGTAACTGTACTGCTTTCAAGACTGATTTGTTTATTCTTATGGCAGTCTATGGTACTTTCAGTATTCTCCACCAACACCATAATTAAAATGCATCAATTCTCAGGTCTTTCTTATTTCTTGTTCAACTTCACATGCATATTGAAAATACCATGGACTGGATCAGGTGCACTTTAGTCCTCAAAGTGACATCTTTGATCTTTAACACTTTAAAGAGGTCTTTTGTAGCAGATTTGTCTAATGCAATACCTCATTTGATATCTTGACTGTTGCTTCCATGGTCATTGATTCTGGATCAAAGCAAAATGAAGTCTTTTACAACTTCAATTTTTTTTCTGTTTATCATGATGATATTTACTGGCCCGAGTCTAAGTGTTTTTATTTTCCTTACATTGAAGTGCAACCCATACTGAAGGCTGTAGTCTTTGATCTTCATCAGTAGACATTTCAAGTTCTTTTTGCTTTCAGCAAGCAAGGTTGTATCATCTGCATATTGCAGGTTGTTAATGACTCTTCCTGCAATCCGGATGCCATATTCTTCTTTCTTTTTTTTTTTTTAAATGTTTTATTGTGAATTATGTGATAGTTTACATGGGAGAACATTAGTTTTACATTCATCCTATCATATATCGTTTCATTACCATGATTACAATCCCCTCCATGCATCATCAACCAACCAAAGAGAATACACTACAACCCTGCACCCCGGTCGTCAGCACACAGCCCCTCTCCCTCTCTGGATCTACAGTCTCTAGCTGCTCCGTCTCTCCACGTCATCATCTCTGCCTCCATCTCAGGCCATGTTCTTCTTAATATAATGTTTGTTGTTGTTAAGTGCTGTTGAGTCAGCTCCGACCCACAGCAACCCTGTGTAGGGTTTCCAAGGAGCAGCTGATGAGCTTGAACTGCCCACCATACAGTTTAAACTGACTTTGCAGTCCAGTGCATTAACCCACAGTGTCACACCAGGATTCCTTCTCGATTATTTGCTTAGCATACAGTTTGAATAAGTATGGTAAAAGGATACCTCCCTGACACACACTTTTCCTGATTTTAAGCTATTCAGTGTCCCCTGGTTCTGTTTTAACCATTTTGCTAGTCTGCTTCTATAGTTTATGACCTTGGAAATCCTAAAGGGCTATTCTACTCTGTTCTATTGGGGTGCTAAGAGTTGGAATCAACTCCAAGGCAGTGAGGTGTTTTTTTTTTTTCTTTTCGGTTTAGGCTTGCTTGAGTCCAGTGAATTTAAGCAAGTTGCTTAATGTTTTGCTTTCCACATCTATAAAATGGAGGTGATAAGATTTGATTTTAGGGATTACATGAAATAATGTATGTAAAGTCCTTAGCACTCCACTTGGTTACATAAATGTTAGTTCTTTTTATTGAGGTATGTAAAACATCTCGCACAGCGCCTTTTCCTCCTACTTTTCCTCCTACTTACTCAGGATGTTCTGCTGATTCAAAACTACCAGTCAAATGTTACATAATACAGGTCCTTGTTTCAAATTTTTAGATTTAATTTGGAGATTGTTTTCATTAATTTAAAAACACTGTCACTGAAGTGTGTATTTGCTTAAATGTTCAGAGCTTTCTAAAGAATTGATCCTATCTGTGCTGAACTAGCAACCTATAAAAACCTATATAAGTAGCTGGAGCTGACACCACATTTTAAAAAATCATTTATTTGCTGAATTATTTCATGGTCTTGTGCTGTAACATAAGTACTGGACTGCTAATCAAAAGGTTGGCAGCTCAAACCCACCTTAGAAACCCGTGTAGGGTGACTATGAGTCAGAACCAACTCTACTGCACTAAGCAACAGTAAGCTAGATGAGTGCATGTCAAAGCCTTAATAGAGTCTTCCTTTTTATGTTAATGCAGTAGAAATGTGCTGGGCTGGTCCTGCCTCTGAGGCATGCTTACTGCTGTCCCTGTATAGCAATCATTGGGATCCTCCTTTTGGAGGGACCTGATGTAGTCCCTCTACCATGACTAAATTGTGAGATCTACAAACTTTCTGTCTTGACAAATAGAAGGAGCAGACTCATCAATTTTTATTTTGAAAGTTGCCCTTTTTCATCCATTTATCTGAGTTACTTGTACAAAGGTGGGTGGGTTCATCAATTTGAAAGCCATCATTTTAGAATTTGCTGCTAGGGACCTGTGATTTTGTCTCTTAAAATAATGCTTGTGAAATTCTCATTAAGTATCTAGTTGTGTAATGTCTGTATAAGAGAATGGTGAAGAAAATATACAGGGAGCAAGACATGGGTCCATCTTGTATTATTCTGAAAATTATTCATAGATATATTTTCTGAAATCAATGACCTTAGGGCAAAAAAGACAAAATGGGAAAATTTTGTTTTATTTCATCTGATAGAGAATTATTACTGGTTGAGTAGTAATAATAAAATAAAAGTCTAGTATCTGAAAGACTGTTACTCTAAATTTTAAATGTAGGTATCATATACTTTTATGGATACTTTAAAAAATAATTAAACTAGCAATCTAAATTTATACTTTTTAATTAAAAAATATAAATTTAGTGGATTTAGATTGGAAGGATTTAGAACATTTTTTCATAAATTATTCACCTTTTTAAAGCGTGTTAGAGGACTTCTGGCAATGTGGCAGACTAGGCAGATGTACTACATGGACCCTCTACAACAAAGATATGGGAGACGAAGTAAAACAGATGCAGGTGAAAATTCTGGCACCCTGAACTAAAGAAGAAAGGTTAGAGAGGTGGATGTAGTGCTTGCTGGAAGGAGAGGCCAAGCAGGAATGGTGAGGGAGGCAGGCTGACTGGTGAACGACTGACCAGACTTGGCTCCACCATCATGTGAGCAGGTTCTGCAGTGGAGGGACGCTGAGCTGAGCAAGTTCATGCGGGTGACTGGAAAGGTGTGATTTCTTCTTTTTCCTCATGCTCCCCTGGTGACCAGAGGTGTGGCCAGCTCCTACCGTCATCCACTCTCAGTGCAGACCCTGCTTTCCAGGAGTTCAGTACCTTCAAAGGAACAAGGAAAGCAAGGAGAACACAATAAAAACTTCAGAAGAATTCAGGAAAACACTATAAGAACAGACAAACAAAATAAATGCAAAATTTGAAACAATACAGGAGATATTAATATTAAGATCTCAGAAGTCAACAATACATTGAAAGGGCAAAGGAGTAGATGCAAAGCAATGGAAGCCAGAATTAGTCAGTTTGAAGATAAATCTCTTAATACTAGGATGCTAGAATAATCAGAAAAAAGAATGAAAAAATACAAAGATACCCTAAAAGTTATGTGGGATACCGTGAAGAGGAACAACTTTTGTGTGATTGGAATTCCAGAACAGGAAAAGAAACAGAGAAAATTATCCAAGAGTTGTTGGAAGAAAACTTCTCTAACATCATGAAAGATGAGAAGATAAGCATACAAAAAGCTGAATGAACACTGAACAGGATAGATCCCAAAAGAAAATCACCAAGACAGATCATAATCAAACTTTTCAAAATGAAAGACAAGGAAAGAATCCTGAGAGCAGCTCAGGGAAAACAAAAAGTTACATACAAAGGAGGACCGATAAGATTAACCTTGATCCTACAAAACACTGAAGAAAAAGCTTGCCAACCAAGATTGCTGTCCCTCAGATACAGTGATGATATTAGGACATTTCCTGATAAACAGAAATTAAAGGAATTTATTTGGTAATGGCCAGACCAACTTTACAAAAAATGCTAAAGACCGTTCTTTGGACTGAGAACCAATAAACAACAGCAGACAACAACTTGAGATTACCGTACATGATACCACCACCCATAACTCAACCCAGATATGGAAATCTTGAAAGAAAAACAAACCTTCAGGACTAAAAATAGGGAACCAGAGATATCAATGTATAATGAAGTCAACTACAAAGCAAAAAGAGGAAATAGTATTGATATAGAACTTCCAAATTGCAAGGAAGTGAAGTAGGTTTCAAGATAAAACAGACTGTTTTAATCAGGGAAAATTTTAATAATAAATCACAGGGTAACTTCAAAGAAAAATAATACACCTGCACATCAAAATAAAAAAGGAGGAAAATCAGAAAGATTTAGTAAACATTAACTCAACAGAAATGAAAATGAAAAGAAAACCCACAAACAAAATGAATTCAGCATATAAAATTCTGTGGAACAAAGAATCCCGCAGCACCACACACATACACACACAACATACAAAAAAAAAAATGACAGCAATCAATTCATACCTACTGATAATTACACTGAATGTAAATGGATTAAATGTACCAGTCAAGAGACATAAAGAGCAGAATGGGTAAGAAAACAGGATCCTTCAATATGCTGTCTACAAAAGATGGAGATTGCCTAAATGTGCATCAACAGAAGAATGGTTAAACAAACTGGTACATATCCACAATGGAATACGTCAATACGTTGAAAAATAATGATGAATCTGTGAAACATCTCACAACATGGTTGAACCTGGAGGACATTATGCTGAGTGAAATTACTTCAATCACAAAAGGACAAACATTGTATAAGACCAATGTAAAAAACTTTTAAAAAGAGAGGTTTTCTTGATAAAAGAAACAATCCGTAATTGTTGTGGGGTAGGGAAGAAGGGAAAATTATTCATGGGCTAGAAGGTTGATACATGTTAACATGGGTGACAGGGCATGCAGTATAAAACTAGAGGCTAGTTAGCAAAGGAAAGATGAAGGTAGCTGGAGATCTCGGGAGGAATGTAGTAGTTAAAATGAACAGTGGTAAATGCTGTTAACTGTGGGTACATGGAACAGATTGCAACCATGTAATGAAGCAAAGTATATGGTTTGTTGAATGTAAAACTGATGGTCTGCTCTGTAAACCTTCGCTCAATTCACAATAAAAAGCTAAAAAATAAAAAATATATATAAAACCATACTATTGTGAGAGAATGTTCACAGCATATGTATATAATTATAAAGAAGAACAGTTTTATGGCCCCAAAAAGTTAGGTTGAAATCCTAACCCCTGTACCTGTAAATAAAGAGCCCTATGACACTGTGTATTAGTGAACTGTTAACTGCAAGGATGGTGGTTCAAATTCTCCAGCCATTCCATGGGCGAAAGATAGAGCTGTGTTCTCCCATAAATATATAGTCTTGATAACCCTATATAGGGTCATTACGAGTTGGAATCAGTAGACAGCAGTGGGTTTACTTTTGGTATCTGTAAATACGACCCTGTTTGGAAATACATTTTCCTTGAATTTGTTAATGAGACCATACCCGAGTAGTTTGGGTCCTAACTTAATCACTTCTGAGTTATAAGACAGCAGAATAGACCCCAGATATACTGGGAGAAGATACCATTGAAGACACAAGCACAGCCATGATATCTACAAGCCTAGGAATGCCAAGAATTGCTGCCTGTTGGGTTGCTAACTTCAAGGTCAGCAGTTTGAAACTACCAGCCATTCCGTGGGAGAACGATGAAGTTTTCTGCTCTCATAAAGATTTATAGCCTCAGAAACCCTAGGCAGTGTCACTATGAGTTGGAACTGACTCCACAGCACACGACCACCACAACAGCAGCTGAAACAGACAAAGAAGGACCTCTCCTTGAGTCATGCCCTCAGTTTGAAGTATTAGCCTCTTGAACTGTGAGAAAATAAATTTATTTTCTTTAAAGTCACGCACTTGTGGTATTTCATTTTGCTATGGCAGCATTAGGTAACTAAGACAACAGTAAATAACATGTGTCTCCCACCCAGTTTAAGTAACAGAATATGAGTCCAATGCATTCGATTGTCCATGTGCCCACCTCCAGTAGCAGATTTGTGTTTATTATTCCCTTGGCTTTCTGTAAAACCAATTTTACATTATATTTATCCCTAAACAGTATATCATTGAAATTTTTTGTTTTTGAAATTTATAGAAATGAATTAATTTTTTGAAGGGAGTCAAGCTGCCTTTGTATACTTTGCAAACAAAAGCTCATGTTTTTGTTTGTGAGCAAGATCTCAAACACCTGGCTTCATTT
>NW_006408554.1:12347343-12355266 GCF_000296735.1 Chrysochloris asiatica | reverse complement strand
TCTCTTTTGGTTTCTTGTAGTAGTGTTTTGTAGTTTTCGTTGTATAGGTCCTTTGCTTCTCTGGTTATATTTATTCCTAGATATTTCATCCTTTGGGTGGCTATTGTAAATGGTATTGCTTTCCTAATGTCCTTTTCAGTGCTGTCGTTGTTACTATAGATGAATCCAACTGATTTTTGTATGTTGATCTTATTATACCTTGCCACTTTGTTGAATCTTCCAATGAGGTCTAGTAGCTTTTTTACTGAGTCTTTGGGGTTTTCTATGAATCATCTGCAAATAGAGTTTTATTTCTTCTTTGCCAATTTGGATGTGTTTAATTTCTCTATCTTTCCGTATAGCTGTGGCTAAGACTTCCAGCACAATATTGAATGGGAGTGGTGACCAAAGGCATCCTTTTCTGGTTCCTGTTTGCAGAGAGAAGGCTTTCAGTTTCTCTCCATTGAGAATAATGTAGGCTGTTGGTTTTGTATATATGCTCTTAATTATGTTGAGGAATTTCCCTTTAATTCCTAACTTTGTTGAATGTTTTTATCAGGAATGGATGTTGGATTTTGTCAAATGCCTTTTCTGCATCAGTCGATATGATCATGTGATTCTTTTCTTGAAAGTTACTTTTGACATAGTGTTTGTGGCATTTACTCATGTTGTTGCATACAGTTGTGGTTCATTAATTTTCATTTCTGTATAGTATTCCTTTGTATAAACATCTCACAGTTTATTTATCTATTCTTCTCTAGGTGCATATTTAGGTTTTTGTTTTTTTTCAGCCTAGTGCGAACAATGATTTTTGTACATGTTTCTTGATGCCATCTGTGTGAAAAGAATTGACAAACTAATTGCGTAATTCTGATTTTTGTTTGAAATGTGATTTGCATGTCTTTGAATTTATGGAGGATTTGAGATTGAGAGAGATAATTTGGTTTAAATTAGGGGTTTGATGATTTTGTGTTCATTTTGGCAATTTCTCAGAAAAAGTTTGCTTTTGAGTTTATTTAGACATTATTCAGAAAGATCAAGAAATAAGAAATTCTACATGGCTTATTTATAGACAGATATGGAGACCCATGGTATTGCAAATGGTCACTGTAGCCGGCTACTAATCAAAATGTTCGAAATTTGAGTTCCTAAAAAAAAAAAAAAAAAAGGCCTGGTAATCTATTTTAGAAAAATCAGCCATTGAAAACTCTATGAAGCATGGTTCTATTCTGGCATACATGGAGTTTCCATGAGTTGGAGTCAACTCAATGACAACCATTTTTTTTTTACAAATAGTCAGATATACAGATGTGAGATATGAACTAATAAAAGAAAGCTACTGCCATCGAGTCAATTTGACTCACAGTAACCCTATGAAGGTTTCTAGAACTATAAATCTTTACAGGAGCAGACAGCTTCATCATTATTCCACAGAGTGCCTAGTGAGTTTGAACTGCTGACCTTGTGGGTAGCAGTACAATGCCTAATGCACAGTGCCACCAGGGCTCCTGAGATACAAGTTATAGTCAAATTGAGTGTAAAGAATCACAATAAAATACAACCATAACTACTATGGAACCTGGTATGGCGCTATAAGAAAGGACTAGACTGCTAACCATAAACCCACCAGCTTCTTCTTGGAAACCTTACAGGGTCGCTATGAGTCTGAACCTACTTGACAGCACTTAACAACAACAAAAACTAGTAATAAAAATAGTAGCTAACTTATTGAATACATACAAAATAGGATGACCATCCTGGTACCTCACAGCAGATTATCATTCCTTGCCTGGAAGTAGTTTTGGGATTGTGTGTATGTGTGTTATTAAATCTCTGAATATGGGAAATGAAAAAAAATGCTTTTAGATTTCATGTTGTTTGAACAAATAAATAACAAAGAGCTTTCTTTGCATTCAACTTTGCCTATTCCTCGTGCGTCTTCTATTATCTGGAAGTAAGGTGACTTTAAAAAGCTGAAGTAAGTTTTTCTGTGATATTTGAAATTCCACAAATTCAAGAAAGAATGAGCCAGTAATGGCTATGTAATTGTCTTAGCTTCATCATTGGTTCTTATTGCTGATGCTTTCCTTTCTGCTTATCGGAAAATCTTTTTCAAATGAAATTCATATGCATTTGTGATATATAATGTTGCCCCAAATAATCCTTTGTTTTACAACTTTACAAAGTTTGCTCTCTTTTTTAAAAAAAATCCCTTCCTTCCTCTTTTTCTACTTAAAACATTGATTTTTGTCTCTGCTTGAACTAGGTACCTATATATGTAGGTGCTAGAGACACAGCAGAAGTCCTGGAATGGTGCTGTAGAATAAACACTGGACTGGTAACCACAAGTTGATGGTTCAAGCTCACTATCTGCTCCTTGAACACCCGATACAGTATCATTATGAGTCAGATCCCACGAATGGCACTTAACAACAGAGCTGTATTAGGAGTTGTGGTGTGGCACTGTAGGATATAAGCACTGGCCTGGTAATCACAAAGTTGGTGGTTCAAACCCACCAGATGCTTCTTGGAAACTCAATACAGGGTCACTATGAGTTGGAATCGACTTGACGTCACTTAACAACAACAACAGAGATGCTGTGAGAAACAACAGATTCTAGTTCTGCCCCCAAAGAACTTATAGTTCAGTTGGAGAGAGGACTATGTAAACAAACAATTCCTAGGCATTGTTCTTTTTGGACTTAAAAACTGTTCTAAGCATTTGTCTATATATTTATTTTATAAGTTATTTCTGTATATGTATTTTGCAGACAGCTTACAAGAAAAAGAAAATTCATTAATTATATCTTTTAATTTGGATCCTATGAAGAAGAACTATTTTTTTTTTCCCATTGTTTTGAGTACTTTTTTAATATCATGAGTCATGACTTTTGGAGAATTCTTATTCAGAAAATATATGTGATTATTTTCATCATAAGCACGCAGAACATTTGAAATTTATTTAAAACACATAGGACAATGGTGTGAATGGTGGTGTCCATTTAATAAATGTGCAGGATTTCATATTGGCTTCACTAGAGGAATCAGAGACTTGAATCACTAATGATTAAAAGTATTTTATTGTGAGGTCAATCCAGAAGGAATGTAAAGCATTCAATAGATTTAGGCTTGAGAAAAACATTTTGCCCCTTCAGAGTAATCTGGGGGAGCCAGGGGAGGTAGTTGATGATGTTGGGTTGCAGAGTAAATAGTAGATGAACAAGAGAAAACCACAAGTGTAGTCTGTATTCATTCAATAAAATGTACTAAGTGTGTAACTTACTAAGTGTGTAGATCACCAGCTGCCTGGGGCAACACGGTTTCTTGGGACTCAGGATTTTCAGTGCTAAAACCAGGCCCAAACCTGTTGCTATCAAGTTGATTCCACACATGAAGACCCCATGTATGTCAAGGTAGAACTGTGATTCATAAGGTTTCCAATGGCTGATTTTTCAGAAGATCACCAGGCCTTTCCTCTGAGGCACCTCTGGGTACACTTCCAACTTTTCAGTTAGTAGCCATGCATTAACCATCTGTGCCATCCAAGAATTTAAAACTAGGTCAGCCTTTGACATACTGGGATGATTAGTGCTAGACACTGTACAAGCCTCTGGGGTTGTAAAGAAAACAGGTATGCAAAGAGAGAATTATCATGTAATAGGGTTGCTATGAGTTGAAACCAACTTGAAGACAGTGGGTTTTTTGTTGTTATGATGAATTTAGGATGGAAATAAATTTAGGGGACTGTGACAACACAAATCTGGACATCTCTTAGGGAGTGAGGACGGTCATGATGAAGGTGGCACAGCTGAAATGCATCCAGAGAAAGGAGCAGGAGTTACAGGAGGCAGAAAAAGCTTACTGCATGTGGTTTTCAGAGAAATTCAAGTTGCATTTTCCAGAAAGAGAAGAGGAAATAGCTACTTCTGGGGAAAAGAGCCCAGGTGTTTACACCAGTAGCTTGAGGAGATGGGGGATGTGGAGGGAGGTTAAACCTGATGGCTGTATGCTTTCAGGGGCTCTGGAGGATTGATACAGAAGGAGAAGAAAAGAGGTGTAGGGAGTTAGAGGAGTGTGAACAAATCACAGGTTTCTGAGATGATCAAATGAGACAATATTAGGTTAACACTTCTGAAAATGAGCAATTTACAAAGCATTTTTGAAAACCAACTAATACTTATTAAATGCTTCTTTGATCTCATGCACTAAATCTTGTACCACAATTATCATCATACCTAATTATCACAACAACCATAAGAGATAGGTTCTAGTATAATACCTATTTCGCAGATATGGCAACTGAAGCACAAAGAGGTTAAACCGCACCTAAGAGTAAACAGTTTCTAAGGGATGATGGCCCGAATTCTGTAGGTTCTGTAGAGCTCTTTGCTCTTATCCATTTCCATGTGTGGTCTTACTCGGCACTCAAAATCTTCTCATACAGTATTATTATCCCAAAGGCGTTTCAGTAACTAAAATAGAATCTTGTCCAAAGTCACATGAATAGTCAAGATAGGTGATTAGGGCAATGTGTAGGAAAGAGGGTCCTCTGTAAATTAATGAGTCTTTTCTTGGTTTTGTATAGCATAGTACCCTAACTAAAAAAATTTCAAAAAGAAAAAAAAGATACTGATCCCATTTTTAACTTATATATATATATATATATATATATATTTTTTTTTTTTTTTAGTTAAAGTATATGTTCCCCTAGAAGCCACATATATCACTTCTTAACTCTAACCCCTACACTTCGTATTCCTGAAGACCTCTGAACTCCAATTGTCCTCTGAGTTCTGAGTCTTTGGGAAAGTCTCTGGGGCTTTGTTTGATTAGTAACCTACTGCTTTGTGGGAGAAAACTTCAGCGACTTAGAGGTGGGGATTTGGTAGCTTCAGTAGATTGGCTGTGTAAATTGGGGTTAACCCTCTATCACAGCATCATGGGGTAGAGTTAGTTTATGCTTGTGACATTCACAAATTAGGGATTTTCTATTAAAATTGTGACCAGTTTTGGCTTTCGATAATTTCAACATTTGCAGATGAGAAATGAGAGACTATGCAAAGTTAAGGAACTTTGTGACATTTTTATATTCTTAGTTAATGATTGAGCCTGAACTAGAGTTAAGTCTCTCCCTTCTTAACCTAGAGCTCCACGGGGATTAAAACCAGTGAGACTTTATCACCAAGATTACTGATTTGCTGATGTATTAGTTTTCTAGGGCCGATGGTCACAAAGTGCCACAAATTGGGTGGCTTATAAAAACAGAAATCGACTGTCTCACAATCAGAAGGCTAGAATTTCAGATTCTCAGGGTAAGGGCAGGGCTGTGTTCTCTCCCCCAGGCTTTAGAGGAAGATCCTTTCTTGTTTCTCCCAACTTTTGGTATCCTCGGGTGCTGCAGCATAAAGGAAAATACCTTCAAAGCCCCTATTTCCAAACAAACTTGTGTACACATGTAGCAGTTAGTATTGCAACATATCTTTTGGGGGAACACATTCAAGAGCTGATATGTCTCTTGTGGATGTCTGCAGCCTCAGTGCTCAGAATGCTTCCTGGACACCCTCACAGACCTTGAACTTTAATCTATGTGTGTTGTGTTGACACACAGCATTCCCTCACCCACTCGTTGAGTGACCCCAGCATGTCAGGCACCCTCCTAAGTCCTGTAGATACAGTGGTGAACATGACAGACAGGAGGTGTTGTTGTTAAGTGCAGTCAAGTCAGTTCCAACTCATAACAACTCTGTATAGCAGAGATGGCTATAAATCAATCGCAAAAAGTGTTCAATTACATTTGTGTGATAAGTGATATGAAAAATAAGCATAGGCTGCCATGTGAGTACTGTAGAATAAGTACTGGACTGCTAACCACAAGGCCATCAGTTTAAACCCACCAATCGCTCCTCGAAAACTCTGTTACTATGAGTCAGAACTGACTTGACAGCACTTACCAACAACAACAACAATCTAAGCCTAGGATATCTGGTGGTATAGTGAGTCATATGTTTGATTGCTAACCATAAGGACATCAGTTCAAACCCACTAGCTATTCTAGAGAAAGATGACACTGTCTACTCCTGTAAAGGTTTACAGCTTTGGAAATCTTACGGAGCAGTTCTGCTTTGTCCTATAGGGTCACATGAGTTGGAATCAACTTGAGGGGAGTGGATTTGGTTTGACTTAACCGTGGAAGGTCATCCATTCAAACTCACCAGTGGCTGCTTGGAAATCCTATGTAGGGTTGCCACAAGTCAGAACTGACTTGATGGTACCTAACAAACAACAACAATAACCACCTAAGGCTGGAGTCCCTGGATAGTGCAAATAGTCAACACGCTCTGCTGTTAACCAAAAAGTTGCAGGTTCCAGTCAACTGATAGGCACCTTGGAAGAAAAACCTGTTGATCTACTTCTGGAAAAATCTACTTTGTAACGCAGTTCTACTCTGACACATATGGGGTTACCATAAATAGGAGTTAATTCCACAGCAAATGGTGGGTTTATCTAAGGCCAGTGTCAAGGAAAACATCCCTGAGGAAGTGAGATCCAGACTAATTCCCAAAGGATGAGTTGGAGGTAGGCAAGCAGTAGGGAATGACTGATCCAGGTAGAGTGAACAGAATGATCAAAAGTCTAAGAAGAGTTGTGGTGGCTAGTTTAGTATTTAAGAGAACTCATTAACTCATGCTATGCTGCATTTAAGATAATGATGGATCTGCAGAAACACCAACCTAAGGACTTTAAGCTAAATGAAATTAATCAATGACAAATGGATAAATATTGAATGAGACCACTATGATAAAAAGTCAAGAAAAAGTTTTTACACTAACAGACATTCTCGGATGGTTACCAGGGGTCAGAGCAGAAGGAAGGGTAAATCACTAACTAGAGGGTAGACATATATTAACCTGGGTGAAGGGGAGGAATAAATAAATAAAAATAAGAAAGTAAATAAAAAAGAAAAGAAAATACTAAAAAAATCAGGCCTAGCAAGTACACAATTAAAAAAAAAGAAAAAGTATGACTGTTCAGTTATCTCATCCTTTAGAAGTTCACTGGTCCAATATTAACATTTGGAAACAACTACAGCCTTGGGTTATATTGTGTTAGTGACTGGTGTTATAAGAAGTGGTCACACACACACACACAAAAGCATTGTAATTGTAAAAACAAGACCCATTCCGTCTACTTGGAGCATAAGAAATCATCTACTTGGAGCATAGAATAATAACATGGTACTCATATTTGCACAGCAAACAAAAAAACTTTTTAAGTTATAGATTTCCAAAAGACTAACCAGAAATCATGAAATTGAGTCATGCATGTACCATTTTGAAAAAGATAATAATCTAGATATGAAAGATGATGAATGTATGTTTTGATAGCTCAGTCTCCCCTACTTTGAAGTGTACACATTATGTATTCATGGTATTCTTTTGCCTGAAAGGACTTTTCCTTACTCTGGATGGATCTTTCTTTACCTTCCTCCTGAAAATCCAATTCATTAGTTCAAAATAGCAGAAATATTACCTGTCTCCCACCTTTTCTTACTCTTCAGGCCTCCACTTGTCTGTGTTCTTTTTTTTAAAAAATGTTTGATTGTGAATTATGTGATATTTATATGGGGGAACGTTAGTTTTACATTCATCCTATCGTATATTGTTTCATTGCCATGGCTATAATCCATTCCATGCATCATCAACCAACCAAAGGGCATACACTACAAGTCTGCCCACCCACCCCCAGTCGTTAGCACACAGCCCCTCTCCCTCTCTGTGTCTAAAGTCCCCAGCTGCTCAATCTCTCCACGTCCCGCTCTCCGCTCTTCTCCCTTGATGGTCCTAGGGACCTCCGCTCCTAGACTGAAAAGTTAATCACTCCCCTCCTTGCTATTAAATGTCTACCTTTACATTTCCAACCCTCACAATCAGCCCTGATAACAAT
>NW_006408554.1:12344109-12347164 GCF_000296735.1 Chrysochloris asiatica | reverse complement strand
TTTTGGGTCGCCAATGTCCAAGTTGCCCATCTCTGTCTATTCTGTGTATGGAGGGGGTGTTGTCTGTGTTCTTTTACTGATTATATCTACTAGTGATACTAAAATTGTTTGGTTTCAGAATCTCTTACAAGTTCACTGCTATAATACAGAGTTGAACAGCCCTATAGGGTTTCCAAGGCTGTAAATCTTAATAGAAACAGACTGCCACATCTTTCTTCCACATCTACTGGAATCTAGGAGCTTTGAACCGCCAACCTTTCAGTTGAGCTTTTCAACCACTGCCTCATCAGGGCTCCTCAGAACCCCTTACACTCTTAAAAATTACTGAGACTCTAAAGAGTTTGTATTTATGTGGACTGTAAGAATGGTGTGAGGGCCGTATTTGACTTCACAGGAGGGGAAGGAGAATCTAACCCAACAATCAGCTCAAGGATGATTCCTATGAGGTGGAGGTCAGACATCTCTCTACTCTCCAAACTTTTTTACCAATTCTGACAGTAACCATCCCTCCTGTAGCACTCTCTACTTCTCTGTTGGGTTTAATAATTCATTACGACTCTGACAAGATGGCGGACTAGGCAGATGCACTACAAGGACCCTGTACAACAAAGACACAAGAGACAAAATAAAACAGACACAGAAGAAAATCTGGCACCCTGAATTTCAGCAGAAAGGTTAGAGAGGTGGATGGAGTACTTGCTGAGAGGAGAAGCTGAGCAGGGACAGCAAGAGTGGGAGACTGACTGATGAATGACTGGCAGGTATGGCTCCAACATCTCGGGAGCAGCTTTGGTAGTGGAGGGAGGCCTGACAGAGCAGATTTGCGTGGGTGATGGAAAAGGTGTGATTTCTTCTTTTTCCCACACTCCCCTGGTGACCAGAAGTGTGGTCAGCTCCTACCCTCATCTTCCCCCAGCACAGACTGAACTCTCTAGTAGTTCGGAGTCACATGGTTGGGAGCCATGCCAGTTTGAAGTAAGGGCCAGCTGCACTGCTTTGATGTGGTGCATTGATGCCTAGACTCAGGTGAACTTGGCTCCAGACCTATAAAACTTTCAGAGCCATCAGACCAGCATTTAATCAGTCACACTGTTCCCAGCTTCCTTGTGGTCCTAAAAGACACTGATACTAGCTCCATCAAGGACCCCCATGAGATTCCTTCTGGACTGAGTGCCTTGAACAATAAAAACTCCATCTAGGGCCAGGAACTCTGTTGTCACATCCCTTCCACACCAGAGATTTCTCCCTGCTGGGTCCAACAACTGCATTATTTGGTTTTACAAATATGACAACCCCACAATACCCTGGAGACAGATAATTTTATCTCACATGAAGAACCTAGAGAATGGCTCAAACAAATGACCAAGATGCAGAGTCATAAAATATTTCTGAGGATAAAAAAGGCAATGGAAATAAATGAAAGAGATTTCAAAAGAGTGATACTTAGGTACCATCAAAGGACAGATAGAAAACTAAAGGAAAGCAAGAAGAACACTATAAAAGAATTAGATGAATTCAGAAAAGCACTCTAAGAACAAACAGACAAAAGAAATGCAAATTTTGAAACAACACCTGTGATTAGAAATCAAGAAGATTAATATTAAGAACTCAGAAATATACATTGAAAGGACAAAGGAATAGATGCAAAGCAATAGAAGCCAGAATTAGTCAGCTTGAAGATAAATCTCTTAATACTAATATGCTAGAAGAACTACGAGGGAAAAAAAGAAAAAAGAAAAACAACACAACAACAATAAAACAAAGAAAGCCTAAGAATTATCTGGGACACAGTGAAGAGGAACATCTTATGGGTAATTGGAATTCCAGAACAGGAAGAGACAAACACAGAGAAAATTGTTCAAGAGTTGTTGGAAGAAAACATCCCTAACATCATGAAAGATGAGAAGATAAGCATACAAAAAACTGAATGAACACCAAGACATATTGTAAGCAAACGTACCAAAATCAAAGAGTAGGAAAGAATCCTGAGAGCAGCTTTGAAATAATGAACAGTTACATACAAAGGAAAACCAATAAGTAAGCTCTGATTTCTCAGTAGAAACTGTGCAGTGAAGAAGGCAATGGGATGACATATACAAAGCTCTGAAAGAAAAGAATTGCCCAACAAGAATCATATACCCTACAAAGCTGTCTCTCAAATAAGATGCTGATATTAGGACATTTCCTGATAAACAAAAATTAAAGGAATTTGTAATAACCAGACCAACTTTAAAAAAAATGCTAAAGGGTGATCTTTGGATTGAGAAGCAACAACAACCTGAGATTACCATACATAACAACACCACCCAGAATGCAATCCAGATAGAGAAGTATTTAAAGAAAAACAAACCTACAAGAGTGTAAATAGGAAACAGAGATACCAATGTATAATAAAGCCAACAGAACTTCCAAATAGCAAGGAAGTCAAGTAGATATCAAGATACAACAGACTATTTTAAGCAGGGAAAAATTTAATAAATTACAGGGTAACCTCAAAGAAAAATAATACATCTATACATCAAAATGAAAAAGAGGAAAGTCAGGAAGATGTAGTAAACATTAACATACCAGAAATGAAAAGAAAACACACAAAATTAACTCAGCATAGGAAATTATGTGGAACAAAGAATCCAGCAGTAGCACAAAACACACACACACACAAATGACAATAATCAGTTTATACCTATTGATAATTACACTGAATGTACATGGATTATATGTACCAGTTAAAAGACATAAAGAGCAGGATTCGTTAATATGCTGTCTACAAGAGACATATCAAAAAGATGGAGACAGTCTAAATGCCCATCAACAGAAGAATGGTTAAACAAACTTTGGAACAGACACACAGTGGAATACTAAAAGGATGTTGAATAATAATGTTGAATCTATCAGACACCTCACAACATGGTTGAACTTGGAGGACGTTATGCTGAATGAAATTACTTCAATCACAAAAGGACAAATACTGTATAAGACCAATGTTGTAAAAAAAAAAATTTAAGTTTTTCTTGATGAAAGAAATAATCTGTGGTGGTTACGGGAGGGAGAAGGG
>NW_006408554.1:12341814-12342247 GCF_000296735.1 Chrysochloris asiatica | reverse complement strand
AGTCTATTTTATCCAGTAATCTACCTGACCTTCCCACCACCTCGATCTCTGTTCCACTGTGTTTATCTTCTTTCACATTGTAATTGTTTTGATCATAGACTGACCTCCCGGATCCTCTGTTCTTATAATTTTATTCTATTCTTGACTCTTCCATTTGTTGATTGAGTTCAGGGTGATGCTGCCATGTACATTATTCTGTAGTTGTTGTCTGTTCTTATTGGTTCTCAGTTCACAGAACTTTCTTTAGGATGTTTTTCATAGCAGGGTTGACTTTGGCAAATACCTTAGTTTCTGCTTATCCTGGAATGTTTTGATTACACTATCATATTTGATTGACAGCTTTGCTGGGTAGAGGATTATTGGGTGGTAGTTTTTTTCTTTCAGGGTTTTATATATCTCTCCCCATTGCCTTCTTGCCTGCATGGTTTCTGTT
>NW_006408554.1:12337831-12340329 GCF_000296735.1 Chrysochloris asiatica | reverse complement strand
CCTTCTAAATATTCCTTTATATGTGGTTCAGAGTTCTGGGAACATCCCCTAAGCCTGTTTGGTCCTGTATTCTGTGTTGTTGCTGACAGAGCTCCTTACTGCACTTCCACCCAATCTGCCATCTTGTTTGTTCGCTCAAGAATAGTATATGATTTTTAAAATGTAAAACAAATTATATACTGTGTCATTTATTTTACATTCAACAAATCATTTACTGATGATGCATTCTGTAAACCTTCACTCAATTAAAAAAAAAAAAAAAAGACAGACAAGAATGCATGTCAAAAAGACTGAAATTTGTTCTCCATTGTAGAATTGCCAAAGCAAATGGAAGAAATGAGAAAGTAAAAGATCTGAACAGAAAATTTCCAAAGACAGCTTGAGATGACAATGTAAAATATTATTATGAAATTTAGAAAGACCTGGAGTTTGAAAACCTAAAGGGAAGAACATGCTCAACATTTCTCAAGCTGAAAGAACTAAAGAAAGAAAATGATTCTGTGTTGTGGCACTGTAGGATAAAACACAGGACCACAAAGTCAGCGGTTCAGACTCACCAGCCACTCCTTGGAAACCCTATACAGGATCGCTGTAAGTCAGAATAGACTCTATGGCATTTAACAACAACAACAAAAAAATGGACAAAATATTGAACTATGCAGAAAGAATCATTAGAAGATGGAAGAAATACAGAGAGTCACTGTAACAAAAAGAAATGGGCGAGGCATTTTGCTTGTTGACTTTCTGGAAGACCAAAGAATGATAACATCTACTGATTATGAAAGTGGTTTGAGAAAGTTAGCCAGAGGTGTAGCACCTGACAATAATACGTATGCTGCTGTTGGGCTGCTGTGTACCATTGAGTCAGTTCTAACTCATAGTGACCCTGTGTAGGGTTTCTGAGACTAAATCTGCATGGTAGTAGAAAGCCTCATCTTTCTCCTACAGAGCAACTGGTAGATTCAAATTGCTGACATGACTGTTATGGTTAACAGCCCAATGCATAACCCACTATGCTATCAGGGCTTCTTAACAACAATATGTTTAATGAAATTAAAAAATAAAGGCAATTTTCCACAAACTTTTTGAAGCCCCTTCATATACATACAAACCAAAAAACTGAACCCACTGCCATTGAGTCAATTCTAACTCATAGCAACCCTATATAGGGTTTCCAAGACTAAATCTTTACAGAAGCAGATAGCCTCATCTGTCTTCTATCCCACAGAGTCACTAGTGGGTTTCAACTGCCAAGAATTGTAGTTAGGAGCCCAATGCCTAACCCACAGTGTCAGCAGGGCTCCTATATATATATATATATATATATTTCAGTCTCACAGAGAGATGTAGTTGAATAATAATATGTTTTTTTTTTAATTGTGGATATTCTTCTTTGATATTGCACCAAGACTAAACAAGTGGTAGTATCTTAAAGATTAGATACAATGTGAACTCTGAATTCATATCAACAAATTTTTTGTACTAAGTTACATTAAAATCCCTTTGGACATTGTGTTCATTTCTAGGGCTTCTGTAGCAAATTAACAACAACTGAGTGGCTTTAAGCAACAGATATGTATTTTCTCACAGTTTTGACGGCCGTTAGTTTAAAGTCAAGGTATCAGCAGTGTTGAGCTCCTTCTGAAGACATTAGAGAAGAAGCTTTCCTTGGCTCTTCGAGCTTCTGGCGGTTCTTGTCTTGTAGCTACATAACTACCTATCTTTACACAGCCTTCTCCATGTGTCTCTATCTTCTTTTTTGTCTCTTAGAAGAACATTTGTGACTGGATGTAGGGCCCATCTGGATAATGCAGATAACCACATTTTGAGATGCACATAATTACATCTACCAAGACCCCTTTTCTTTATAATGACACATTTGTAGGTCTTGCAGGTTAGGACATGGACATAACCTTTTTGGGGGCACCATTCAGCTTTCTACAGTCATCTTGCATTTTGAATGAATCTTTGATCCATGTATGCTTGGTTTTCTAACTTCGTGTATTTGGAAAATATTGGTTCACTGAGTTATATAGTCTTCCAAATGTTGACATAGTTAATATATTATATATTTTTAAAAGCCACATTTGTTAATATCACTGACTAACTACATTAGAAAAGTCTTTAAGTGTAGCAGACAAGCTCATGGTGGCAGAATCAAATTTTCTATAGTTCAGATTCTCGCTTGCAAGCTTGAATTTTTTCCTTGAAAGAACAGGCTTACTTTGTTCATTTTCATGAAAATGCCTGCCAGATATTCAAGTTTGGGCAAATAACATCATTTGCCAATAGTTCTTTCACATAAAAGGAGAGTTCTATAAAAAAGCAGCTAATTCAACTTTCAATTCACATGAGGATTGGTTTTCCAATCGTTGTTGTTGTTGTCAGGTGCCATGGAGTCGGTACTGACCCATAGCAACCTTATGCACAGCAGAATGAAACACTGCCCAATCCTGGGCCAACCTTACTACTGTTGCCATGCTTGAGTCCATCAATGC
>NW_006408554.1:12335457-12336976 GCF_000296735.1 Chrysochloris asiatica | reverse complement strand
TCCATAGCTTGTCATGATCCACACAATCGAAAGCTTTTGTGTAGTCAATAAAGCACAGGTAAACATCTTTCTGATATTCTCTGCTTTCAACCAAGATCCATATGACATCAGCAGTGCTATCCCTCATTCCATGGCCTCTTCTGAGTCCGGCTTGAACCTCTCTGGATGTTCTCTGTCAATGTATGATTGTAGATATTTCTGTATTACCTTTAGCAAAAGTTTACTCGCATGGGATATCAAAGAGATGGACCGATGATTTCCAAATTCCATTGAGTCACTTCTCTTTGGAATGGGCACAAATATGGATCTCGTCCAATCAGTCGGCCAGATAGTTGTCTTCCAAATTTCTTGGCAGAGATAAGTGAGTGCCTCCTGTGCCACCTCACTTTCTTGAAAGATTTAAATTTTTATTCCATCAGTTCCTGGTGCCTTGTTCTTGGCCAATTCCTTCAATGCACCTTGGAATTCCTCCTTCAGTATCATTGGCTCTTGATCATATGCTACCTCTTGAAACAGTTGAGCATGACTCTGTGTATTCCTTCCATCTTCTCTTGATGTTTTCTGCATCATTCAATAATTTGACCAGAGAATCTTTCAATAACAAAAGTCTAGGCTTCAATTTTTCCTTCAGTTCCCCCAGCTTGAGAAATGCTGAGCGTGTTCTTCCTTTTGGGTTTTCTGATTCCAATCATTAGACTTTGGTATATAGTGGAAGCACTTTATGCATACATCCCATTTCATCACACATTTCACATTTAAAAGGAATGTATTCAAAGATCAAGGTTTAAGAGCTGTAATCATTTTACTGTTTTCTCAAGGACACTCGTAAGTGAACCTGACTTGTTTTGTAAGTAGTTAAGTGGTAGTGAAGTCTACAATGACTGCTAGTACCCTAGTGGCCCTGCTTTGATTCATGCTGGGATACCAGTTGTTCTGGCCACTATTGTTTGTGCACTGGACTGTCAGTGCCAACACAGTGGAGAGGTAAGTAACATCTTACTGTTACTAATATCATAGTTTGACCTCACATACCCACTGAAAGGGTCATAGGACTTTTTAGGGGTCCGTAGCTGCATCATTTATTTTAGAACTAAATGTTTAAAAATTGCTTAACTGTTTAAAAGTTAACTTCTGAATATTTTTTAATCTATTTAATAGGACAATTTCATTCTAAACAAAATATATGGATATAGCTAAATATAAAAATTAAAATACCTAATAAAGGAGGGAGGGCTTATAGTAAAAATCAGTCAGTCCTTACAATCAAACTCTCTTAAGAAAAAAAGAATTCCCATTATAGAAAATTCCAAACATATGCAATAACAATTCAGATAGTATAATTAGGCTTCACTTTTGTCCAGTTTTAATAACTATCTGCTGTCTCGAGGAGAAGTCCTGGTGTGGCGCTGTGGGTTACTGCACTGGGCTACAAAGTAAGTTTGAACCACAAGGTTGGTGGTTCAAGCTCACCAGCTTCTCCTCAAAAGCCTTATACAGGGTTGCTATGGGTTGGAACTGA
>NW_006408554.1:12323693-12333926 GCF_000296735.1 Chrysochloris asiatica | reverse complement strand
TCTAGATGGATGGAGTAACTCAAGGCAATAGTCCTGGGGAGACCTCTAGTCTCAACAGGTGCAGTAAGTCTGGAGTTTTTGAGAATTTGAGTTCGATTTCACAATTTTCTCTCATTCTGTCAGGATCCGTATGCTGTGGTCCTGATCATAATGGTCCTTAGTGATACCTGGGCACCATTTACAGGGTAGATGAGGCTGTATTAGTGTAGACTGGTAGTCAGTAGACTAGTTTCTTCTCTGAGCCTTTCATTTCCTTCTTTCTTTTCTGCTCTGGGAGAGAAGAGACTGATAATTGTAGCTCAGATGGCTGTTTGTATGCTCTTAAAAGCTCAGATACTACTCACCAAACTAGGATGTAGAACATAAACTTTATGCCAGTTGACTGAGTTGTTCCATGAAACTATAGTTCTAAGCCTTCACACCCAGAAAACCATTCCTATGAGATGTTTTCTTATGTGTAAGAAGTATTGGTAACTTGTTCATACACATATGTATATACATGGTGCAGTAGTTTAAGTGTTGCGCTGCTAACTGCAGGGTCGTCAGTTCAAATCCACCAGCTGTTCCGTGGGGAAAAGATGAGGCTGTTTGTTCTCATAAAGATTTACGGTCCTGGAAATTCTAAGGAGCAGTTCTTCTCTCCTGTAGGGTCACTGTGAGTCAGAATTAACTCAGTGGCAGTGGATCTGGTTTTGTTGTTGCTGTTGTTTTAGGCTGTTAATGGGGCAAGATGAGTGGCAGTTGTGTTAACAAGACAAATAGATTCTACAGAATTAGGATGTATTTTGAGTCAATCTTTTTTCCTATATAAAAGGAATTAAACAAGTGAGCAGAGATCAGTGGGATCTACTCCCACCAAGAAGAGCAAAGAGTGGAGCGTATCCTTTTGGACCCAGGATCCCTGTGCTGAGAACTTCATAGACCTGGGGGAAGACTGATGCCAAGACACATGGTGATCTCTTAGAAACACCAGGCATCCAGATGGTGAAAGAAGACAAGGACCTTCTAGAGCCAACACAGAGAGAAAACCTTTCCCTTGAGTTGGCACTCTGAATTTGGGCTTGTAGCTTCTTAAACTGTGAGAGAATCAATTTATCTTTTGTAAAAGTCCCCTATTTGTGGTGTTTCTGTTACAGTGGCACTAGATAACTAATAAAGCTAAGATGTGTACAGAAAAACACAAGAGAATCTATATACAGAAACGATTCTATATTAATTTTTCCATCAGTAATTATTTAAGTGCCTGCTATGTATAAACAAAGAAGGGCTGTTGGCGTGTATTGGGATGGTAATGACAACATGGGCATTTCAACCCCACTAGTGGCTTAGCAGGAAAAAGATGAGGCTGTCTGCTCCCATAAAGATTTACAGTCTAGGAAACTCTAAGGAACAATTCTACACTATCCTGCTGGGTCACTCATGAGTTGGAATTGACTTGATGACAATGAATTTTTTTTTCAAATATATAAATGACTGTGCTAAGATAATCAAATGAATCACATATGGATCTTGCTGACATTATCTGCTAATAAAGGATGTATAAATGTAAATAATTAACTCTGAATTAGAAAGCAGCATTTCATCATAAGAAGTGCAAATAGAATGCTTGTTAGGAACTTACAGGAGAGAGAGAGGGTATTCCTCACTGAAGGAATGAGGAATTAGGAAAAGTTCTTGAAGGAACTTGTATTTGAATTAAGCTTGAAGGATGAATAGGACTTCATTATGTAGAGAAATGTGGCACCCTGTTGCAAAGTACTCACTTTGCATGGGGGTCCATGAAAGGAAAATTGGATTATATGGGATTTATGAGGTTGGGCTGATAAGATCTTATTCTTATAAATTACCACTCACGGGGATATCATTAAGCATTTTTTTTTTTTCTTTTTTCAAAAAAATTGAGATGAAACATAAAAATTTCAAGTTTAAAACAATTGTGATTTGGTTGAAAGTTTATAGAGCAAATTACAATTCATACTCACCTTGTTTTGTGACATCTGATTGCAACCCCCACAATGTAACAGCACTCTTCCTGCTTCCTGTTTCCTGTTTCCATTTGTCCTTCTCTCCTTTCCCTTGCTGTCTTCTGAGCTCTATCCCTGGGCAAATGCTGCTCTTTTGCTATCTTTTTGTTGATGTTCTAAGGAGTGTGGACCTCCCTGGTATTATTGTGTACCTTATAGGCCTATCTATCATTTAGCTGAAAGTTGAACCACAGGGGAAAATGAAAATTTTAAAGTGAACAGTTCGGTGAAATCTAGTATATTCATTGTTTTGCAACCAATACCTCTTCCCAATTCCAAAACCTTTTCACTACCCCAAATAAAATTTCATACCCATTAAGCAGTTACCTCCTGCCTGCATCTCTCCCCATCCCTTGCCAACCACCAGTATGGTTTTTTGTACCTATGTTTTTACCTATTCTGGATATTTCATATAAATGGCTTATAGAGTATATGATCTTTGTGACGTTCTTTCACCCAGCATAATGTTTTTGAGGTTCATCCACATGGTAGCGTGCATCAGTGTTTTGATACTTTTTATCACAGAATAATATCCCATTGTATGTACATTATCTGTATGTACCACATCCATTCATCTGTTGACGAATATTTGACTTGTTTATGCATTTGGGCTATTTTGAATAGTGCTGCTATGATCATGTATGTACAAATACTTGAATATCTCTTTTCAACTCTTCTAAATGTATGCTAAGAGTGCAATTGTTGGGTCATGTGGTTATGCCATGTTTAAAATTTTCAGGAATCACCAAACTGATTTCCACAGCAACTGCATTGCCACCAGCAATGTATGAGTGGTCCAATTTCTCCAAATATTCACTAACTCTTAACATTTTCCATGTAAAAAAATATTCTCACTATTCTAGTGGGTGAGAAGTGACATTTCATTGTGATTTTGGTTTGCTTTTTCCTAATGACTAATGACATTGATGTAGTGGCTACAAATCGGGCTGCGAACCGCAAGGTCAGCAGTTCGAAACTACCAGCTGTTCCGCGGGAAAAAGATGAAGCTTTCTGCTCCCATAATGATTTACAGTCTCAGAAACCCTCTACAGCGTCACTATGAGTCGAACCGACTCCACGGCACATAACAACAGCAACATTGAACAACTTTTCATGTGCCCATTGGCCATTTGCACATTTGTCTACTCAAGTCCTTTGCCATTTTTGCATTGCTTGTCTTTTGTTTTTCTTTCTGCATTGTTAGGTCACCCTTCTTTGGAATGGGCACAAATATGGATCTCTTCTTGGCAGCTGGCCAGGTAACTGTCTTCCAAATTTCTTTGTACAGGCAAATGAGCATATCCAGTGCTGCAACTATTTGTTGAAACATTTCAATTGGTATTCCATCAATTCCTACAGCCTTGTTTTTTTCCCAATGTTTCCAATGCAGCTTGGACGCTTGATCATATACTACCTCTTGAAATGGCTGAATATCAACCAATTCTTCTTGGTACAGTGACTCTGTATTCCTTCCATCTTTTTTTGGTGCTTACTCTATTGTTCTATTGAAATTCTATTTTGCTCATAGAATTTTTCAATATTGCAACCCAAAGTTTGAATTTTTCCTTCAGTTCTTTTATCTTGAGAAATGCTAATCACTTTCTTCTCTTTTGGTTTTCTAAATTCATGTCACTGTACATTTTCTAATACTTTCCTTTGTCTTCTCAAGCTGCCCTTTGAAATCTTCTCTTCTACTTCATTATTTGTTCCTTTAGCTACTCTACATGCAAGAGCAAGATTCAGGGTCTCTCCTGACATCAATTTTTTGTCTTTTCTTTCTTTCCTGTCTTCTTAATGACCTTTTTTTCCTTCATGTATGATGTCCCTTATGCCATCCCGTAATTCTTCTGTTCTTTGCTCATTAGGGTTCATTATTTCAAGTCTATTTTGAGATGGTTTTTAAATTCAAGTGGGATATACTCAAGGATGTACTTTGGTTCTCTTGGACTTGTTTTCCTTTTGTTAAGCTTCAGTGTGAACTTGTAGAAGAACAATTGATGGTGTGTTCCACAGCCAGCCCCTAGCTTTGTTCTGATAGTTGATATTGAGCATCTCTATTATTTCTTTCCACAGATATCAGCCAATTTGATTCCTATGTATTTTATTGAGGTCTACATGTATCGTCATATGTTATTGAAAAAAGCATTTGTAATGAATAAATTGTTGGTCTTGCAAAATTCTATCATGTGATTTCCAGTGTTGTTTCTATCACCAAGACAGTAGTTTCCAAATGCTGTTTTTTGTTTCCAGTTCTCACATTTCATCACCAGTAATTATCAATGCATCAAGAAATTTACAAAAATCTTTAACTTCTTTGTCTTTGGCATTAGTGGTTGGCGTGTAGATTTGAAAAATGGTCATATTAATTGGCCTTCTTTATAGGTGTATAGATATTATCTATCACTGACTAAAAATGATTACAGACATATTAAAAATATTTTAAAGTATTTCCTATGGATACACCATTTATTTAGACAGTGGGTGACAGAAGAGTAAATAGTCTATTTTTATTTTCACTTATGTCTACAAATCTTAAAGCTTTAGTCTCTCAAACATATTTTATTTAATAATAATTTATTTTCCCATTCTTACAAATCAGTTACTTACCAATTCCATTTAAAGGTTTTAATTATTGTTGTTGTTAAATGCTGTCGAGTTGGTTCCAACTCATAGTGACCCTGAATAGTTTCCAAGGAGTGGCTGATGGGTTTGAACCACTGACCTTGGGATTAGCAGTCCAGTGCTTTATCCTACAGTGCCACACCAGGACTCCTGGTGGTTTTGATTATCATGAAGTAACTGGTGTTATTTAAGATTTAAAATATTTCAGACAAAAACAGGATCTTGGTTTTTTGTAACTTGAACCACCTACCTAGAGATCAACATATGATTTCTTTTAGTTTTTTTTTTTTTATATTGAAAATAGCTTTTTCTTCCTAATTGCACATCTAGTATGTGGTTTGCAATTTAATTTTGGGCATAAAATCATAAAGAACAGAAAACTAAGCATGTATCATGTCCTACATGTTAACAACGTTTTGTTGCATAGAGAACTCCCTGAGCTGAGCTGCTGTAGTCAAGAAGGTAAGACAGCTCGGGCTTAGAAGACTGAGAAGACGGCATTCTGATCTGGGAAGCAGTGGGTGTGCAAGTGTAGTGGTAGGAATGTTAATTGTAGGTTGTCGATACTGTGTAGTGAGGAGACAGTCTGCCAGACAGATGATGCACTTAGAGAGCTGTTGCAGAAGAGGTGGGGAGAGGAGGTTAGGGTGAGATGGAAGATCCTGAGTTCTTCAAATTTGAGTTTAATACCCCATGGCTGAATGTTCAACCAAACAATAGACAGATCTTTAAGAGTAACAGTGACACCAGGAAGGTACACACATACACTTCTTAGAATAATTAAACATTTGAGATAAAAAGGGTTAGAATAATTAAACATTTGAGATAAAAAACCATTTACCCAAAAACAAAGTTCAGAAGGGTTAGGAAAGAAGGAGCAACTGCAATAGAAAACGCTGGGAGGAAGTTGGATGAGTGATGTTACATGGTGGGAATTGCAGTCAATGGCATATAACAAAAAGTGTGTGAATTGTTGAATGGAAAACTGATCTACTCTGTAACCTTTAACCCAATTCACACACAAAAAAGTTAAAAGAACTGAAAAAAAAAAAAGGAAATTTATATAGGGATGGAAGGAGCTCATAATCAACCAACAGACATAGGGATGGCAGTGAAACCCCGAGGAGTCATTGAAAAGATTCTGAAGGAGAAAGCCAAGGAGCTGTGAGGTCTGAGAGAGGGCAAAGGTTTTGAGATAAGAGGAGTCATGTATTATTACCAACAGGAGAGTCTGAGGGAGAGTATGAATAAAGTGATGCCAGAGATCTTGGACGCTTTTTCTAAAAGCTGCCAATTTCTCTGTGTGGAGCAGCCCTTTCCTATATTCCCTGTTGTCTTTCTCCTTCAGGGTTGAGGCTGGAGTATGGAAGGAAATTTAGAGTTCATGAGGTCCGCAGGCCTAATTCTTCATTTCATAGATAAGGAAAATTGAGGACTTCAGAGATTGTGACTGCCTTTAGGATTACATAGTTCGGCTGGGCTCTTGCTAATATATGCGTAGATTCAGTCTTCTGAAATCTGAAGAATCTGAACAAAATTTACTGAGTGTAAATCTGCTTGTTGTAAAAAGAGAGCCTGTGTTTCGTCACCATCATTCCATTAGTTACCAACTGTTTTTTACTTTACAAACTCAAGCACTTTAATAGTCACCGAATTACTTTCCTTTAGAGCTGAACCGCAAGGTTGGCGGTTCAAATCCACCAGTCGCTCCTTGGAAACCCTGTGAGTTGGAACTGACTCGACAGCACCGAACAACAGCAATCCATAGACTCAGTTACAAGATTTATAGTTGCACAGCACGAACTTCGCATTAAAAACTGGCCTCGGTGTAATGGGTCTTGAAATGTGCCTGTGATGTTTGAGGGGCGAGAGAGCATGCTAACAAGTAAACCCAGGTGAGAATTCTTATTGGGGGTCAGTTTCCATGGTGTTTAAAATGGGGAACGAGAATGGATGTGTGGTGGAAGTTGGAAGTGCTTTCTTTCCGTTTCCCTCTAAACTTCATTCTATTGAATTCTCATACTTGGGACCCTGAATTCGTGTGTAGTCCTCGCCTTCCTGCAAAGATTGATATTGCACTGATGCCGTCGAACCTAGGGAAAGCCCTGCCTCTTTTCCTTCAAGGCGGGTTCCTGCGGCCGGCGATCATGGGGGCGGAGCTTTCTCGGGGGCGGGTCTCCGACAGGGGGAGGGGCCCGGCGGGAAGCGCGGCGGGCGCCGCAGGGGGCGGGTGGCGTGAATCGGAGCTTGGCTGAGTGTGGCGCAGCTGTGGCGGCGCTTCCCGCTCGCCCCGCGCCCGGGGTGGGTCCCCGAAGGTAAGCGAGTGGCCGGTGGAGCTCGCCCGGGGAAACCAGTGGGGAAGGGTCCCGGCGTTGCATGGGCCAGTTGCCGGGTCCCGGGCCGCGTTGGAGGCAGGTGCAGCTTGGCGGGTATGGGCCCCCTTCCCACTTCCGCGCCGAGAAAGAACGCCATGCGGGGGGCCCCTGCCTGAACCCCGCCCGGCAGGAGACTACGGGGCGGCCGGGCTCGGGCTTCGGCTTCAGGGTGCACCCGCGTCGGGACAGCATACGTTTCAGTCGCTTTACTCTTCCCTCTCCAAATCTTGAGCTGCCGTAGGTACTGTAGCTTTTTTATATGAAATATATTTCTTTATTGCGAGGTTCAGGGTTACAGGAGAAACTCGATAGTAAACTTGAGGCGTGGCTTTATTTTGCGTTTGTGTAGTTCAGCTTGCAAGAAGGTTAAGACTATTCATCAGACTGTTATTTAAACAAGGACACCTGGGTTTACGTAGGCAGTGTAACGTGGAGATTAGGCGCGCAGGCTTTGGAGCTAGATTGCCTGGGTTAAGATCTCCTTTCGATACTTATTAGCTGTGAAACGTGGATAATTTGCTTAGCTAGTTTATGCCTTGTTGTTAGTGTCATCCCAACGGTTCCGACTCATAGTGACCCTTCATAGTGTCTCAGAGGAGCGGCTGGTGGGTTTGAACCGCTGACGTTGTGCTTAACAGTTCAGTGTTTATCCTACAGCGCCACTCCAGGACTTCTCTTATGCCTTAGTTTCCTCATAGATAAAATGGGGATAATGAGCACCCAAACCAAACCCACTGCCATTGAGTGGGTTCCGACTTCTAGCAACCTTATAAGGACAGAGGAGGGAACAGGGTGGCTCCATAAGATAAGCACTGGACTGGAAACCACAAGGTCAGGACGCCCCGCGTTGGGGGCGGGAAGATGAAACGTTCTGCCTCCAAAACCTTGGAAACCCTCTACTGGATCGCTATGAGTTGGAACCGACTCCACGGCGCTTAACAACAACAAAGGACTGAGTAGAGCTTTTCAGAGGGTTTCCAAAGCTGTAAATCTTTATGGAAGCAGACTGCCTCAGCTCTCTTGAGGAGAGGCCGGTAGGTTCGAACCGCAGCCGCTCCTTCATTGTTCTTTCAGATGGGCATTTATCAGATGGGCATTTATCGTTAAAGGTGTCACCACCAGAAAACCTATGATTTGTCTTTCTCGGAGCTATTGCAATTGTGAGAACTGCTTGGAAAAGCCTTTGAACATTTCCATTGGCTGATGTCCCACAGAAAAACTCTCATTTCTTTTCCTTATGCGATCATCCAACCTGCTCCAAAATCAAATCTACTCATACAGAAACCTCAGTTTTGAAGGCTGTTCTAAAAGAAGGATGAAAAAAGTCACATAAATTTATGATGAGTGCCGTTGAGTCAGTTCCGATCTTGGGTTTCAAACCAACTTTGCAGTCTAGTGCAAAGTTTTGACCCACAGAGCCTCACCAGGACTCCATGATGAGTGTGGTCTCATTTAAGTTCTAGTTCTAGCTTCTCACTCATAGGGACCCTATATAGGGCTTCCGAGCAACAAGGTTTGAACCATTGCAGGTTTGACCTTGTGGTTAGTAATCAAGTGCTCCCTGGGAGCCTAGTGGGTTACAGGTGTACCTAATGGTACACATTGGTTTACTAACCACAAGATTATTAGTTTGAATCCACCTGCTGCTCCTCAGGAGAAAGATTTATAGCCTCGGAACCTCCTCTATACAGGGTCTCTGTAAAATGTAACCAACTGGATGGCATACAGCAGCAGGCTTGTTTAAAAGAACTTCATATCACCTTTGCAGAGCTGGTAAGTCATTTGTTTTGGGTGGATGTTTATTATTATAGTGTAGTAGTTACAAACCGGGCTGCGCACTGCAAGATCAGCAGTTTGAAACTGAGGCTTTCTACTCCGGTAAAGGTTTACAGCCTCGAGAACCCTGTACAGGGTCGCTATGAGTCGGAACCGACTCCACGGCACATAACCACCACCACCACTTAACCAGAATACCCGAATACTTAAACAAATTAAACATTATAGAACCCATATCTTGCCATAATCTGAGAATTGAAAGGAATCTGAAAAATTAGACCAGTCACCCTTTAAAAATAAGCAAGAGACCAAAGGATACAGAACAATAAAAGTCAAAGCTTAGACTACAAGTTAGCTCTGCTGATAAACATAAAATCAAAGGATGATATTACTTATGGTTTTGATGATGGTGCAATTTTTGTTTTGGCAATTTTATGCTGCTGTGAATGTTTTTGGGGGTTTTTTTCTTAGCAGCATCCTGCTTGGTAGTTTAATTGCATGATTCATAATTACTCTACAGCACTTGATTTAAATCACAAGTCTCAAAGTTGCTACATCAATTATTGCTTTGAGAACAAGATGATTGTCTCTTTAAGCTTTGTACAAACATGTTCTAACAGTGCTTTGGTTTTTGTTGTTTTATAACACATCTCCTTTCTCCCATGTGGAAGCACACACAGCCAGTATAAACAAATTGACCTACTAGGCAGTTTGTTATCACTGTGTTATTGGTGGGGTGTTCTTGATAGGGTAGGATAGAGTCAGGAAGTAGAACTCGGAATATTAGTCCAAGGAATTAAGACTGGGTCACTACAGATATGTTGCAATGTTGCTGTTAACTTCAAAAGCATTATAGAATGAAATTATTTGGAGATTATTTACAGACTCTTTCCTGCCTCTTGTCATAGCTCACTCCCTTACCTCTAGGTATTTGTTCATACGATACCTTTTCTGTCAGATCCTCCTATTTAAAATTACATACAACCTTGAATGATAAGCACTGGATTATTAACTGCCACGTTGACATTTCAAACCCACCAGCCGCTCCTCAGAAACCCTATATGCTACGAGTTGGAATCATCTCTATGGCACTTAACAATAACAAAACAATTAGCTGCATGTGTGTATTGTTGTTCGAGTGATTTCTGACTCATAGTAAACCTGTAAAGGGTTTCTGAGAAGCAGCTGGTAGATTTGAAGTGCTGACCCTGTGGTTCACAGTTCAGTGCTGATCCTACAGTGTCACACCAGAATTCCATATATATGTATATAGGAGCTCTGGTAGCGTAGTGGTTACGAATCGGGCTGCTAACCTCAGGGTCAGCAGTTCGAAACTACCAGCTGTTCCATGGGAGATAGTTGAGGCTTTCTGCTCCCATAAAGATTTACAACCTCGGAAACCCTGTGCAGGGTCTCTATGAGTTGGAACTGACTCC
>NW_006408554.1:12317444-12323258 GCF_000296735.1 Chrysochloris asiatica | reverse complement strand
TTGTTGTTAAATTCTGTCAAGTCACTTCTGACTCATAGCGACCCTGTAAAGGGTTTCCGAATAGCATCTGGTGGCATGTATATGTACATAGAGCGAGAGAGAGAGTAAGGTGCCATTGTATTGGTCCAACTCATAGTGACCCTGTATACAGCAGACCAAAATACTACTAACCCGATTCTGTGCCATCCTTATAGCCACTGTGTCAATCCATCACGCTGAATGTCTTTCTCTTTTTCACTGACCTTCTATCAAGCATAATGTCCTTTGCTAGGAACTGGTCCCATCTGATAACATGTCCAAAGCACATAAGACAAAATCTCACCATCTTCACTTCTAAGAAGCTCTGGCTGTACTTCTTTGAGACAGATGTATTTGCTCTTCTGGTAGTCTGTGGTATAGTCCATATTCTTCACCAACACCATAATTCAAAGGCATCAGTATGTATATTTTTAAATGTGTGTGTGTAAAATGTTTCTGTTGCTGTCAAGTTGATTCCAACATGTAGGTGGCTCCATGTGTTGCAGAGTAGAACTGTGTTCCATACAGTATTCTTGACTAATTTTTTAGGAAGCACATCAGACATTTCTTCTGTGGTGTTACTGCGTGGGTTCAAACTGTTACGCTTTCGCTTAGTAGCTGAGAGCAAACTATTTTATTTGTACCACCCAAGGACCTACATTTATATATTGTCTGCCACCAGAAAGTAAGTTCCAAGATGGCAGGTATGCTTGCCTGGTATATCCCAAGTGCCTAGAAACAGCATGTGGAATGTGTCAAATGTGTGAATCAGATGCAGACACTTCAAACATGACCAGTCATTACTTAAGCTAGCCAATTCGCTGTCATTTTGCCATGCTTCCCCACCCCCACCACTTATTTAGTTACTTCTCTCCATTTGTTGTTGTTAGTTGCCTTTAGTTGTTGTTGTTGTTGTTATGTGCCATCGAGTCGTTTCCGACCCATAGCGACCCTGTACAGGGTTTCCGAGGGTGTAAATCTTTACAGGAGTAGAAAGCCTCATCTTTCTCCCGCGGAGCGGCTGGTAGTTTCGAACCGCTGACCTTAAGGTTCGCAGCCTGATTCGTAACCACTACGCTACCAGGCGCCGACTTATGGTGATCTTATCATGTATAACAGAATGGAACGTTGGTTGTCCAGCCCTGACCGTCTTTAAGATGGACAGTTTGCTTGAAACCCTTGCTGCAACCCATGTGGCAGTCCATCTCCTTGGAGGTGTCTCTCATTTTCATTGACCCTGCTTTATAAAATATCATGGCATTTAATAGCATTGGTCTTTCCTGATGGCTTGTCTTAAGCAAGATGAAGTTTTGCCATCCTGGCTTCTAAGGTGAATTCTGGTTTTACTTCTCCCAGCTATTCACTATTACTGCTTTGCAGTCCTGTCATTGCTGTTGTTGCCAGCCTCCTGTTTCTTCATGCACCTCCATTTCATTCCACCATCAACACCTATAACCATGTAATTTCCCATTCAGATGTCTTCGTCATATGCCCTCATCTGCGGAACCGAACCCTGAGTGTGTAGCCTGGCACTGAGAGTCCTCTAAAACGTAGATCTCAAGCCAGCATTGCCAGCCTGTGTCTCCTATGGATGAGAAGAGTGAGTTCCAATTTACTCTTGTAAATATAAATCAGATAAGCCTTTAATGAATGGTAATGTCCCATAAAATTTCAAGGCACTTCAAGGCTCTGAGTTTTCCTTTCTGTTTTTATTAATGAGTGGATTGTCTCCCCCTCTGTGGGCAGGACTTCAGACAGGCTTTACTAATGGCTATTCTGCTGGAGAAAGATGGGGCTTTCTGCTCCCATACACATAATCACCACCACCATTCCCAGTTTGGAGTTGTGGTGTGGCGATGGGGGATAAGCATTCTACTGAAAGGTCAGTTTGAACTGCAAGGTTGGCAGTTCAAACTCATCAGCTTCTCCTTGGAAACCAAGGTCTCTATAAGTCAGAACTGACTAGATGGTATTTAACAACAACGTTCCCTTTATACTGAGGCCTTTCCCCTCTCTGTTCTATTTTTGCATCTGCTGTCCTTTCTATTTAGAGTGAATCCTTCAAAACCTCTCTCACATGTCACACACATCAAAGCTCAGTTGAAAGTGGGTTTTCCTTCCTCTGAATTGTATGACTTTTCATACCTTTCTTAGAGACTTTGTCATCATCTACTTTGAGTTGTAATTCTTTGCACATTTGTCTTTGTTTTGCTACATCTAATCTCCTTGAGGACAAGTATCCCTAGATTCTAGTTACTTTTTATAGAAACACATAACCACTTACCTTCTTTTTAAACAAAAACGAACTTCATGTCCTAATTGTTGTTGTTAAGAGCCATAGAGTTGATTCCAACTCAGAACTACCCTGTATAGGGTTTCTGAGGAGCAGCTGGTGGGTTTGAATAGTTGACCTTGTGTTTCTCAATCCAGTGCTGATCCTACAGCATTATTTGTTCTGACTACGAATCGGGCTGCTAACCTCAAGGTCAGCAGTTCGAAACTACCAGCTGTTCCGCAGGAGAAAGATGAGGCTTTCTGTTCCCATAAAGATTTGCAACCTCGGAAACCCTGTGCAGGGTCACTGTGAGTCAGAACCAACTCCATGGTACTTAACAACAACAACAACAACTAGGTCTTTAAATCATGATCATGAAATACTGGGTTTCAACATATGACCTTCATTTCTACAGTATGGGCAAGTAAGGCAGAAGACGGAGAAACTCAGTAGTAAATGAAAACATACAAATGAAGACACCGAGATTCAGGGGCGGAGTGGGTGTAGGGAGAACAGTATTCTAATGCTTAAAAAAATAAATGGAAAACAATAAGATAAAACTTTATAGATCAATACCTGCAGCTTTCTTGTGAGGCTGGGATATTCTTCTAAGCTAGCCTTTCTTTCTTATCTCTAGGCACAAAAAAATAGTGTCTCTGCTTCTTTGTTTAGTGGAATAGGACTGAATGTTCTCTTCCGTTCTCTGATCTGCTTTAAGTAGTTTACCTCCTTTTTCTTCATTGATCTATAAAAATGTTCTTACCTCTTAATTTCTCTGGTTATATGGAGAAGTATATATGCCAGATACTTTTAGATGTTCAGAGAAAGGTGATGGATATAAGATACTTGCATTTGTCTATTGTTGAAGCTTTTTATTATATTTTATATCAGTATTTAGTAACATTTTGCTTTGTTTTTCATTATAAACATTACTGTTGCATATTCTGATCAAATCAGTGTTTTTATTTTACTTTTGACTTTTTTTTTTTTCAGATTAAAACTTGACTTTAGAATCTATGTAGAACTTTCTGCGTTTTAATTTTATCTTTTCTTCTGTACTCTCCCTTCCCAATCCTTGATGGAGATTTTCCCATTCTAGAGCATGCATTCTAAACCCAACCCAATCCACTGCCACCAAGTAGATTCCAACTCAACAACCCTTCATAGGGTTTCCGAGACTGTAAATCTTGTTTTGAAATGTTTTATTGTGAATTGAGTAAAGTTTTACAGAGCAGATCATTTTTGTTGTTGTTGTTGTTGTCAGGTGCCATCGAGTCGGAACTGACTCATAGCGACCCCATGCACAGCAGAACGAAACAATGTCCGATCCTGGGCCAACCTCACTACCGCTGCCACACTTGAGTCCATCAATGATGCCACCTGGCCAATCCATCTTGTTAGGGGTCTTCCTCTTTTTCTCTGACCCTCCACCTTACCCAGCATGACATCCTTCTCCAGCGACTGTTTCCTCTGGACAATATGTCCAAAGTATGAGAGACGAAGTTTAGCCATCCTGGCCTCCAAGGAGCACTCTGGCTGCTCTTCTTCCAAAACAGATCTATTGGTTCTTTTGGCAGTCCATGGCACTTTCAGTATTCTCCTCCAACACCACAACTCAAAGGCATCAATTCTTCTACGATCTTCCTTATTCACTGTCCAGCTTTCACATCCATATGAGGCTATTGAAAACACCATGGCCTGGGTCAGGCGCACCTTAGTCCTCAAGCTCACATCTCTGCTCTTCAATACTTTAAAAAGTTCCTGTGCAGCAGATTTGCCCAGTGCAATACGTCGTCTGATCTCTTGACCGCTGCTTCTGCGAGTGTTGATAATTGATCCAAGAAGAATGAAGTCCTTGACAACTTCAATCTTTTCTCCATTGATAAGAATGTTGTTTATTGGTCCAGTGGTGAGGATTTTTGTTTTCTTGACATTGAGATGTAATCCATTTCGAAGGCTGTGCTCTTTGATCTTCATAAGTAAATGTTTCAAGTCCTCTTCACTTTCAGCTATCAAGGTTGTATCATCTGCATATCGCAGGTTGTTAATGAGTCTTCCTCCAATCCTGATGCCACGTTTTTCTTCTTAGAACCCAGCTTCTCGTATTATTTGCTCAGCATACAGGTTGAATAAGTATGGTGAAAGAATACAACCCTGTCTCACACCTTTCCTAATTTTAAAACATTCAGTGTTCCCATGTTCTGTTCGAACAACTGATTCTTGGTCTAGGTACAGATTTCTCAGAAGTACAATTAAGTGTTCTGGAATACTCATACTTTTTTACATTCAACAAATTATATACTTTGCTTCATTACGATGTTTGCAGTCACCCCCTTCATGTAACAACAGTTGTCTCATTGCCTCCCTCTGGTTTTTATTTCGATTCCATCTTCCTTCTGAACTTTGTCCTGAAGTAAATGTTGTCTTTCAGATCCTGAATAGTTGACCTTTTCATGGTGAGCATACTTTACTAGTGTTGTTATTCGCCGTATGTACCTGTCAACTGCTTGATTGAAAATTGGTCCATGAGGGTGACTTCCATTCCAGGCCTTAAGGATGGCAGAGGGCCACCGTCTTGGGTTCCTCCAGGCTCTTTCTGACCAATAAGATGGTCTTTTTCATGTAATTTTGAATTTACTTCCATTTTGAGACTGTAAATCTTTATGGGAGTAGACACCCTCATCTTTTTCCCTTGGGAGTGGCTAGTGGGTAAAACTCCAGCCTTGAAGTTAGCAGCCCCATGCCTTACCCAGAGTGCCACCAGGGCTCTTTATAGCATGCATTAGCCTATCTTACTTTCTTTGTTCTTGGTCTTGAGCCCTTATTTGTAAAAGTATAAATTTATTTTTACTATTGCTGGAATGAAGCTGCATTTCAGAGGGAAGAGATATGGAAAACGTGTATTTTCTTAATTTTTGAAATATTAGAACTTTATGGTCATATTTTGCTGTTATATTTACCAGTAACATAGTTAATGTAACATCAAGGTTTGAAACGAACATACTATAAATAAGTTGTTGTTGTTGTTAGGTGCCATCAAGTTGGTACTGACTCATAGCAACATTATGCACAGCAGAACGAAACACTGCCCGATCCTGGGCCAACCGCAGTACTATTGCCATGCTTGAGTCCATTGCTGCTGCCAAATGGTCAATCCGTCTCCTTGGGGGTCTTCCTTTTTTTCTCTGACCCTCCACTTTACCAAACATGATGTCCTTCTCCAGTGACTGGTCCCCCCTGACAGTATGTCCAAAGTATGAGAGATGAAGTTTGGCCATCTTGGCCTCCGAGGAACACTCTGGCTGCGTTCTTCCAAAACGGATCTGTTGGTTCTTTTGGCAGCTCATGGCACTTTCAATATTCTCTAACACCATAACTCAAAAGCATCAATTCTTCTACGGTCTTCCTTATTCACTGTCCAACTTTTGCATGCATATGATGTTATTGAAAATACCATGGCTTGGGTCAGGCTCACCTTCGTCCTCAACCTAACAGCTTTGCTTTTCAACACTTTAAAAAAA
>NW_006408554.1:12314606-12316765 GCF_000296735.1 Chrysochloris asiatica | reverse complement strand
TTTAGGAATTTTTTTAACATGCTAACTAGTAAAGTTGCACTGTTAGAAAAAAGAATCTTTAAAGCAAGTATTTGCTTTGTAGTACAGTCCCTTTAGTGGCCGTTATGTCAGTGTCTGTGTTCTCCTTGTTGGGAGAAAGCCCTTGCTAAAGGTCTTTGCCTAAGCAGGAGCTGTCTGAGCTTAGGGCTCTATTCCTGAGCACCTGTCACGTTTTTACCTTTCTTTAGTAAAAAGATCCGTGTCTACTCTCCTGATATTGTCAGGAGAGTCAAAATTGTAAGATTGGGTCAGAATTGTGTCAGGTACTCAAGGTGGCATTTGACTTAGAAATGAAGTCAGAGGCTCAAAAATGAAGTCAGAGCGTTGACTTCAGATCTCTGAACATCAGGGCAGGTTCTAGTGTGGAAAACTAGGCCTGTCAGTGCCTGAGCCCTCCTCACTCTACCCCTCCACAAATGCCTGTGGGTACAATGAGCTAGTTTCAGGAAACCAACAGGCTCATTTATAACTTTTTTAGGTTCTCGGACTCATCTCTCAAACTGTTGGGTGTAGGCTATTTTACTCTTATTATCTTAGTCCCAACATTGGGTATTTCTTCTGCATGTGTTTTATTTTAATTTCTGTGTCCGTTTTCTTTATTAAGAATCAGGATAGATAAATTACACCTCAATAAGAGATGTGATAAACATAGGAAAAACTAGAACTGCTTTGTGATGATAGAATGAGGGGGAAATCAAAGAGGGGGTTGTGTGTGATGGGAGTTAGAGGAAGGATGTATTAGTAAAGAAGGAAAACAGGAAAAGTTGTAACTGATTCACCCTGTGATGGGAGGGTGGGGTAGGTTCTATGGGTCTTCCGTTGCCAGATACTGCTTGCTTTTTAGTTTTAGTTTTCTGTTTTCCGATGAACTTAATTTATACACTTGACAGAGATATGCTTTGTTTCTGTGGAAACATTTCAGATACGTTTGGAGCACATATCCTGAGAAGTGGAAATAAATAGATACAGATTATCTATTATTACAGTAGAATTTCAATAAAGTAACCAGTTATTTTGGGACTAGAATTTCCTGGGCAGGCTCTTTTAAGATGTTTAATATGAAGCCCATCCCTTTGACCTGCTTTCTTCTCAGGAATAATTTCTGCTCCTTCTACTCCCTTTTTTTCTTATTCTCTAGGTCTGCCCCCATTTTCCAAACCTATTTCCATACCTGATGTGGAGCTGTAGGGATAAGCAGTGGACTGCTACCACAAGGTCAGCAATTCAAGCCCACCAGCTGCTCCTCAGAAATCCTGGGTGTGTGCTTGTATCTTTTTTGATCTCTTCCCTGACTGCCCAGCCAGTCTCCTCTGGTACCCTTGTTCCTCAGGTACACAATAGCTGTTGTGTACCCTGCTCCAGACAACATAGAGCTTCCAGGCCAAATTCCTCCCTTTGGGGACAGGATTGTTCTATTCCCTGTACCCCTTGGAGTCTCTGACCCTCTGACAGCCATTTTAAGTAAGGGTGGACACTGATACTTACGAATTTATCTACCTTGTAATCCTGGTGTAGCACTGTATGGTAAGCACTGAACTGCCAACTGCAAGGTCAGTGGTCCAAACCTGCCAGTCACTCCTCGGAAACACTATACTGAGTCATTAACAAGTCAGAACCGACTCGCACTTCACAACCACCACCACCATGTAACCTGGTAGGGTCCTCTGGTCAATATCAGGCAGCCTTTATGATGTGAAGGAAATGTGATTCAGAACCTCTGCTTAGTTTTTAGAGGTTAAAGAATCATTTAATCTTTATGTAAAGTATTTATTTGGTTAGCAGCAGAATGCTTAATGAATCACCAAGATCGTTTCCTGTAAAGATTATGGCCTAGAAAACCTTGTGGGGCAGTTCTACTCTGGCCAGTAGAGTTACTGTGAGTTGGAATAGACTGTGTCAGGCAATTCATATTGCTTCTTTTACATCACCCAAGTGCATTCTAGTAGGTATAGAATTGATTCTAATTTACGACCCCCATGGTGTCAGAGTAGAACTAGGCTCTACAGGGCTTTCATTAGCTGGGTTTTTTTTTTTTTTTAAGGTTTTTATTTGTGGATTGAGTGAAAGTTTACAGGGCAGATCATCAGTTTTACATTCAACAAATCATACACCTTGTTTCA
>NW_006408554.1:12310339-12313421 GCF_000296735.1 Chrysochloris asiatica | reverse complement strand
AATCAAGTTCTTAGGGGATCTTACTCTCTAGCAGGGGAGCTGGGTTTTAAAGAAGTAAATTTCCTGGCCTTTCTGTCCAGGCTCCAGGTGAGCCTGCATTGGAAAGCACTGTGCACTGTGTTGTGTGACCATCAGGGAAGTACTTTTCATAGCCTAGGCGTTCTCGTTTCCTCATCTGTAAAATGGAGAAAATTCTTCTCCTGGGTTGATATGAGGAGTAAGTGGCATTTTGGATGGAAGCCTTCAGAATGGTGCCTAGTGGTGGTATTGTCACTGAGTCAGTTGCGATTTATACTGACCCTGTATAGTGTTTCTGTAGAGTGGCTGGTATGTGTGAACCATAGACCTTATGGTTAGCAGTCCAGTGCTTATCCTATGGCACCACACCAGTACTCCTGGTATTTTTTGTTGTTACTGTTAAGTTACTATCGAGTTGGTTCCAACCCATAGCAACCCTGTTATAGTGTCTGAGGAGCGGCTGGTGAGCTTGAACCTCTGACCTTGTGTTTCAAACAACTTTGCAGTCCAGTACATTAACCCACAGTGCCACACCAGGACTCCACTCAGTAAATGTTTAGCTTAATCAGCTTTGGCTAACATTTTGGACCAAATAATCCTAGATGTAGGGGCTGTCCAATGCAGTGTAAGATGGTTAGCAGCATCCTTCATGCTGTGACTTCCAAAAATATCCCCAGAATTGCCAGATATCCCCTGTGGGTCAAAATCATCTCCAGTGGAGAAACAGTATAAATATATTATCCTTGGAATCTATGGGTGGTACCCAAGATTATATCACTCAGCTACTAAACAAAAGGTTGGAGGTTTGAGTCCAGTCAGAGCTGCCTCAGAAAACAAGCCTAGTGGCCTGCTTCTGAAACAATCAGCCGTTCAAAACCCTATGGAGTACAGGTCTGCTCGGACACACACGGGGTCACCATGAGTTAGAATTGCAAATTGCATTGTCCCTGCTAAGATCTGACCCGACCCATTTCTTAGTATCTTGATGGCCTTGTATGCATTGATGCATTGGCTGGAAGGATAGTGCTTCCATTACGGGTTAGCATCTGAACTTAGTCTCACTAGAGCCTCGTGACCTAGATGGCTGCCCCTTGGCTCCAGTCTACAGAGTTATCGTATGATCCTCTAGCTGTGTCAAAGCAGGGTTTTTTTGTTGTTGTTGTTTTTTTCTTGTTAACTCTCTTAAGAAAAGAAGTCCTGATAGTGTATTGGATGATGAGCTGGGCTGCTAATCACAGGGTCAGCAATTTGAATCTACCAGTTACTCTGTGGAAGAAACATGAGACTTCTTCTATAGTTACAGCTTTGGAAACCCTGTACAGGCTCACTCTGAGCTTAAACTCACTCAACAGTACATGACCACCACCAACACCAACTTTTGGGAAGGTCTACTGTGGCACTGTGGGTTAATGCACCAGACTGCAAAGCTGTTTGAACTGCAAGGTCGGCGGTTCAAGTTCATCAGTCACTCCTAGGAAAACCCTATACAGAGTCGCTATGGGTCAGAACTGACTCGGTGGCACTTAACAACAACAACACAACTGTAAAAAAGAGCAGCAATGTTATTTATGGAGCTTCTTCAGGTGGGCGCCATCCTTGATTGGGTCCTGCAAAGAAGGTTACGTGACCTACCTGTGTGCCCTGCAGCCAGCACTTCTGGGAAAAGGAAACTTATTTGAAAGTATGTCACTTACTTTGATTTGATTACTTTCACAATGAAATATGTTATTGTATTTTGTCATATTGTAATGATTAGTATGATGATGTATTAATTGTATTGATTATCATCGAGCACTGGTCTGCTATCATCGAGGTTCAAACTCACCATCGGCTGCTCCTCAGAAACCCTATACAGTAAGCATTGGAACCGATATGGGGCACTTAACAATGACGACACGTGTCGTTCCTGTGAAACCCTACATACCTGTGAACCTCCCTGCAAAACTCTGATTTGCATTTTCACAGGAATAGCAGTTTCTTTGTTTTTAATGGCCGTGCTTTTTGGCCCTGTTCTGTTTTTTTACTTGGATAGGCTCTTATCTCAACCCTCTTCTCATTCTGTTTTGTTTGGCTGCCTGGCCTGAGGATGATTTTGCAGAATTTTAATTGCTTCAGTTTTAAAGAATAAATATACATTAGATTTACAGTAATAGCAGGGTTGCACTTTGATAATTTTACTTCTAAAAATAAGTGGATGTAAAAAAAATAATACTAAGTGGATGCTCCATCTTTGTTCCTTCTCAGAGGACTCTTGAGAGCACATGTGTGTTGCAAAAGAGGTATGGTATGAAGGGAAGAGGCACAGGCCCCCAAGGGAGATTTGGGTTCAAATCCTGACTCCACCACCCTGGGGAGCCTACTTATCTTTTTATACTTCAGTTTTTACTTGGTTTCTTCTCAGTAAGGCTGTTGTGGAGAACAACCAAATTAACACATGTAAAACACAATCTTTGGTTTGTAATAAGCTTAGCCAAAAAATATGAACTATTAGGCTGCCAATTTGGTTTAGCATGAAGGGCGAAGAAATTCTTAGCTTGGGGAGAGGCCGTATCATGCAGAAAACAAACATAATAGATTTTGGAGTCAGGCAGATTTGAGTATGAATTCTGGATCTGCCGTCTTTCAGCTGGTTAATAGCATGGGCAAGTTATTTAGTTTCTCTGTGTGCTTCTTCCCAATGGCATCTCCCTAACTGACATGATTTTTGGCTTCTTTTTCCCCAGAGAAAATTGGAAGACAGGTGTGATCTCTTATCCCCATACTGGCCTGGCCTTATTTTTAGCTAGGATGAGAATAAATGACAGTTTGAGTTTGTGTCCCTTCTCTGTGCTTGTAGCATACCATACATACATCTAACAATGTACCTATCACCTGTTGATATTCTTAAATTTCTTGACAGTGTCCCCTACTAGATAAATTCCTTAAAGGTAAGATTTTTTTCTTACCTTTATCTTCTAGGGTCTAGTTTTATTATCTAGACTGTGATGAACATTTGTTGAATGAAAGAGTAAAAATAGATTCAAAACAAACTATTGTATGAGGGTATTTACAAAAGTATTACTAC
>NW_006408554.1:12308771-12309659 GCF_000296735.1 Chrysochloris asiatica | reverse complement strand
AGCTTATTGAAAAATACCATTGTTTGGGTCAAGTGCACCATAGTCCTCAAACTGACATCTTTGCTTGTCAGTGCTTTAAAGGTCTTGTGTAGCAGATTTGCCTGATGGGATATGTATGTCATTTGATTGCTTGACTGCTGCTTCCGTGAGTTTTGATGGTTGATATGAGTAAAATGAAGTCTGGACAACTTCAGTCTTTTCTTTTATATGTGGATGTTGTTTATTGGTCCAGTGGTGAGGATTTTCATTTTCTTTACATTAAGATGCAACCTATACCAAAGGCTGTGGTCTTTGATCTTCATCAGTAAGTATTTTAAGTCCTCATTACTTTCAGCAAGCAAGGTTGTATCATATGCATATCGCAGGTTGTTAATGAGTCTTCCTCCAATCCTGATGCCACGTTTTTCCTCATGTAACCCAGCTTCTCAGATTATTTACTCAGCATACAGGTTGAATAGCTATGGTGAAAGAATACAACCCTGTCGCACACCTTTCTTAATTTTAAACTATTCAGTATTCGCGTGTTCTATTCAAACAACTGCCTCTTGGTCTATGTACAGGTTCCTCATGAACACAATGAAATGTTCTGGAATACTCGTATTTTGCAATGTTGTCTGTAGTTTGTCATGATCCACACAATCGAAAGCCTCTGCATAATCAGTAAAGCACAGGTAAACATCTTTTTGGTATTCTCTGCTTTCAGCCAAGAGCCATCTGACATCAGCAATGATATCCCTCATTCCACATCCCCTTCTGAATCTGGCGTGAAGCTCTGGAAGTTCTCTGTTAATGTATGGTTGCAAATGTTTTGGGATTATCTTTATTAAAAGTTTACTCTCATGGGATATCAGTGATACTGCCCAATGATTTCTGCATTCCGTTGGATCA
>NW_006408554.1:12282884-12308258 GCF_000296735.1 Chrysochloris asiatica | reverse complement strand
ATTGCATCTCTACACTGGAGAGCAAGTTTCAGAGTCTCTTCTGATAATCCATTTTTGTCTTTTCCTTCTTACATGTCTTCTTAATGACCTTTTACTTTTTTCCTGTATGATGTTCTTTTGCTTTCTTGTATGATGTCATTCCACAACTCTTCTGGTCTTCAGTCTTTAGTGTCTGATGCATCAAATCTGTTCTTCAGATGATCTCTAAAGCCAGATGGGATTGATGTCCAGGATCATATTTTGACTCTTGTGGACTTGTTTCAATTTTCTTCAGCATCAGCCTGAATTTGCATAAGAGCAATTGATAGTCTGTTCCACAGTCTGCTCCTTGCCTTGTTTTGACTGATGATATGGCGCTTTTCCACTGTTTTTTCCACATATGTAGTCAGTTTGATTTCTGTGTATTCCATGTGGTGAGGTCCTATGTATAGTCTTCTTTTATGTTGTTTAAAAAAGGTATTTGCAATGAACAAGTCATTGGCCTTGTAAAATATTATCATGCAATCTCCAGCATCATTTCTATCACCAAGGCCGTATTTTCCAGCGACTGATCCTTCCTCTTTGTTTCCAACCTTTGCAGTGCAGTCACCAGTAATTATCAATACATCTTGATTGCATGTTTGAACAATTTCAGACTGAAGAAGTTGGTAGAATTCTTCAGTTTCATCAACATTCACTTTAATGGTTGGTGCATAAATTTGAATATTAGTGGTATTAATTGATCTTCCATGTAGGCATATGGATGTAATCCTATTCACAGACGACAGCATTATTCTTCAGGATAGATCTTGATGTGTTCTTTTTGATGATGAATGTGATGCCATTCCTTTTGAATTTTTCATTCCCAGTCTAGTAAACCATGTGATTGTCAGATTCAAAATGGCCAATACCCATCCATTTCAGCTCACTAATGTCTTGGAAATGGTTGTTTATGCATTCCATTTCATTTTTGAAAACTTCCAGATTTCTTAGGTTCGTACGTTGTGCCTTCCATGTTCCAATGAAAGATCAATCCCCCCATTTTGTTTGCAACTCTTTCTCCTTGTTTTGAGTTGTGCCTTACTTGTGAATGAAGGTCCTAAAAGTTTTACTCCATTTGCATCATCATGGTCAACTCACTGGCAATGAACAGCAACAGAGCCTAGTTAGTGACAACTTAATAGAGTTCTAGTCCTTACAAGGAGCCCTGGTGGTGCTTACGATAAGTCCTAGACAGCTAAGCACAAGGTTGGCAGTTCACACCCACCAGCCACTCTGTTGAAGGAAGATTAGGCTTTCTGCACCTGCAATGATTTACAGCCTCGGAAAACCTATATAGGGTTGCTGTGAGTCAGAACCAACTCCAAGGCACCTAACAACAACAGCAGTCCTTACAACAACCACAAGAAATAGGTATTGTTACTCTCATTTCTAGATTAGAAAACTAGGGCTCAGAGAATGTGAATTTGTTCAAGGACTCATGGAGGCGATTGCCTTCTCCCTGTAGTCATGGGAGAGGGGTTACCTGGCAGGAGCTGTGATTTCAGGGAGAGAAACATAGCAACTACCAAACTGCAGCTTGGCTGGGAGGGAGTAGGGTGAGAAAAGACAGACTTTGACCTGTCTTCTGTGACCCTCTAGCCTTCTTGGGCCTCTTATTAGCTGTATCAGCCAGTAGCTCTAGGGCAAGGAGCTTGTGAGATGCAGAGGTCAACATCTCAAAGTCCTTGTGATAAGTTAGTCACTGTCCCAGATTCCTGCAGGTCAACATGCTCAGCCTTTGTGGCTCATTCTGGTCATTGTGCCTGTCTCATCTCTGATGGCGCTGCTGCCTGGCTCTTGGTATCAGAGAGACTAGCTCCAGTGCAGCATCTTCAGGCCACAAGTGAGGCCACCACAGGGCTCTTTGAGGATGGTGGTACACCTATGCTGGGAACAGAGGGTGCTCTGTCGCTCCAGGCCCTTGGATGGAGGCTTGGAGGAATATGTTTGGGCACAGCAGAGATGAGCTTGTATTTCATCTCTCAACTTCCTTTCTCTTCAGGGTGCCAGGAAAGTTCTAGCATCCCAGCCTCTGCCTGTAGGCCACGCTCAGTCCAGCTGCTCTTTAGTGCCTCCCTCTGGTGCTGAAACTAACACATTAAGTCTGGAATCAGAAATAAGGACACCCATACTCATGAACACCCATACTCATAGTTTTAGGTTTAGGCCTCCTTGATCCATTATCCTTTGAACTTACCCCCTAGTCTCCTGAGAAAACTGAGCTTTTAAAAAATATATACCTAAGAAAAATGATCTTATCCTCGAGTGGAGTTTGAACTTCTTTTGTAACTCTTTTGTTAGCTAATTCTCATCATAGGCAGTGAGGGGTAGGTGGAATGGGTGGAGAGGAGAATTAGCATCTGCTTTTGAAAAACTTCTAAAAGGTTTTATGGGGAGATTGAGAGACTGGGTCTACTCAAAGGAGGGTAATTTGCTGCTTTTAGCAGGAACTTTCAGGTAAATTTGGAGTTCAGCATTCTTAGCCACATGTGTCTATTCAATGCCTGCTCCCATGGATCATTCTAACTAATGCCCTTATGCTAGCTTAAGAGACATTAAAGAATTGCTTAATGGGTAACAATAGAAGGTCTTGGACAGAGAGGGAGGAAGTGGTGGAAAAAGCTAGAGTAAAGTTCAAAATCATAAAAATACCAAATTTACTGGTCTGATAGAGACTAGTAGAACCCCCAAGACTGTGACCCTGGCGATGAATTTTCAGCCAAACAGTAGGCAGGAGTGTGAAGTGACTAGTAACACCAAGAGAGGAAGGTACTCCTTAATACAGTCAACCGTATGGGACTGAAAGGGTAGCATCCAGGGAAACTGGGAAGATGACCTTTTAAAAGGTTTTATTTGGTGTCGTTGGAGAGTGAGTAGGGCTGTTTTGTTTAGAAAAGATGACCTGAGTGTGATATCTGTTGTTGCAGGGAGGGAATTGTAATCATTGAGATGAAACCAAGTGTATGATTTATTGAATGTAAAGCATATGATCTTGTATGTAAATCTTCACTCAATTCGCAATAAAAAGTTTAAAAATGCAGCATAGCACAGTAGCTAAGCCTTGAAACTCTAGATACAGGTACCTAGGCTCCATAGCCTGGATAAGAAAATTGCACAACCTCTCTGTGTCTCTGGTGCCTCATTTATAAAACAGGTAAATTGTGTTAAAATAGGGGATTATTTTGAGAACTACATGAGTGGTTATTTGTAAATTACTGGGTATGTGAAAGAAAAGCCTTGTTGTTAAGTGCCGTTGATTCAGTTTCTACTTATAGCCACCATGTATAGGGTCTCCAAGGAGCAGTGTGGGTTTGAAACACCAGCCTTGTGGTCAGCAGTCCAGTCTTTATCCTACAGCCCCACATCAGGAGTTCATGAAAAGCTTTTAAGTATTGTTTATGAATTAAAATCGGGCATTGTTTCGTTCTGCTATGCATAAGGTCTCTGTGAGTCGGTACCGACTCAGTGGCACCTAACAACAACAACATGAAATAAAATGGAATAAAAAAAATTCTGATTCTTTAGGTTTTGTATGGACCCCAGTAACCTGAATTTCTCAGCAAACTCCACCAGGTCATCGTGATGCAGAAGTGTAACTGCATCCACCACTTTGAAGAACCCCACTCTGAATCCATTAAACTAGAGTTCTCTTGTGGTTTTTACAGTGCCGTTGAGTCAGTACTGACTCATAGCGACCCATTTAGGGGAGAGTTAACCCTTCAGCCACATGAACTTGTGGTGAATAAGCTTTGAGAGATTCCTAGCTGGGGAAGGTAAATAGGATGCAGATGTTTATGGTTTTGTTATAGGATAGGACTGTAAATGAAACTAAAGGTCTAACCTGAGGTAAGACTTAAGACCAAAAATAATTTACTGTCAGAAGTAACATGACATGAAGTGAGTCCGATGAACAAGGAATGACAAAGCATGGTATTTTAAAAGTTGTTTTGCTAATCAATTCTTTTTTTTTTTTTTCTTTCTGTTGGTTAAGGTTGCATGATGGAATTTGAACATTACCTCAAGAGGTTTTATATTTCGGATTAGTTATTGGTGTTTGTCTTCTTCTGACTGTTTCTTCGGATTCAGTTTTTGGTGTCCTTTTGAGGTATTAAACCCAAAGAGATTGTACCATGGACAACAAGGAAAGCTGCCCAAGTGTTAGCATTCCCAGCTCTGATGAACACAGAGAGAAAAAGAAGAGGTTTACTGTAAGTATGTAACAGGAAACACAAGGAAAACTTTGAATATAGAGAATATTTGTTTCTGCTCTTGTTCTTCTGTAGCCTAGCCGGTTGTCCCGTCTCCACATAACAAGATTTTACTCATCTTCAGATGGTATCTACTCCACAAACTCTTCCTTGAGGATCGTAACTGGAATAAGGAGTCTTGTTTATTAGTGCAGTTTTACGTATTTATGTGTCCCCTTGGAGAAGCTTATGGAGCTGACAGAACCACTCACTACACAAAGGGACGTTCACGCACTGGAATCTGTGAGCACATTTCGTCATCCTGCGTGCACGTCAGGGGTTAGTGGACTTCTGAAGCTACTGATTCTGTGGGAAGAACCACTAGCCTGGAATTTTCCGGTTATTTTTCTTAGGGCATTTATCATTTTCTGTCTTTTCAGTTTTTTAAAAAATATTTACTCTAGTATTGTATCTCCTTTTGTTTTTCAACCTAAAAAGACAAAGCCCACTTCTGTTTTTACTTTTTATCACCATAGCAATTACTATTGTTAGCTGGCATCGAGTTGGCCTCCAACTCATTGATGACCCCATGCACAACTGAAGGGAATGTTCTCCCGACCCTGCACCATCTCCCTGATCAATTGTGGACTGGACCGTGTTCTTCTGTGATCCTGAGGGTTTTCCTTAGCTGATTTTCAGAAGTAGATAGCCAGGTCTTTCTTCCATCTTAGTTTGGAAGCTCTGCTGAGACCTGTTCAGCCTGATAGCAAGCAATCCACAGACTTCCACTGGTGGATGGATGTGACTGTATATGAAGGAAGTACCATGACCGAGAATCGAATCCAGGGCTCCCAAATGGGAGGCAAGAATGCTACGATTGAACCCCCAATTCCTCCTCTGCTGTGGTGTTGTTAAGTGCTGTTGAGTCGGTTCTGGCTCATAGCAATCCTCTATGGAGTTTCAGAGGAGTGGTTGTTTGGTTTGAAACTGGAATTTGATGGTTACCAATCTAGTGCTTATCTTATAGCGCCACACCAGGACTCCTCATCTACTATGTTATTGGCCTTTATGCATTGTAATTACATGGAGCCCCCAATTTACAGTATAGTCTAATTATGATGAGCCACTGCATTCACAACTATCTTTCTTTGTGTGTGCATATCTTATCCTTAGCAATATGAACTACATAGCTTTGCAACGTGTAATTTTTCGATGTTATCATTCTCAAGCCAATCCCCAAAGACAAATAAAGATCCTAATTACCAGATACTGATACTAAAAGGTAATAATAATGGAAAATTTTAAAATGAATGTCAGAACCAACATCCAACAATGTCGCAACAACGCCCTGCCATAAATTGAGGAGTCTGTACAGTGAATGTTTGTTGAATTAACCTATTAGTTACTATTCTGAGAAAATACTGACTAGTATCATGAAAAAAAAAAAACGTATTCCATTCCATTAGTCCAGTTACATATACAGAGATCTCTTACCACCATTATGTCTAAGAAAATGTCACTTACTTTTGTCTATAACTGATCTGGTCTCTCATAAGATTTCTTATACTCTAACATGGCAGTCTGAAGAAACGTGTTTAAACAGTAGTTAGGTAATGCTCAGTCTTTTTGGTGAAGACGCTGAGGCCACCTTGATGTTACACTCTTTCTCTCATTGGAACACAGACTGGTTAGGAGGTTCTTTTCACAGGATGTGCTGAGTCAGTAACTGAACTTACAGGAGCCCAGTAAAGGCACTTGCATTCCTAAAGCACCTCTAGATTCTTGTCATTCCAGCTGAGGAGGGGCTGGTCTGACAAACCTACGGCTGTGGTTGGCCTGCTCTGTCCCTGCCATTTTGCTGGCATTCATTGCAGGCACCTACATTTGATGACAGAACTTGTGGTCTGTTCTTGGTTGACTAAACCAGGGCCTATAGGCTGCTCACTGCTGACTCAGCTTCACCTTGGCTCTGAACAGTTGTAGAACCCACAGAGTCTCCGATTCATAATTGACTTGGTCCTCCTGGCTTCAAGAGGTGTCCCCTTCAGCCTCTAACAAGGGGTCACCTGGTTCCTGCCAATTGGGCCCCAGGAAAATTACCTTCACATTAAAAGAGCTGAAAAGGTAAATGAAACCCTTTGACCACTCCACTTTGCCTTCTTCACTAGTTGGTGTGTCCCATGTTGGTGCTGGGTGTCCCTAGATGGTGCCTTTCTCCCAGAGTCTCATGTAAGGAGCTGGGAAAGTGACACTCCCTTTCTTAACAACCATATTTCCTATGCCTTCACTGAGGCCCACAGCTGAGAGATTGAAATGCGAGTCAGGCCTCTTACTCCTGGTGACATGGTGATTAAGCAGTTGACTACTATCTGAAAGGCTGATGGTTTGACTCCACCAGCCCATCTGAGAGAGAAAGATGTGGCTGTCTGCTTCTGTAAATATTTATAGTTTTGCTGACCCAACGGGGCAGCTCTACTCTGTCTTACAGGAGCTCTGTGAGCTGGAATTGACTTGATGGCAGTAGGTGGTTTTTTTCCTTAATAAACTTTGTACATGAATTCCACATGCATGTAAGAGTTAGCAACATCACATTGAAGGTGAACAAGGGTACTTGCCTTGAATGAAATACTGAAGAGTATAAAGGCTGTCTTGGTTATCTAGTACTGCCATAACAAATACAGACTCCTAGTGTGGTACTATAGGCTAAGTGCTGACTGTGAACCACAAGGTTGGTGGTTCAAACCCACCAGCTGCTTGGAAACCCTATATAGCTTCACTGTGAGTCAGAACTGACTCAGTGACACTCAACAGCAACAGCAGCAGGGAAGACTTTCTGTGTCAGCTTTGGGGGCAGTTTCTTGTCTGTTCAGCTTCTGTTTCCCATTCCGGCTTCTGTGAAGATTTCCCGGTGACTTGGCATCTGTCTTCCCCCATATCTCTGCCTGCTTACCTACTCTTTTCGTAGTTTGTAAGAGATTGACTTGGCATCTGTCTTCCCCCATATCTCTGCCTGCTTACCTACTCTTTTCATAGTTTGTAAGAGATTGATTTAAGACACACCTACACTAATCCTGCCCCATTAACATAGCAAAGACAAGACATCCCCAAATGGGACTGGAATTACAGGTATAGAGATTAGAATTTACAACATGTATTGGGGGGCAAGGACCTCTGGTAGTGTAGTGGTTACAAATCGGGCTACTAACCTCAGGGTCAGCAGTTTGAAACTACCAGCTGTTCCATGGGAGAAAGATGAGGCTTTTTGCTCCCGTAAAGATTTACAACCTCATAAACCCTGTTCAGGGTGGCTGTGAGTCGGGACTGACTCCACGGCACATAACAACGACAACATATTAGGGGGCACAGCCCAATCCATAACAAAACTTTTCCTTCACTTCTTGTCTTATTTTTACCTTTGGGCCATTCTCTCTCCTTCAGAGGCATTACCTCTTGCATGCCTGAAGAAATTCATATATAACAATAATATAGGCAGCAAGTTAGGTTAGCTTTTTTTAGTTTATTTCAGGGTAGAAATATTTTCCTGTCTTCTGTAAAGATTCAGGTAGACCGGGAGCATCACTACCCCACCACCCAAATCCCATAGCTGTTCACTGGTTTCCCAGAGATCCTATCCAGTTCACCTGGTTTGTTCATGTCTTAAGATTCTCAGCTGTTCATCCGTCAGAGGGAAACTTTTTCTGACCACCCTGTATAAATAGCACCTTCACACACATCCCACCCCTTTCACTCTGTTAACCTCCTTCATTTTTAATAGCAGCATCACCATTCAGCATACTTTCTGTTTATGTGTACTTTTTCTAACTACAATGTTTACTTCCTGTAAACATCCCTCGCTGTTGTTTCACCAGCACCTAGAAGAACAGAGGTGCTAGATGTTCGATAAACATTTGTTGAATGAAAAGTACTGAGTTCATGTGGTAGTTGCTAGCCACATACAGTGCCGTCCTCTGTCTTCATGGAACCTGGTTCTGGTCAACCTAGACAGACTCCATGCCAGCCTCAGCAGGCCCAGATGTATATGTTATATTAGGAACAAAAGTAGATACTGAATAATCAGTAATTTGTTTATTCTATGTTGTCTTTGTTACTGTTGTTAAGTGCCACTGAGTTCGTTCTGACTCATGGTGACACTGTATAGGGTTTCCAAGGAGTGGCCAGGGAGTTTGAACTGCCAACCTTGCATTATCCTGCAGTGCCACACCAGGACTCCATGTCTTCTGTATAGCTCAGAAGCTTCTAGCAGAGAAATGCATTCTAGGATGGCTGGACTTAAACCAAGCCTAAATTACATGTTGATTTTATTCTTTCAACCAGTTGGCTGTGCGTTTCTGCTATATGCTAGGCACTTTTTTAGACACTGACGGTATGCAGCAGGAAGCACAATGGCAGTCCTTTCTCAGGAACTTACCTTTCATGGGCCAAGAAAGACAATTAGCAAGTACTCAAAACTAAGAAAATTTCATGTTGTAGTAAGTGTTATGCTGCTTTCTATGAAACTCTGGTTTTCTCAAATGAAAATGTTTTTCAAATTTTGAAGAGTTTATGGTTTTGCAAGTTGGTGTTTTAGTATAACTTACTTAATGAGCACTTGTTCATAAATTTAGTAACTCCACAGGGTTTTCTCTTACTTCCTGTAAATGTATTTGGAGCAGAGCTGCTTCAACCTGGAACCGAGACTTTACTATAGCCTGACCATGGGCTTCCTGAGACCCACTCTTCTCACCTGGAAATCAGCACAAAGAGTTAAAGAAGCAAACAATCATATGAACCTGAGTGTCTGATCCTTTTGTAGCAGGCTGATCCTGACAGGCTTATGAAATGATCTGTAGTCTGGTCTTGGCACATGGCTCATCTTTGCTGGCAGTGTGAATAGGCCCTTTATTTTCTCCATGTGGAGGCTATGAACATACAACTGACCCAAACATCTTATATCCAACAGCATCCTCTAAGATAACGTTGGTGTGTACGTAGAGCCAGATTACTCCTCTGTAGCCTAGTCCTGCTGTGACGCTATAGGATAATGCACTGGACCACAAGATTGGTTTGAACCACAAGGTCAGTGGTGGGTGGTTCAAACTCACCAGCTGTTCCATCCTTGGAAACCATATACAGGTCGCTGTGAGTCGGAATCGACTCGACAGCACTTAACAACAACAAGGTCAGTTCTGAGCAGCACATCTCTGACCCAGGTGACTGAGACCCATGGCAGCCTCCCTTTCTTGCAGAGGGATATATAGTATCACATTGTGAGGTATTTCAGTGTAACTGTGGGCCTATTAATGTGCTCATACTTAAATGCACTATAGGATTCAGACCATGAAGTCATATGCACTTGTATGTGTGAGGGAGATACTTCCATCACAGTGTTGTTGTCTATGAACTTGTGAGTGTAACTTATCTACCTTGTCATAGGAAAGGATAGTTAATACACATTTGTATGCTCATCCTTAAAAGTAAACCTGGTTTCCTCTTATAATTTTTCTAACAGACTGGACAATTGTATTGTAACTACCCTTGCCACTCATATCTCTAGCTCATCTTTACTTTAAATAATGAGATTGATAACCCTCAACTACATACCATTCCATTTTATTCCTCACTCTTGGTAGCATTCCTTGGTAGCTGAGTGGGTTATGAGTTGGGTTGATAATTTCAAAGTCAGAAAAATTGAATCTACCAGGTGCTGTGCTGGAGGAAGTTGAGGCTTTCTGTTCCTGTCAAGATTTATAGCTGTGGAAACAAACTATATGGGGTCACTATGAGTCAGAACCAACTGTACGGCACAAAACGACCCTAACCACACCTGGTTTTCTCCTGTGTGTGTAAATGTTGTTGCTGTATGCTGTCGAGTCAATTCTGATTCATGGCGACCTTGTGTAGGGTTTCTGAGAGCAGATAGGGGGTTTGAACTGCCATCTTGGGGTTACCAGTCTATTGTTTATCCTGCAGAGCCACACCAGGATGTGTATGTAATTAGAAACTTAGCATTTTCCCTTTAGAAATGATGTAAGGCTTTTGGAGTCCCATACTGTATTTTCAATATTGGTTTATTAAATTATACTCGAAGTAGTGGAATGAATTATGAGAGGTGGTTGTGTTAAGTATTTACTTAGGGATTATAGTGCATAGAGGGATAGAACATAATAGGTTTTAATTCCAGTTTTATGGTGTGTGTTTTTAATTAAGTGTGTGAACTTGGGCAAGTTAACTTTTTTGAGCCATCATTTCCTCATATGTATAGTGGGGGTTGGAATATTCTGCTTTTTTCATATGTTGACTAAGATTAATATATGAGAATATTAAACACATATTAAGATATTATTAGGAAATCTGAGGACAATTCTTGAAAAATACTGTGTGAACGATGACCTTGAGAGAGGAAAACTAACATTTAATTGAGTGTTTACTGTGTGCTAGGTGGTTAAGCTTGACCACTTGGATTAAGCACTTGGCTGCTAATGGAAAGGTTAGTGGTTCAAACCCACAGGCCTCTGGGAGAAAACCATGACAGACTACTATTAAGATTACAACCTTGGAAACATTGTGGGGCAGTTCTCCTCTGTCCTGTAGGGTTGTTGTGAGTTAGAAGTGACTCAACAGCAATAGAGTGCATTTGGGTATGTGTCAGGCATCAGTTTTGGAAGTAAATAGCTTCAAATTTCAGGGTAGTGGTTACTACTGGGTAAGAAGGGAGGGGAACGGTGTCAACTGAATCTATAATATTTTGGGGAGAAATCTGAAACAAAAAGATGTCAAAATATTAAAATTCAGTAGATCTAAATAATAGGTGGCATCTCTGGGTGGTGCAAGCAGTTAACACTCAGCTCCTAACCAAAAGGTTGGAAATTCACTTCTACCCAGAGATGCCTCATAAGAAGTTCCTGGTGATTTACTTCTGAAAAATCAGCCATTGAAAACTCAGTGGACACAGTTGTACTCTGACATCGGTAGATTATTGTCAGGCAGAGCGAAGTTGATGGAGCTGGTTAAGTAGTGTATACAGGGGTGTTCGCTGTATTCACTGAAAATTACAGAAACATTTCATCACATTTAAATAAAATGTTGCCTTTTGATAATGTTGTTTTCGGTGATAAACCTTTATATGTTGGCAAATCATATAAATATGAATATTTAATGCTAATTTTATAAGTATGAAAACAGGCTTTATATATTTAATTGATTAATGAGTTTGTTTTTACAATTAAATTTTATTATGTTGGTTTTTATTTCCACAGGTTTATAAAGTCTTGGTTTCAGTGGGTAGAAGTGAGTGGTTTGTCTTCAGAAGATATGCAGAATTTGATAAACTCTACAACACTGTAAGTTATACTCAGTCTATGTTCAAATATTTAAAACAAAACCTTTGAGACAAAACCAATACTAAGAGTTATGATGTATCAGACAAGCAGTAAAGAGTAAGAGACTTTTCAAGTATCCTAACTTTGGAATTCATGAAATAGGTGGGAGACAAGGGACTGTTGAGCAGTTCCAAATAAATCTTTGGTGATATGGAAATTAGATGTACAGCTTAACAGATGTTCTAATCTCATCTTGTTGGGTGCCATCAAACTGACTGTGACTCATACCGCCCCCATGTAACAGAGTAGAACTGCCCCCTAGGGTTTCTTAGCTGTAATCTTTAGAGGGGAGTCCTGGTGTGGCGCAGTAGGATAGTGCACTGAACCGCAAGGTCAGATTGAGCCACAGGGTCTGTGGTTCAAACCCACCAGCCACTCCTCAGAAACTCTATATAGGGTTGCTATGAGTTGGAACTGACTCGACAGCATTTCACAACAACAGCACAATCTGCAGAAGCAGATCACCAGTCCTTTCTCCAACAGAGCCACTGGGTGAGTTTGAACCGCTAATCTTTCAGTTAGTACCGGAGTATTTAGCCATTATGGCCGGTTTCTGTCAAATTGCTTCCAATTTATAGTTCCCTTATAGAACAGAGTAGAACTGGACTTCCATGGCTATAAATCTTTAGACTGAAGCAAACTGCCACGTTTTTCTCTCACAGAGCTGCTGGTAGGTTTGAACCCCCAACCTTTTGGTTATCAGCCAAGTGCTTAATCATTATACCACAGAGCTCCTTTAATGTCATGCAGTTGTTACTAAGTTCTGTCGAGTTGGTTCCGACTCATAGTAATCCTGTACAGAGTTTCCGAGTAGTGACTGGTGAGTTTGAACGGCTAACCTTGCAGTTAGCAGTCTAGTGCTTATTCTGCAGTGCCACATCAAGACTCCTTCATGTCATGACTACTACAAATAAATCCTTCCTTGGACCTTTTAAATAGTTGTTAATAATCATGTTGTTATTTCTGGTTAAATTGCCCAATTGTTAGTATTGGGTCTGAAAATCTCTGTCATGATGTCCAACCTTGTTCTTATAATTTCATGCACAATATCATTAATATCACATGCAACAAGCAAAACTTTGCTAAAGATAATTAAAAATGACAGCAGCTAAACATTGACCAGGGACCTGCTAGAACTTCAAGCCAGATTCAGAAGAGTACGTAAAACAAGGGATATCATTGTTGATGTCAGAAGGATCTTTTGGCTGAAAGCAGAGAATACTAGAAAGAGGTTTACCTGCAGTTTATTGACTGTGCAGTGGTATTCAACTGTGTAGATCATAACAAGTTATGGATAGCATTGCAAAGAAGGGGAGTTCTAGAGCATTTAATTGTGCTCTTGAAGAACCTGTACATAGATCAAGAGGAATTGTTTGAACAGAACAAGGGGATGCCATGTAGTTTAAAATCAGGAAAGGTGTGTATATCTTTTCTCCATACTTATGCAAATTGAAGCAAATAATCCAAGAAACTGGACTGTATGAAGAACACAGCATCAGGACTGGAGGAAGATTCGTTAACAACCTGCAACATTTGCAGATGATACAACTTTGCTTGCTAAAAGCGAAGAAGATTTGAAGTACTTACTGATGAAGCTCAGACTACAGCGTCAGTATGGATTACATTTTAACACCAAGAAAACAAGAATCCTTACAACTGAGCCAATACACAACATCATGATAAATGGGGACAATATTGAAGGTTGTCTAGGATTTCATTTTACTTGGATCAGATCAACAGTCAGATCCCCCGGAAGCAGCAACCAAAAAATCAAATGGCCTACAGGTGGTAGTCCCTGACTTACAATAACAGAGTTCTGTTCTGATGGCTTCATTCTAAGTTTGTTCTTATGGAAGTCAAATATCTCTTTTTTTCCTTCCTTCTTACTGGCTTTTCTTATCAGTATCTTTACAAATTCAATCTTTATTTGTCTTTGTGAGTTGGAAACATTGCATATAAACTTTACAGTTTCAGTTTTGACACTTCTGATTCTACAGTCATATGCCTGTAAGTGTGGTTTTGACACAGCTCAAATAGGTCTTAAGTTGGGAACTGTGTGTACTGCATTGAGCAAATATGCTGCAAAACGCTTCTTTGAAATCTTGAAAATGAAGATGTCATTTTGAGGACTAAGGTGAGCTTACTTCAAACAATGGTTTTTATTCCGTAGCTTCATATGCATGCAAAAGCTGGACAGTGAAAATGAAAGATTGAAGAAGAATTGATGCATTCAAATTGTAGTGTTGGTGAAGTATATTGAATGTACCACGGGCTGCCAGAAGAATGAATAAATCTGGCTTGGAGGAAGTACAGCCATAACATTCTTAGAAGCATAGATGGCAAGATTTCACCTTCCTTATTTTGGGTTTTTTCAAAAATGCTTTATTGTGAATTATGTGAGAATTTACATGGGAGTACATCAGCTTCACATTGATCCTGTTGTATATCTTTTCCTTGCCATGGTTACAGTCCCTTCCATGCATCATCCATCAGCAAAAGGGTATCCCCCGCAAGCCTGCCCCCCCCCCCAGTCGTCCGCATACAGCCCCTCTCCCTCTCCAGGTCCAAAGTCCCCAGCCCCCAGCTGCTCCATCTCCCCATGTCATCATCTCTGCCTCCATCCCTGGCATCACTGCTTCTCTGAGTAGGGTTCTGTTCTCCGCTCTTCCCCCTTTGATGGTCCCAGGGACCTCCTCTCCTAGACTGTAAGGTTAATCACTCCCCTCCTTTGTGCCAAAACATCTACCTTTACATTTCCAGCCCTTACAGTCAGTCCTGATAACAATTACTTGCTATTGTATTGCAAGAGAACTATCCGCATTTCCTTTCATCAGCCCTGACTAGGCAGAACAGATACTAATTAGTGGAGATTCTACCTTTCTCCACGCCCTCTGGATCTAGGTTCCCGCTTGAAAGCTTGTAAGCCAGTCATTTCTTGCCTTTGTAGCACCCCTATTCTGTATAGCCAATGTCCAAGTTGCCCATCCCTGTCCTCTCCATGTGCAGAGGAGGTGGGAATGATCCTCGCTGTGAAGATTTGGTCCCTCTTTTGAGCTACTGCTTCCATAGGTGTAGGTCAAGTCCATCAAATTGTATCAGATTATTCTTTTCTCCCTCTTCTTTCCTCTTCTGTTTGAGCTCTGATTATCCAGCCATTGAAGCCAGGTCAAGTGGGTATTATCTGCAAGTGTGGGGGTTCTTATGCATAAGCCCTCTCTTCGTATCAGCTGGATGCTTCACTCTCCACTCTAGTCCTCTGTGGTTTATATCACTGACTCTAAACCTTGCTTATTTTGGATGCATTTTCAGGAGGGACCAATCATGGGAGAAAGACATCATGCTTGGTAAAGTAGAGGGTCAGAGTGCAAAGACCCTCAGTGAGATGAACTGATACAGTGGCTTGAGAAATGGGCTCAAACATAACAACAATTATTAAGATGGTGCAGGGCCAGGCAGCGTTTGGTTCTGTTGGATACATGCATCAACTCAGCAGCACCTGAAAATAACATTGCTTTAAGGCCATACGTATATCGAAAGCCAAAGAACTTTTTAGTGGCAGTTAAGTTGTTGCTGTCGAGTCAGTTCCGACTCATGGACACCATGCACAACAGAACAAAGCGCTGCCTGGTCCTGAGCCATCCTCACAACTGTTGTTATGTTTGAGCCCAGTGCTGCAGCCATTGTGTCACTCCATCCCATTGAGTGTCTTCCTCCTTTTCATAGTTACAGAAATCCAGATTTAAGGAAGTTCTGATTCCAAGATTTGAAGCAACCGTGCCTCAAATCCCAAATTTAGAGTAATTCTCTAACAATAACGATCTCCTGGTGTCGTTGTTTAATGAGTAGTTGACCTCCAGGAAAATCCTGCATATATACAGGAGCATAGTGGCTCAATTTGATAAGCACTGGCATGTGAACCACAAAGTCTGCAGTTCGAGCCCACCAGCTGCTTTGCTGGCGAAAGATGAGGCTTTCTGCTTCCCTAAAAGATTGAAAGAAGAGAAAGCCTTGAAAATCCCTTACAGGGTTGCTGTGAGTTGGAACTGATTCTAAGGCATTTAACATCAATATACATACAAAGGTAATTTTTTTCACAGTTCTTAACTCTGTCTCTTGATTTTAAAAATAAGGATAAATAAATATAAGCATACTTTGTTTTGTTGCTTTTTAGTTTGTTGTCCCCCTCCCTTTATTTTTTTTAACAAATTGAAGGTTTGTGGCAGCCCTGCATTGAGCAAGTCTATTGGCGCCCTTTTTTCTAAAGCATGTTTTCGCTTCATGTCTTTGTCACATTTTGGTAATTCTCACAATATTTTAAACTTCTTTACAGTGCTGTTGCGCCCTTAATAGACTACAGTGTAGTGTAAACATAACTTTTATATGAACTAGGAAACCAAAACATTCATGTGATTCACTTTATTACAATAGTCACGTTATTGCAGTGGTCTGGAACTGAACCTGCAATATCTTTGAGGTATGCCTGCATATTAAATCTGTGAGCTATTTGTGACCATTTTTAAATATGAAGGAAGTTAAACATACCTTAACTAAGAGATATGTATGCGTATTAATTCTTGTATGGGTCAAGATGACCCAGACATTGTTTAGCTGCATAGCAGCTAAAAAAGTAATTTATCTGTGACTTTTTCAGTCTGGATTTCACTGATAGCATCCCCATAGTGCAATGACTAATATTCTTTGTATTTACTGTCAGTTGGTAGTTGGATCAATAGTGTGTGTGTGGACAGCATTTTTACATGAAGGTTATAATAAACATGTAACCCAATTTTTTATTTTAAAAATTTACTTTTTAAAATTTTCAAAATTTAATTTTCTCAGGGCCGAGTGGTACCTTCTATGGCAATAAGCAAAGTTTACATTTAGTATATATATTATAATATAATTAAATAAATGTATGGAATGCTGTTATGATGCTGTAGTATAAGCACTGTACTGTTAACTTCAGGGTTGGTGGTTCAAACCCATCAGTCAATCCTCAGAAACCTTATCTACTCCCTTCCCATTAATAATTCTAGTATACTTAATTACATTACATGAATTCATAATTATATAATAAAATACACAATTGTTGTTAAGTGCAGTTGAGCCAACGGCACTTTAACAACATTAACAGGAAGACTGTTACAGCCACCAGGGCTTCTCCATGGGTAGAGCAGAAGAGTGTTACAAATTCATTTAACTTTCTTAGAAAACTAATGTTACTCTATATATGTAGTAAAAACACAAAGATGATATTTTCTTCTGAGGTAATACATGTCATTGTTAAGTGCCTCTATACCCTATATAGAGTTTCTGAGGACTGGCTGGTGGACTTGAACCACTGACCTTGTGGTTCCAGTCAGCATTGCAGGCAAGTGTTTATCCTACAGCACCATACCAGGATGCTGAGGTAATGCATGATGGGTGATGCATAGTCGACACCTATACACCAAGTTCAAGGAGCTCTGGTATCATAGTAGTTACAAATCAGACTGTGAACTGCAAGGTCAGCAGTTCGAAACTACCAGCTGTTCCGTGGGAGAAAGATGAGGCTTTTCTGCTCCCATAAAAGGGTCGCTATGAGTCAGAACTGACTCCACGGCACTTAACAGCAACAATACTCCAAGTTCTATTTTAAGCTCTTTCATATATGATCTCTTTTAAGCATTGTAGTATATCTGTAAGCTAAGCACTAAAATTATTATTCCCATTTTACATGTAAGGAAAACAAGGCACAGAGATGTTAATAATTTGCTCAATGTCACACACATATTAAGGATGATGAGTCTATTCTGTTTTGTTTTTTTAACAGTAATTTAATATTCTATGTTGGGTGATAGTATATTTTAAAGTATGTCATATGAGAGATTTTCTTTAAAATCAGATTGTATTTAGTTTTGGTGCATTTATCTAAAAGACTTATAAAATTAAGTTCACATAACTGTTTCATTTTAGTTAAAGAAGCAATTTCCTGCTATGGCCCTGAAGATTCCTGCCAAGAGAATATTTGGTGATAATTTTGATCCAGGTAAGTAATAACTTCATAGACTTGCTATTAAGTGATGGCTGAAGTTTGAAGACGTATTTAATACATCCATTGCACTGTGCATGGAAACTCACAGTGTTGACGGCTCTACCCCATCAGCCGCTCCATGGCAGAAATATGAGGTCTTCTGTTCCCGTAAAGATTTACAGCCTTGGAAACGCCATACAGGATTGCTGTGAATAGGAATCAACTAGATGGTACTTATCAACAGCATATAGTAGTACAGGGTTTTAAATAACCAAGTGTTCTCCTGCTCTGTGCAAACTGCCTCTCAGAAAGACACTTAATGCCCAAACTAAAGAAACAAACCCACTACCATCTCAAAGCCGATCTAACTCCTAGCAACCCTACATGGGGTTTTCCAAGTCTGAAGTTTTGTGGGAGCAGATAGCCTCATCTGTCTCCTGCAGAGCAGCTGGTGGATTTGAACACCAGCCTTTCAGTTAGCAGCCCAGTGCCTAACCCACAGTGCCACCAGGACCCCTAACTGTATGCCAGGTGTGTTTTTAGTCAGTCTACGTGTTTCAATTTCATTTAATCCTCACTGTAACCCTGTGTGAGGGATATTGTTATTACCACTATGGTATAGGTAAAGAAACTGAAGTACAAGTAGTCAGTGGGAGATTTGGAAGTTAAAGATCATTAAAGATACTCTCCTGTCAGTCAGTGCCATGAAGGACATAGATTTCTGCAGCCAGAAAAATTTGTCAAACATATGCTTTGTACATGATACCCTACAGACTTCTGAATAAGATACTAAAAAATGTCCTACTGTTAACTCTTGGGAACCTCTAATATCCAGCAAAACACAGCATCTTCAGAATCTCAAGCTTCTATGCCAGAAATCAGAAGCCTAGACATTTTCCCTAGAACCCAAGAAATAAATCCAGGCCACTAATGGCTACTTGTTATTGTTGTTGTTATGTGCCGTGGAGTCGGTTCCGACTCATAGCGACCCTATACAGGGTTTCCAAGGCTGTAAATGTTTACGGGAGCAGAAAGTCTCATCTTTCTCCCATAGAACAGCTGATAGTTTCAAACTGCTGACCTTGCGGTTCACAGCCCAATTTGTAACTACTATACTACCAGAGCTCCTTAATGGCTATTTAGGAAGTGTCTTTACTAGAAATTTCATCGGAAGAGCCATCTATTTATGTGACAGATGAATCCTGATAAACTGGAGTTGTCCCCCTCCCTCCCCATTGTACAATCTCAACTAATTTGCTTATAACCATGTAGCCCATTAACCCTATGATGCCTCTCATCTCTATTATTTTTGCTCACAACTCAAAATTCAAGCTCTGTGCTTCCATCCAACCTAAGCTTATAACAATCTTTTCCTTTCCCAAGCCTTTTCACTGTGCCCTGTGGAATTCTGCCCAGGATTAACAAATTGTTCTTTATCCTCCATCTTTTTTGTATTTGTTTCACATTCTTGCTTTAATTAAAATCTGGCTTTAACCGCCAAGACTGTTCCCTGTAGCCCTTTCAGATAGAGGCTGTTTATTCATTTATATGCTACAAAACCCTAGAATTGGAGAGTCTTATCACTCACTTGTTAGATGGAGAAATTTTTTCTCTTGGAGAATTTAGCACACCTCATTAGAATTGTTAATTTATCTTGTAGTCTGTAAATTTTATGAAGACGGGGACTATGTCTTTTTTATTGATTTATAGTGCATGGCAAATACTGGTTTCTCAATTTATATTACTGAGTGCATAACTCAATTTATAAAGAGAAGCAACAGAGATTTGCACAATGAAGCCAAATTATAGCTCCTCTAGAATTGATGCTATAGACCAGTGAGTTCCATATTCTTGTTTTCTTTTTAGTAGAAGGATACTTTTTCCCCATTGAAATGTAACGCATAATTAGTAACAGACAGAACAAATTCAAATAGAACTGCTTTGTTGATGCAGCAGTGTAGTACTGCATAGAGCATAGGTTGAAAAACTTTGTTATGGGCAGTGTTCATAGGCAGCATTTGGGCTTTAGAGAGAGAGGAGGTGACGTGACATGAAGCCAACAATATGTCATGTCTAATAGGCATGGCAGAAAGAAGGGACTAGATAGACACTGGGAAGTATGTAAGGGAGTTTCTCAATAGTCCTGATATTAGATAGTGAGAACCCAGATGAGGGAAGAGTAGAAGTGAGACTTAAAAAAGCTGTATGCAAAAATACTTTCAATGAAAGTCTACAAGAAAGCTTGGTGATTGCATAGGTAAGGAAGATAGGTAGAGAAGAGAATACTGGGTAACAGAGTTAAAAGACTGGGTAACAGAGAATTAATTATTTTAGAGTGGCAGAAAACATTTAAGAGGAATCAGATTGCATGTTAGTGATGGTATGAGACTGAATTCAGGTTGGAGTTCTGTGAGTCCCTTAATTGGACACTTGAGACAGAATCATTTCATGGAGAAATTAAGTCAAAGAGATAAAAGACCTACATTGTTTCTTCATTGTCATCAAAATATCAGACCAAATGCCCTATGATATGTCTTATGTTTTGATAAATTATTTAACACTAAAATTGATTGTTATTGAAGTACAATTTTTGGAAATTGATCCTGAGCATTCTATGTATGTCTTGGCAACAATGAATAAAGTTGTATGCCATCAACATTTTAGAAACCCTGCGTTGGGAGAGCACATTTAACTCATGCTTGGAAGTGTAAGGCTTGACAGCTTACTATTTGAGTAGACTTTGGGCAAGCACTTCCTTTCTTAGCTAATCAGATATTTGGCCACCAGTGTGCAGAACTTTTTCTTACCTCTTTCTGAGGCTGCAGCTTAATCCCAAGTCTTCATTTCTGTTTTCTCACATATTCCTTAACAGTGATTACCAACCTCTCTGAGATGTTATACCTACTGCAAGGCAGTTTTTAATAATGATTTCTGCCTACACTTTCCAATGTTAAAATTTCATTTAAAAAGTTTTGTGGTGCACTCGGCTAGCTATACATCTTTAAGTTTTTTTTTACAGAGAAAGAATTTTATTATTGAATAAACATTAAACCAGAATGTAATGCATCACAGGCAAACTGCTAAAGAAATTGCAAAAAATAGCTAAGAGTATACAACCCATTACACTCATGTTTTCAATATAATTTTAATTTTTTCAGAGAATTTCTTTATTTTTAATTATTTTTTTAAAAATCGCATTTCTTTAATTACATCTGACAAAATTAACAATAATTCCTTAGTATTATCTTGTATCAAGTCCAGGTCAATTTCCTTTTTTTTTTTTAATTCTAATCCCCACCAGTAACAGTTATTCTACTTCCTCCCTGTGACTTCCCATTTACATCTTAATATTTCACAAATGAACAGGGCAAAATATTTGATGTACACTTAAAAATCAAAAAATATACAAGGGTGAGTCAAAAATTAATGGTACTCTGGCTGTAGAATTTACTTTAACCACCTTTTAGAAAAGAATCATTTTTTGACATAATCTCCTTGCTTTTCAGGACATTTTGTCCATCTGTCAACAAGCTTTCATATTCCTTTATTAAAAAATGTTTTAGACTGAGCTGCTTTGCCGTCTTCACTTCATCCGAGGTGAATCTTCATCCTAAAAGAGTGCTTTCCCGGGACCAAACAGGTGAAAGTCTGACGGATCAAGATCAGGACTATAGGGAGGATGCTTTAACCCCTCAAAACAAAGATTTTGCAGAATGTCAACAGGATGGACAGAAGTGTATGGACATGCATTGTCATTCAAGATCACAACACCCTTGAATAGCAGCTCTCTGAGTTTAATCCAAAGTTCAGGCATCAGCTCGTCAGTGAGTATCTCACTGTAAGGAGCACTGCTGATTGTTGAACCTTTTACCTGGTAGTGTTCCAGTACTGCCCCTTGAGAATCCCAGAAAACTCTAATCATCAATTTTCCAGCTGATGGTTGACTTTTCAACTTTTTCTTGTTCGGTGATTGAGGATGTTTCTCTTCCATATTCTGCTGTTTACTCTCAGGCTCGTAGTGATGAATCTATGTCTCATCATCAGTTATGATTGTTTTCCTTTCAGAAACTTTTACCTTCCTTTGAATATCACTCCAAATTTTGTTTGCAGATATCCAAATGCTTCTGTTAATGCCCTTCCTTGAGTTGTTTTGGTACCCACCACACAAACTTTTTGATACCTAAATCTGCCATGGATTTTCTTATAGGCTGATTTGCAAATGATTTGCCGCATAATCCACTATCAGTTGTCTATTCGACAGAATCATTTCACTTGCACGCTTGATATTGTCATCAGCCGTGGACATGGACAGGCATTTTAATATAACTGGAGTACATATAATTTTTGACTTGCCCTCATAATATTCATTTAAATATCTAAAGGGCATATTCTGCCTGCCAGCCTCCTGCCTGCACACATTTAGCCTTATTCAATCCAGGGGCCTAAAGCCTGCAACTGCTCTGTCTCTCCATGTCACCACCTCTGTCACCATCTCTGCTGTCACCACTTTCTTAGGTAGGGAACACTCATGGTCTTCCTTCTTGATGGCCCTGGGATCATCTGTACCTGCAATGAAAGATTAATGGCCCTCCACCCCCTTTTAGTTCCACATCTACAATTACAGTTTTTGTTGTGTTTTTTTTTTTTGTTTTTTTTTTTTTACAAGTACAGGTTTGACAATCACAATTAATCTTGAATAGCCAGAATGACTTCTTGGACTCTTAAGTGTTCCTTCACCAGTTTCTGTTGAGTCGATTGTGACTCACGGTGGCGTCGTGTGTCAGCACAGAACTGTGCTCCATAGGATTTTCAGTGGCTCGTGTCATAAGTAGATTACCAGGTCTTTCTTCTAAGATCCCTCTGGATGGACTTGAACTTCCAGCTCTCAGAAGTGAGCATGTTAACTGTTTACACCACCCAGGAACTTTTTCTAATACTACTGTAATAGTAATAGTAACAATATTAATAACTGTGCTGTTTGCATTTATAACTGTAAGATACCTTCTTTGACCTTTATTTCATAGATGAGGAAAACCAAGGCTTAGCAGGGTTAGGTCACTTTCCCAAGCCACCCAGTAAACACGTGGTAGAGTTAAACCCAGCCTGCTTTGTAGAGTCTTGAAAGCTCACTCCCTTATTCCTATACTCTACCTTCTGCTTGTCTGTTCCAAGCATTTAAAAACAAAACCATCAATCTTTTACATGACTCATTTTGAAGTTACTTGTTTGAGCACATTACAAAAATCTTCTGTTTCCTAAGAGGTGTGAGTTAAAAAGAAACGATCACTCTGGCCCCTGTGAGTTCTCAGTATCCTTGAGCTATGAATGTAATGAAGTTACTCCTGCCATCAGCCATTGTTGTTGTTAAGTACCGTGTAGTCAGTTCCAACTCATAGTGATCCTGCACAGGGTTTCCAAGGCTGTAAATCTTTATGGGAGCACAAAGCCTCATCTTTCTCCTGCGGAACTGCTGGTAGTTTTGAACTGCCAACCCTGTTGGCGGTCTGACTTATAATCACTACGCTACCAGAGCTCCTTGCCATCAGCTGTACTAAGACTAAAACCCATAGTCCCTTCAGTTAAAAATCAGTAACTTGTCGCTGCCCCAGACAATTGAGGATGGACCCTCATGAGTAATTTTTCTTAAAGCAGTGAAATCACAGGGAGAAATCTGCATGAGTAAGCTTGATATTTATTCTGGAGACTAAAGCTTTCATTTTGCTATTGCAGTATTAAGTTCTTTTTAATTTCTTACTTGAAATTTCTTTGGAGAAGTACAAGCTGTAGGATAAGCACTAGACTACTAACCATAAGGTTGGTGGTTCAAACCCACCAGCTGCTCCTTGGAAACCCTGTGGTGGTAATGTGCTGTGGAGCCGGTGACCTGCATTGGGTTTCTGAGGTTGTAAATCTTCAAGGGAGCAGAAAGCCTCATCTTTCTCCTGCAGAACAGCTAGTAGTTTCAAACTGCTGATCTTGATGTTAGCAGCCCGAATCATAACCACTGCGCTACCAGAGCTCCTTTGGGAGTCCTATTCAGGATCGCTATTAGTTGGAACTGGCTTGATAGCACTTAGAACAACAGAATTCTTGAGTCAGTAGATTAAAAAAAAGTACCTATTTCCAATCATAATTTTTAAAGACAATATGTTAGCTGTACATAAATTTCTTGAATCTTATATAATGGGATGGTATACATTTTAGCATTAACTGGAATTTTTTCAGATGTTTGCTTGCTTAATATTGAAAAAGTAAGCTTAAAATTGCCCCATCTCTTTTTATAAACCCACCCCTCACTTGTCAACATGGTTATGTTCCAAAGACAAAATCCAATTTATATCTGTTTTTTAACATTGCATAGCTGGTCATTAAGAAACAAAAATAAACCTACATGAGCCATAATAAACTCACTGTCTTGGTGACAAACACTATCCATTAAAACCTTTATTAAAAAGAACTCAGTTTTCTGAAACAAAGGTAATTATTAAAGAAGAATGTAGTTTATAGACTGTATTTACCCATACATTTCACTGTTAAGAGACATTTTGTCAATACGCCTGTGTATTTATTTATTTTTTTTAGTATTATACCTAAAAATTAGAACTTAGGAAGATGGCTTTTTTACCTACACAACAGATAGTAGCAGCAACAAAAACAATAATAGTTAATGATTAGTTCTTACTATGTGCCAGTCATTCTACTGTGCATTTGCATGCTTCTCCTAATTAACCAGCATTACAGGGTATAAATATGAACTTTTTCTTTCAGTTTTGGAGCCCTGGCTGCATAGCAAGTTACACATTGGGCTGCTAAGCACAAGGTCTGCAGTTTGCACTCATTAGCCACTCCATGGGAGAACGATGAGGCTGTGTGCTCCCATAAAGGTTCACAGTCTGAGAAACCCAAGGAATCTGTTCTCCGTCCTGTAGAATCATGCATTGGAATAGACTAGATGACAGTAGATTTGGGTTTGCTTGTTTGTTTGGTTTTTTGGTATCTTATCCCCGTTTCACAAGGAAAGATTTAATCTTGGAAAGATTCTAAGTCAACTAATAAGTTGCAGAAACAAAATTTTTGAACAAAACTTTCTGGCTCTAGGAAACTTTTGTGTTTAATGCATTTTGCTAAACTGTGTCTTGCTACAAGGAGCTCTGGTAGTGTAGTGGTTACAAATTGGACTGCAAACCACAAGGTCAGCAGTTCGAAACTACCAGCTGTTCTGCAGAAAAAAGATGAGGCTTTCTGCTCCCGTAAAGGTTTACAGCCTTGGGAACTCTGTACAGGGTCTCTATGAGTTGGAACTGACTCCACAGCACATAACAACAACAACAACAACATGCCTTGCTAAACTTTGCTAAAGGTTGCCTTGCCTCATTTATCAGTGATCAAACCACTTTGAAGGTGCCGGGTAATTATTTGTTAAGAAAGTGTACTAGTGCATTTTTTTACAAGGGTTTTTAGCAGCAAATACCGAAATCAGAGTTTTGGTGATCCTCAGTTAACCAATTAATTTCCACTCCCCATTTACAAAAGATTTTCATTTATTCTTGGTTTTAAAATTCATCTGGGGAGAACAAACAAGATGGCGGTTCGGGTGGACGTGTAGTACAGAGCTCTGCCAACAACAACACAGAATACCCAATCAAGCAGGCTCAGGGGATGGTCCCAGAACTCTGAACCACATATAAAGGAATATTTAGAAGGTTGGAAGGCTCACAGCTGGGGAATTTGTGGCAGAAGCAAGGAATCTATTGCTTTCTAGTCCGGGACGCTC
>NW_006408554.1:12255645-12279434 GCF_000296735.1 Chrysochloris asiatica | reverse complement strand
TGTGTGTGTGTGTGTGTGTGTATTTTGTAAACCAAGAAACATGAATTAAGAAATAATTTCTTAATCAGAATTTTTGTATCTTGTGCTTATGTTCTTATATTGATGATAGTAATATAGTCTACCATAAATAATCCTAATAGTTTATGTCTTTCTTAACAGATTTTATTAAACAAAGAAGAGCAGGACTGAATGAATTCATTCAGAACTTGGTTAGACATCCAGAGCTTTACAACCAGTAAGTAGTTTTCCATTGTGTTTCTAAAGAGGCATTTAAACTTTTTAATATTAAGTAAGATACTAATATGAGGGTAAGTCAAAAACTAAGTATTGCTACAAAATCAAAAAACCCTTATTAAGCAAACATATCAAATTTGAAGCTATTGTATTTTTAATATGCTCTCCATCTGAAGTTGTACTCTTCTGAGGGCACTGTTTCTATCTCTCTGGCCCTTCCCCAAAGAATTCTGTACTCTTCGATTTACACCAAGTCAAACCGGCAGTTGTGGCATCCACAAGAGACTCAAATTATGTTTTATTTCAATGCTCTTTGAGTTTTAGGAACAAAAAGTCTGAAAGGTCAAGATCAGGCCTGTAGGGTAGATAGGGCAAAGTTTCCCAAAGAAATTCACGTAGGACAGCCCTTGGCTACCATAAAGACTGAGCAGGTGCGTTTTCGTGATGGAAAACAATTCCTTGGCATAACTTTCCTGGCCTCTTCATCGCCCATGCAGTTTTCAGTTTTCTTAAAATGTCTTAATATGCTCCTATGATGATTGTCCTGTGCCCTTTGAGAAAATCTACCAAGATTACCTTCTTTGAAGTCCCCAGAAACAGTTCACATAACCTTCTGAACTGACCTCTGTGCCTTGAATTTCACTGCTCCAGTAAAGCACTCATAAACCACTGTTTGACTGGACCTTGCTCTCTGAATCTTATTGGTAGACCCATGACTCATCCCCAGTTATAATTTATTTCATAAAGTTGTCTTCATTAGCTTGGATCTTAATTAAAAGACTGATAGAAAAGCCAACTTTTTGAGCTAGCTCATTTTTGGGCAGTCCTTTTGGCATCCATCAAGATGTTCACTTAAAACTGAAAATAATTGAGCTATGTGAGATCACACCTTTAGTAGTAATTATATTGGTGGTATCTTAATGTCTTCTTCCACCAGATTCTGGACTTCAACCATAGTTTCTTCATTCATCGAGATTGATGGTCTTCCCATTTGGCTCTTCTTTGAGGTCTTCTAGACCTTCCTTAAAACACTTGGTCCATGTAAGAATTGTTGTGTGTGGGGCAGCATTCCCATAAACTTGGTGCAGAATATGAATGATTTGGTAAGATGTTCCCATTGAGTTATTTTTTAAAGATTTTTATTGTGGATTGAGTGAAAGTTTACAGGGCAGATCATCAGTTTTACATTCAATAAATCATACACCTTGTTCTATTACAATGATTATAATCCCCTCCATGTACCATCAGTTAACAGTATTTCTCTCTATTCACTTTAGCTCTTTTTTTTTTTTTTAAACACTCAGGCATATATAATAATTTATACTACCAAAGGATACATTCTGCAAGTCTGCCTCCTGCCCATCAGCTCTTAGTCCCTCTCTTCTTATAAATCTAGATTCCTCAGCTGTTCCCTCTCTTCATGTCCTCATCTGTACCTCCATCTCTGGTGCTGCTGCTTCTCTGGATAAGGTCTCGCATTCTGCTTGTGCTCTTCTCCCTTGATGGTCCTAGGATCCGATTGAGTTTTGTTAAAAGTCTGATATTACCCCTGACGTCGAAATTTTTTTTCCCATGGCACAAAATGTATCCTTTTGCCAGCAAGATGGCAGAGTAAGCAGACGTGATGAGCAGACCCTGTGCAACAGGAGCATGGGAGGTCAAGTGAAATAGATACAGATGGTGACCCTGAAACTCTGAGTTGTGGATTGAGTGCTAGATGGAAGAGGAGGCTGAAAAGAAGCAGTGAGAGAGAAGAAAACCAGGCAGTCAGTCCTGGAGCGGCACTGGCCATCTTGAGCTTTTGTGGGCGGTTGTTGATACACAGGATGCAGCTGAAGGTTGGTGGCAAGGGGGGTTGTGGTTCTCCCTTGCTTCTCATGCATCCTGCTAGACAGAGGCTTGACCATTCTCTACCCTCATCAGCCCAGTGACCACTGGCACCCCCTCAGATGTAGCCTCTGCTCTGCCTAGGGTCGAGCAACAGACATCCCAACCCCTCATCTGAAGGCATGTGAACTCACCTTGACCTGCTCCACGCAGTGAACAGAGAACTCTGTTCATACCTCCAGTCTCTATCACATCCTCCAGGAGGTAAATGTCTAAGAATATGCCATCATACAATTACCAATTAAATACAAATACAACAATACCCCAGTGTCTTGGAGAAAACAGATGGTTTCATTGCAACAATAAAAACAAATATATTTGTTTAAAAAAGGAATAATATATGAAGGTGAGTTAAAAATTATCTGCTCTCCAGTTATATTAAAATGCCCACATCTATGACAGATGACAACTTTGAGCATGCATGTGAAGTGATTTTGTCAAATACACAAGTGACAGTGGATTATGTGGCAAATCATTAACAAATCAGCCACAGCTCTATGAGATAATCCGCAACAGACTTGGGTTTCAAAAATTTTGTGTGAAATTGGTACCAAAACAACTTACAGAAGAGCATAAAAAGAAACGTTTGAACATCTGCAAACAAAATTTGGATCTATACTCAAAGGAAAGTAAAAATTTCTTTAAAAAACAAAACATTACTGGTGACAAGAGATGGATTCATCACTATGAACCTAAGAGTAATTGGCAGAATGTGGAATAGAAACATCCTTAAGAGCTGACCAAGGAAAAGTTCAAAAGGGCCAGTATTGAAACACTATCAGGAGAAAGTCTCAACAATCAACAGTGCTCTTTACAATGAGATACTCACTGAAGATTTGAAGACTAAACTTCAGATTAAACAGAGGACTGCAGTCCAAGGATGTTGTGTCTTGCATGACAACCTCTGCCCACACTGCAAAAACTTTGTTTTTTATTTTGTCTTATTTAAGAAGTACTTTACATGTATTGATTTAGTGCTCACATAGCCCTATGTGGTGGGTATTATTTAAGGGATATTTGCTTCTCAGACACTACAAGTATCTCGGCACTGCAGAGAAATGATAGCAGAGGCAATAAATAGTCCCATATATCAAGATGGGAGGGAATTTTGGATCCACGTTGGTCTTTGACCAAGCTACTGAACTTCCCTGAGACTTACTAGCTATATTTCCAAAAACATTCATCTTGTACCCATAGTAAACCTTGCCAAAGCCAAGTCCTAGCAAGTACCAAGGTTTTAAATAGGGCTGCTGCAGAGGAGGGTAGTTATCAAGGCACAGGGGGTGCAGTGGGTGAGACACTGGGACTGAGCCAGCCCCGTACCCTGCTGGGATTCTGGGTCTAGGGAGGAAAGTGTGGTAAGGGGAGACAGAGGATACTGGGCTAAGCTTACCCAAAAGATCCCAGCGCTGCTCTAGTCGAGTGGAAAATCGACCTGCTCTTCTGAGTAGCGTTCTTGGGGTGTCACACATCTCTGTAAGCCTAGTCACACCAGTGGAAATTGAATCCTTCAAGCAGAGTGATGCATTCAGCTTTTGTAGGAACACAGTCTGGTGGCTTTGTGAGTAACAGGTCTGGTACCTCTATCCCTGGCAGCAACACCACCCCTCGGATGGCAAGCCAGCCCCCAAATTGGGGGTGTATACACACACCTGGAATGTGTTGGGTCCCCCAGGGATCAGGCTGTACATTCTATCATTGGTAGTAGTTAGCAGCCCTTACAACATGTGCTGCCGTCTGGGCCAGAATCTTGGGGCATCCATTGGGTTGTACGTCACAGTCATTGATGACTTGTATCTGCAGCTCTGGGAGGTTCTCTCTAACTTGGCTCAAATGGTGGGCTACACACTGGTCCACAGGGTCAGTCAGTGGTTGGAGATGGCAGCTTTGCAGGAAGGGCTTTAGGGCTCCGTCAAACTTAGCAGGTGTGCTGAGCACCAGGAAAGCCAGGGTAGGTCCTGGTAGGGCCAGGTGGAAGGCTGGAGGCAGGAGTGCATTGTACCATGCCACCCGGAAGGGATAGACCACGAAGCCCAAAGGGCACAATGTATCCTCAATTTTCTGCTTCAGTTCTGCGATTTGCAGCTCCATAATGCACCAAAAACTTTGTTTTGAGGTGTTAAAACATGCTCCCTATAGTCTTGATCCTGCTCCATCTGACTTTCGCTTGTTTGGTCCCCTGAAAGCAGCCCTTTGAGGATGAAGATTGAGCTTTGATGAAGAAGTGAAGACAGCAGTGCTTTAGCAGCTTTCAGCTCAGACTAAAACATTTTTAAATAAGGGACTACAAAAGCTTGTTGACAGATAAAGTGTATTGAAAAGCAAGGAGATTGTGTCAAAAATGATGTATTTAAAAGAAAAATAGATAAAGGATACAAACCTGTTATGAAAGAAGAACTACAAATGGCTAATTGATTACAAGAGAAATGGTACATTGCCTTAACTAAGAAATTAAAATAGAAGGCAAAAACAGTTGCTTATTTTGATGTTTTTACAGTCGAGCACATTTTGAAAATACATAAATCATAACTGTCATGTCGTTGAGTACCATCAAGTTGGTTTCAACTCATAGGATGACCCTGTTTAGGGTTTCTGAGGAGTGGCTAGTGGGTTTGAACCATCGAGCTTGTAGTGTGTTATCCTGTAGTGCCATACCAGCACTGCAGTGCCTATCCTACAGAGCCACACCAGTATAGCTCAATGAATTAGGCAGAAGTAAAACATAACCTTAATTGCCACACCCAGGTCAACAAATAGAACATTACATTGGTTTGAACCACAAGGTCGGCAGTACAAACTCACCAGCCATTCCTTGGAAACCCTATACAGGGTTGCTATGAGCCTATATCAACTGGATGGCACGTAATAACAACAACAACAACAACAACAAGCACCCCTGAAGCCCCTCCCATGCCTTATCGCCATCTCTATTCCTTTCCTACTTTTCCTACTTCAGAAGTAACTACAATTCTGACTTTGAACAGCAAAGATCAGTTTGCCCTATTAAAAAAATTTATGTAAGTGAAATTCTATTGTATATATTCTTTTTCAGGCTTATTTAGTTCAACATTCTGATGTTCATCCATACTGTTACACATAGTTGTAGTTTGTTCATTTTTACTACTACATAATGTTTTCATTGTACACATATACCACAGTGGATCCATTTTTTCTGCTCGTGAACATTTGAGTTGTTTGCAGTTTCTGGCTAATATAAATACATTGGCTGTGAACATATCTTTAGATGTGCATATACAAGCATTTCGGATTTATTTTGTGTCACAGGGTATATATTTAACCTTAGGGGAGAATACAAAATACTTTTCCAAACTGATTGTACTATGATCATCAGTGTATACGAGTTCATCTTGCTTTACAGTATCACATACACTTTTTATTATCAGTCTTTTCGTTTTAGCCATTTTGGTGAGTGAGCTGTGTGATGTCTTATTGTAGCTTTAATTTACATCTCACTGGAGTGGCACTGCAAGAAAAGCACTGCTAACCACAAGGTCAGCAGTTCAAACCCACCAGCTGCTCCTTGAAAACCTAACGTAGGGTCACCAAGACTTGAAACTGACATAGTGGCATGTAACATTATTCTTTTTTTAATAAAGGTACTAAATTTTATCAGTAAACAACTTTCTGAATAGAATCGATTTTTTTGAGGAACTGACAAACTGTTTTCCATAACCTCAGCACCATTTTACTTCCCAATTTCCTATAATTAATGTACATTATTTGTATTTAATTATTAAGAACAATTTGGATGGGGAAGTACCTCAGCATAGAGATTCAATCATTCCTAGAGATTATCTTTAGTGCATGCAAGACCCCTTTTTTGTTTTAGTCGATATTTTTCTCTTTGCTTCTTCATCGTCACTGATGATACCTACTTCATGTGTTTAATATATGTCCTTGAGTATGTGTTTAACTTTGGATATTTTAGAATAAATTTTGAAAACTTTAGCATGTGTTACGTAACTGTTGTTGCTGAGTACCATCGAGTCTATTCGTAGATAGTACTGTGATATAGATCTCATTCTACAAAACTTCTTAAGCTCTGTGTATGCTACTATATGTACTTGCAATTCATTGTTTGAGGGCTACTTACTGGTATTTTCTGATAGACAGTGGTATCATTTATTTATTGATCTCCCCTTCCCCCCAGTGATAGATGACTGCTTTGGTTCCAGCTCACTACTATAGCAAATGCTGTGACGACCATCCTTATTATGTCCTTCTCTGAAATTGTGCATAAGTTTTCAAGGGTTTAATCCCTCGAAATGCAATTTCTGGGTCCATGGCAGATCTGCTCACAATGCTGCCAAGTATTGCCAGATTGCATTCTAAAAGAGTTGCCTCTTCTACATTTTTTGCAGCACTATGCATTGGTATTGCTTTCCTTTTATTTACAAACTTTTGATATCATACCTCTATAATTTTGCCAGTTAATGGGTGTAAAATGGTATCTCAGTATTGTTTCAACGTGTAAATCTCTGATTACTAGTTAAGTTAAGCATCTTTGTAAATTTGCTTACCACTTGGGTTTCCTTTCTGTGTTCATATCCTTTGCCCATTTTTTTGTTGGACTCCCTGATTCTTTTTTAATGAATGTGCTTGCTTCTTTTATAATAATGGATATGAATGAATCTTATTTGACTTTCTTTTTGTAAATGCTAATACAGATTTTTTTATATAAAAGGGGAAACATTGTAGAAATACCATTGAAGTCCTAACAAAGTGAATTTTTGTATCTAGTCCAGATGTCAGAGTATTCCTTCAAATGGACAGTCCAAAACATCAGTCAGACCCATCTGAGGACGAGGATGAAAGAAGTACTCAGAAGGTAGTAAAAAGACCATCCCCCAAAGATAAAAGTAGTAGCAACATTAGGACAGTGTTTAAGATGAAATAATTTTAAGTACAGTATATTTTCTACTCTGTAGAATACATAAAATAAATATGTACATTTCTTAATCATCACTGTTTCATATAAAATTTATAGAATGTATATTTTTAGTTAAGTGCTATCAAGTCAGCTCTTTCAAAAAATATATATAGTTTGTGGTTATATATTAGTATATATTAGTAAATGTGTAAAACGTATATATTAGTAAATGTGTTAACAATCAACTAGGTCTGGGTGGTGGTAATATTGGTAATACTATTATTTTTACTATTATTTTCAAAACTCTCTAGTTAACGTGTGATATATATTTTTAAAAATTGTTGTTGCTAAGTGCCATCGAGTTGGTTCCAACTCACAGTGACCCTGTATAGGGTTTCTGAGGAGCAACTGGTGGGTTTTAACCTCCAGCGTTTTGATTATCAGTTGACCGCTTTTCCTATAGCACCACAAAATATGCAATTACATATTCTTTCTTTACATCTTTTTTTTGGTTATTATATAGTCTTCATGTTCAGTTAAGTGTAGGGTCGGAGAAAAAGACCCCCAACGAGATGGATTTGCACAGTGGCAGCAACCATGGGCTCAGGTTGTAGCAATGATTGTGAGGTTGGTCCAGGACCAGGCAGTGTTTCATTCTGTTGTGGTCAGTGTGAGTCATTGTCAACTCGATGGCACGTAACAGCAACATACAGTCTCACTGTCATTACCATACTTGAAATTATTGTTTTGAACTTTGATCAGCATAAAAGGCCTTTTCAACTAGAACACTACATACTTCTTCATCTAAATTGTCAGGATTTGATATATAGAGTGGTCAGTACTACAGTACAGAGGTTACTCATGGTTTTGCAGGAGTAGTTGTTGTTAAGTGCTGTCAAGTCGGTACCTTGTATAGGATTTCTGAGGAGCAGCTGGTTGGTTTGAACCGCCAGTTTTGTGGTTGGTAATCCAGTGATTATCCTACAGCACCACAACAGAACTACAAAGGATTGGTTGAGACTGTGCAAATAAGTGCTTGTATACCACCAAGGGGATTGAACAGATTTATAATAATGCAGATAAGGTGAACGGTACCTTTATGGGGAAGGATTCATGCACATATTAGGTGTTTGGAACCCTAGCAAGGGAATTGGTCAGTTTTGCCATCCCACTACGCTTAAAATAAGCCGTCCTCATGATGGAAAGAGGGGCACTTCACTACCACCAAGAAAGAAGCGAGGAGTGGAGCAAATCCTTTGATACCAGGACACATGTACTGAGAACCTGCTAGATCCAGGAGACAGAGAGCTATAGCATATGGACAACGTGATTGCACGAGGTAGGTGCAGTAGGGCTTGTCGACTCATGGAGCTTAACACTTCCTGAGAAGACCCCCAACAGGGCCAGCAAACACAGCGACAGAGGACACAAAGAGACTGTCCTGATGGAGGAACAACATCCTGAGTTGTTTCTGTCACTTCCCTAATAAACCTCATAATTGTAATATCTGTGAGTTCTGTGTGGCCACTGCAAGGAATAATCAAACCCAGTAGAGAAGTGGAATAGTCTACCAGCGTCGAGATACAATATTCTTAGTAAACAAGTAGTATATGTGAAAATGTTTAACCTTGATGCTGATAAGAAATGAAAAACTTAACATGTCATTTCTTTCTCTCCCTCCCAAATAGCAAATATGTAAATTAAATAAAACACAAAGATGCTTATTTTAGCATTATTTATAATAATAAAAAAATTAGAATCATGGTGAATTTTCATCATCAGCTAGTGTTTCTTCTTAAAAAGTATGCATTTGTTAAAGTATTTTTTTAAGATGATAATATTTAAAGTTTTTCACATAGTATTAAGTGAAATCAATGTGTAAAAATTTAAATGCATGTTTGCACAGTGTGATTATAGTCAGTTTTTTAAAGATACATAAAGAATATGTGGAATTGCTGCAAAATATTTGCAAGTCCCTAAAAAGTACTCAAGGAGCTTTGGTAGCATTGTGGTTACGAATCGGGCTGAGAACCGCAAGGTCAGCAGTTCGAAACTACCAGCTGCTCCACGGGAGAAAGATGAGGTTTTCTGCTCCCGTAAAGATTTACAGCCTAAGAAACCTTGTACAGGGTCGCTATGAGTTGGAACCGACTCGATGGCACTCAACAACAACAAGAAAGAAAGTGCTCTGGTAGCGTAGTGGTTACAAATTGGGCTATGAACCGCAAGGTCAGCAGTTCGAAACTACCAGCTGTTCCACAGGAGAAAGATGAGGCTTTCTGCTCCCATAAAGATTTACAGCTTCGGAAACCCTGTGCAGGGTCGCTATAGGTCAGAACCGACTCAACGGCACTTAACAACAACAAAGAAGTACTCAAAAATAAGGAAGGATTTCAGTAACTACTATAACCTGCAATTTTGTGGCAGCATTAATAACAGGCAATAAAATATGTATGTGGCTGTATAGGTAGACGTATGCATATATGTGCAATGAAAGGCACATGCAAGTATGGGTATGCATATAAAGATGTATCTGCAGGCAGGTGTTTATGTGCACTGCACATATGTTTATATATGAGGGAACTCCAAAATGTTCATGAAAACATAAGAGAATTTTCCACAAACTTTTTGATTGAGGCCCCTCATGGGGGAAACAGTTATGGATGTTACCAAGACAACCTAGCACCACATGGGAATGGTTTACTGAATATGAAGACTTGGGGCCATAGTCTCCTGAGATAACTCAATAAGCAGGCGTAACATAGTTCATAAGATAGTGTTCTACATCCTCCTTAAAAGCTTCGATAACAGCCATCTAAGATACCACTATTGATCTCTTTCCATGTGGAGCAAGGAAGGAAACCAAAGTGCAAAGTGAAAGAAACCAAAAGCAATTACTCCTTAGGACTAGTGGTCTCACAAAGTACTGTAGCCTCTTCTAGCTGAGACCAGATGAACTAGATGGTGCATGGCTACTACCAGTGACCGTCCTGACCAGGGACACAAATAGAAGGGCCTTATTAGAATGGGAAGAAAATGTAGAACAAAACAAATTCTTTTAAGAAAAAGGCCAGACTTACTGGGCCTGTAGAGACTAGAGGAGTCCTGAAAAATATAGCCATACAATATGCTATGACTTTGGACTGAAGCCAATCCAAAATACCAGATTAGCTCATAGAATGTTTAAACAGTATCACTCATGAATATGATGTCCCCTTAATCAACTATACAAGACCTAATGGTCAGTATTTACCCTAAAATAAAGATGAGACGCTAAGGAGACATGAAGTTAGATTCATGGGAACAGACCCAAAGAATGGATATGAGAACGTTGGCTGACACATTGTGAAACTAACCAGTGTCACAGAAGAAGTCATACAAAAATTGTTAAATGGAGACCTAATTTGCTATGTAAACTTGCACCAAAAACAAAATATATATATTTTTTAATGCACAGATCCATTTGTTGTAACATTTAAGGATTTGTAAAAATCCTTCCTAATATTTCAACTGTAAGTACATATGTACTTTTTAATTGAAAAAGATTAGACTAAGAGTATTTTAATAAGTAAAGACTATAAAAATTATATGTCTATGGTTTTCCATGTTTTGCTTGCTAATCATGTGGGAGTAAGTAGATTTAGGTCATTTAAAAAATGTTTTGTCTGGCTATAGGAGACAGTTCATTTGTTGTAGGTTCTTTTATTCATATTTTTTTGTGATTTCAGTGAAAGTTCACAAAATGAAGTGGTTTCCAGTCAGCAGTCCACATATACACTGCCCAGTGGCACTGAGTCTCACCCCCACATTGTGTCAGTGTTCTGCCACTTCTACCATGGGCTTCCTGTGTCCCTCATTTAGTTTGCCTGCCCCTTCCTGCATTCACGTGAACTTTGGTTTTGGGCAAATGCTGCCCTTGACTGTTTTGAGGAGCATGTTCCTCCTGAATGTTTTTGTTCACTTTATAGGCCTGTCTTTTATGTGGTTTCAGTTTTAACTTAGAAAGGTTATATGGGCATAGTCTTTAGGATTCAATTAGTCTCTTTGACTCCAGTAAACCTGGTCTTTTTTTTTATGAGTTTGAATTTTGTTCTGCATTTTAGAGATGACTGGTTTTGAAGAAAGAACCAAATAGAGATTCTGGTTCTGGCTCCTGCTTTGCCTCTGATTTTGCTTTAAATTTGAGTGCCATTGAATCACTGACCCTGTATATAGAGTTTCAGAAGACCAGTTGGTGGGTTTGAACCACAAACCTCATGGTTAGCAGTCAAGTGCTTCTCCTACAGCACTAAACCAGGAATCCATTACATCCATAAATTTGGATTTTAGACTAGTACCGCATCAGTTTTAAAATACTTTAAAAAAATAAAAAGAAAAAAAGAATTTCTTCCAAAAGGGGAATAACCATATTTAATTTTATAGTTGTAAATATTAAATATTTTTAAGTGGGTAACTAAATGAAATTAAGAGCTGGAAATGGCCTTACAGTGTATCTGGTTCTGTGCCATCGTTTATAGAGACAAATAGGCCAAGAGAGGTTTAAAAAAAAAAAAATAAGTTAAGATCTTAATTAGTGTTCATTCTCTTAAATCTTATGAGGCGTTTTAGAGGCACAGTGGTTAAGCATTTGGCTGGTAATCAAAAGGTTAGTGGATTAAACCCACCAGCCATTCCTTGGGAGAAAGATGTGCCAGTCTGCTTCCATCAAGAATACCTGCTGCCATCAAGTCAATTACAACTCATTGCAACCCTGTGTAGGGTTTCCAAGGGTGTAAACTATGGATAACTTTGCAAAGAATGGATATTCCAGAACACTTCATTGTGCTCTTGAGCATCCTGTACATAGACCAAGTGGCAGTTGTTCAAACAGAACAAGGGGATACTAAATGGTTTAAAATCAGGAAAGGTATGCACCAGGGTTGTATCCTTTGACCATATTTATTCAAACTATATGCTGATTAAATAATCTGAGAAGCTAAGCTACATTATAGTGAAGAAGAACATGGGCATCAGGGTTGGAGGAAGTTTCATTAACAACCTGTGATATGCAGATAATACAACCTTGCTTGCTGTAAGTGATGAGGGCTTACATATTTATTGATGAAGATCTAAGACTACAGCCTTTAGTATTGCACTTCAGTGTAAAGAAAACAAAAGTCCTCACAACTGGACCAAACTAAACAGTAACATCATGACAGATGAAGTTGTTGAAGACTTCGATTTGCTTGGATTCACAGCATCAGTGGAAGTAGCAGTAAATAAATCAGACTACACAGGGCATTAGGCAAATCTGCACAAGACCTCTTTAAAGTGTTCAAGAGCAAAGATGCCAGTTTTAGGACTAGGGTGTGCCTGACCCTAGCCATGGTATTTTCAGTTGCCTCATAAGCATGTAAAAGTCAGACAATGAATAAGGAAGACTGTAGAAGAATTGATGCATTTGAGTTATGGTGTTGGAGGAGAATATGAAAAGTATCATGGACTTTCAGAACAAATCTGTGTTGGAAGAAGTACAGCCAGAATGTTCCTTATAATCCAGGATAATGAGACTTCATCTCTCATGCTTTAGACATTTATAAGGAGGGAGAGTCCCTGGAGAAGGACATCATGCTGAGTAGAGTGTCAGCGAAAAAGACCCTCCCCAATAAGATGGATTGACACAAACTTAACAATAATTATGAGGATGACACAGGACTGGGCAGTGTTTCGTTCTGTTGTGTATACGGTCACTATGAGTTGGAACCAACTTGATGGCTTCTAACATCAACAACACATCTTCACAGGAGCAGAAAGCCTCATCTTTCTCCCGAAGAGTGACTGGTGGGTTTGAACTGTCACACTTGCATTTGCAGTCCAGTGCTTATCCTATAGTGCCACTTAGACCCCCTTCCAAAAAGGTTGTTGTTAAGTGCCATTGAGTCAGTTTGAAATCATACCGGTCCTGTATAGGGTTTCCAAGGAGCAACTGGTAAGTTTGAACCGCTGATTTTGTGGTTCAAACCGGCCTTATGGTTAAGTGCTTATCCTACAGCGCCACACCAGGACTCCCTTGGTGGTGGTGGTAAGTGCCGTTGAGTCAGTTTCGACCCATAGTGACCCCATATAGGGTTTCCAAGGAGCAGCTGGTAAGATTGAACTACCAGCCCTGCAGTTCATATGACTTTGCAGTCTGCTACATTAACCCACAGTGCCACACCAGGACTCCCCCTAAAGAGTAGAACCTTGGAAACTCTATGGGACAGTTGTACTCTGCCTTGTAGGGTCACTGTGAGTTGGAATCTACTTGACAACAACAGATTCTATGATATCTCACCCTGAAATTACTGGGTGGTACATACAGTCAAGGACACAATAAGTGGTTCTGGGTAGAATGGGATTAAACTATAGAACAAAACAAATTTCCCCAAAAAAGTCAGATCTACTAAACTGATAGAAATTAAAGAAACCCTTGAGACTAATGCTTTAAGATATGCTCTGAACTTGGAATTAGAGCTATTTCTGCAGGTCACCTTTTAGCCAAATAGTAGATTGGCTTATAAAGTCAGCAGCAGTATCACCCGTGAGCAATATGTTCCCTTAAACAATGAATTATATGAAACCAAGCCGTCAACATTTACCTTAAAGCAAAGATGAAAAGGCAGGGAGGGAAAGGGAAGCTAGATCAGTGGAAACAGAACAAACAGTGGTAATAATGAGAATATTAACACAGTGTGGAAACTAACCAACGGCATGAGCAGTTTATATAAAAATTGTTAAAGGGGAACCCAATTTGCTATGTATTCTTTCAGCTAACATGCAATGTTGTTGTTGTTGTTGTTAAGTACCATGGAGTCGGTTCCTACTCATAGTGACCGTAGAAAGGGTTTCTGAGGCTGTAAATCTTTACGGGAGCAGACCGCCTCATCTTTCTCCCACGGGTAGTTTCAAACTGCCGACCTTGAGGTTAGCAGTCCGATTCGTAACCACTACGCTACCAGAGTTCCTTAAAATACAGTAGAATATTATTTTTATAAATATAATAAAAAAAAACTTCTAATTATATATCCCAGTGATACTGTGATTTCTAAAATGTGCTCCATTGGGAAAAAATCATTGCCAAAAATAATAATTAAGTCACCCTACATAGTAACATAACTCAAGGGACAAACTGCCGTTGTTTAATATTTACAATTCTCTTCCCTCATTTATGAGAAGAACTCATTCAGTTGGAAAATTGATTAGGTTTTATGCACACTTACTAAAAGAAAAAGTGTATTGAAATTACAACTTAGTTGGGTTTATGTTGTCAGATTCTATGGAACACTGTAATAAACATAAAAGACTGCTCATGCATTACAATTATGACATAGCAAAGGAAATGTCATTTAATGAACCAGAGTCCGTATGCATTTTTTCATCTTGTGCTTCAGTGGCTCTTGGTGGCATGGCTCACAGGAGGTTGGTCCTCACTGAACCGTGCAGGAGCCAGGATGTAGCGTAGCTGACTGCTGAGCCAGCCAGCTCTGACTCAGAACAAGTCAGAAGTTAAAATAACAGTCCATTTCAAAAACCGTGTAGGTGAAACATTAACAACCGAAAAAAAGTTGGTTCTTATTTGCCAGATGTGGTTGGAAATCATCTAGATCTTGATGGTTTAGGTATATGTGAGGGATCCTTGACTTGTTCTATCACCTGATCTTTGAAGAGCACATAGACTTCAAAAAATTCATGGAACTATTCCACTGTCTTTGAATTCCAGATCTAGATTAGGCTGCCAAATTTGACAAAAGTCTATGGACAGTCTAATTGTTTGAGCACCTGGTGTGGTGGCTGATGCCTGACAATCCATTTATATTGTTGCCTGCCAAACACTGGGTCTATTGCCCCATGTGACGGAAGCCAATAAAGACACACCACTTGTCTGTTCATGGAAGCAGCCATCGAGAAATCAAACAACACTTTGCATAGGGCACATGTGCTGCAAAAGATCTCTTCAATGTGTTAAAGAACAAAGATGCCAGTTTGGGGACTAAGAAGTGCCTGACCCAAGACATGGTATTTTCAGTCACCTCATATACATCTCTTGTGCTCCAGGCATGTTATCAGGAGGAACCCGTCCCTGGAGAAGTAATTATGCTTGTGAAAGTGGAGCGTCTGGAAAAAAAAAATCTAAGCTGGATTGACACAGTGGCAACAGCAATAGGGTCAAGTGTAACGATTGTGAGGCTGGCACAGGACAAGGCAGTGTTTGGTTCTGTTGTGCATAGGGTCACTATGGGCTGGGAGAAACTTGTTGGTACCTAAGAGCAACCTGGTGGCATAGTGAGTTATTATGAATTGAGGTGCTAACCTCAAGGTCAACAGTTCGAACCCACCAGTCACTTCTGAAGAGAAAGATGAGGCTTTCTGCTCCTGTCAGGATTTACGCCTCAGAAACCCTATACAGGGTCATTATGAGTCAAAACAAACAACAGCACACAACAACAACAAATGTGTCTAGGGTCAGTGATCTATAGCTTAGAGCTTTATTTCTCATTTTGGTTGATGTCAGCCAGTTTTCTAACCATCTGATGGTTTAAAGAAATACATTTCTCTTTTCTTGTTGGGAGGAACTTTGTAAAACTCTATCAAGGGCATTGTGCATTCTGTTGATGAAGGCTATGCATCACTGTCGAGTACTGGTGTGGCACTGTGGGTTCATGCACTGGACTGCAAAGTTAGTTTGAACCGCAAGGTTGACAGTGCAAGTTCAGCAGCTGCTCCTTGGAAACCCTGTTCAGGGTCAGTGTAGGTCAGAACCAACTCTATGGCACTCAACAACAATAGTGTATCAATGTGAGCAATAAATCCTAATATAAAATTATTAGGGGTTATTTTTATGAAACTTCAGTTATTTTTATTATTATTTCTTAGTGTAATTAATGTGGGAAAAAGATGACTTTCTGGTCCCATAAAGATGTACAGCCTCGGAAACCCTATACTGGGTCTCTATAAGTCGGAACCTACTCGACAGCACACACCCACCACCACAATGTAATTAAATGAAAATGTGGATGAATGGAATAATATTATAACCACCTTGCCATTTTGATGCACCTTGTATAGTTACAGCATTTTGTAGTTCTGAAAGTATAAAATCTTTATTTTGATTAGATGACAAAATGTCACCAAATATTAAAAAACAGGTATGACTGTGTAGTAACTTTAGCAAATTGTTTACATATAAATCTTACGTCTACTTACCTATAAGGTAGGTTTAAGAAAGGTATTATTGCTCCTATTTGATATAGGTGAAGGCAGAGATATAAAATGGCTTGTCTAGGGCCATATTGGTGTCCTGATGTGGCACTATAGGATAAGCACTGTACTGCACCAGGTCTAAACTTACCATCTGCTCCTTGGAAACCCCATACAGGGTCGCTATGAATCAGAACCAACTTGACGGCACTTAACAACTATAACTAGGGCAATATAACTAATGAGAAAATCTAGTACTAGAACCCACATCTTGTAATGAAGAGTTTCTCAGGCAATGTGGAGAAAATATGGCTATCTTATTTATAAAAGCAATGAAATATGAATATGTACAGACCAAAACACCCACTTAATTAGTATTGCTTAATTTCAAAGATAGTTATTAACCTTAAAGAGAAATATTTTAAATTTTTGATTCAGTGTAAAGTATAAGTGTCACACACTTAAGAGAAATTATATCTGTGTTCTAACTGGAGGAATAAACTGAAAATTCTGTGTCTTTAATTTTCTGTCCTAAGCAGAATTGTCTTATTGTTTAAAAATAATCTTGATGTATAAGTCTCTACTTGAAGTGGAATTGTACAGCTGTTTGTTTCAGTCCCAGAAATTTGGAAATGGTTTGGAGGCCATAGGTTACCACTTAATTCACAGAAAACATTTGTATTTACTATAATTGATTCTTAGAGGGAAGCTGTACACATTATTCTCTTTGGATGTGTAGTAAAGTGTAAAATTAACACTACTTGTGAGGTATGTCAATAAATCAGTGAAAAAACATGTGAATGTAAGATAACTGAATTAGTTTCAAGTACATAATGTAGTTTGGTCTTTTAAAAAAAAATGTGTCAAGTACTGTACTTCATGTAAGTCATGTTATGCCGATTGAGGAATACAGAGATGAACAAGATAAGGAATGCTCTCAGAGAAAAGATATTATAAAAGATTCTTTTATTAGGAAAAGTGAAGCATGTGCAAAAATAATTTGCTTGAGCTAAACTGACCAATTTGCCCAATAAAGATACTTGAAACATTTTTTAAAAAGATTTGCTTCATAATTAATACCAGGAACTAAACTTAGATTATTAATTGTTGCAAAGAGAAAAGCTTGTCCTGAATCTACCAAACAGCACATAATGCGTCAGTCAGAATGAAAAACATTCTTGGTATGTATTTGTATTGGAAATAAGTTTACCTAACATCAAACTGGAGTTCTGTTGTTGTTAGGTACCCTCAAGTTATTTCCAGCTCACATATATAACAGAATGAAACTCTGAGCCGTCCCTCATAACTGAAAATCGATTCTACTTTGTGGAGGCAGCTTTTCCTCAGTTCTGATTTTTGAGTGCCTTCCAACCTGAGGAGTCATCTTGTGGTGATGTATCAGACAGTATTCTGCTATTTATAAGATTTTCATTGGCTAATTTTTCGAAAGTCATCTGCCTCTTCCTTCTTCTTAGTCTTAGTTTGGAAGTGCCACTGACCCCTGTCCACCATGGGTGTCCCTTATAGTATATGAAATACCAGTGGCATAGCTTCCTGCATCATGGCAACACATTTAGCCACCACAGTATGACAAACTGATTGACGGTGGAAATTGGAGTCCTAGGGTGGTGCAAACAATCAAGCACTTGAGTGCTAACTGAAAGGCTAGCATTTTTAACCCACCCAGAAGTGCCTCAGAATACAGCCCTGGTGATCTTCCAAAATGGAGCCAGCATGAGTTGGAATGGACTTGATGGACCTAATAACAACAACAGCAAACATCAAATTAAAGCTGAAAATCTTGCATTTAGAATCATCATTTCCTGTCTTTAATGAGCTGTTATTTGAAATGTTGAAATTTGAGCCAATTTTAAAAATGTAATAGTAATTGTGTTCTTAAATTTTGATTTCAGTTTCTACTGCTTCCAAAGAACGGCCCAAAATTTATTTGCCACCTTTGAGCTTGATTTCTTGCTTATCTTTTCCCTTAAAGCTGCTCTTGAATATATCATAGTAAAAGTATTTAATTTTTATTGATTGTGATTGTTTCTAAGCAACATTGTAAATTGATTAAGAATTAGGGTCTTAGGCTTCTATAACATAGTAATATACCAAATATCTATGGGCCATTATATATAATATACTTTATTATTTAAAAATATTCATTGACTAATAAGCTCCAATAAGAATGTTATTGTTCTGTTTTTGTTTGATTTTCTCTATCCAAACAGCTACATTCTACCTCACAGAACATCAACCTGGGACCATCTGGAAATCCTCAGTAAGTTTAATTTGTTCAAACAATCCTTTAACTAGTTAGATAAGTTTTGTGGATGCCCATAATTATGCCAATTTAACTGGAAGCAGAAGAAATATAACCATACTTAGGGTGAATATTGTACTCTCATATGCTTGGCTAATTTATTACTTTAGCTTTTCATTGCTTTAGTGAAGCTCTAAGGAATTTTTAATCTAAAAGTTGCTCATTGAGTTCTGCTATTTTTGCCATTGCCACTTTTCTTGGGTTTTGTGTGTTTAGAAAATCAGTAGACCGCATTTCCCAGAGGACCATCAGTCCTGTGGGATACTCTGAGAAAAGCATCCGAGAAGGCCTAATTCACAATCTCCTGGTGCTTAGGGTTGCCAGCGCCCCTGGCTGTCAGCCAGTTTGTTACAGAAGAGTCATGATGGACATGAGGTTATGAAAGGCGATCAAATTTGGTTTAGCCAGTCTTTCCCATAGTCTCATATGTAGTTGATCACAGGAGAAAGATTGTCTTCTTTAACATAAGGGACACAGTCTGAGAAATGCTGAAGACCAGCAGTGGCAGATACACGTTTTATCTTGAATTCATTGGAAGTGAATCCCTAGCACACAGAATTTGAGGAAGGACTTGCAGGGTCATTTCTGGCTTAAGTTTGAAAGAGTGTCCTGATGGATTAGTGATATTGGCCATGGGTAGGAAGAACAAGGTAATATTTCTCTCCCTTACCTATGATTGTCCTGACAGGCATGGTAGATTAATTCTAAAATACTCCCTCTTTTATCATTGTTCCTCCCCTTTCCTTTTTTTGTCTGCTTTGGGGGTGAGCATAGGCAGACAAGAGAAATTGTCCAAGGACCAGGGCCTGGCACACTTCAGAGACACTTGAACACTGAAATCAGGGATGCAGCAGCAAAAGAGACAGGGAGAGTAGTCACTAAGATAGGAGGGAAACTAGGAATATGTTGTCCTGAAGTCAGAGGAAGAATATTTCAAGGACAGTGTACTCAACTCTGGTAATGTTGCACTAGGTCACATTCAGGGAGAATGAGAAGTGAGCACTGGATAATGTACAAGTCATCATTGACTTCTCTGAGCAGTGTCATGTTGTTGTGACTATAAGAGCCTGAGAGGAAAGGGTTCAAGAGAGAACCAAAGGAGGACAGCCTGTAAAGACAGTGAGTTTAGACAACTTAATTGAGGAGTTTTGTTGCAAAAGAGAACAGAGAAATGGACAGTCACTGGCAGGGAGTAAATTGGATTTTGAGCTTTCTTTTTGTCATTTATAACACTGAATTTGTCAGGCAGCACAAGAATGAAATGTGATTTCAGTTAGCGTTGGGGACATGAGTTTAATATCAGATAGCCTATTTACTGTGTTTCAGAGATTTGCATGGTTTTGTATTCACTGTTACATGTATTTAAAAATATATATATATATCAGTATCCCAGCATATCATTAAAGAACACAGTAGTCCAAAGAGCAGGTTTTTGAAGAAGAAAAACATCTAATTATTTTCCCACTAATTTTTATGCACCATATATGAATTGAATGGACTTTCTTTCAATATATGAATTGAAGGAAATTGAAACTTAAGTGTAATAACTTCCCACTTCCTAAAACAACTTCCACCACTCCGCTGTCAGTTTGTTGTACTGCGGTGGCTTGTGTGTTGCTGTGCCACCGGTATTTTAAATACCAGCAGGGTCACCGTTGTGGACAAGTTTCAGCAGAGCCTTCCAACTAAGACAGACTAGGAAGGAGAGGCATCTATTTCTCAGTGGTTAGGTACCAAAACCTTAGGAATAGCAGCAGAACATTGTCTGAGATAGTGCCAGAAGATGAGCTCCTTTGGTTGGAAGGCATTCAAAATACAATGGGGGAAGACCTGCCTCATCAAAGTAGACTTGATCTTAATAACATGAATGGAGCAAAGCTTTTGGAACCGTCCTGTTTTGAGGGGCCACAACTCAACATGAGAGGAAACAGATACAGACATCCATTAATAATCAGAACATAGAATGTGTACATGTATGAATCTAGGAAAATTTAAAATCTTCAGAAATGAAATGCACAAAAAAGAATTGGTTGTTGTTCAGCCATTTCATGAGGTGTACCGTGTGATCATATACCGATGGTACTGAAGGAAAAAGTCCAAGCTGCACTGATGGCATTAGCAATAAGCTAAGCTCTAGGAATTGATGGAATACACATTGAAATGGCTTAACAAACTGATGCAGTGCTAGAAGCACACACTAGCACTTCCAAGAAATTTGGAAGACAGCTACCTGGCAAACAGTTTGGAAGAGATCCATATTTATGTCCATTCTAAAGAAAGATGACCCAACAGAATGCAGAAATCATCTAACAATGTCATTAATATCACATGCAAATAAAACTTTGCTGAAGATAATTTAAAAATAGTTGCATCAGTATATCGACAAGGAATTGCCAGAAATTCAAGCTGAATTCAGAAGAGGATGTGGAAGAAGGGATATTATTGTTGACATCAGATGGATCTTGACTGAAAGCAGAGAATACCAGAAATATGTTTACTTGTGCCTTTTTTTTTTTTTTTTTAAACAATGCAAAGGCATTTGATTGTGTGGGTCATAACAAACTATGGGTAACATTGTGAAGAATGAAAACCTTTCATTGCTCATGGGGAGCCTGTACATAGACCAAGAGACATTCATTCATACAAAACAAGGGAACACTGAATGGTTTAAAATCAGGAAAGAGTGTGTCAGGGGTTGTATGTTTTCACCATACTTAATTCTGTCTGTATGATGAGCAAATAATCTGAGAAGCTGGATTATTTGAAGAATGTGGTATCAGTGTTGAAGGAAGGCTCATTAACAACCTGTGATATGCAGATTTCATAACCTTGCCTGCAAAGAGAGGAGAGGACTTGAAGCACTTACTGATGAATCAAATACTATTATGGATTGCACCAAATATAAAGAAAATGAAAATCCTCACAACTGGATCAATAAATAACAAATGGAGAAAAGACTGAAGTTGTCAAAGTCTTCCTTGTGCTTGGATCCACAACTATTGGTCTCTATTCTTCTGGAGTTAAAGAGAGAAAATGAACCATGACCTCACCTGTCCAGAGACCAGAAGAACTAGACGGTGCCTGGCTATCACTACCGACTGTTCTGACTGGGGCCATAATAGATGGTCCTGGGGCGGGAGAGCGGGGAGAGACTCGTAAGACTATTGCCCTGAGGTGACTTTTAAACTAAACTACTCCCTGAGTTTACTTTTGGACAAAATATCTGATATCACCCATAAATACATATTAAGAAAAAGAAAACAGTCATCTATTTGAGACCAAAGTCAGCATTCACCCTGGAGCAGAGATGAGGTTGTGGTAAGCAAGAATAATGGAAATGGGACAACTAGAATGGTAATTATCTGAATGTTGATGCTGTTTGCAAAGTTGTTACCAGGGTCACCTGAGCACCCAATGTGCTGTGTAAACTTTCACCAAGAACCCAATAAAATATTTTCAGTATATACATAAAGTGGGGTACTAAGAAATGTTTAAAATTTAACCCTCTTTCTAATTTCTATGAAGCTGATTCTTACCATTGTTAATCTGTTTCAGTGCCAAACCAATGGACTTTGATTTCTTAAAAGTTATTGGAAAAGGCAGCTTTGGCAAGGTAAGAATGTTTCTTTTCCCATTCAGTAAATAAGTACTTATAAAATGCTTGCTGTATGCAAGGGGCGTCAATAAATAGAAAAATGGAATTAAAAGATAATGGAATTTTTCCATGAACTTTCTGAAGCTACCTCACCTCATGTATTTGAGACTATAGGGAGTATATTGGAATAATCATCACATTAACTAGTCTTCCTTGTTGTCATATGGATATTATCCTATTACTGCCAGTGTTGTATTTAGGCTAGATCTTAAAATGTTCTTTTTGACAATGAATATGATGCCATTCTTCTTAAATTTGTCATTTCTGTCATAGTAAACAGGTTCATTTCAGCACACCAGTGCCTTGGGATATTGATCTTTATGCAGTCTGTTTCATTTTTGACAACTTCCAATTTTTCTAGATTCATACTTTGTAGGTTACACTTTTTGATTACTAGTGGTGTTTGCAGTCATTTCTCATTTGAAGTTGCAAACTTACGGGCAGTGAATTTATATTGATTGGGGGGGGACATCTCAGAAAAGGAATGTGAGAACAATTAGACAAATCAAAGAATGCAGTCAGTGTTGCTGAATTGTACATGTCAAAACTGTTGAATTGGGGTATGTTCTGCTGTGCGTATTTTTTTTTTTTAATGTTTTATTGTGAATTATGTGATAGTTTACATAGGAGAACATTATCTTTGCATTCATCTGTCGTATATCATTTCATTGCCATGGTTACAATCCCCTCCATGCATCATCAACCAACCTAAGGGTATACCCTGCAAACCTGCCCCCTGGTTGTCAGCACACAGCCCCACTCCTTCTATGGGTCTAGAGTTCCAAGTCGCTCCATCTCTGCACGTCATCATCGTCTCCACCTCCATTTTTGGCATCACTGCTTCTCTGGGTAGGGTCTCGCACTCTGCTCTTCTCCCTTGACGGGTCCCAAGAACCTCCACTCCTAGACTGCAAAATCAATCACTCCCCTCCTCTTGCTACAAAATGTCTACCTTTACATCTCCAACCTTCACAGTCAGTCCTAATAGTAATTATTCACTGTTGTACCACATGAGTGCTATCCCCATCTCCTTTCACCAGCACCTCCCAGACAGGTTGGACACCACTCAGTGGAGATTCCACCTTCCTCTGCACCCTCTGGATCTAGGCTCCCTCTTGAAAGCTTGTAAGCCAGTTGCTTCTTGCCTTTGTAGCCCCCCCATTTTGGGTAGCCAATGTCCAAGTTGCCCATCCCTGTGTACCCTGTGTATTTGCTGTGTATATTCTTAACAACTATAAATTATTTTTTAAATCTTTCAAAATGGTCTGAAGCTGTTGAAGTGCAACAAAATAAATATAAAGAAAAACAGAATACTATACAAAATGCAAATTTACAATCTATTTGGAAAACACAAAAAATATATTTATATGTTATAAATACATGTTATAAACATTTGGCTTAATGACAACTCTTACTCTGTAAAGTTATATAAATTTGCACTCACTTAGATAAATGGAACCAACCCACCCCTTCTCTCAGCAAATTCATCATCACAGTCTTCTTTACTTGCAGGTGAAAAGGCTTTGATCCTTCTCTTTCACTAAAAGATCAATAAGAACTCTAGGCACCTGTTCCGACTCACC
>NW_006408554.1:12252238-12255324 GCF_000296735.1 Chrysochloris asiatica | reverse complement strand
TATAATAAACTCCTCCAGTGGGTGGCCTCTATTTCTGCTTCCACTTTTCATTTACCCATTTGATTCTTAAAATTCTCCAAATCTGCAAAGTGACTGAAAAAAAAAAAACTGTGCCAACCTGGCAGAAATCAGTACCTCTTAATTGCCATGTTGTTTAAATTATTTTCTCTGAATTGTACTTGAAGATGAAGTTAAAATATCAGAGAAGAGATAGTCACATAGGTATGAGGTGCCAAGAAAAAGACTAAGTTTGAAGAAGGAATGAGTGTTCAACAGTTAAATGTTGTACAGAAGTCAAGAACTGGGAAGAGAGAAAAATTCCCTCACTGAAACCGTAGGACATTTTCATCCAGAAGATATTTAATTCCATCTTTATTATGAGTAGCAGACTTCTCTTATTAACAGACTATTGTTTAGAAAAGTTTAGTTTCAGTTTAGAACTGTGTTGTTGTTAAGTGCTGTCAAGTTGGTTCCAATTCACAGCAATCCTCTATTGGGTTTCTGACGAGCAGCTGGTGGGTTTGAATAGCTGACCTATGGTTAGCATTCCAGTGCTTATTCTACAGCGCCACACCAGGAGTGAGTCTTGAGCCATTTTAGATGACAGGAAAAACTGAATAGATAGCACAGAGAATTCTCAACTCTCCCCACTCCCACACAGTTGTCCCATACCATTACTATCTAACATTACCATGGCATATTTATTGTAATTATTGAACCACTGTTAATACATTAGTCCTGGTGTGGCACTGTAGGTTAATGCATTAACCTGCAAAGTCAGTCTGAACTGCAAGGTTGGCGGTTCAAGCTCACCAGTTGCTCCTAGGAAACCCTATACAGGGTCACTATGGGTCAGACCTAACTTGATGGCACCTAACAGCAACAACAACAGCAAATAGTTTATTGGGACTCCTGGTGTGACACTATAGGATCAGCACTGGACTGCAAACCATCAAGTCATCCATTCTAACCCATCAGCTGCTCCTCAGAAACCCTATACAAGGACACTATGAGTTGGAACCAACTCAGTGTAGCACTTAACAACAACATAGTTTATTTGGAGTCTTGGTGTGGTGCTATAGGATAAGCACTGGACTGCTAAGCATAAGGTTGAGGGTTCAAACCCACAAGTCACTCCTTGGAAACATTAGAGTCACTATGAGTCCAAATCAACCCCACAGCGCTTAACAACAACAGCATAGTTCATTCACACCTCTTTTATGCTTACCTAATTTCCTTTTTCTAGTCCAGCATCCCATCCAGAACACCATTACATTGCGTTGCTTTGGCTCCTTACACAGGGACAGATTCTCAGACTTGCCTTGTTGTTGCTTGTTTGCTTTTAAATGCTAATTGGCATTTTATTGACTGTTTTTAGACTTCCCTTGTTTTTGATGGCCTTGACAGTTTGAGGAGTACTGGCTGGGCATATTGTAGGATGCCTAGAGGTTTCTGAGTAGCAGCTGGTGGGTTTGAACAGCCAACCTTGTGGTTAGCAGTCTAGTGCTTATTCTACAGCACCATACCAAGAGTCCTGAGCCATTTATGTACACAGAAAAATTGAGTAGATAGTACAGAGAGTTCTGTGACAATTTGTCTGATGTTCTTCTTGTGATTAGTTTGGATATTTGGGTTGTAGAAGGAATTGAAAACCTGAGGTGTACGGTGTAATTTTCATCACATCATATCCCGGGTACATACTGTCTACCCTGATGGTGACCTTGAGTACCTGACTGAAGAGTGTTGGTTAAGTTTCTCCACTGCACAGCTCTTTTTTTCTTCCTTTCCATACTGGACTCTTTGGAAGGAAATCACTATGCTAGACCACAGTTAAGCAGTGGTGGGGCACACTGTTAAGGACCCCACATTCGTAGCTGAGAGTGTACATAATGTATTTGGGATTTTGTATGGGAGAATTGTCTCTTTTCCTCCATTTATTTATATAATACATGTATTTAATTCAGCGTGGACTCATTTATTGTTTACTTTGGGATATTATTTAAGGCTGCTTTACTTTATTGCTCTGATTGTTTCCTCTTTGGCCATTGGGTATCCTTTCACTTGGCTACAGTATCACTGTGGGCGGCATACTCTTCATCATTGCGGGATTTTTGTTGTTGAACCACTTCCTTACCTCCTAGTACAACTACATACTCTGGCTCATCTTGCGTATCTCTTGTCTCATCCTAGAATCAGCCATTTCTCTAAGAAGCCCTGGCTCATTTTATTAGATAATAGTATTAGGAACCAACACATGGGGTTTAGGCATGCTTATTGCTACCATGGTGTCATTTATTTTAGGCCCTCTCAGCTGACAAAATAAAATGTATGTGTGTATTTTAACCTGAGTTTACACATAGATCTATAAATATTCTTTATTTAATCATCTGTATCTGTAATACAGTAAACATAGATTCTTACCACATGGGTTGTTTTGACCTCCTCCCCTTCCTCATCTGTATAGTTTTACTCCAACAGTCAGCATTCTGGCTCCTGCCATCCATTCACTCAGTTGTTTAATCCCATTGTACATGTACAGCAATGCCACAATTATCACCCCAGACCTCTGTGGAAAACAACTTCATCAACTAGAGCATTTCTTTTGACTTTACTCTTAAAGACTTCACTCACTTCCAGAGCTATATGAGGGGGCTTCAAAAAGTGTGTAGAAAAATTCTATTATTTTTCAATTCCATTTTTCCACAAATTTGTGAAGCCCTCTCATATAGGCCCCTCCACTCATCTGTGACTTTGCTGTACTGTGGTGACTTGTGTGTTGCTGTGATTCAGGAAGCTATGCCATTGTTCTTTTAAATACCAGAAGGTCATCCATGGTAGATAAGTTTCATGTGAGCTTCCAGACTAAGACAGATTAGGAAGAAGGAAAGATGGACTACTTCCAAATATTTAGTTACTGAAAGCCTTATGAATAACGGTAGACCACTGTCAGAAAGCAGCAGAGTATTGAATATTGAAACAAGATGAATGGCACCAGAATGTTGCCAGATACAGTGCTAGAAGATGAGCCCCTCAGGTTGGAAGGCACTCAGAATACAACTAGGGAAGAGCTGTCTCCTAAAAAAAAA
>NW_006408554.1:12249562-12251803 GCF_000296735.1 Chrysochloris asiatica | reverse complement strand
AATCAAGATGTATATATAATTACTGGTGATTGAAATGGAAAAAAGGTTGGAATGAATGAGGAAGGATTAGTCATTAGAAAATATGGCCTTGGTGATAGAACCAATTCTGGAGATTGCATGGTAGAATTTCACAAAGCCAATCACTTCTTCATTGCAAATACCTTTTTTAAACAACATGAAAGATGATTATACACATGGGCCTCACCAGATGGAATACACAGAAATCAAGTTGACTACATAGTGGAAAGAGATAGTTGAAAAGCTCCATATCATCAGTCAAAACAAGGCCAGGAGTAGACTGTGGAAGAGACCTTCAAGTATTCATGTGCAAGATCAGACTAAAGCTGAAGAAAATTAAAACAAGTTCACAAGAGCCAAGATATGACCTTGAACACAACCTGAATATAGAGATCATCTCAAGAAAATATTTGATAAATTAGACACTGAATACTGATGCCCAGGAAAGTTTTGAGATGACATCAAGAATGTCATACAGGATGAAAGCAGATCATTAAGAAGTCAAGAAAGAAGGAAAAGACCAAAATGAATGTCAGAAGAGACTCTGAAACTTGGTATTTAGCATAGAAATGATAAAACAAATGAAAGAAATGACATAAAAAAGCAGAATAGAAAATGTCAAAGTGCAGCTCGAAAAGACAAAGTAAAATACCTTAATGAAATGTGCAAAGATCTGGAGTTAGAAAACCAAAAGGGAAGACATGCTCAGCATTTCTCAAGCTGAGGGAACTGAAGAAAAAATTCAAGCCTTGACTTGCAGTATTGAAAGATTCTCTGGTCAAATTATTGAAAGATGCAGAAAGAATCAAAAGAAGATGGAAGGAATATACTGAGTCACTGTACCAAAAGGAAATGGTCAATGTTCAAGAGCCAGTGATCCTGAAGGAAGAAGTCCAAGGTGCATTGAAGGTCGTGGCAAAGAACAAAGCACCGGGAATTGAGGGAATACAAATTGAATTCTTTCAACAAATATGCACTAGAGGCACTCGCTCATCTATGCCAAGAAATTCAGAAGACAGTTACCTGACCAACTGACTGGAAGAGATCCACATTAGTGCCCATTCCAAAGAGAGGTGACCTAGTGGAATGCGGAAGTCATCGGACAATATCATTAATATTACATGCAGGTAAAATTTGGCTAGAGATAATTCAAAAATAGCTGCAACAGTACATTGACAGGAAACTGTTCAAGCCAGATTCAGACAAGGACGTAGAACAAGAGATACCATTGCTGACATCAGATGGGTCTTGACTGAAAATAGAGAAGTCCAGAAAGAGGTTTGTTTACCTGTGCTTTATTGACTACACAAAGACTTTTGATTGTGCGGATCATGACAAGCTGTGGACAACAGTGCAGAGAATGAGTATTCTGTAACACTTAATTGTGCTCATGAGGAACCTGTACATAGACCAAGAGGCAGTTATTCAAACAGAACAAGGGAACACTGAGTGGTTTAAAATTAGAAAAGTTATGCCAGGGTTGTATTCTTCCACCATACTTATTCAAGCTGTATGCTGAGCAGATAATTTAAGAAGCTGGATTATATGAAGACAAACAGGCATCAGGATTGAAGGAAGACTCATTAACCTGAGATATGGAGATGATAATAATCTTGCTTGCTGAAAGCAAAAGGACTTAAAATAACTTACTGATGAAGATTGAATACTGCAGTCTTCAGTATGGGTTGTACCTGAATGTAAAGAAAACAAAAATCCTTACCATTGGACCAATAAACAACATCCATATAAATGGAGAAAAGGTTGAAGTTGTCAAAGACTTCATTTTGTTCGGATCAGCCATCAACACTCATGGAAGCAGCAGTCAAGAAATGAAATGATATATTGCATTAAGTAAACCTGCTGCACAAGACTTCTTTAAAGTGTTGGAGAGCAAAGGTGTCAGTTTGAGGTGTAAGGTGCACCTGACTCAAGCCATGGTATTTTCGTTCATTTCATATGCTTGGAAATTTGGGCAATGAATAAAGACCATAGAAGAATTGATGCATTTGAGTTTTGGTGTTGGAGAATAATTATTAAAAGTACCATGGACCGCCAAAAAAAATGAACTAATCTGTGTTAGAAGAAGTACAGCCAGATGTTCCTTAGAAATCAGGATGGCAAGACTTCATCTCTCATACTTCAGACATATTATCAGGAGGTACCAGTCCCTGGAGAAGGACATCATGTTTGGTTAAGTGGAAGATCAGTGTAAAAAAATGAAGA
>NW_006408554.1:12223579-12249462 GCF_000296735.1 Chrysochloris asiatica | reverse complement strand
ACTGGGCAGTGTTTTGTTCCGTTGTGCATAAGGTCGCTATGATTTGTACCAACTCAAAGGCACCTAACAACAACATATAGGTCTGCTGCTTTTCCTTCACCCTCTTTACTGAAGTTACTTTTACATTTACATTCTTAAAAGGGTCTACATGCATGCAACTCAACCCATTATAGAAACTCAGCCACACATGGTGCTTCTTTATCTTGCACATACTCTAATTGAGTTCAGAATCTGTAAGAGAAATCTAAATATTAGAAGATGCATTTTGATCACCTAAAAATCACTACTGCTTCTTTATTCATAAAGCCGTGATGTTTATAGGCTCGGTATTTCAAAGGGCATTCTTCAGGACTCAGAGTTTGTTCTCTCTCTCACACACACAAACACATATATCCTCCCCCAAACTTACCTGCACCCACCCACACACACCTAAGTTCTCAAGCAGTATGTATAGATAATGTCCTTTAGTGTACGGAAAATCTCAAATACGTTAGGTGGCAAAGACATAGTGCCTGGTTAGTCAAATGATCAACACTCTTGTTTTATTAAAGTAGCTAAGAGACAGTGGGATTGTAGAAAGTTGCTTTTTCCAAAGCAAAAAAAATGTGAACTTTTGTTTTTACAAAATATTTTTATGTACTCATTTATTTACAAGTGAATTTATTTCTATCCATAATAATGAAATGTCTAATCGCATACACATATACACAATCTAACAGGTTCTTCTTGCAAAACGGAAACTGGATGGGAAATTTTATGCTGTCAAAGTGTTACAGAAAAAAATTGTTCTCAACAGAAAAGAGGTAAAATAAGATAGCTTTTGTTTTCCTTAGCTTATATTCTCAATAGAATTTGTTTTCTGATGTATGAGTTTATCCTTTTCCTTTTTTCCAGCAAAAACATATTATGGCCGAACGTAATGTTCTTTTGAAAAATGTGAAACATCCATTTTTGGTTGGATTGCATTATTCTTTCCAAACAACTGAAAAGCTTTACTTTGTCCTGGATTTTATCAATGGAGGGGAGGTGAGCTTTATAATTAATTTTATAATATTGATGTCTAGGAAATATAATTTGTAGCTGGAGTTCTTATAAATATTCTAGTTTTTTTTTATTTTTTATTATGAATTTGGTGACAGATCAGTTTTCCATTCAACAATTCATACACATGTTGTTTCAAGTCATTGATTGCAGTCCCCATCATGTAACATCCCTTATCCCATTTCCTCGTGTTTTCAGTTTTTCCAGTCTTCTTTCCTAACCCTTACAATCTCAAATGGTTGATTAATCTAAGGTGTACATACCTTCCTAGTGTTAGAGTTCCCTTTATAGGCCTATTGATTGGCTGAAAATTAAGCCATGAGGGTGAGTTCATTTCCAAAGTTAAAGGTGATTAAGGGCCATAGTCTTGGGGATTTCACTAGTCTCTATCTGACCAGTAAGCCTGGTGTTCTTATGATTTTGGATTTTGTTCCACATTTTCTCCCGCTCTATCCAGGACCTTCTAGTGTGGTCCCTTTCAGAGCAGTAGGTAGTGGTGGTAGCCAGGCACCATCTAGTTCTTCGGTCTCAGGGTCAGGGAGACTAATGTTTCAACAGGTATTTTTTGAGTAGTCAGGGTACTCAGTACATGCAAGATGCAGGGAAGTACAACGGGCTCTTAAGCGAGTTAAGGTGTAGTTAGGAAGGTTTATGAGAGAACCTTACTATGAAGCTGTAGACTTCATAGTTTTGTCGCTAAGCTGTATGGTGGTGGTGTGCCATGGGGTTGGTTTCGACACATAATGACCCTGCATAGGGTTTCCGAGGCTGTAAATCTTTACAGGATCAGAAAGCCTCGTCTTTCTCCTGTGGAGTTACTGGTAGTTTTAAACTGCTGACCTTGAGGTTAGTTAGCAGCCTGACTCATAACCACTATGCTACCGGCAAGAATAATAAACTGAAATATTAAAATCAATTATCAATTTTAATTTAGATACTTTTGCTTCAGCAGTTGCACATAAATATTACTTCAGCTTGTCCTTTCCTAAAAGGTGTGAACTATCAGTATCGGTTGGATGAGATGCTCCTATAATAAAGGGTTCTGGGCTGAAATGAGTTTGGAAAATGCTCCATGTATTCCAAGCTTGGTGATTCACAATGCTTCAGCATGTAAAAGACTCAGGGAAGCTCTGCCTTAAACACAGCCAGCAATTCTTTCACACTTTTTAAATTTTTTTTATTATGAACTGGGTGAAAGTTTATAGAGAAAATTGGTTTTTCTTTTAACAATTCATACACATTTTGTTTCATGCCCTTCATTTCAGTCCCTGAAATGGAACGTCCTTTATCCCGCTTCTTCCCTGTGTCTACTATTTCTATTACTCCTCCTCTCCTAAACCTTACTACCTTCTGAGCTTTGTCCTTGGGCAAATACAGCCCTTTTTGACCTCAGGTGATTGATTATTCTAAGGAATGCTTACCTCCCTTCTGTTATTATTTCCCTTATAAATCAGTCCATTGTTTAACTGGGAATTGAGCCATGAGGGTGAGTTCAGTTCTAGGCCTGTCCAGAATTTCTTTTAAAAAGAAATTGCCCCAGCCAGTTGCTACCACATTGGAATGTAGGTACCAATGCTGAAAAACTTCTTCTTCTCCCCCGCCCCCCGGGAAAAAACAAAAAGAATAGTATATAGTCCCCAGTTTTTAAATGTCACCAACTAATTTAAACTTCTAAAAACAGCATTTGGCATAAGCAAATTATGTCTGTGGGTTTTATTTGGTCTACCATCCACAAATTTTCAATCTTTGAATAGTTTTTTAATTAAACAACAGTCAGAAAAGGTCTGTGTGATAATTACATGACAAAACCAGAATTGTTAGTCATCATAGATAATTTCCACTGGAGCTGTACCTTGGAGAGGTAAGGTTACTGTTAAATTGAGGCTTGAGAACATAATGGGAGGTGTGAGGCTTAAAGAGTAAACCTTGGGTGAAAAGAGGATTACTGGAGGGAAACACAGAGACAAGGGAGAGTTGCAGTTCTGCTCTGGAACATTTTTATTTCACGTTAAGACTAATAGAAGTTTATGGGTTGTTGTTTTTTTTAAAGATTTTTTATTGTGGATTTAGTAAAAGTTTACAACAGGACAGACCATCAGTTTTACATTCAACAAATCATACACCTTGTTTCATTTAATAATTATAAGCCCCTCCATGTAGCATCAGTTAACAGTATTTCTCTCTATTCACTTTAGCTTTAAAAAAAAAAAAAAGAACAACTCAGGCATATATAACAATAATTAACACCACCAAAGGGCACATTCTGCAAGTCTGCCTCCCGGCCACCAGCTCTTTGTCCCTCTCTTCCCATGAATCTGGAGTCCTCAACTGCTTCCTCTCTCCATGTCCCCTAGAAGTTTATGTTTTAATACTTACAGAATGTGTTGATGTTATTTTATGAATCTGAGCATTCATTTTCTTCAATTTTACAGCTGTTTTTTCACTTACAAAGAGAACGGTCCTTTCCTGAGCACAGAGCTAGGTTTTATGCTGCTGAAATCGCCAGTGCATTGGGTTATTTGCACTCTATCAAAATAGTGTACAGGTAATGGTTCGAATATTACTTGTAACAGTTTATTTTTAATGTTTTATACCCATTAATACTCAGTTTGGGTTTTCTTTTCCTTTAACTTTATAGAGACTTGAAACCAGAAAATATTCTTTTGGATTCAGTAGTAAGTATTATCTTTTACAAATGAACTACTCCTCAATTTTTGTTGTTTGTATGATTAGTGGGAAAAGCTTACCGACAGCACAATTTCACTTATATAGCATTCTGAAAATGACAAGAGGTGTAGAGCTCAAAAACAGTTGAGTGGCTGCCAGAGCACCACAACCAGGGAGTCTGGGGAGTTCACGAAGAAAGGGGTGGCACAAGGGAACTCCTTTGTTGGTGGTGTTTACAAGGATCAGGATCGATAGGTGGGATATAATTGCACAGCACTCACACACACACACACACACACGCATACCTGTAAAGATAGTGACACTCAAGTGCGTTTGGAAGGCCAGGAAACAACGCAGCATCAAGTAGACCGGCTTTGGTGCTGCGCTGCAGTTGTTGTTAGTATCATCATTGCTGGGTTCACGTGGCTCTGTACTGTTTCTGCGATTTCTTTTAAGTTTATAATTATTTCACATTAGAAGGTTGTTTTTTAATTGTTGATTTGTTGTTAATTATATCTGTGCATTGTTTTATCTTTCTGCCTCTGTGTTTGTCAGGGACATGTTGTCTTAACTGATTTTGGACTTTGTAAAGAAGGAATTGCTATTTCTGATACCACCACCACATTTTGTGGGACACCAGAGGTAAGAAATGTGTTTTATTTGTCATCTATAAAGCTCGTATAAAATGCAAATATGAGACTTTAGAAAGTTCATGGAAAAATTTCACTGTTTTTTCATTCCATTTCCACAAACTTTCTGAAGCCCCCTCATATGAACCACAAGTTGCATAATCAAAAGTATGAAGTATGACAATAGAATGAAAGCTGTCATTTAACTTCCAGTCACTTAGACTTTATTGATAAATATCTCTACTGAACATTAAGACTTTATTGGTGGTTGGCATTTTTAAATGTCATTTAGAGATAACAGAAGATAATATTGAATAAGCCAACAAAGATAAATTATGCTTGCTTGGTTTTTATGTTGATCCTTTTTAAGAATCCTGAATCAGCAATAAAAAATGCTCAGAAGTTGATTGTGGGTGAGTGGTATGATAGGTAGATATCTCAGTATAAAGCTATTATTTTAAAGCATCAACTGTTAACACTGCCTACGCCTAGGTAGAGAGTCCTGGTGTGGCACTCTGGACTTAAAGCACTGGACCTCAACATTGCTTTGAACTGCAAGGTCAGCGGTTCAAATTCACCAGCCACTATTCAGAAACCCTATACAGAGTCACTATGAGTCGGAATTGATTAGACTGCGCTTAACAACAACAATACCTAGGTGGTGTCTATATTGGTTTTTATTACGTTTCCCTAATTTTCAATGTCGTTGAAATGAAGCAATGGATGTGAAAAAAAAAAAATTGTGTATTAGGATTTATTAACTGAAACACCCCAGTCCTTAATCATGCTACCTAGCAAAAATGAGTCTGTTAGTGAAAACCATGATAATCTGTGCAATTTATGTAAAAGGCTTGTTATTTTTTCTCACTTCACACACACATACACACAAAAATTTAGTGTACCTTAGCTTGCCTGATTTTAATCTGTTTATAATGCTCTTAGGTGTCAGGTAAATATTTCATCATTACTGTGGAGTAACTCCAGATACAGTGTTGAAAAAATATACTAACCCAGCTACCATTGCTGAACATTTTGATCAAAGGTTCTGCAGAAGAGTCTTGATCAAATTTGGGAGAAGATATAGAGCAGAATTTCAAATCCTCCTGAAGTCTTCTTAAAACCCAACAGTAGTTTTGGCGTCACTAGTAAAGTAGGTCTGCCTTGAGCCTTGTGCTCTTTTAAGAACTACTTTTATGGGATTAAATTGATAACAGCAGCTCAGAAAGATTAGGTAGGAAGCTTAAAGGCAGTGAGTGTGTTGTTGTTAAGTGCTGACAAGTTGGTTCCAACTCATAGCGTCCCTGTATAGGGTTTCCGAGGAGCAGCTGCTAGGTTTGAAGGACCTTGTGGTTCAAACCAACCTATGGTCCAGTGCTTATCCTACAGTGCCACACCAGGACTCTATAGCGAGTGTGTTAATGGGATGAAACAACTTAAAAAAAGGAGACTTAGAATACTTGCGCAACTCAGATATAATCGGTGTTCCTGAATTGAACATATAGACCCTTCTGCAGCCTGTATTCTCAACAACAGAAATAAATTATGTAAAAAAGAAAAAGTATGATAAAATGGCTCACATAAGTCTTATATTCAAGGTCAGAAACTTAACAAAAGTGTCTATAGGTAATAATTATTTACTTTGAAATGTGCTTCCTTTAACATCTAAGATACCTAAGCTTTTACATGTATTTGTAGTCATCCATTTGGTTTATATATTATATGAAGTATTTTTGTGAAGGTATGTTGATTTCTTAGTTTATAAAATCTTTAGTTCTTTAAGTCCTATAGTTTTTAAAAAGAAAACAGGAAATTTTTGCACTTAAAAACTTTTATTTGGTCATTGGAACATATTTTAAAAAGTACAAGATGAAATATATTTTGTACATGTACTTGGTGTGGAAAGAAGAAATAGGTATTTGAGACTCTAAAATTCAAATCCACCATCTAGTATATATAAAATTATGATATGTCTAAAATTTTTTCTGACTGTTGCATAGACAGACATGCAAGCTGAACAAGTATGAGTAGGCAAACAGGACTACACCCATCAGCAAATACAGGGTTGGCATAGAGTTGGCAGAGGCTGTTTCTCTCTATATATGAAGTGTTTATTTACATGGATGTAGTAGAGCGAAGGGGACACAATTCTTAGCTATAACCAACCAAACATCTTGGAATGAGTCACTGGTCTTAGGAGCTTAGGACCACATTCTTTGGTGACAGTTAAGTCAAAAGACATGTCACTGTTCACAAAGACAGTGTTCTACATCCTACTATGGTGAATAGCGAACGGGGGTCTTAAAAGCTAGTGAGTGACCATCTAAGATGCAACTATTGGTCTCTCTCCCTGTCCAGGGGAAAGAAAAGTAAAGAAATTCAAAGACTCAAGGGAACAGTCAGTCAGTTCAGAGGACTAATGACCCACTCAAACCACAGATGATTGCCAACTACCACTACTGACCACTCTGTTCGGGACCATAGAAGGCCCTGGACAGAATAGGAGAAAAATGTAGAATGAAATTCAAAATCAGAAATAGGCCAGACTTACTGGTCTAATAGAAACTGTGGCTCTTCAGTTCTTTTCATACCTAGAACTGAACTCACCTGCTGGGATCACTGTACCCGAATAGACAGGTCTATAAAGTGAATAGTGTCACTCAGGAGGAACAGGTTCCTCAGAATCATCAACCTTGTAAGATCACAAGGGCAGCGTTTGCCTAAAAACAAAGCTCAGAAGGCAGAAAGGCACAAGAAAGGACAAGTAGAACCGTGTAACCCCAGATGGAAGCAGGAAGCTTTCTGTTATATTGAGGGAATGGAAACTGTCACAAAACAGAATGTGTATAAATTGTTAATGGGAAAATTTGTTTTTTCACATTTAAATGTAAATAATCAATTTACTTAACTTCTAAATAACGGAATTGCTATTGTAATTTTCAAATAAGAATGAAATTTTTTTCTTTCGTTAAAAAGAGAATAAAAAGGATTAAATTTGACACATTAACAACACTTCAAGGAAAAACTGATGTGTTAATCTTGTGAAAGATTTTCCTTCTAAAACATGTATTTTATCCACTTAGTATGAAAAATTCTACACTTGCTCTCTCTTCTGTATCACAATTTCTGAGAAGGTGCTAGAATGTTTGTTGTTTTTTTAAATGAAAACAAATCCAAGTTGATTTTGATCTGCCTTAGAAACACTGGGATAGAATGAGAACACCCCTCAACCCCCTAAACTATGCTAGGTTTTCAGTATGATAGTAAAACCTAAAATGTGATAAACTTCTGAATTGTTGTTTGAAATCCTCTACTATTTCCATCTTTTACGTAGTACCTTGCACCTGAAGTAATCAGGAAACAGCCTTACGACAATACTGTAGATTGGTGGTGTCTCGGTGCTGTCCTGTATGAGATGCTGTATGGATTGGTATGTATTTTTATTCTTTCATGACTATTTTAGTATATTGTAATAAATTAGAGGGGTTTTTTTGTTTGTTTCTGATAATCTTGTGGACACATAGAAAACACTAGTAGCAAAACAGTAACCTGGCTATAGGAATCAAAAATCAAAAACACATTAGAGATATGCACAAAATTTGTTGTTGCTGTTAAGTGCCTTCAAGTCAGTTCCGACCCATAATGACACTCTATAGTGTTTCCGAGGAGCGGTTCAAACTGACTTTGCAGTCCAGTTGAATTAACCCACAGGGCCAAAAATTAGAGCATTTTATTTGTTTACTAGTGTTTTTTAATTGATACAATTATTTATGTCATATTAATAACTTTTCCAGGTGTCCACATCGCACTGCCATTTTTAGAAATTGTCTCCTTCTTGTAACCTTAAAATTACCCACTTCCCTTAATTACTAAAGTAATTTTGCCTTAACCTTTGTGGTCTTTTAAAGAACTATCTGTATACCTATAGGGTCAAATTAACAGCAGCAACTTGAAGGGTTTGTTGGCAAGCTTAGGGACAGTGAGTTTATGTTGAATGCTGTCGATTCCGACCCATAGCAACCTTGTACAAGGTTTCCGAGAAGCAGCGGGTGAGCTTGAACCACCAGCCTTGTGGTTCAAATCAACTCTGCAGTCCAGCATATTAACCCACAGTGCCACCACTTTCATTTTGCCTACCATTCCTGCTTAATTTCAAAAAGATGAAAGGAAAAACTTTGTGTTTGCCTTATAATTTATTTTTGTAGGATTTAATTAATACCTTGATTCTCACCTTTTTCACTACTTGTTGCTGTTGTGAAATGCTGTGTCATCGGTTCCGACTCATACGACCCTGTATAGGGTTTCCAGGGAGCGAGTGGTGAGCTTGAACCACCAACTTTGCACTTCAAACCTGCCTTGCAGTCCAGCCCATTAACCTCCACACCAGGACTCCATAATCTCTTTCTAATAAACACATGTCTTGAGGATTTCATGAAAATGCAGAATTAATTTCCCCCATTCACATGAGGGAGTTTCAAAAGTATGAGGGAAAAAATCCGGTATCATTTAATTCCATTTTTCCCCATACTTTTTGAAGTCTCTTCATATTAAGGGGGTCCTGGTGTGGCACTGTAGGATAAGCACTGGACTGCTAACCACAGGTTGGCAGTTCAAGCCCACCAGCTGCTCCTCAGAAATCCTATATAGGGTCACTATGAGTTAGAACTCAACAGCACTTAACAACCTCATGAACATGAATTGTTTTCCCTACCTTGAGTAAATGCTCCAACCAAAACCAAACGATTTTAGACTCCCTTCATGATCCCTTAATTGTTGAATAGCACACGCTGGGCACCCTCTACTATGACCCAGTGCTGCTCCTGCCATCGCCATACTAATGCTAAATGCTGCCCTCAACTGAGACCTGAGCTGGGTTTTTGCATTTCGTACTTGCTTTTTCTTAGAGCATGAAATGGAATTCTGCACAGGAGGTATATTCTGGGGCATTTGTTTCATGCTGCTAATTTTATTGATAGAGTCCTATAAAAGCAAACAGCATTTATATGTCTTTATCGTTGATTACAATCCCCTTGTTAAAAGACCCAGGTTCTCCAATGCTGGATATTTACCTTCTTTATATTTCAACAGCCTTGGAATTTCTTTTGAGGACTTTGAAAGTGTTAATGTATAAAATGCACTCCATTTTAAAAGTTCAAAAATGTGTGGAGTCCTGATGTGACACTGTAGTATATAAGACCTGGACTGTTAAACCTGCCACCTGCTCCTTGAAAACCCCATACAGGGTTGCTGTAAGTCAGAACCAACTGCACAGTACTATAACAATGACAATAATATAAAATATAGTTGATTTTAAAAGAAATATTTTAAACATATGCTGTATTAATGATACTTATGCTTTATTAGGAGTCCTGGTGTGGCGCTGTGGGTTAATGTGCTGACTGCAAAGTTGGTTTGAATCACAAGGTCAGCAGTGCAAGCTCACCAGCCACTCCTAGAAAACCCTATTCTGGTTTGCTGTAGATCGGAACCGACTCGATGGCACTTAACAACAATTTTTATTAACTAATTTCCAGTATAGTTAGATTGAAAAAGTCACCCATCCCCCCACTTTGGACCTGCAAAGTTGGTGACTCAGACCTAACAGCCATTCCTCAGAAACCCCATACAGGGTTAACAAAAACACTCAAAAAGAAAAAAAAATTTTTTTAATGACGAAATTGTAAAATCCCTTTACTTTAAAACTAGATGATTAACTAGCTGATTCACATGTTGACCCTGTCTCTCCCCAGCGTAAACTGTCACCCGAATGTTATCACTATCAGAAGTACTTACATAGTGAACGCCTGGTCTTCGGCTCACCATTCTAATTAGTTTATTCCAAACCCTGTAAGAAATGACTTAGTGTTAGTCTGTATATTGAGTTTCTGTTTCCAGTAATTTTATCACTGTGCTTGTCAGGAGGTTAGGAGCCCTGGTGTGGCACTGTGGGGTAAGCAGTAGACTTCTAACTCAAAGGTCATGGGTTCAAACCTACCAGTCATTCCTTGAACACCCTATACCGGGTTACTATGAGCCCGGCGGACTCTACAACACTTAATAACAATAACAATGAGGAGGTTACTTGTTGTTTTCTCTAAGGCAGATATTTTCTCTAAGGCAGATACTGTTTTATACAATCTTAACACTTGCCCAGAAGGTGCTAATGAACAACTGAAACACCCCTAATTTATCCTGTGAATGTGCATTAAGCTCTGTGGTGTGCTGGGCCCTGGAGTTTCTGTTACCAGGAGATCACATTGCAAATGTCCACGTGCTTAAAAGGCATCTGCAATTGTTTAGACTGCCAACTGAAGATGGAGGCCAGACCCTACTATTTTAACCCCAATTTTTACTAAAATTTGGTTACCACTTAATTTATTTTGATAATTTTTTTTTTTTTTTTTTTCAAATCCTTAGCCGCCTTTTTATTGCCGAGATGTTGCTGAAATGTATGACAATATTCTTCACAAGCCCCTCAATTTGAGACCTGGAGTGAGTCTCACAGCCTGGTCCATTCTGGAGGAACTCCTAGAAAAAGACAGGCAAAATCGACTCGGTGCCAAAGAAGACTTTGTATGTAGCATCTTTCCCAGTACTGACTTTATTTTAGCTTATTTTAAGTGGGAGATGAGTCCTTAGTTTGTGTGTTGTTTAATGTGATAACTGCAGCTATCCAAGAATAGTACCATGAGAAGGAAGCATGCATGTCTCGACAGTTGTCACCAATATTTATATCGATATAAGAATGTTTAAAGCATTTGCATTTTTAAATTTTCATTTATAGTATCATAGTATTCCCCCCCACCTTTTTCCCTTATAGCACAAATTTTTACTTCATTTTATTTGACTAGATTAATAACTCTTGCTTTGAGCTAGAGTTATAATCACACTGTGATGAGAATTTGGTGACACCTCCTTGAGATTATGGAATCTGCAGCTTTGTTTGAAATCAGGGTAATTCAAGTGCTTTTATAGTTAGCAGTCTTGGGTTAATTACAGTATTCACAGATAGTTGAGGTACTTGAACTCATCATTTTCTTCCTCAGAAATTCCTAGAGGCTGTTTAATCAGTCTTGAATGTGATCTGTGACTGCTGAGGTTTTCTAATACTGCCTCTAATACCCCTACCTCTCCCCAGCCTCAGCTGAGCTGGTAGCTCTGCCAGCTGCTTGCTGTGTAGCTTAGATTCCATAGTCAACTGTTTCCTTCAGTCTTGCTGATTCCTTACCTCCTTGCCCCTTTGGACCAGTGGCAGAAATCACAACCCTGGGTGGGGTGAACCCAATTATCTTTTACCTCCTGGAACCAAACCCACCCCACTGCTATCTAGTGAATTCTGACTCATAGTGACCCTGTAGAACAGTAGAGCTTCCCCATAGGGTTTCCAAGCTGTAAATCTTTACCAAAGCAGGCTGCCACATCTTGCTTCCATGAAATAGCTGGTAAGTTCAAATCTCCGATCTTTTGTTACAGTCAAGCACTTTAGCCATGCCCCACTAGGGTTCCTCTGAAGAAAGTTACACAACTGGACATAATGAAGCCTCTATAAAATCGTAGTTTCTAAGCAAATTAAGGGCCCCATTATGAAGAATGGGAATTCCAGAACACTTAATTATACTCATGCAGAAGCAGTACATCAACCAAAAAGCAATCATGTGAACAGAGCAAGGGGATACTGCATGGTTTAAAATCATGAATTGTTGTGCATCAGCTTTGTATCTTTTCACCATACTTGTTGAATGTATATGCTGAGCAAATCCATCCAAAAAGTTGGCCTGTGTAAAGAACATGGGGCATCAGCGTTAAAGGAAGACTCATTAACAACCTGTGATATGCAGATAACTCAACCTTACTTGCTAAGAGTGAAGAGGACTTGAAACACTTACTGATGAAGGCCAAAGACTACACAGTAAGGAGTTCAGCTCAAGGTAAAGAAAACAAAAATCCTCACAACTTAACCAACATCATGGTTAACAGAGAAAAGTTCGAAGTTGTCAAAGATTTCATTTTACTTGAACCTACAATGTATTTTACTGGACAGACCTGTAGACAGGATGTCTCAAGAACAAAGATGTCATTTTGAGGACTAAGGTGTACCTGACTCATGCCATGCTGTTTTCAGTTATAATGTATGCATTTGAGTTATGAGTTATGATGTTGATAAAGACTTCCAGAAGAATGAACAAATCTGTCTTGGAAGAAGTACAGCCAGAATGCGCCTTGGAAGTAAGGATTACAAGACTTCATTTCACATCCAGTGGACATGCTATCAGAAGGGACCAATCCCTGAAGAAGGAAATGCTTGGTAAAGTAGAGGAAGACCCTCAGCATGATGGATTAACATAGTAACTGCAATAATGGGTTCAAACAACAACGGTTGAGTGGCACAGGACCAAGCAGTGTTTCTTTCTGTCATACGAAGGGTCACTGTGAGTCAGAACTGCCTCAGTGCCACCTAACAACAAGCTCTTGTGTGTTTGTGTTTCTTTGATCAGCTAACTCTCCTGCTCCCTCCAACAGCTATTTTAAACCTTCTTTCCAAACTTCGATTCCTTTTCTTCTTCCTCACTTTTAGCAGATGCCTATTTTGTAAAAATAAAGGGGAACTATAACTCAGTTTCTTACTATCATATTTGCAGAATTACATATATCTACACCTAACGTTTCCCTCTAGTGGAAAAAGTCAGTTTCTACCTAGGCACTCGATCCCATCCCCTTGCAAGAAACCTTATGAATAATTCTTTCTGTACAGACAACTACTTTTCTGTTTTTCTGCTTCCTTACAATCAATAATCACCTTTATCTTAAAGCAAACCAAAAAACCCTGAACCCTTATTATCTGTCCTGCAAGCTTCTTTGCTCCCTGGCTAACCTTGTTGCAAGTTTTCTTTACTCATCTGCCTTCCCCAGTCTTTTCCCCAATCTCATTTCTGTCTCTACCATAGAATAACGTCTAGAATTGCTGGGTGCTTCTGTTCCTTCACTGGAGCTCTCAGCAGCATGTAAACTTACTCTTTCCTACTTCCCTAGGTTTAAGCAGGAGTACACACTCATCCGACACTTTTCTGTCTATGTTCCTGAGCCCTCCTCCATAATCTCCGTGGTAGGCTTTTCTTCTTCAACCTGTCCAGTAAATTTTGTAGTTTCTTGAGGTCATGCTAAGACCTTCTTGTCTTCTGCTGTTCTCTCTTCCTGGGCAATCTCAAATAGTACCATGACTTTAGTTACATTACATGCGTGTTACCAATTCTCACACAACCTGACACCTCTTCTGAATTCTGATGTTTTGTTCTTAGACTTAACCATCTGTTGAGCATAACCACTGGATTTTTTGAGAGAAACTCAAATGCCACAAGTTTAAAATTGAACTCCTATCTTCTCCCCATGTTCCCTTCCTAATTAAATGTCACCAGTGTCCATCTGATTGCTCATATCAGAAATTGAAAAACCATGCTTGGCTTTTAATCTCTTACCTGTATATTTGAGGAGTCCTGATCTGGCGCTGCAGGATAATGCGCTTAACTGCAAGGATGTTTTGAACCACAAAGTTGGTGGTTCACACCAGTTATTCCTTGGAAACCCTATATAGGGGTCGCTATGAGTTGGAACCAACACTACAGCACTTAACACAACAAAATTTCTATATTTAGCCAATATCTGGGTCCTGTTGCATTTGCCTATTAAATCTTTCCCATAACCAGACACATATCACTAACCACACTGTTACTTAGGTTTTCTGAGCACTGTCATGTTTTGTGTAACCACAGATATTTTTCCTTTATCCAGTCTTGACTCCCCAGTCCATTTACCCATTAAGCCAAAATATATTAAAAAATGATGATGTAGTTGTGACATCCCTATATGACATGGCCCATGTGCACCTTTAACTTCACCTATGTGACAATCCTGATGCTTCGTTTTACTGCAATCATATTGGATTCTCGCTTTTTTGACCAATCTAACATCTTTAACCTCTTTGCCATCTCCAAGCCTTTATATTCCACCTAGAATATTCTCTACCTTATACTGTTGTACTTGTAACATTAATAGCTGTGATATTATAAACTTTGATTACATTTTCTTCAGATCTCTGATCAAACATCACTTTGTATAAAAAGTGTTATTTAGCCCACCCCCCCTAGGTTGGATCCTGTTTTTTACACTTGTATGGCACCTTGCAGGAAAAAAAGCTGGGAGTAATACTGTACCAACTTAGCATAGTCATAGTATCAACTGGAGTAGGAAATTTTCTTGTTAGTGAAATTTCACACTGGTTTCACCTCCATGCCACTCTAAAACTCTGATGTCTTGATTTCTTCTTTACATCACCTATTTAGGTAATAATAATTCTTTGTACATATACAGTGCTTTTTGCAGCACTTGAATTTTCTGCTCCTCCTCAAAACTACCCTTTTATCTAGTGTAGAAATGTTAACTACATTTTACCTACATGGAAGCTATGACTGGGAAGAAGATAGCAAGGTGAAGTAGAGAGTTCTTTTATGTTGGGTCAGTCTTTCTGCTACACTGTTTTACCACATGAATGGCATGAGCATGTATCTAAAAAGACTCAGTGAGGAGCAAAATGGTAGTCAGTGGTTTGGCATCTTTAAAATTTTCTTCAGAATCAGTAAAAATATTTCTTTAATATTCTAGGTTGAAATTCAGAATCATCCTTTTTTTGAATCACTCAGCTGGACTGACCTTGTACAAAAGAAGATTCCACCACCATTTAATCCTAATGTGGTATGTATATGGCCAATCTTTTTCTCTAATACAGCATAACATAAACCTGTAGCTCACTGTACTTGTAACATTAATAGGTGTATTATATACTTTTTGAAACACCACATTTATAAACTGACTTGTTTCATGTAGCTATCCAGAAATGACTAGTAGGGACAATTTTTTTCCCTAATTTCTAGAGTTTGTAGTAGGAACCCAGCACTTGAAAGAATTTTTTTTTTTTCTCTGAGAGTCATTCTTTAGATACCTCAAAGAAACATGTCATCAGGCACACTAACCAGTGGGGACCCCTAAGCAATTTTGGAACTGGTTATAGCATTGGTTTCAGTCAGTTACCTCCAGGTTTGAAAATCTTGCTCTTTTGTGTCTAACTAGAGACTAAATTGTTAACCTCTCCAAGCCTGTATATTTTGAATTTTTTGGATGACATGATTGTGAGGTTGTGCTTTTAAAGCATCGAACTGTGTTGCACATAGTATGTATTCAGTAAATACTAGTTCCCTTCTTTCTTTGCTTGTGTGTGGGAATTTGTCAGTTAAATATATATGAAGGAACTTCAAATATTTCATGGGGAAAAAAATCCCATTTTTCCTTTAAGAAAATTACAATTAAAGAGACAGAACTATACATATATGCATGTTAGGCATTGCAGGTAGCTGGACTTATCTGAAACATAATGTAAGCCAATAGAACAAATGCCTCATAATATTTTATGGCTACATCTATAGAAGAAAAGAGGAGCTGACAAATTATTTTTGATATTTACTCTCCTTAAACTACCAACAAATTGAATTCATTGGGTTTTTTTGTTTTTGTTTTTTACAAGGAATGGGACTCAATTTCTGTCATAAAAGGCACTAGAATATTTGTTCATATGACTTTCAAGTGACTTATATTTTCTTTTTTCTTTTTTGCCATTTTAAGCATTTTTACACAAACCACACCATCCACATTTCACATAGTGGGACGATAAGTCTGCATTGGTTCCCTTCCCCTTTTCAGTCTGGTTGGAGTTTTTCATTTTAAATAGGATTTTTGCTATTAAGTGCCATCGAACAGGATTCCATTCTTAGCCACCCTGTATGGGGTTTCTGAGGATTGACTGGTAGGTTTACACGGTTTATCCTGCAGTGACACACCAGTTACTTGGAAAAGAGAAAATGATGATATTATTGCTCATACTAGGCTTCAGTACCTCTGTGGTAAATGCTTCTAGCAGTTCGAGAGTTATAAAAACTATTTACTTCATTATGACTGCCCCAGTAGTCTGCATTATAAAAAGTTCCCAAATCTGTTTTTTTTTTTTTCCTTGCTAACAATGTATGAGTATTCCTGATTTTTTTTGGTTTTAATCCTTAGAATTTGAATTTATATTACTAAATATTTATCATGTTAACTAACTAACATATGTAATGATTTCTTAATCTCATTCTTTCAGAAGTTGATAATTACTCTGAAAGAGAAAATAGCAGTTGGCTAATACAAGGAACTCTGGTGGCACAATGGTTGAACATTCAGGTGCAAACCAAAAGATCACAGGTTTGACCCCACCAGGTACCAGGTCCTGTAGACATTACAGACTAGGAAACCCTATGGTCTCTGCTACTCGCTCCTGTAGAGGCACTGAGAGTCAGAATCAACTGGACAACTGACACAATACAACAGTACACGTAGAAGTCATTCTCTCAGGACCAGCCAGGAGGGCATTTGAAACTTTTTATAACATCAAAAATAACATTTGCTATCACTGATGTTAGATTCATAAACCCTCACAACAAACTTAGAGGTATGCAGCAGAACTCTTCTTTTACAGAAGAGGAAATAAGCTCACAGAATTAGAGCAACATAAAAAAATCAACTACTAACCCTCAAAGTTGGCAATTCAAAGCCATCAGCCACTCCTCAGAAACCCTATACAAGGTCTCTGTGAGTTGGAGCTGTGACTGAATGACACTTAACAGTAACAAGAAACACAAAGAATGACAGCTAGCTAATTTCACAGCCAGAATTCAAACTTTACTATTAGTCTAGAGCCCTTGTTTCTAGGGATGTGTAAGAATTTGATGACATGATATGTGTGTATATATATATATATATGAGCTCTGGTAGTGTAATGGTTACGAATAGGGCTGCGAACCTCAGGGTCAGCAGTTCGAAACTACCAGCGGTCCCGCAGGAGAAAGATGAGGCTTTCTGCTCTCGGAAACCCTGTACCAGGGTCGCTATGAGTCGGAACCGACTCCATGGCACATAAGAACAACAACATTATATATATATATATATATGTGTGTGTGTGTGTGTATACATATGGAGTCCTGGTATGATACTGTAGGATAAACACTGGACCGCAAGGTGGTTTTGGACCACAAAGCCGACAGTTTAAACCCACCAGCTACTTCTCAGAAAGCTTATATACTAGGTCTCTATGAGTTGGAACTGACTGGACAGCACTTGCAACAACAATGTATATATAATGTGTAGTGTGTTCTTTCTCATGGTGGACCGTTTTCTCACATGGACGGCTTTAGCATTCTGGGTTTCTCTGGTCTCTGCTCAGTTTGTAGCCCTACCAGGCTAATTATATCCTTGGCTTTTAGTATCTGTTCTAAATCCCCATCTAGGTTAGTTTAGGTTAGTTTTGATGACAGTTTAAGAACTCCTTTCCCCTTAAAAGGAGCTCTGGGTCACAATGGTGAAGTTCTGGACAGCTAACTGAAAGGATGATGGTTCTAACCCAGCCACCCAATAGCTCTGTAAGACACAGACCTGGCAATCTGCTTACGTAAAGACTACCACTAAGAAAACCATAGGATAGTTCTGCTCTCAAAGGTGATGCTGAGTTGAAATCCACTCAGTGACTCTTAACAACTTCTGCTTAGAGCAGAGAGAGAGATAATGTTGAATTTGTATCCTGGTTTTTATTTGTAAATGCACCAGAAGGGATATGTCTGTTACCCTTCATCAAATTCATAAAGGACAATGAAGATGCAATGTCTTAGCACGTAAGCATTCTCCCCACATCATCTCCTGTATGCCTTGCCCTGCTTAGGTCCTTGGCACATGCTTCTTGATGTTCCCTATAGCATAATACAAGTCACCTTCCACAGTTTTATTTATAGCCCTTCAGTTTTTCCTTAGACGGTTTCACCCACCCAGCTATGAGGAGCAAGATGAGCAGACATACATGGCAACTCAAATGCAAAATGCTAGCCTTATGACCTACCTGAGCCCCTTCTGGAACTCAAATTAGTGTGGATTCTGATGCTTCCCATCTCCCCGCACCCAACAATAAAAATCTGAGCTATTAAAAGTACAGCTCATCTCAACCTAAGTAATGAAAATTAAGAAAGGAAAACCATGAAAACATTTTCTGGAGTTTTTACACTAGTGGTCTCATACAGTGTTTTTCTTTTTTGATTGACTATTTGCGTAAAGTCCTCCAGGTTCATTCATGTTATGGGGTATTTTGCAGAGTCATCGTTACTCTTCAACATTGCATAGTATTCCATTGTGTGTATGTACCAACCGTTGTTAACCATTCTTCCATTGATAGGCATGTAAGCTGTGTCCATCTGTTTGCTGTTGTGAATAGTGCTGAGTTGAGCATGGGTGTACACATTTCTACTCGTGTCACAGTTCTTATTTCTTAAGGCTGTGTACCAAGTAGAAGGATTGTTGGGTCATACAATATTTCTAGTTCCAACTTTTTGAGGAAGCACCATACCATTCTCTACAGTGGTTGCACCATTTTATAGTCTTACCAGCCAGTATGAGGAGGGTCCCAGTTCCTCCATACCCTCAACAGCACACTGCTGGTGTGAGATGATACCTGTTTGTTCATCTCTCTAAAGGCTAATGGTGTGGTGCTGTAGGATCAGCATTGGACTGCAAACCACAAGGTCCGCAGTTCAAATCTATCAGCTGCTCCTCAGAAACCCTATACAAGATCGCTATGTGTTAGAACCAACTCAACAGCACTTAACAACAACAAATGGTTAATGGAGTCCTGGTGTGATGCTGTAGGATAAACAATGGACTGCTAACATGCAGCTCAGTGGTTCAAACTTAACAGTTTCCTCAGAAGCCCTATGCAGGGTTGCTATGAGTCAGAACAGACTTGAAAGCAATACAACAGCACACAACAACAGTGACTAACGATCATGAAATGTCTTCACATGTTTGTTGGCCAGTTGGCCTCTTGAATGTCTGTCTTCTGTGGTGTAAGTGTCTGTTTATGTCCTCTGCCCATTTTTTAATTGGATTGTCTTTTTTTCTGTAGAGGTGTTGAAGTTTTCTATAAATTTTAGAGATTAGTCCCTTGTCTGATATGTCATTGCAAAAAAATGTTTCTGGTCTGCAGACTTTTTACTATTTTGGTGAAATCTTTTGATACACATACGTGTCTAATTTTTGGTGGTCCCAGTCATATATTTTGTGTATGTTCAGTTATGTTTGATTGTGAATTTGTGCAATGTATCAGACCTCCTAAGTTTGTCCCTATGTTTTCATTGATGATCTTTATAGTTCTAGGCTTTACGTTTAGGTCTTTAATCCATGTTGGGGTTTTTTTGCATATCATGTGAGATGTGGGTCTTGTTTCATTTTTCTGTAAATGGATTTCCAGTTTTGTCAGCACCATTAGTGAAGAGACTATCTCTACCCCATTTGTCAAAAATCAGCTCACTGTACGTGAATGGATTTATTTCTAAATGCTCAATCCTGTTCCATTAATCTGTGTGTTTTGTTATACCAGTACCAGGCTGTTTTGACTACTGTGGGTGTCTGTATACTAGATTTTCATATCAAGAAGTGTTCTTTTTTTCTTTAATAATGCTTTACTAACAAGGATATCCATTCCATATAAAATTAGTGAACAAAAATTATGTATATCTAGATCATTTTGGATAGTGTTGACATTATCACACTATTAAGACCACTCTTGTTTAAAAACTCAGTAAAAAGTTTTCATGCAAAAAGAAACAATCTCTGGTTACCAAGGATAAACCACCACTGGTCTTTCCGTTTGTTTTATTGTGGTCGCTTGTGTGTTGCTATGATACAGGAAGCTCTGCCAGTGGTGTTTTAAATGTCCATGTTGAACAGATTGCAGCAGAACTTCCAGAATAAAAAAGACTAGGAAGAAGGAGAGGTAGACCACTTCTAAAGAGTTAGCCACTTAAAAACTTATGTATAGCAGCAACACTGTCAGCTACAGTGCCAGAAAGTGAGCCCCTCAGGTTGAAAGTAGAGTTGACCTTAATGACATGGATGGATTTAAGCCTTCCAGACCTTCATTTGCTGATGAAGCACAACTCAAAATGAGAAGAAACAGCTGCAAACATCCATTAATCTAAGAAAATTGGAAGTTGTCAAAAATGATATGGAACACATAAAGATAGATATCCTGGACATTAATGAGCTAAAATGGACTGGTATTGACCCTTTTGAGAATCAGACAGCTCTGGTTTATTATGCCGGGATAACAAATTGAAGAAGAATGGCATCACATAAATTGTAAAAAATAATAATAAAATACATTTCAAGCTCTTATTGTTAATCGGCTAATATCCATATGCTTACAAGGAAGACAAGTTAATGCCACTGTTACTCAAATTTATGTAATAGCCACACTGAAAGCCAGTGAGGAAGTATCGCAGTAAGATAAACCAGGACTGCTAACCACAAGGTAGGTAGTTCAAACCCACCAGCCACTCCTTGGAAATCCTATACAAGGTTGCTGTAAATAGGTTGCTGAACTGACTGGATGACATATAACAACAAGAACAACCAACTTCTTCAGTCTGAAACTGATCAAACACGTAGTCAAAATGCATTGAAAATTACTGGTGATTGGAATGGAGAGGAAGGATCTATAGTTGAAAAATATGGCCTTAGTGATAGAAACAATGCTAGAGATCACATGATAGAATTTTTCAAAACCAATGACTTAATTAATTCATTGAAAATACCTTTCTTCAACAACATAAAAGGCTACTACTATATACCGGGACTTCACCAGATGGAATACACAGGAAGCAAACTGACTACATCTTTGTAAAGAGACAATGAAGAAGCTCAGTATCATCAGCAAATCAAGGCCAGGGACTGACTGTGGAACACACTGTAAATTGCTCATATACAAGTTCAGGTTGACACTAAAGAATTAAAACAGCTCCATAAGAGCAAAATATGACATTGAGTGTATCCTACCTGAATTTAGAGACCGTCTCAAGAACAGATTTGATGCATTTGTCACTAATGACCAAAGAGCAGAAGAGTTGAAGAATGGAATCAATAACATTATACATGAGAAAGCAAAAGGTTATTAAAAATATAGGAAAGGGTGTTGCTGGTGTCTCTTAGCTACCCAGTGATATCCTCGTCACTGCGGTGACCCCCACACTTGCCATCATGACTGAGCAAATGTTACCTTCAAGGGTCACAATGACTGGGTGACCCAGGTTGCTGCCACTCCACAGTTTCCAGCCATAATATCGTCTACCTTGTGAGATAAGACCATCTTCATGTGGAAGCTGACCAGGAATGAGACCAACTATGGCATACCCCAACATACTCTTGAGTGGTCACTTTTACTTTGTTAGTGATGTGGTCATCTCCTCTGATGGCCAGTTTGCCTTTTCAGGATCCTGGGATGGAATGCTGTGCCTCAGGGATCTCACAACGGGCACCACCTAACACCAATTTGTTGTCCCTACCAAGGATGTGCTGAGTGTGGCACTGTCCTCTGGCAACCAGCAAATTGTCTCTGGCTCCCAAGATAAAACCATGAGGCTGTGGAATATACTCTGGGTGTCTGCAAGTACATTGTCCAGGATGAGAGCCACTCAAAGTGGGTGTCTTGTGTCTGCTTTTCACCCAACAGCAACAACCCCATCGTTGTCTCCTGTGAGACAAGTCTGTCAAAGTATGGAAGCTGGCTAACTACAAGCTGAAAGCCAACCACATCAGCCACACAGGGTATCTGAACACTGTGACTGTCTCTCCAGATGTTTCCCTCTGTACTTCTGAAGGTAAGGATGGCCCCATGCTCTGAGACCTCAACAAAGGCAAGCACCTCTATGCTCTAGATGGTGGAGACATCATCAGTGCCCAATGCTTCAGGTCCAACCGCTACTGGCTCTCTGCTGCCATGGACCTCAGCATCAAGATCTGAGACTTGGAGGGCAGATCATCATAGATGAACTGAAGCAGAAATTGAACGTTTCTGGCCTCGTCTGCTGATGGCCTGACTCTGTTTTCTGGATACTCAGATAGCCTGGTGTGTGTGTGGTAGGTGACCATTAGCACCCAGTAGAAATTTATGGCAAAGCTTTAGAAATTTTTTAAAAACTGGCTCTTCGGATTTAAGAAAAGAAAATGATCAAAGTGGATGTCAGAAAAAAACATGTTCTGGCATAGAGAAACTAACGCAAATGGAAGCAATGATGAAGTAAAACAGTTGAACTCAAATTTTCAAAGGAAGACATATTATAATGAAATGTGCTAAGACTTGGAGTTTGAAAACTGAAAGGAAGAACACACTTAGGGTTTCAAAAGCTGAAAGAAATGATGAAAAAATTCAAGCTTCAAGTTGTAATACTGAATGATTCTATGAACAACCCATGGTCAGTAGTTCAAATCTACCAGCTGCTCCACAGAAGAAAATGAGGCTCTCTGTTCCTGTGAAGATTTACAGCATCACAAAGCCCATACAGAGTCGCTATGAATCGGGACCAACTTGATGACATATAACAACAATAATTATGGACAATATTGAATGGTTCTGGAAACATCAGAAGACGATGGAAGACATGGTGGCGGGGGGGAGACAACAACACTAGTAAGGTATTCTCACAATGGAATGCTTAACCATTCCAAGATCAAAAAGTGCAACATTTACCAAAGGAAAAGTTGAGAAAGCATGCAGTGGACATAGGAACTATGGGAAGGAAGCGGGATAACTGTTGTGTTGCACAGAGGGGATTGTAATCACTGAGATGAAACAAAGTGTATGATATGTTGAAAGTAAAACTGATGATCTTCTCTATAAACATATAGACCAAGAAGCAATTGTTCAAACAGAAGGGAATACTGAATGGTGTAAAATCTGGAAAGGTATACACCAGGGCTGTATTCTTTCATCATACTTAGTCTGAGCAAATAATCTCGGAAGTTGGATTATATGATGAAGAATACGGCATGAGGTTTGGAGATGGTCTCATTAACAACCTGTGATATGCATATGACAAAACCTTGCTTGCTGGAAGTGAAGAGGACTTAAAATACCTACTGATTAAGGTCAAAGATGACAGCCTTAAATACAGATTGCTTGTCAATGTAAAGAAAACAAAAGTCCTCACAACTGGACCAATAAATGACAGCATGATAAATCAAGGTAAGATTGAAGTTATCAGAGATTGCAATTTACTTGGAATCACAAGCAACACTTATGGAAGCAGCAGTCAAGAAATCAAAAGATGTATTAGGCAAATATCTTCAAAGTGTTTAAGAGCAAAGGTGTCACTTTGAGGACTAAGGCACACCTGACCTAAGCCATGGTCTTTTCAATCACCTCATATGCATGTGAAAGCTGGACAGTGAATAAGAAAGACCATAGAAGAGTTGATGCTTTTTAGTTATAGTGCTGGAGAAGAATATGGAAAGTACCATGGACTGCCAGAAGAACTAACAAATCTGTCTTGAATGAAGTACAGCCAGAAGGCTCCCTAGAAATGAGGATGGCAAGACTTCATATCTACTTTGGACACATCAGGAGGAACCAGTCCCTGGAGAAAGACATCATGCTTGGAAAAGTGGAGGATCCGTGAGAAAAAAAAAAAGGAAGACCAACAATAAGATACATTGACACAGTGGCAGCAACAATGGCCATTTGACCAAGCCTCGATGGCTTGATAATCAGAACTCGATTAGAGAAAGATTAAAAAAAAACAATTTTTGATAAAGGAAACAAGTGTAAATTGCTACAGTTTGATTAACTTGACCTATACTTGTGGATGTAGTAGCTCAAAATACCAACTTAGAGGGAAGAAATCTTTACATCCAAGATCAATCCTATCCCCTCTGTACACAGGGTTGATAGAGAGGGGCAACTTAGACATTGGCTACCTAAAATGGGAGGGGCTACAAAGGAATGAAGGTGACTGGCTTACAAGTTTTCAAGAGGGAGTTTAGTTTAAGAGTGTGCAGGGGGAGGTAGAGCCCCCAATGAATAGTTTTCATCTTGTCTAGATGGGGCTGGTGAAAAGAGAAGGGCGATAAGATTCTTACGATTCAGTAGTAATTGGTATTATGACTAATAGCGACTGTCACAACTGTAAAGGTAAAAGTTTTGTACAGGGAAGTAGTTAATCTTACAGTCCAGAAACAAAGGACCCTAGGACCAACCATCAAGGGAGAAGAGCACAAGCGGACTGCAGGACCCTATCCAGAGAAGCAGTGACACCAGAGATAGAAGCAGAGATGAGGATTCTAGACTCATGGAAAGAGAAGGATTGACTGCTGGCGGCCAGAAGGCAGGCTTGCAGAATGTGCCCTTTGGTTGTTTAAATCATAACATATTCCTAGTGTTTTTGTGTAAATCTACTGCACCCTGCCCCCCAAAAAAAAGAGAATGATGGAAGCAAATACTGTTGAATGATGATGCACAGAGGAGATTGTAATCATTGCAGTGAAACAATGGTATAAAGCTGATATTCTCCCATGTAAACTATCATTCAGCTCACAATAAATACTTAAAAAAAAAAAAAGTTAAAGGGATTTTGAAAGATACCTAGATCAGTGAAACAGAATTCAGAATCCAGAAATTAACTCATCCACATAGAGCTAACGGATCTTTGACAAAGGGCCAAAGTATATTGAATGGGGAGGAGATAGTCTCTTCAACAGATGGTGCTGATAGAACTAAAAATCAATATGCAAAAGAATGAAGCAATACTTTTATCTCACACCACGTACAAAAAGCAACTCAACACGGATTAAAGAACTAAATGGGAATCCCAGAATTATAAAGGTCATTGATGAAAATATAGGGATAAATTTAAGGACTCTAATACAGGGCATACATAGACTATCAAACATTGTGAAAATTGCACAAACAAAAGAAGACAAAATCAGTGATTGGGACCATACTGAAAATTAGAAAGGCACTCTGGTAGCATAGTGGTTACGAGTCAGGCTGATAACCTCAAGGTCAGCAGTTTGAAACTACCAGCTGTTCAGCAGGAGAAAGATTAAGGCTTTCTGCCCTACAAAGATTTATAGCCTTGAAACTTATGTATCAAAAAATTTCACCTAAAGAGTAAAAAGGGAGCCCACAGAATGGGAAAACATCTTTTGCAACGACATAACCAGACAAGGGATTAATTTCTAAAATCTATAGGAAAGTACAACACCTCTACAAGTAAAAGACAAATAACCCAATTAAAAAATGGGCACAGGACATGAAAAGACACTTCACCAAGGAGGAGATTGAGGCATCCAACAAATGTATGAAGAGATGTTTACGATCATTAGCCACTAGCGAGATGCAAATCAAAATAACAATGAGATATCATCTCACACCAGCAAAGTTCAAAAAAGTAGACAATAAATGCTGGTGAGGCTGTAGAGAGACTTGGGACCCTCCTACCTTGCTTGTGGGAATATAAAATGGTGCAACCACTCTGGAAAACGGTATAGTGCTTCCTCAAAAAGTTGGAAATAGAAATATCTTATGATCCAACAATTACTCTAGTTGGTATATATCCACAAGAAATACGAGCCGGAACACGAGTAGATATATGC
>NW_006408554.1:12199394-12201005 GCF_000296735.1 Chrysochloris asiatica | reverse complement strand
ATCCCCTTTGTATACAGGGTAGATAGGGAAGGGCAACTTACACATTGGCTACCTAAAATGAGGTGGTGATTAAAGGCATGAAGTGACTGGCTTACAAGGTTTCCAGAGGGAATTTAGTTTAAGAGTATGGGGGGAAAGAAAGAGTCCCTACTGAATAGTTTTCATCTTTGTGGTGATGGGTCTGGTAAAAAGAGATGAGAATAAGATTCGTATGATTCAATAGTGAATAATTGTTATCATGACTAATTGTCACTGTCACAATTGTAAAGGTAGAAGTTTGTAATAAAAACAGGGGAGTGGTTAATCTTACAATCCAGAAACAGAGGACCCTAGGACCATCAAGGGAAAAGAGCACAAGCAGAATGTAATGTGGGACCTTATCCAGAGAAGGAGGCAGAGATGGGGTCATGGAGAAGGGTCAAGGATTGGCTGAGAACTTTATATTCAAGAGGGAGTTTAATTTAGTTTCAGAGTGTGTGGAGGTAGGTAGAATTCCCACTGAATAGTTTTCATCTTGTTTAGATGACTCTGGTAAAAGGAGATGGGGTAAGATTCTTATGATTCAGTAGGAATTGTTATCATGACTAACTGTGATTGTCACAACTGTAAAGGTAGAAGTTTTGTAACATAAAAGGAGGAGTAGTTAATTTACATTCCAGGAACAGAGCCACTCTAGGACCATCAAGGGAGAAGAGCATGAGTGGAATGTGGGACCCTAACCAGAGAAGCAGCGACACCGGAGATGGGGGCAAGAGATGAGGACATGGAGAGATAGAGCAGCTGAGGACTCTAGACTCCTGGAAAGAGAAGGCTGTGTGCTGACCACCAGAAGGCAGGCTTGCAGAATGTTCCCATTGGTTGTTTAAATTATTACAGTCCCCTCCCATGCATTATTATTCAACAGTATTTGCTTCTGTTCCCCTCTGTTTTTTGTTTTTTTTATGTACACAAAAAACACTCAGGTATATATAATCATTGCAATGAAAGGAAATACAATAAGAGGATTGCAAAACTGATGTTCTCCCATGTAAACTATCACTGAATTCACAATAAAAGCTTAAAAATTTTGGGGGGGATTTTTCCACGAACATTTTGAAGGCCCATTGTATAATTTCAACAGATAAAGAAATTCATGAAAGAAAGCCTTAGTTGTTTAGCGCTGTTGTAACAGAAATACCACAAGGGGATGCCTTTAACAAAATTATTTTGTCACAGTTTAGGAAGCTAAAGGTCTGAATTCAGAACATTGGCCCTGGGGAAAGCCCTTGTCTCTTGTCAGTTCTAGAAAAAGATCTTTATTTCCTTTCAACATCTGTGGGTGCAGAATTCCTTGGAGATCTACATATGTGTTGGTATCTTGAGTCTAGGAGGTTCTCAGTACAGGGATCCTATGTCCAAAGATTGTGGCCTGCTCCCAACTTTTACTTCTTGGTGGTATTAATACCTCTGATCTCTACTTACTTGTTTAATCTTTTTTATATGTCAAAAGAGATTGACTCAAGATACAACCTGCCTCATTAATACAATTATCTCTTGTTGTTAAGTGCTGTCGAGTCAGTTCTGACCCATAGCGACCCTGTGTAGGGTTTTCAAGGAGCAGCTGGTGAGCTC
>NW_006408554.1:12190028-12191664 GCF_000296735.1 Chrysochloris asiatica | reverse complement strand
GAGACTAAGACCTTTGGTCACCCGTCAGGCCTGGAACAAACTCACGCCATCATAGCTCAACAATAACTCTAGTGAGGTACACACACCTTAGAACAATCTACTGGAGATCAAAAGGCCCGAATTTATCCAAGGACAAGGTTTAGAAGGGTTAGGAAAGGAGGAGGAATGGAAACAGGAAACACAAGTAGAAAGTGGGATAAGTGATGTTATGAGCTAAATACCTTTTAACCAATAGGTTCATCTTAATTTTTAAATTTGAGGGGGTGTGTGTGCGCATGTGCATAATACTTTTATGTAAGCCGAAGTCTCCTTCCCTTCCAAATTGTCTCTTCCCTAACAATTGAAAAGGACCTGCTGTCCTGCCTTTTTTATAAATCCTCACACAGATTATTTCCCCGACCTCCCAGCCCACCACCTGTGTCTCACCTCTAAATTTTCCCTTTACTCCAAAATTCTTGGTCTTTTTATATGTAGCACGGTAAAATTACTCTTTTTTTTTTTTTAAGATGTGGGATTATGAATACTTTCATTTTATGTTCTCCTTGCCTTTCCATATGGCTTTTTCTCCTTTAGTAAAATTTACATACATCAAAACAGACAAACAAACCCCAGATCTTGATCCAGTTAGTTTTGACAAATTTAAAGCTTTGGTTTTGAAATCTAATTCATGACTATTACTAGAGGGTATCATAGTAAAGTATTAACGGTTAACAACATAGAATCCTTCAATACTGCCACTGGAGACTTGAACTCTTTATTTTACAAAATAGGATCATATTCTATTGAAGTGTTACTCTGTTTCCTTAACCAAGTCATCTATAATTTTTGCATTTCACTACCAGTGATGCATAAGACAAAAATCTAATTTAGCAAGGCTATATTAACTACAATCTGCAAAAAAAACTGAAAGAAATCGAACACACTTAGGATGAAATTTAATCAAGTAGGGAAATTTTATAAATCTACAAATCTTCTGGAGTCCATGGGTTAACTAATAAAACATAAAAATATTTAAATATTGACAACTCCTTGTAGAGTTCCCCAGAAAGATATAACTAAAATTAAAGTAGTAATCTCTGCTCCCAATAAAATGAATAATCCTGAAAATAGAAGGAACCCATGATGAACCTGAGATACAGTCTAGCTAAAGGTAGAAGTCACTATAAAGTTATTTAAAAAAGAACCACCCAACTCTTAAATGTGAATTTGGTGAAGGTTTACAGAGCAGGCTATCAGCTGCACTCCATTCCACAATTCAGCCACATCTTGTTTCATTGACTGCAATCCTCTCAGTGTAACATCACTTCTCCTACTTTCTCCCTGTGGTTCCTGTTTCCATTCCTCCTTCTTTCCTAACCCTTCTGAACTTACCCTGAGAATTTGTATCTAACGTTCAGTAACAGTTGGTAATAATAAAGTGCTGGTGGTTATGTGTTTGGCTGATAACTGAAATAGTCAGTGGTTGGAACCCACCAGCTTCTCTGTGGGAGAAAAGATGAGGCCATCAACTTCTGTAAAGATGTACAGCTTTGACTGATTGTGAGGGTTGGAAATGTAAAGGTAGACATTTTGTAGCAAGGCAGGGAGTGATTAACTTTGCAGTCAAGAAGCAGAGATCCCTTGGACCATGAAGGGA
>NW_006408554.1:12185678-12189657 GCF_000296735.1 Chrysochloris asiatica | reverse complement strand
AATGACACTTAACAACAATAAAGCTAGTACAAAGCCCAGCAGAACCATTTACATTAACTCTCAAGACCTGAAAATAATTCTGTTCTCAGGGACCATTGAAGCACTGGCCCTACCTACCCTCTGGATTCTGGGTGGAAGTTAGGATTTATAATACATTTGATAATGACATCAGATCACACAAGGGTGGATAAATCCATAATACTGAGAATCATGGCCCAGTCAAATTGATACATATTTTAGGAAGACACAATCCATTTCATAACAAAAGCTAAGGTGATTAATGGTATGCTTTTGATGTTCTAGGCTGGACCAGATGATATCCGGAACTTTGATGCAGCATTTACAGAAGAAACCGTTCCATATTCTGTGTGTGTGTCCTCTGACTATTCTATAGTAAATGCCAGTGTACTGGAGGCAGATGATGCATTTCTCGGCTTCTCTTATGCACCTCCTTCAGAAGACTTATTTTAATGAACATTTGCCATTCAGAAAACATCAAGCAAATATAAAAATTCCAGATGGGACTGGAATTCCGATTTCTGTGAATATATAAAAACTATGTCTAACTAGTGCCTCATTTTTACATGAGATGTTGAAAACTATGAAAAATATATTTTCTGCTGTATGCAGAAAAATAGGGCATTTTCAAAGAGCTAAGTTTTAGATTAAAATTTGTATTCTTGTTTATTAAGCTAATTTTAAAACAAACTTTAAGAACTGTTATTCTTAGCATTAACCTATTTTTAAAACTGTTGCTATTGACTGTTTTTCCCTCTAAGTTTACACTAACATCTCTCCAAAAATTAGACTGTTTTTCAAGAATCTACTTCAGTTACTGTATATTAATACCTTTGGCACTCTTCTATGATTTTTATTTTCAAATCAGAACTATGCAATTGGTACAGGGTGTTTTAAGAAGAGATCATATCTTCCCATATTAAATCACTGAAATAAGTCACAGTAGGATTAAAATGCAGATGCATAATTAACACATTAGCTACTAGTTAAACTTTGAATAACCCTTCCTTCTGCAGGTTGTTTAAAAATTAACAAAAGGAATTTCTTTGCTTTTGAAATATCAGAGAAATTTGTGATTTTTTTTTTCTTATCTCTGAAAAAAAAAGGACAAAGGAGCCTAATAGTTAGAAATTTAAGTATTCCCAAAGATCTGAAGAGTAATAAGACTGCTGGATATTTTTAAGGTGGTGCCAAAAATGAATGTTTCTGTGTCATATTTATATTGCAAATATATACTATTTATTTTCACATTGTTAGTTTTGGTCTTGTGAATGTTTAAAATACTGTCAAGTAAGTCTAAATCTTGGCATTTGCCTTCCTAATTGGTGGATAAGTGGAAGAAAACTGCCTTCCTATTTGGCTGATAAGTGGGGGAAGAAATAGAGCTTTTCAGAGTATTTACTTAATTGAAAATTAAAAAGTAGAGTATCACATTCTTGGTCCGTCTAAATATATATAGTATCACTATGATACAACAAATGTTAAAAATAATTCAAGCAGATGCATATTAGAATCTTATGTCTCTTAGAAAAAATACAAGAAATTGATCTTACAATCATTACATAGCAACTAACTAATGCACTTGTAATTGTAAAAGAAAATAATTACAGTACAACTGGAAAAAAAGCCTTAATTTGGAATTCTGTTTTACTTTGGTGTGGCGGTTTTTCAAGTCACCATAGGAATGGTTCATGTGAAAGGATTCATTATTCCAGTTTAGATGCTCCAAGAACAAACTTGTGCCTTCCATGTATTTGTCTCAAAAAAGAAGTCAAAAAAACATTTGATATCAGTCCCCTTTGTCTCACAAATGTTCAGCAGAATGAGGAAGGGGGTACTTTTTAAAAATGAATACTGTTGTTAAAGTTCCATCAAGTCAGTTCCCAATCATAGTGGACCTGTATAGGGTTTGTAAGGAGTAGTTGGTGGGTTTGAACCCTCAATCTTGTGGGTTGCAGTCCTGTGCTTATCCTATAGCGCCACACCAGGACTCCTAACTGAATACTATTTACATCTAATACATGGGATCTTTCTTCAGAAGACTTCAATATTTATATTCTAAGTACTTGGTTATTTAGCACTGCTGTAAATAAGTTGTGTAAATTCTGCTTTTACACAGTTGTTTGCTTATTACAGAGCAAATAAAGAAATAGATTATGATTTCCTTTTTTTTCTCAGCTCCTGCTTAATTAAACTGCCAGAAATGGAAGTACTATACTGTATATTTTTAAGAACAAATTTTAAATAGAATTTTGATGTTTCTCAGAGCTCAAGAAACCTATATAGATAATAAAACTTGAAATAAGATTAATGATCAACTAATACTGTCATTATTTGACACTAATAAGCAATCACTGTAAAATACATTGTGTGGAGGAAAGTACAAAATTTTGAAAAAACATTCACACTTAGGAGTCCTGGTGCATGATATGTAACTTACTAGATTAGCATGTTGGTAGTGGTGTTAGGTGTCATCTAGTCTGTTCCAACTCATAGGGTTTCTGAAGAATGATTGATGGGTTTGAACCACCGATCTTGGGGGTAGCAGTCCAGTGCTTGTCCCACAGCACCATACCAGGACTCCAGATGAACATAGGTTGACATTTCTAACATTATAATCTTCCAGATTTTAAGTTTATATTTTCTCTCAGAGCATGCTAGTTTTTTAGAACTATTTCTGCCTTTTAAGTACTCAAACCATTTCATTGATTATTGAAATAAACTCAATGGTGTAAATGAGGATTCAGTTACATTCTTCAGTGTTATGTGTGGTGGTGGTGGCTGTGTGCCGTGGAGTCGGTTCTGATTCATTGCGACCCTGTACAGGGTTTCCAAGGCTGTAAATCTTTACATTATCAGAAAGCCTCATTTTTCTCCCATGAAACAGCTGATAGTTTCAAACTGCTGACCTTGAGGTTTGCAGCCCGATTCGTAACCATTACGGTATAGCTCTTATTTTATTGCCTATCATATAGTGTAGTGCTTCCCAACCCTTCACACATCATAGTTCACACAGAAAATTATGAGCTTGGTTTGCCACAGCTAGGGGACGTATTAAATAATAGAGACACAGCAACAGGTACAAAGCTTTAATGCAAAAGGGCTTCAGGATACTCTAACTCATGGGAAAATTCCATAATCTTTTCATGCCATTTTTCACTAGCTTTTTGAAGCCCCTTTGTATACACTAAGCTTTAACATACCAAAACAAACTTCCAAATTAAAAAATTTACAAAGGGAACCAACAAATACTGTAATGATTTCAGCAATGGTAAGTATTTTAGTAGTGATTTAAATATCCTAAATTTATCTCTGGAAATTTAAAACTGCAAAAATATTTTGAGCATTCTTTGGAATATCATGTTCTACATGAAGAGTGGGAATAGGTGTACAGGAACATTTGTTAATGTTGGAATGAATGAAGTTTGCTTAAATTGAAAACTTCATTTGTTGTACATGAGGTTTGGAAGTTAACTATTCTTGGCATGAAATTTTCTACCACTTTAAAGGCAACTTTTCTACTTACATTGGTGTTTCTTTTGTTTGTTTTTTCAGCATATTCCACATCCCATGCTTTCTTAGGATGCTCCAAAGGGTTCCACACTATAAAAATTCCGGGGTTCCTCTTTCTTTGCTCCTTGTCTTCTTTGTTCACCAAATGTTAAGAGAAAGTGCTCTCACGTCCCTTTTTAACACTGCAATCTGAGAATTGTATTACTTTCTATTTTACACATCTTGTATATATTAGTCATCCACTTGTAATCCTTTAGTAGTTAAAAGAATCTTGATAAAAAAAGGTACTTTTTTTCATTGCACTGTTTTCTGTATTATTCCCATATATATGGCGTTCTGTATATTGAGATGGATTGCATCTCAATGTCAAGAAAACAAAAGTCCTCACCACTGGACCAATAAACAACATTCTTATCAACGGAGAAAAGATTTAAGTTGTCAAGGACTT
>NW_006408554.1:12172719-12178953 GCF_000296735.1 Chrysochloris asiatica | reverse complement strand
AGAATTTCATTGGGAAACCTTTACCCACTTCACCCTACAGTCCTGATCGTGTCCCTACAGATTTCTTTTTGTTTCCAAACTCAAAAAATATCTGAAAGGAACACGATCTGAGTCCCTATTGTTAAGTGCTGTCAAATCGGTTTCAAGTCAGCGACCCTGTAAAGGGTTTCTAGGAGCAGCTGATGAGTATGAACTGTTGACCTTGTGGTTCAAATCGACATTATGGTCCAACGCAATTTCCTGCAGAGCTACACAGTGCCAAAAGAGTACGGCCTGAATGCTCCCTGAAAGCCAGGATCGCTCATACTTTAGACATGCTATCAGGAAGGACTGGCCCCTGGACCAGGACATCATGCTTGGTAAAATGGACAGTTATCAAATATAAGGAAGACCCCCATTGCGATGGATTGATCCAGTGGCAGCAACAATGACTCAAGAGTAACAACTGTAAGGATGACGCAGGGTCAGGCAGTGTTTTGTTTTTTTGTACATAGGTTTGCTTTGAGTCAGAAATGACTCAAGAGTAACAACTGTAAGGATGGTGCAGGGTCAGGCAGTGTTTTGTTTTTTTGTACATAGGTTTGCTTTGAGTCAGAAGTGACTCGACGACACCTGACAATAACAGGGTACCTAGACTGCCAATTTGATATTGATGTAAATCTAAGAGCATGGAATTCTTTAGGGAGAGGTTAGAAAGATGGAAACACTGCCTTTAGAAGTGTATAGGCCTAGATGGAGGAGCTGTTGAGAAACAATAGCTTCACATTTTGGTATTTTTGTTTAATGAAGATTTCTATGATTTTTGTAGCAAAACTTACCCTCATATTCAGAGTTGTGTCACAATCAATTTAAAAACATTTCATTTCTCTAAAAAGAAAACTGTACTCTTTAATATTCAACCTGTAATTTCCTGTCACCCCCTCCAACCCTGGCAACCAGTAGTCTACTTTCTGTCTCTATAGATTTGCTGATTAGGGACGTTTCATATAAATGGAATCATATAATATGTGTGTCTAGCTTACTTCACTTGTTATTTTCAGGATTTCTCCATATTATAGCATATGTCAGTAGTTCATTCCTTTTGGGGGCTAAATACTCCACTGTATGAACATACATTTTATTTTTCTATTCATTAGGAAGACCAGTTAATATAGATATTAATCAAATTTACATCAACCACTGAAGCCAAAGACAAAGAAACAGAAGAAGTCTACCAACTGCTTCAGCCTGAAACTGATCAAGCAATCAATCAAGATGCATTGATAACAACTGGTGACTTGAAATAGAAGGGATCAGTAATTGGAAAACATGGTCTTTGAAATGGCGCTGGAAATCACATGGTAAAATTTTGCAAGACCCACCACTTCTTCACTGAAAATACCTTTTTTCAACAACATTAATGGTAATTATACTGTGACCCTTACCAGATGGAATACACAAGAGTCAAACTGACTATATTTCTGGGACGAGAGATGGAGAAATTCAGTATCAGCCAAAGCAAGGGCGGACCATCAATTTCTCATACGCAAGTTCAGGTTGAAGTTGAAGAAAACTAAAACAAGTCCATAAGATCCAAATATGATCTTGAGTATATCCCAACTGAATTTTGAGACCATCTCAAGAACTACTTTGATGCATTGAATACTAATGACCAATGAGATGTGGGATGACATAAAAAATGTCATACGTGAAGAAACCAATAGGTCATTTAAAAGACAGGAAGGAAAGAAAAAGCCAAGGTGGATATCAGAAGTCTGAACACACCAAACAATCCCTGAAGAAGCCAAAGTTACCTGAAGGTCGTTTTGATGCACCTGAGGATTCTCATTTAGAGAAAGAGCCCTTAGAAAAATTTCCAGATGGTGTTAATCCTGTTACCAAAGAAAAGGGTGGACCCAGAGGCCCAGAACCTACCCGATATGGCGATTGGGAAAGAAAAGGACGCTGTATTGACTTTTAAGTCACACGCTTTAACTTCAGCATCTGTTTCTGAATACATCTATCTGAATTAACTTATTTCTGATTACTTAATTTTTTAAATTGTTCTATTTAATTTTTTTAGTTTTGAGAAGATTTCAAGGCTCTTCTTTTTTTAAAGGACACAACTCTGATGGGGTTAAAACCCATTCTATTTTAGTCTGACATCATGTTAATATAACTGATAACATCTTCAAATATCCTATTTCTAAACAAGGTCATGTTCACACATACAAGGATTATGGCTGCAACCTATTTTGTAGGACAAACAGTTCAATAGGAAATAAAAATAAAGGAAGTACAGTTTATATTATAATGAAATGTGCAAAGGCTTGGAGTGAGAAAACCAAAAGGAAGACCACACTAAGCATTTCTCAGGCTGAAAGAACTAAAAAGCACACTCCAGCCTCAACCTGAAATATTAGGGTCTTTCTGCCCCTGCAAATATTTAAAGCTATGAGTCAGAACCGACTTGAAAACACTTAACAGCAACAACATGGGCAAAACGTTGAATGATGATGAAAATATAAAAGAAGATAGAAGGAGTACACTGTACCAAAAAGAATTTAACAACATTCAACCATTTCGGGAGGTAGCATATGATCACAAACCGATGGTATATGCTCTATATTTTAAAAAGACTACTCTTGATACATAGAAGAGCCAAAATGTAGCATAAAGGCCCTTATTGAATTCATAAGGTTTCCCTTATATTACCAGAATCTTTTTTTTTTTTAAAAAAAGTATAGTATTCATGAAGTTGAATGGAGGAACATTCCCTGTGTCTTGTCAGTAGTGTTCATGACCCAGTCAGGCTTTTTAAAAAAATAAGTGTCTGCATTAAAAAAAAAAAAATCCCTGCTTAAAAAAAAAAAAAAGAACCAAACCAATGGTATAGAAAGAACAAGTTCAAGCTGCACTGAGGCACTGGCATAAATAAACATGACTCTGTGACACTAGGAAATGACAGAATAATGGTGGGAATGTTTCCTCAAACTTACAGCACTGGAAGCACTCATTAGTCTATTTAAAGAAATTTGGGAAATAGGTACCTGGTTAATTGACAGGAAAAGACCTATATTTGTGCCCATTCCAAAGACAGGTGACACTACAAAATGCAGAAATTGTTGAACAATATCATTAATATCACATGCATATAAAATTCCACTGACGATAACTCAAAATTGGTTGCAGAGCTCCAGCAACATGGTGAACTAGGCAAACATGCTACACAGACTCTATACAACAAAGATATGGGAGACCAAATGAAACAGACATACAGGACAATCCTGGGACCTTGAGCTTCAGAAGAAAGGTTAGAGAAGTGGATTGACTACTTACTGGGAGGAGAAGCTGAGTAGAGGAGGCCAAAGGAGACGGACTGCTGAACTGGCCACCAGCCATCTTGAGCTTTTCCCGAGCAGCTTGGGGGAAAGCAGGTGGTCTGGCAGAGGTGATCCACAGAGATGAGAAAGGTGTGATTCTTTCTTTTTCCCAGTGCTCCTCTGGTAACCAGAGGTGTGGTCGGCCCCCACCTTCAGTCACCGGCATGCAGACCCTGCTCTCTCTCTGGGAGTTTGAGTTCAGAGACGCTGGGATATGTGCTGCGTCAATTAGCATCAGTATAAGTATCAGCTGTGCCACCTTGATGCCTGAATTCAGGTATGTGCTGCATCAGTATGAGTATCAGCTGTGCCACCTTGATGCCTGAATTTAGGTGGGCTCAGCTCCAGAACTACACATCATGTAGGGACATCAGGCTGGCAGAAACCCTCATAACCAGCCACCCTGCCCCCAGCTACCCTGTAGCCCCACCATGCCCTGAATCCAACGACATTAAGGGCCTCCACGAACTGCTTCCAGATTGAGTGCCCTGAATACAGACAACATCTAAGCCTATGTTGTTGTTGTTAGATGCCATAAACAAAATGAACTCAGCACAGAAAATTACGTGGAACAAAGAAATGTTCAGAACCACATACACACACACAAAAAAAACAAAAACAAACAACAAAAAAAAAACAGCAAAATGATGTTGTTGTAGTTAAGTGCTGTCAAGCCCGTTCCAACCAATAGCAACCCTGTATAAGGTTTCCAAGAAGCAGCTGGTGAACTTGAACTGCCGACCTTGTGGTTCAAACCGACTGCAATCCAGCGCATTATCCCAAAGTGCTATTGGTATACCAGAACTCCAAGCAAAATTATAGCAATCAACTAATACCTATCAATAATTACGTTGAACATAAATGTAATATATGCACCAGTCAAGAGACAGAGAGTATAAGTCAAGAGACGGAATGTGTAAGAAAATCGGATCCTTCAATATACAGTCTACAAGAGACACTAAAAAGATGACTAAACAAACTTTGGTACATACACACAGTGGAATACTACCCAACACTGAAGAATAATGATGAATCTACAAAACATCTCAAAACATGAATGAACCTGGGAGGCATTAAACTGCGTGAAATTAGTCACAAAGGGACAAATATTATATAATACTATTGTTAAAAACTAAGGAAAAAAAGCATTCTATACCAGAGGTGGGCTGGGAGGGACAATTATTCAGGGGTTAGACAGGAGTGCTGTGACTCTGTAGGGTAATTGTTGTTGTTGTTAAGTGCTGTCGAGTCGATTCTGACCCATAATTACTGGATTGCAAACCACAAGGTCAGTGGCTTGAGGCCCACAGCCACTTCATGGGAGCAAGATGAGGCTTTCTGCAAAGATATACAGCCTAGGAAAGTCTATACAGGGTTGCTGTAAATCGGAATCAACTCAACAGCACTTAACAACAATACTAGAAGGTTGTTGTTGTTGTTAAGTGCCGTTGAGTCGATTCTGACCCCATAGCGACCCTGTATAGGGTTTCCAAGGAGCAGCTGGTGAGCTTGAACCATTGACTTTGCAGTTCAAACGACTTTGAAGTCTGACGCATTAGCCCACAGCGCCACGTAGACACATATTAACATGTGTAATGGAAAAGACAATATACAAGAGGCAGACTGGCAGAGGAAAAGATGAAGGTAGCAGAAGACACATAGGAATGCAAAAGTTAAAGTGAATAGAGGTAAATACTGTTAACTGACGGTACATGCAATCATTGTAATGAAACATACATGATTTGTTGAGTTTAAAACCTGTAAACCTTAATTCAATTCACAATAAAAAGTTTTTGTTTACATTTTAAAATAGTTGCAGCAGTTTATCAGCAGGAAACTGCCAGAAATCCAAGCTGGACTCGGAAGATGATGTGAAATGAAGGACGTCATTGCTGTTGTCAGATGGATTAGGGCTGAAAGCAGAGAGTACTAAAAAAATGTTTACTTGTGCTTTGTCAACCATGCAAAGGCATTTGACTGTATGGATCATAACAAACTATGGATAATACTGAGAAGAATGTTAAATCCAGAACATTAATTGTGTTCATGTGAAACTTGTATACAAACCAAGAGGTAATGGTTCAAACAAAGCAAAAGGATAATGTGTGGTTAAATTCAGGAACTGTGTGCATCAGAGTTGTTTCCTTTTACCATACATGTTTAATGTTTATGCTGAACAAGTAATCTGAGAAACTGGGCTACATGAGGAAGAACGTCACATCAGGATTGGAGGAAGACTCATTAGCAGCCTGCAATTTTGCAGATAGCCCAACCTTGCTTGCTTAAAATGCAAAGAACTTGAAGCACTTACTGATGAAGATCAAAGACTGTAACCTTCAGTGTGGATAACAACTCAATATAAGGAAAACAGAAATCCTCACAACGGGACCAGTAAACTATATCACGATAAATGCGGAAAAGATTGAAGTTGTCAAAAACTTCGTTATTACTTGAATTAGATAATCAACGCCAGTGAAAAGAGCATCCTCTCAAATGAAGTATTGCACTGAGGAAATCTGCTGCAACACTATTAAAGAGCAACGATCTCACTTTGAGGATTAATGTGATCCTAGCCCGAGCTGTGCTATTTTCCATCATCTTCAATACCTGTGAATGATGGACCGTGAATAAGGAGGACAGGAGAAAAATTGGCGCCTTTGAATTACGGTGTTGGTGAAGACTATTGAAAGTGCCTCGGACTGTCAGAGAAGGGATAATGGCAAAACGTCTTACCTACTTTGAATAGTAGATCCGGAAGGACCAGTCCCTGGAGAAATACAACATCTTGGTAGAGGGTGAGTGAAAAAGAGGAAGACAAAATAAAATGGATTGACACAAGAGCTACAAGAATGGCCTCAAACATAATGATTCT
>NW_006408554.1:12172059-12172619 GCF_000296735.1 Chrysochloris asiatica | reverse complement strand
ATATTCTCTAACACCAAATACATCAGTTATTCTACAGTCTTTCTTATTCACTATCCAACTTACACATGCATATGAGGTTATTGAAAATACCATGGTTTGGGTCAGGTGCACATTAGTCCTCAAACTGACATCTTTGCTCTGCAACACTTAAAAGAGGACTTGTGTAACAGATTTGCCTACTGTAGTATGTCATTTGATTTCTTGACTGCTGTTTCCATGAGTGTTGATGGTTGGTCCAAGGAAAGTGAAGTTTTTGACAACTTAATTTTTTCCTCCATTTGTATGGATGTTGTTTACTGGTCCAGAGGTGAGGATTTTTGTTTTCTTTACATTGAGGTGCAACCTATACCAAAAGATGTGGCCTTTGATCTTTGTCAGTAAAGTATTCTAAGCCCTTTTTGCTTTCAGCAGGGAAGACTATCATCTGCATATCGTAGGTTGTTAATGAGTCTTCCTCCAATCCTAATGTCATGTTTTTTCTTCATATAATCCAGCTTCTGGAATTATTTGCTTAGAAAACAAATTGAGTAAGTATGAATGGTGAAAAGAATGTAATTCTG
>NW_006408554.1:12167463-12171959 GCF_000296735.1 Chrysochloris asiatica | reverse complement strand
ACAACATCTTGGTAGAGGGTGAGTGAAAAAGAGGAAGACAAAATAAAATGGATTGACACAAGAGCTACAAGAATGGCCTCAAACATAATGATTCTAAGTATGGTGCAGGACCCAACAGTCTTCTTTCCTGTTGTGCCTAGAGTCGCTACCAGTAGAATCGACTTGATGGACATTTGAGTTGTTTCCACATTTTGGCTATTAGGAATAATGAACATTTCTACATAAATTTTATAGGGACGTATCTTTTCATTTGTCTTGTGTGTATGTGTAGGCGCAGAATCGCTGTCAGATTGTTTTCCAAAGGGCTGCACCTTTTACGTTCCCACCCGCATTATGTGTGATAACAATGAAAACCAAAAAATACCCTATATCTTCTTTGCCTTGCAAGACGAAGCATTAGTGAATAAACTAACGGGAGTGGGGACTGGAAGACATAGGCAGGCCCGGCCCGCCTACCGCCTCTCGGGGAAGCTTCCCGGCATCCCCAGCGCCCGCAGCGCGTGCGCATAAGAATTTCTTTCACACTTGTCTGCACACGGCTGCGTGGGTGTGAAAGGACCTGGGTTCGCTGCGTGCAACCGGGCTGTGGGGGTCCGCTGTTCAGGGGTTTCTATTGGGATTGGGTGAGGTCCTTCGTGCAAGGTTTGAAGCAGGACTCATTTTCATCCATTTTGGTTGTGAGGTGTTCTCATTCTTCCTGCTACTATCGTTCCCTCACAAGTTCATCCCTGGTGGTCACGGGACAAGAACAACAACGGCGCCTGTTCTAAGTGAACCAACACTTGGGTTCAGTAGGCTGTGGAAAACGTAAAAATTTCTCGCCCAGTTATCTTATCTAATGCTTTTTTCACAGTCTTCTGTGTCTTTTCCTCTGCTTACTGCCCCTTTCTTGAAAATGCATTTATTACCCAGAACTTTAGCTCTGTGCAAGTGACACCCAGAGATTTATCTCTAGATCTTTCTACGTTTCAGAACTTTACACTGTGATTTATATTGCTATATTATTCATCCTGGTATGCCAAAAGCCGGCCAAAGTCCGTAGATCTCAAATGAATGTTTCCTGTTATTTCCCTACTCTTCTCCCTGGGTTTCATATTTCCATTAGAGCTACATCAACTGCCCACACCTGTATTTAAAACTCAGTTATCTTTGGACTCTTTCTCCATATTATACAAGTTGGTTACCATGTCCATTCCATTCTGTTCCGAATCCTTTAATCTCGGCATCTATCTCTTGGGACTGTTGGAATAGCTAGAAACAGTTATAGAATCTTACTCTATTCTGATCTACTTTTCACACTGACAGCGGTCACTGATTCTAAAATAGAAATCTGTTGAGTTAATCCCTGTTTAAAAAAAAAAAAAAAACAGCGAACGCAAAAACTTGTTGGTTTATCTTTACCTGTATCATGAATTTCAAGAGCTTTAATAATCTGGCCTTACCAAACATTCCATAATCAATAGTCTTCCTTCATCTAGTCACAAAACTATATTCGAATGTAGTAGTGATGAGATGTCATGAACGTACACTGTAAGATTATGGCCAAAGTGAAATAAACTAAAATTTTACTCCTACTGAATACTGAAAAAAAGTCCTAGTGTGGCCCTGTAGCCACTGCAAGGTCGGTGGTTCGAACCCAGCAGTTGCTCCTTGGAAACCCTATATAGGGTTATGAGTCGGAACTAACAACAATAATAACAAATGCTGAAAAGGACAGTCTCAATTACTGTTCTTTGGAAAATAGTCTGAACTCTTGGTATTCATATGGATGTGTGGCTCCAGTAGGGCAGAAGTGATAACTGGATGACACAATGCTGTTGTTAGGTGCCAGTGAGTTGGGTGGACTCTTTCCCCATATTATAGGGATCTTACATATAGCAGAACTAAACACTGCCTGGTCATTGCCACACTTGAGCCCATTACAACTACCACTAATAGAGGTTAATTTCTATCTCTGTAAAATTTTCTCCTCTTCTTTCCCTTTCTTCCAATTTGTGAAATCTTGCTCATCTATCAAATGCCACCTTTAAACTAGAAACCCTAACTTCTCTATGATCTCACTACACTTAAAGTCTTAAAACTAAATTTAATAACAGAAAAATATTAACATGACCTCTATACAAGGATGACCCCAAATTTTGTGAAATATTTCATATATGTTGTTCTTTCTGTGCTTGCTAGCATATTCATATTTTTATTATAATACTTATATTGTACTGTAATTAATTGCTTAGGTGCTTGAAGGCCCTCAATGAGATTTTTCTGAAGAATAGGAATCATATTTTACCCATCTTTGTATCCTGGATGATGTCTAGGGCAGTCTGGTATCCAATAAATAATAAACAGCTAATAAGTATTTGATAATAGATAAATGTATTAATCATTATTTCTTCTCTCAACTGACAACTCCTTGAAGGCCGATTCATTCATAATCATTTTATCTCTGGTACTAATACTATTGCTGGCATATATTGTTTGCAATTAATGTTTGCGTCTTTATGTGAATTTTATGCTTTCTAGTAAGTACTACGGTTTAATGTTTTGTGTGATCACTGACACAAGATTTAAAGCTGGAAGGAGTTCTTGATCATCTAAACAACCTCTTCATTTTGTATAGATCGTGAGCCAAGAGAGATCAGGTGATTTTCCCAAAGCAACTGGGAAATGTGCTGAGTGTAGAACCAAGCTCAGGATTCTCAGGTGAGTACTACTTGTACTCTATTGCTTAGACTGAACATATGAGACAACTTTCACTACTTTAAAAAAAAAAAACAAAAAAAACCTAAAATGGACCTCATCATCAGATACTGTTTGATTCAACAAGTATTTTTTGGAGTACGAACTCTTTAGAGAGAAGCCCCAGTGTGGCACTACAGGATAAATATTACACTGCTAACCCACAAGATTGACAGTTGAAACCTACTAGTCGTTCTTCTGAAACCTTTTACAGGGTTGCTATGAGTCAGAACCAACTAGATGAGCACTTAAACAGTAATAACAACACTCTTTAAAGAAAGGAGCCCTGGTGGTATTGGGCTGCTTAACACAAGGTCAGCAGTTAGAATCCTACACAGGGTCACTGTGAGTTAGAACTGACTCAACAGCATGCAGCCACCCCCATCACCACTCTTTAAAGAATGGACTCAAACATAACAACATGATAAAGATGGCTCAGGACTGGGCAGTTTTTTGTGGGGGGTTTTTTGTGCATCTGTTTACTATGAGTCGGCACTGACTTAACAGCAACTAAGGACAACAACTCTAAAAAGAGATACATGAAGCAAGCTGTTTTTAAATTTACTGCCTTGTGGAGGACCCTATAACATAATGTGTGCTGTTTTTTCTTTTTGTAATATCAAGTATATAATGACACAATCAAAGTGAGAAAAGTTGTCCTTGCTTCTATTTGAGAATAGGATTTGACTTAAATTTTTAAAAACTTTCTGTTGTGAATTGGGTGAAGGTTTACAGAGCAGAGCATCAGTCTTCCATTCAGCATTGGTACACATTTTATTTCATTCTCATTCATTGCAGTCACCTCAAATTAACATTATTTATACCACTTCTTGGTGCTGCACTGTAGGATAAGCACTAGACTGCTAATAAAAATATTCATTTTTTTTTTTTGGTGGAAGAAAGATGAGGCTTTCTACTCCAACAAAGATTTACAGTCCAGGAACCCCTATACAGGATCACTATGAGTCAGAACCAATCCAACTGCACTTAATGACAACAACTTCCTTACTCTTTCTTTTTGTAGTTAAAAAGAAAACTTATTTCTTATAATTTTATTTTGTTGAAAAAATATACAGCAAAATATACAAATGTAACAATTTAGTTAACATTGATTACATTCTCACCCTTCCTTTTTCAATTGTTCCTCCCCCATTAACAAATTCACAGCTCCATAAGGTTTCTATCTCGTCTTTTGAATTCCTGTTGTCAGTTTGATCCCATACTGTCTTAAAAAGGAGCTCTGGTAGCGTAGTGGTTATGAATCGGGCTGCAAACCACAAGGTCAGCAGTTTGGTACTACTATCAGTTCCGCAGGAGAAAGGTGAGGCTTTCTGCTCCCGTAGATTTACAGCCTCGGAAACTCTGTACAGGGTCACTATGAGTCAAAACCAGCTCCACGGCACATAACCACCACCACTGTCTTAAAAGAGTAAAACCCTCACTCAGACATTCTTTTCTAGTTTAGCTAAACAGTTTGGTTTTAAGACTTCAATGGCTATTTTTGAGTTTAAAAGAAAAGCAAAATTTTAATACCATTTCAGGTAACTGTGAATACACTTCTTCAGTACTACACCAAATTCTGATATGGTAGTGTCTTAAAGGTTAATTAAAATGAAGACTCAAACCACATTAATAAGCTTTTTGTAATATTACATTAAAATAAACTGGCTAGAACAAACAAGATGGTGGATCGGGTGGACGTATAGCATAGAGCTCCGCCAACAACAACACAGAATACCCGACCAAGCAGGCTCAGGGGC
>NW_006408554.1:12161774-12164988 GCF_000296735.1 Chrysochloris asiatica | reverse complement strand
GTTGAATGTGAAACTGATGATGTGCCCTGTAAACTTTCACTCAATCCACAATAAAAACCTTAAATTAAAAAAATATATAAATAAATAAATAAAAATAAATAAACTGGCTTCTCTTTCAGAGAAAGTATATTTAGCTTTACATAATTTTGCAACATCATTTGGAAAACATTACTTCACCAAGTAATACAGAATTTCTAAATGTTGGCTTATGACAAATAATATCAAATGGTTCCCATTTGTCAATGTCACCACCTCTCATCCAGCTGACAGGAGGCTGCCAAGTTCATGGTGGCAGAAAAGTGTTGTCCGTAGTCCTCATTTCTGCATAAAAGCTTGCATTTTGTCATGGCAGTAAATACTGTTGGTGGTTTTCTGAGGTGACCATATTCATTTGAGAAAATGTCTACACATTGCCTAAGTTTAAACAGCCATTGTTTGTTAGTCGTTCAAACAAAAAAAATTGTCATACATAACTCAATCACATATTTGGATGTGCAGCAAAGACAATAACTGTCCCTCTCATTTTGTCACAGAGCATTCTAAAGAGATGTGTACTCTAGGCCCCAAGCTTATTAAAAATAATTATAGAGGTCTTTTCTTAAAAGCAACACTTAATTTTCTTTTTTTTTAACTTCTAGGTTTTCTCACCATTTCTACGAGCTGAACTTTCTGTACTTATTTACCAATAACTGTGTTTTCATCAGTTAGCAATAGAGAGCCAGCAATTTACTAGAATATAATGTCGAATCTGAAAATGAAAGAGGCAGCTCTTATTTATCTTGACAGAAGTGGAGGCCTCCAAAAATTTGTTGATGATTGCAAGTATTACAATGGTATATTCAGCTAAAGTAACTGCTTTAGAGACTTTAAAGTAAAATCTTACCTATAACTGTACTGACTTACATGTGTGTGTTTCTACAGATTCAAAACAAAGCTACGCTGTCTATCGCTTCAATATTTTAATAAATCCCTCTAATGTTGTTGAATTAGATGCTGAACTTGGAAATTATATTTTACATCAACCTTTGAGAGCTGCTCAAGTTTTTCAATCAGTAAGTTAAGAAAAGAAATAATTTTATGCCATATGGAGTTTTTGGTAACTTTTCTGTTTGTTTATTTTAAATCACAGGTCTGTTTTATTGCTGTTAAGACTCTCTCATTAATTGGACAGTTACAAACTGAAACTCAAGTAAGTTTTAGTTTAACAAAATAAACTGACTTTCAAAATGACTCACAAATAAATGTTTATATATTCATAAATGTAAGGTAAGAACTGAACTGTAAGGTCTGTTTGAACTGTAAGATCAGTGGTTCACACTCAACAGCTGCTCCTCAGAAACCCTATAAAGGGTCTCCATGAGTCAGACCCAACCAACGACACTTAACATTAAAAATTATATTTTTCAAAGTTTAATGGAATATTTTGTATATACATCTTTACTTCCTGTATTATCATTTATAACATTTCCTGTATTATCACTTATAACATTGACTATTTTTATAATGAAACACTTCAAACTTACCCAGAAGTAAAGATAATACCATGAACCTTCATATAACTATCACACAGTTTACAAGATTTTGCTCTACCTGCATCATCAGTCTCAAATCCCAGATATTCTGTCATTTCACCCTTATATACTTCAGAATCTCCTTCAAAAAATTTTTCTTATACCACCATAATACCAATATGGCCCCTTTAAAAATATGAATAGTATAAAAATATCAATCACCTAACATATGAGGAGGCTTAAAATTTTAATGGAAAAAATAATTATCTTTTCATTCAATTTTTCCACAAACTTTTTTAGCCTATTTGTATAGTCCATATTTTAATTTCCAAAGTTGCCTCAAGAGTATCTTCCCAGTTGGTTTGTTCAAAGCAAGAGCCAAACAAAGTCCACACATAATAATTGATTCTGATGTTGCATTACATCTCCTAGTTTAAAGTCATTTCCCTTCCCTTTTTTATATCGCTGACTTTTTGAAGAAATTAGTTGTCCTGTAAAATGTCTCATCATCTGGATTTGTCTGGTTGTTTTGTACTGTCATACTATTTAACTTATTCATGTATTCCCTGTATTTCTATAAAATGGTAGTTGGCTCTAAAGACTTGCTTAGATTCAGGTTCATCACAATTTCATTCTGCACTATATCAAGAAGGCTATATTTACTAATGCCACAAATGATCAGTAGGTTCAGGTGATGTCAACCTTAATCACTTTATTAGACAAAAGTAAGTCTAGTTTAAATTAGTATATATTCTTGAGTGTTTCTGTGTACATCCACCCGTTTCTCCCCCCACTGGCAACAAAACAAAAATAGGGAATGGAAGCAAATACTGTTGAATAAAGATGCACGGAGGAGATTGTAAGCACTGCAATGAAACAATGGTATAAAGCCAATGTTCTCCCTTGAAATTATCACTCATTTCACAATAAAAACTTAAAAAAGGAAAGAAAGAAAAACAGTCTAAACGTACTGCTATAAAACCATAGAAACTTTTATTAAAGAAATATGTGTGGTGCTGTAGAATAAAGCACTGGACCGCAAGCCCAATTTGAACTGCAAGGTCAGTTCAAACTCACCAGGGTCTCCTTGGAAACCCTATATAGGGTCACTATGAGTCAGAACTGACTCAATAGCACTTAACAACAGTGTTCAAAATGTGAACCTGTTGTTTCTCAATATATCCTCCATATAGTCTATACACTTCTGAAGGTGATATTAAGGTCAGTGGTTCAAACCCACCTGTTGCTACGTGGAAACCCTAAAACAGGGATACTATGAGTCGGAACCATCTCAACAGCACTTAACAACAACAACAATAATGCTGTAGGATAGGGAGCACGGTGGCTGTATAAGATAAGCACTAGACTGCAAACCACACGGTCAGCAGTTTGAGTCCACCAGGTGCTCTGTGGGAGAAAGATGAAGCTTTCTGCTCCCTCAAAGATTTAAAGTCTTGGAAATCCTGTACAGGATCGCTATAATTTGGAACTGTCTCAACAGCACTTAACAACAATAATGTTATAGGATTTGTTGTTAAGTGCCGTGGAGTCGGTTCCGACCCATAGCGACCCTGTACAGGGTTTCCAAGGCTGTAAATCTTTATGGGAGCAGAAAGCCTCCTCTTTCTCCCACGGAGCAGCTGGTAGTTTCGAACTGCTGACCTTGCGGTTCACAGCCCGATTCGTAACCACTACGCTACCAG
>NW_006408554.1:12143803-12161174 GCF_000296735.1 Chrysochloris asiatica | reverse complement strand
GATCCTCAGAGCCTATGGTTTGGACGGTCAACAACGCTTGGGCCCACAGGGTCTTGACCTCCTGACCAGGTCTGCACGGTCTGCATCAGATTCCCCCGTATTTATTGTTTGTTTAAGCCAACTCATTGACTTTTAACAACAAACAACAGCCCTTCCCCCAAGGATTCTGCACTCTTCAGTTTTCACCATATCACAAGGGCAGTTTTACATCCTCAAGGAATTCAAATCAAGTTCCTTTTCAGTGTTTTTGTTGTTTGTTTTTTAGTTTGGGGAACAAAAAGAAGTCTGAAGGGGCAAGATCAGGGCCTTAGGGTGGATGGGGTAAGGGTTTTCCAATGAAATTCTCATAGGACAGCCCTTGCTATTCTCTAACAACAAGCAGGTACAGTGTTGTGGTGGGAAAAATATTCTTCGGTTCAATTTTCCTGGACTTTTTCTCACCAATGCAGCTGCCCATTTTCCTACAACTCCTTCCTTATAAGCCCCCATGATCACCTATATTCTTTGAGAAAAATCTATCAAGATTACCCTGTTTGAATCCCTAAAAACACTGTCATGGCCTTCTTAGAATGACCTTTCTGCCTTGAACTGGCCTGGCCAAGCAGGCCCTTCAGAAACCACTGTTTTGATTGAACCTTATTCCTTTTGAAGACACCCTAACAAGAGTAAGGCAAGCATATTGTGGAAAGAACTTGTCTGCAGCCATCCACTGATCACGCAGAAATATTTAAACATTTTTTATTTGGAATAAACCCATGCATGTATGAACTAGAACCCTAATAGCAATACTTTTTGACTTGCCCTCATACAGTTTCCCATCAACTCTCACCTAATGTCTGATGATCATTGTTTAGATCTATTATTTTATTTGTTGTCCTAATGTGGCACTGCAGGATAACTCACTGGACCACAGCATCAGTTTGAACTGCAAGGTTGGTGGTTCAAATCCACTAGCTGCACCTTGGAAACCCTATACAGAGTTGCTATGAGTCGGAGCCAACTCAAAGGCACTTAAGCAGCCACTGATGATCATTGCTTAGATCCATTATTTTATTAGGAGTATAAAAACAGTATTTTTCTAATGATACCATTTCCAAATTTAGTAACTGAAATTATTCTATAAGAGAAATTTATATCAACTATTTGGTTAATCTAAAATATATCTTGTATAAAGAACAAAAATCAAAACCTACTGCCAGCAAGTTGATTCTAACTCATAGCAACTCAGAAACAGAGTTTCTGAGACTGTAAATCTTTATGGGAGCAGACAGCCTCATCTTCTCACGCGGAGTGTCTGGTGTGTTTGAACCACTGACCATGCAGTTAGCAGCAGGATAAATGTTTGATTCTTTATCTTTATCAATATTCAGAGAGTAATGAGTTAAAATCCTATCAGGTTCCAGATGACCAGTGGCACATTTTTGTTTTGTTTTGTTTTTCATGTTTATATTATCCTATTTTTGGACTTTTGGTGTGGCTCTGTAGGATCAGCACTGGACTGCAAATCACAAGGTTGGCAGTTCAAACCCACCAGCTAATCTTCGGAAACCCTATACAGGGTGACTATGAGTCGCAACCAACTCGATGGCACTTAACAACAACAAAAATATCCAATTTTTGATCACTGGGAATCCTTTCAAGTTTGTTTCTGTGTTCTTTTGACATAGTCCCACTACCTGGATTTCTTCAGATGTTATCAGCAGATATCAGTATCTCACAGTTTCTGTAGATCAGATATCTAATAGTGACTTAGCTAGTTGTCTCTGGCTCAAACTCTCTCATGAAATTGTAACCAAGCTGTTCACCAGGGCTGTTGGCAGATCTCAGTATCTTGTTGCCTGTTGGCCCAAGGACTCCCTTATTTTGTCACCACATGAAGTTATCCACAGTACTGCCTCACAACATGGAGGCTGGCTTCCCCCAAAGTGAAGGATCCAAGAGAGAAAGAGAGAGTACCAAAGATGAAAGTCATGGTCTTTTTGTTTTCTATGATATGAATTTCATTAATTATGTAACTTTTTAGAGGTCTGCTTATTATCATTTTATTATAGCAAAAGGATAAAAATGAAGAGGTACATAGCTGTCTGTGATGGTCTATGAAGTGTGGGATGGTTCCCAATGTGGAACTACCATGTCTCAAAAATCACTGTTCTACCCTCTTAAGTATATAGATGTGTATCACCAACCAGGAACCGCCCCCCACCTGCCACACACATATACACACTATTTTTTATAGCTCTCTTGGTTTCTGGAAAGCAGCCTTGGTGGTGTAGTGGGTTAAACATTGGGCTGTTAAGCAAGTTTGACAGTTCAAATCCACCAATCACTCCTCAGAAGAAAGATGAGGCTGTCTATTCTGGTAAAGACTTAGTTTCAGAAACCCTATGGAGCAGTTCTACTCTGTTCTACAGGGTCTGAATCAGCATTGACTTGATGGCAGTAGATATATATATATTTTTTTTTTTTTTTTTGCTCCTGGAACAAGATGCCCCATATCCATCTGATATATTTTCTGCTCCAGGTATGGAATTTTCCCCAAGGAGGTCTGCTTGCTCTTAGTAAGAACTGATATTTAGAGATCACAATCTGAACTCTGAGAGTATTTATTGCTACTGGGATGCTATTGTTTTATCATTATTTTTAGTGGATAAAGCCAAAAAATGTGATTTTTAAGGAAAAAAATAGTTCATAATGACACTTTGAATTAAAATGTAAGTTTTAAAAATTTCAATTAACTTTAAATTTTACACTTAGATCTCTTCCCGTATGCTTAAAATGTTGATTACTAACTATACTACCAGATCATTTACTTGATTTACTCTATAGTATACTCATATTTATTAATTTGTAATACAAGATCAGTTAGATCTGCAGTTTTTATTAATACCATTTTTATTTTCTTATTAGATTAATATAGTGCTGAAATTAACACATTTACCTCCTCTGCCAAGTTATGGTCTTGATCTTTGTACGTTTCCACTTGACTATACGTCTCAGAGATTTTATATGATGCAAGGAATTGTAATTGCAATGACAACTGTAACCAAATACACACAAGGCGCAAGATTCCTTTGTTCAGATGAAGCATGTCCTCTTTCACAAGGTAAATATTAAAATGTAAAATCAAAACATTAAATAATTTACTGCTTAATCCTAATCATATTTATAATTAGTTATGAAATGCTCACAGAATAGAAAGAACAGAATAAAATTTGGTATGTCCCAGAAGTCCTGATGTGGCACTGTAGGCTAAGCACTGGACCTCAAAGTCAGTTTAAACTGCACGGTCAGTGGTTCAAACCCACTAGCTGCTCCTCAGAAACCTTATGCAGGGTCCTATGAGTCACAGCCGACTTGGCAGCACTTAACAACAACGGTGTTTATATATTTACTTTGTATAATCTTGAAATGTAGGGTCAGCACTGGACTGCAAACCAAATGGTCAACAGTTCAAACCCCCCAGCTGCTGCTTGGAAACCCTATACAGGGTCGCTATGAATCAGAACCGACTCAATGGCACTTACCAACAACAGTAACAAAGGCTCCCATAGTCCTGAACTACTTGCTCTTTATGACTGTTTTTGCTTTTGCTCTTCTCTCTTCATGTAATGTCCTCTTCCCAATCCTTTGGTTTAACTGTAGCTCAGTCCTTCTACAGCAAGGGTGAGGAACCTTTTTACTGCCAAAATGTATTAACATCATTCATGGGCCCTACAAAATTATCAACTTAAAAATGAGCCTGCTGTATTTGGTCTAACATTTAATTAACTCGCCCCTACTATGATGGCTGGAACTGCAGGTGCCTTGACCAGACCAAATGATCTCACAGGCCATATGGGCACATGGGCCGGATGTTCCCCATCTTTGTTCCACAGGGAAGGGAATCTTTCTCATTTATCCTTACCTTTCTTTGGGTTGAACACTCTTCCTCTATTCTGTCTCGATACTGTGTACATGAATATCTCTGTCAAACAGTTAAGTGTTAGTAACAACAAGGTTAGCAGTCTGTGCCCACCCAGCAGCTCCCCAGAAGAAAGGTCTGGCAATCTCATGAAAATCATATGCAAGACAGCTTATTCTGAGACACATGGAGTTGTCATGAGTCAGAATTGACTTGATGACAGTACTTTTTTCTTTGTTTTGTCTATGGAATTGCCACATATTAAAATTATTTGCTTAAGCTTTCATATCACCAGTACCTTGGCTCGATGCCTGGCAAGAAAGAGGCATGCAATAAAAGTTCATTCAACTGCTCTGAACCTACATATGAAACTGAGTTAATTTGAGTTAAACTACTTTTAAAGGGTTAAAAATAGATGGCTTTATCTAAGTCCTGGTGTGGCACTGTCTCAGATAAGCACTAGATTGCAAGGTCAGCAGTTCAAACTCAGAAGCCACTCCTTGGAAACCCTACATAGGGTTACTGTGAGTTGAAACTGATTCAACAGCACTTAACAACAATAAATCTAATTTAGCTAACCTCTGTTTGCGTTCAGGATTCCAGTATATAAGAGTGCACGTGCCAGGTGCAACAGAATCTGCAACAATAAGAAATGACTTCCTGTGTAATGTGTGTGCTTCTTCACTTCAAGAAGACAGAAAATTTAGAGTACTTGGTGGTAAAATGCACTTACACTTTGTGATTACAGTTTTAAAAATAGAGCCTGATCTCTTATGTGGAAATTAAAATGGAATGTATCCTAATAACAATTAATTTTTGTCCTTGGCTTTAAGATAAACAGGTTGTTGAAGTAATCACTGCAAAGGCACTTGGTGCTTTTCAAGGAGTGTCTAACAACCAGCCATTTAGGTTTCAATCTCTTATCATTTTCCTGCGAGGTGAGTAAGTTGTTGAAACTCAAAATAAATTACTACAAATTGTTTGACTTGTTTATACTAATATAGAATGATACTTTTGTAACCTGGTTTTTAGGAATCAGAAGTGTTTTCATTTTTGAGTGTTTTTGAGAAGTCCTATTTGCTGATGTATCAATCATTTATCTATTCATTCATACAATACTTAAAAGTATATTAGTATCAAACTAAAGTTAAAAAAAAAGAAAAGATGATAGTATGTGCTATGTATCAAGCACTGTGATAAGTCATTCTGAGGTACTGGTCTCCCATTATTCTATGCATATGTCAGTCAGTGCCTTAGGTAAATGTTGGTGTTTTTAAGAAACCCTGGTGGCACAGTAGCTAACATGCTCAGCTCCTGACTGAAACATTTGAACCCACCAGCCACTCCACTGGAGAAAGATGTGGCCGCCTGCTTCCTAAAGATTTACAGCCTTATAAATCCTATGCGCCAGTCATACTCTGTCCTGTGGTGTTGCCATGAGGTGGAGTTGACTCAACAGCATCAGGGTGGATATAAGAGTTTTATATTAGAAGATGAGTTTCATAAGGATAGGGACGTTAGTTCTTTATTGCACATAGTGAAAACTCAAAGATATTTGTTAAATGAATAAGTGAACATTGACAGGCTCACAAGAACTGACTGGGTGAGGATCTGTATGAGACAGGGTCTGGCAGGCAGGACAAAATCACTCTTAGGATCATTCAGCTAGGGAAGAGATAAGTCTTCACTAGGAAACCAGAGCTGTGAAAATAAGGATGGTTTTCATCCTTCTTGTTTCTTCTAAAACTGGAAAAATTCAACTGTTTCAAAAAACAAGTCTTTCATTTAAATCATGTAAAGGAACTCAGGAGTTCCATTAAGAACTGTTTCTCATCATTAACAAGATGGAGGCAAACATGATAAGTGAATTTTATATATAGCAGTTGTTAAGTATACTTTTACATGTATTAATTCATTTAGTCACAGCAACCCTATAAATAAGATTCTATTTTACAGTGAAGAAACTGAGGCACAAACAGTAGCTCACCCAAGGTCACACAGCTAGTAAGTACCAGAGCCAGGATTCAAACCCAGGCAATCCAGTCTCAAAGTCTATGCTTTGAACTGCTTACTTCTACTATATAATACATTTTAAACCACATACTGCAACTCAGAAATGTAAGTGACTGTCTAATTTATATTTTTATAGAAAATACTTTCTTCAAATAAACTAATGCATAGAAACCAAATAAATAGGGGGTGGGGGGAATCAATGAATAAAAGCAGGTCTTTTTTAGTTGACAAGGGAAAAGAAACCCAGACTTCCTAGACTTCTTCTTGCCTTTTCATTTATCTCAGGACACATCCATTGACCTGTAAGATTTCATGAAACAGGTGAAAAATTATTCATTTAGGGAGATGACAATCTGCTTTTATTTCCTCTTATAATCCATTCTGCATCCTTTATTGGGGTTTTCTGTTTGGTTGATTGGTTTGGCTTTATTTTTCCTAACTATTAAGCCTAGCTCTTCCCTTTTAGATTCACATGGCACACCAGTATGTTCTCTAGGGCCAAGAAAAGAAAAGAAAAATGGGAAAAAATAGAGGTCATGCTTTGATCTTCTTCATGTTGTTGTTAAGTACCATGGAGTCAGTTCTGACTCATAGTGACCCTGCAAAGGGTTTCCGAGGCTGCAAATCTTTATAGGATCTTTTTCATAGGGGAGAATTAATCCTTGTTCCTTTTTATAAATTTTCTTCCTTAATTTTGTTGTTATTGAGTGTCATCAAGTTGGTTCTGACTCATAGCAACCCTGTATAGGGTATCCAAGGAGCAGTTTGTGTTTGGACTGCCAGTGCAGTGCTAATCCTACAGCACCACACCAGGACTCCATTTATCAACAAGAGATCATAATATCTACTATAGAATTTAAGTTAGAGATAATACATGTAAAACTGTTTTGCTTGCATTGTATATGGTAAGTGGTGCCTTTTAAAATCACTTTCTTCCTAATGGAATTATTAATGACAATGTTGCTTTAATTAGTAGCATTCCTTGTTCTTCAATGCAAAAGACAAGGATTTCTTTTGATTCTTTTGACCATAAGAGAGTTTCTAGTTACTAAGTTACATACTTATGGAAGTTAATTCGTCATTGCATGTGAAGTATCAAAATTTATCACCAATAAAATTGTCTCAATTTATATTACTATTGCCACACTTATTATAATAAACAAAAGTAAATAGTTTGCTACTAAATTGTTACTGGCTCTGGATCTTTGAGCCATATGATCATGTACAAAGTTTCATTTAGTGAAAAAATACTTTCTTTTGTGTTTAATTTTAGATGAATTAGTGAATAAAATGAGCATAGGAAAGGAGTATAAAATTATTGGAATTCCTACCTGTGTCAAAACCTCACAAACTACTGTCTGCATAGAAGCAAACAGCATCACTTTTTACAATCCAAAAGGTAAGGAAAATGCTGTTGTTAGGTGCCATTGAGTCAGTACTGACTCATAGTGACCCTATGTACAACAGAACTAAACAGTGCCCGGTCCTGGGCTAACCTCACAGTTGTTGCCACACTTGAGCCCACTGATGCTGCCACTTTGCCAATCCATCTCACTGGGGATCTTCCTCTTTTTCTCTGACCCTCCACCTTATCAAACATGGTATCCTTCTCCAGTGACTAGTCCCTCCTGACAATATGTCCAAAGAATGAAAGACAAAGTCTGACCATCCTTGCCTCCAAGGAACACTCTGGCTGCACTTCTTCCAACACAGATCTGTTGGTTCTTTTGACAGCCCATGGCACTTTCAATATTCTCCTCCACACCATAACTCAGAAGCATCAATTCTTCTTTCATCTTCTTTCATCTTCCTTATTCACTGTCCAGCTTTCACATGCATATGAGGTTATTGAAAATATCATGGAGGACTAAGGGTCAGGCGCACCTTAGTCCTCAATCTGACATCTTTGCTCTTCAACACTTTAAAAAGTTCCCGTGCAGCAGATTTGCCTAATGCATAACGTCGTTTGATTTCTTGCCTGCTGCTTCCATGAGTGTTGATGGTTGAAAGGAGAAAATTGAAATCTTTGACAACTTCAATCTTTTCTCCACCGAAAAGAATGCTGTTTATTGGTTCCATGGTGAAGATTTTTGTTTTCTTTACAATGAGATGCAATCCATACAGAAGGCTGTGGTCTTTGGTCTTCACCTGTAAGTATTTTAAGTCCTCTTCACTTTAAGGTGTATCATCTGCATATTGCAGGTTGTTAGTGAGCCTTCCTCCAATCCTGATACCATGTTTTTCTTCATACAATCCAGTTTCTCAGATTATTTGCTCAGTATATAGGTTGAATAAGTATGGTGAAAGAATACAACCCTGTCGCACACCTTTCTTGTAATCATTGCAATGAAACAATGTGTGCAAAACCGATGTTCTCCCATGTAAACTATCACTCGATTCACAGTAAAATCTTAAAACATAAAAACATCACCACCACCAGTTGCCAACAAGTTGACTCCAAATGATGGTGACCCACAGGGTTACCAATGACTGGGTGCCCTGGATGGACACAGACCTCCAACCATCTGGTTAGCAGCCAAGCAAGTTAACTGTTTTGAACCATCCAAGGACTCCACTTTCAAAATGTTGGTGTTTGTTGCCCATAGCAACCCCATGTAACAGAGTAGAACTGTCCCATAGTGATTTCTAGGCTGTGGTCTTTATGGGTGCATCTCATTGGCTCTTGCTCAGAAGGGTCTGCTGGGTGAGCTTGCGTCACTAACCTTTTGATTGGCAGCTGAGCACTTACCTGCTCTGCTACTAGAATTCCTTAGTTTCAAATTGTTGTTGTTGCGTGCTGTGAGTGAGCCCATCTTACAGAGTAGATCTGCCCCATGGCTGAAATCTTTATGAGAGCAGGACACCAGGGCTTTTCTCCCTCGGAGCCACTGGTGGGTTCAAATTGCTGACCCTTTCATTTGCAGCCGAGCACCACCAGGCTCTTTAATTTCAAAATCTGCCCTTGGAACAGCAGCATTCAAAGATCTCCCATTTTGCTTTTCAGTCCTCACTGAAGGTGGTATTATTAAAACACAGAACTATAGGAGCAAACAGCAGTATAGAAACCCCATGATCTGGCTTTGCTTTGTTGTTGTTAGTTGCTAGGAAGTTGGCCCCAATTCATGGTGACCCCATACACAGTGGAGTTAATGCTGTCCTATTTGAGCCATCCCCATAATTGGTTGGGGATCAGACTATCTTAGTGTGAAAGCTCCTCCTAAACCTGTTCTGTGTCCTGGCAACAGGCAAGCCTCCACTGACATAGGGGTGAGAGCTGCACACAAAGTGCATTGGCTGGGAATCCAGTTGGGTCTCCCACATAGAAGGATTCTACCATGTAACACCATTGGCCTCTGGATATGCTTACATGTCTTAAGGGAATTAGGGATTTACTTGCAGCCACACAGAGCCTATCTGTGGCCACACTGAATGACTGCTTCCTTTTATTACATCCCCTGGGATAGAAAGGGTAAGTCAGAGTGACCTCCAATCAAAATACCATTATAAGAATTCAAATATGGTATCATTCAAAGAATATTTCAGACAAGTGGAATAAGAAATCGAGAATGTTCTTTTCTAATTGCATTAAAATCCTTTCTAATCTTTGTGTTAATATTTGCTTTCAGTTCCTTCAGGAATTAGTGACAACTTCAAGTGTCTCCTCTCCTTGACCTCCAGCTCATGCTGGAAGTTTTCAGCAATACTTGCCAACATTTTTGCGTCACAAATTGTGCCTCCTGGGACTTATAATTTGCTCAAGCTCTGTTTGTTGATGAGTCTAGTACAGACAAGGGATCCTAACCAGGAACTTGAAGATTGCCTTGATATTTTAATTATAACAAATGACACTCTACTTGTAGACAGGTAAAATATGTGGCATGAATCTTTAAAATTATACATTGTATTTGTAGAGGTTAGTATAGATCTTTTCCATGAGCATTATTAGAAGATGAACATTTAGAATATGTATAATATCATGTGTGAGTATTTAAATAAATTTGCATCCGTGAAGTTCAAAACTTTAAAAACATGAATTGAGAAATTAGATATTTGCTTTCAATGTTTGAAGAGTCATCTTTCAAAATTTCAACCTATTTCCCTTCTCAGACCTTTATAAACTGTATCCTTCCTAGGCTTCCTTTCCTACCATTCTCCATCTCAATGTTCAGCTTTTGTGCTTTGTTTTCATTTTTTAATCATGTCAACAAGTTATTTTCTTATTATTCTGAAAGAGTCCATTCAAGAATAATAAGATTAACTTGTACCCAAATCACCTACTGCCATTGAATCTTGGAAACCATATCTTTTAGGGTTGCTCTGTCTCAATCAACTCAATAGCAACCCGTTTGTTTGCTTGTTTTGGTGTACGGATAATTCTCAAGATGTTATTGTAAAAATGATGGAACCAATCATTCCTCCCAGAGCGCTCTCTACTCAGCTAGGTCTGGTAATCCATTGCAGTGACTACATAGAACTCAGGCACCATGCTCACAGTTAGGGGTTAATTAGGGAAGTTAACAGGGTCAGAAATGTCCAAGGCACAGTTCTTCTAGTCAGGCAGATTCTTCTCAGCTGTGCTTACAGTCAGGCCTCTTTCTACCAAACCAATGTCACAGAGTTCTTTTAGAGCTATTGATAAATGCCTACAGGACACATCACTCCACCAGAAGCCTCAGCTTGCAGGCACTCAGCTCTAGTTCCATGGGTCAGCAAATACTCCACCCTGCAAGCAAACCTCCTGGCCACACTCACTCACCTTTACTTGCTTCAAAGGCTGGGAAGCCCACTGCTCTATCTGGTGCTCTGACTCATGGTTCTGCTCACTGGTGGTTCTGCTGCTACTGTTTCTCTATCACTCTTCCGATGTCACAGCTTTCTGTGCCTAGGCCAAGGAAGTTCATTGTGCAGGAATCTCGGGGTTCAAAGGATGTGCTCCACTCCTGGCTCTTCTTTTTTGATGGTAGGGAGATCCCGCTTCCTGCTTTTGAAATGCCTCATTTTATGCCCATGCTAGAGTTTCAATGTTTTACAATTACAATTAAATCTGCTAATATTCCAAACTGAATCATTTCATCCTATCAGTATCTTCTCCCACCTTCTCTTACCCAGACTCTGAAGGACAAAAATGTTGTTTGGAGGAAGTTACCAACTATGACCAGAAGCCACATTATACCACATTGCATAATTTACTACATTGCAAATACTTACCCACATTGTGTTTTAGTTTCTTTGTTTATATCTTTCTTTCTAGGCTGCAAGCTTTACAAGTCTTACATGTATTTTTATGCCTATTTGGGCTATCATAAATGCTCAAAGTGCTCAATAAATGTTGAATTTTGTAGCTAATGATGTATCAAATATTAAATAATAGTAATGAATATTTTTTCCTAGGCTTTTGAATTTTAGTGTTAACCTTATACCCCGTGGTATACATCATCCAGTCTCTTCTGAAATTTTTCCTACTCTATCCAAGAATAAGTATGGAACTGGAGCAGTTAGCATTCAAGCAGGCAGTGCTTTGCTAGCTAAAGGTGGTATCTGCTTTATAGGAGACTTATCTTCACACAGAAAAGATAAACTTGAGCAGCTTCAATCAGGTAAACATTTTTTTTTTCCAAATTAGTTTTCACTTATTTAACCTACTGTTTCAGCATTATCAAGAATAACTTAACAATTTTAGGAATTGAGAAATTACAAACTACAACCTCCAGTACCCTGAAACCAGAAGAATTAGATGGTGACAGGCTACCACTACTGACCACTTTGACTGGGATCACAGAAAGTACTGGACAGAATGAGAGGAAATTGTAGAACAAAATCATTAAAAAGGGCAGACTTACTGATCTGACAGAGATTGGTGGAACCCCAAGACAGTGGCCCTTAGACACCTTTCAAACCTGGAACTGAACCCACTCCCAGGAAGCATTTTGCAGCCAAACAATAGACAGGACGATAAAATGAGCAGTAATACCCTTAAGGGACATACTCTTCAGAACCTAAACCATACAAGACCAAAAGGGCAGCATTTGCCCAAAAATAAAGCACACAAGGCAGGAAGGTATAGGAGAAAAATATGAATGGAAATGAGGAACCCAGTGAGGAAGCTATACATTCTTGTTGAGCAAATTGCAACTGATGTACGAAACAAAATGTGTACAAACTGTAAAATGAAAAACTGATTTGCTCTGTAAACTTTCACTCAAACCACAATTTAGGAAAAAGAAGGTGCAGAAATGTTGAGGACAATTGTCTTGTTGCCTCTCATAACCACAGAGCACAGAAATGGGTTTTTGACCATGATGCCAAAGCAGGTCAATGGAGAAAGGAAAGTTTTCTCAACAAACAATGAAGGAACAACTAGGTAGTATATGGGAAAAATTAATCTCAGCTCATACCTCACAATCATACACAATAATAAATTTGAGATGGATCATACCTAAATGAAAAACTAAAACTATAACGCTGTTAGAAGCAAATTATAAGAATATCTTCACCACCGTAAGGTAAGCAAAAATTCCTTAAACAGAGCCCAAAAAGCACTGACCATAAAAGAATGATAAATTAGACTTCATTAAAACTAAAATGTGATGCTCACAGAAGGCACCATTTAAAAAGTGAATAGGCAAGTAGAGGTAAAAGAAAATAATTGCAATATGTATATCTGACAGAAGACATATATCCAGAACAACAACAAAAGAATTGCTACAAGTCACTAATTTAAAAATGCACACACATAAAGAATCACAAAAAAAAAAAAAAAATGGGGAAGAGACAGTCACTTCATAAAGTAAGATACAAAATGACCAAAAAGCAAAGAAAAATTGCTCAGCATCATTAGTAGCCATGGAAATTAAAACTGAAACAAGGAGATACCAATCTTCACCTACAAGCAGGGCTAGCTTCAGTTTCACAGAGTCCCTGTTCTCAGAAGAGTCTGGCACTGGGTTAAAAGCTCTGCTGTCATCATCTCTAATTTTTTTTTTTAATAATATTACCTTTGAACTTGGTTTTGTAGGTATAGTCCAATGAAACAATGGAGTTTGTGGCTGGGCAGAGGAGAGAGAGACTGGTGGAAGCTCTGATACTCTGTGTGCCTTTGTCCCGGTCACATAGAAGTCACGGTTTCCATAACACTCTTAACTGCCCTCTTTTCAAGTTTCAAAGAACTTCCATGCATAGCAGGCCTGCTGGAATTCAATGCTTATGTTCCATATCGACACAGTGTCAACTGAGTAGTTGTTGTTAAGTACTGCCAAGTCAGTTCCAACTTGTAGTGACCCTGTATAGGGTTTCCAAGAAGTGGCTGGTGAATTTGAATTGCCAACCTTATGGTTCAAACTGAGCTTGTGGCCCAGTGCTTATCCTACACCAGGGCTACACCAGGACTCCTGAGTGGAGGAGGTGCTAATTCCAAGAGACCTTGCTTTTGGTTCTAACCAGACTTGCTTCTCATACAGGAAGAAGGCAGTGACGTTCTAAGTAACACAAACAACCTAAGAACCTTACCATTATCATTATTGGATTATTTCCCTGAGTTTTCCAACCACTTAAGCTGAAAATGATGGTATCAGATAAAAGAAAAAGAGAGCAACCCCAAATGCCTTTTCCTTCCAGCCCTTGATTTTTATCTGTAAGCCAAAGGTAGATGGAGTGTTGGTGAAATATGTGCCCATCAACAAATGAATTAAACCATTTCTGTACAGCATTTCCACTGTTCATGCATGAGTTAAATTCTCATATATTTTCATTTAAGACTGGCATTCTACAGTGTAAAGAAGAATAGTAAAACTCATGTTAATATTTTCAATTTTCAGGTTTTCTGTGTTTAGAATTAGGATTGCTTCTATTACTTTTTTATAATAAATGAAATAGTGTAAAGGAAAATACATATTAGAATTTTAAAAAGCACATTTTCTCCCTTCTTTTTGAACAACAGACCTTGTTTTCATTTTGCACAGAATCCTGCAAGTTATATACCTGGCCTTGACTACTAGAATGACAAATTTTTTTTTAATTGACAAAAACAGATGTTGGCAAAGATGTGGCGCAACTGGAGTTACCATATAAGTGGTAGAAAAATAAAATGGTACAATGGAATCAAGCTGCAATCCTACATCAAACCAAGAAGTCAAAGGCATACAAACTCTGACATTTTCACATGCAAATTGTGCATTTTTCAAAGTGCTCTGACAGTTTCTATAAAGTTAAATAAACATTACATATATGTAAGATATATATATGACTCAGCAACTATACAATAAACACTGGGCTGCGAACCACAAGGTCCATGGTTTGAACTCACCAGCCACTCCACCGGAGAAAGATGAGGCTTTCTCATTAGGATTTAAAGCCTTGGAAACTCTATATAGAGGCTCTATGAGTCAGAACTAAACTTGATGACACTTAACAACAACAATAATATGAGTGTCCATCAAAAATTATCTGCACTCTAGTTGTATTAAAACTTCTGTTGGCTGCACTGTCTCATCGGATCTGTTTAAGGTACTGCTGTGCAAGTGTGAATGTGGACATCTGCAAACAAAATTTGGACCAATACTCAAAGGAAGGTAAACATTTCTTTTAAAAAGAATTGTGACTGGTGACAAGATATGGATTTACCACTACTACCACAGAGTATAGAATGGAAACACTGCAATCAAGAAAAAGTTCAAAAGTCAACCATCAGCTGGAAAATTGATGCTTACAGTTTTCTGGGATTCTCAAGAGCCAATATTGGAACTATTAAGAAAAAGGTTCAACAATCAGCAGTGCTCATTACAGTTAGATGCTCACTGAAGAGCTGAAGCCTAAACTTTGGACTAAACCCAGAGGACTGCTATCCAAGGGTCTTGTGATCTTGCATAATAATGTACATCCACACACCTCTGTCCACACTTTTGACACTGCAAAAACTTCGTTTCAAGGTGTTAAGGCATCCCCATAGTCCTGATCATGCTCCATCGGACTTTCACCTGTTTGGTCCCTGAGAGTAGCACTTCAATAACGAAGATTCGCCTCTGATGAAAACAATAAAGACAGCAGTGCATTTGTGGCTTAAAGCTCAGCCTAAAACATTTTTTAAATAAGGGAATATGAAAGTTTATTGAGAGATGGACAAAGTGTATTGAAAAGCAAAGAGATTATGTTGAAAATGTATTTGTGTTTTCTTAAAGTTGATTAAAATAAATTCTACAACCAGAGTGTAGATAATTTTTGACTCACCCTAGTATATATGAACAGGGTAGCATGAGAAGACAAAGTAAAGTATTATAATAAAATGTACAAAGTTAGAAAACCAGAAGAGAAGAACATGTTCAGTGTTTCTCAAGCTGAAAGAACTGAAGAAAAAATTCAAACCTCAGTTTGTAATAGTGAAGGATTCTGTGGGCAAAATACAGGAGTACGGTGACTCTGTAGGGTAAGTGCTGGACTGCGAAGCACAAGCTTCACAGTTTGTACCCACCAGTTGCCCCAGAGAAGAAAGATAAAGCTTTCTGTTTCCATGAAGATTTACAGCCTTAGAAATCCTCTGCAGCAGGGATGAGGAACCTTCTTTTTGCCAAAATTTATAATATCATTTACAAGCCATACAAAATTATCAACTAATAATTTGCATGCTATATTTGGTCAAACAATTAATTAATGGAGCTGTGGGTTAATGGGCCAGACTGAAAAGCCGTTTGAATTGCAAGGTTGGCAGTTCAAGCTTACCAGCTGCTCCTCGGAAACCCTATACAGGGTCGCTATGGGTTGGAATTGACTTGACGGCACTTCACAACAACAATAACAAATGTGATGACTAACGAGCTCTGGTGTCATAGTGGCTACGAATCGGGCTGCTAACCTCAGGTCAGCAGTTTGAAACTACCAGCAGTTCCGCGGGAGAAAGATGAGGCTTTCTGCTCCCGTAAAGGTTTACAGCCTCGGAAACCCTGTACAGGGTCGCTATGAGTCGGAACCAACTCCATGGCACACAACAACAACAACAATGTGATGACTGGAACTGTGGTTGCCTTGGCAGGCCCAGACCAAATGATTTTGTGTGCCTTATGTGGCCCACAGGCTGGACATTCCTCACTCCTACTCCACAGGGTCATTATGAATTAGAACCCATTCAACAGCACTTAACAACAACAATAATGGGTCAAATATTGAATGAATGCAGAAAACATCAAAAAAAGATAGAAGGAATATGAAGAGTTACTGTGTCAAAAAGAAACAGTCGATGTTTAACCACTTCAGGAGGTAGTTTATGATCAAGAACCAATGGTACTGAAGGAAGAAGTCAAAGCTACACTGAAGGCATTGGTGTAAAACTAGGCTCTAGAAGTTGACAGAATACAAATTAAAATCTTTTAAAAAAAAACAACAAACTGATGCAGCACTAAAGGCGCTCATCTGGTCAAGAAACTTAAATGAAAGCTACTTGAGCAACTGCAGGGAAGATACTGTGCCTTTTCCAAAGAGATGACCCAATGGAATGCGGAAATCATAATAAAACAGGCAATTTTGCTAAAGATAATTCACAAATGGTTGTAACAATACACCCACAAGAAACTGCCAGAAATGGAAGCCGGATTAGGAAGACAAAGTGGAATGAAGGATATAATTATTGATGTCAGATGGATTTTGGCTGAAAGCAGATAATACCAGAAAAATGTTTACTGTGCTTTATTGACTATGCAAAGGATTTTGTCTGTGCGGCTCATGACAAACTATGTTCTCATTGAGCAAGGTCTCCCCTCAAGGTCCCCCCTAATTTTTGGTGGGACGGATTACAAGTTTTTTGACTTGATATGACACCATTCCGAAAATAGTAAGGTTTAAGTCTTAGCTGAGCCAAGCTCAAGAATATTAAGAGGAAGAAAATATCCACCCCCTTACAAGCATTTCTGGACAGCTGAGAGCTAATTTGGCCCATGGCTGGGGGCTCTGTTTTGTGTGTGTGTGTATAAATTTGCACTGAAGTCTTGTTTCAGAAAACAGACCACTGAGAAGAGTCAGCTGAGCTGAGGCCATGGCTTGCATGGCTTGGAGAAATGAGTTGGTGGATACCTTCTGGGCTTTTGAACTTACCCTTCACCCGTTTCCCTTTCCCCCAAGTGTCTGACCCTGTCTTACCCATGTCGAGTTCAAGTGGTGCAGCACCTCTGAAGCATCAATGCACACACCTGCTGTTGCTTTTGATTTCTGGAAGGCATGTAGTTTCAACTTGTAACAAAAAAAATATTTGTACTCTTCAGTAAACTGTGGTATTTCTTTAGCTTAAAAAAAATGAAGAATGTGCATTCAGAAGACTAAGTGCTCATAAGTAACCAGTACCAAGAGGCAGTCATTTAGACAAAACAAAGGAATATTGAATGGGTTAAAATCAGGAAAGGTGTGTGTCAGGGTTGTATCTTTTCACCACATTTATTCAATCTGTAATCTGAGAAACTGAATTATATGAAGAAGAAC
>NW_006408554.1:12141906-12143138 GCF_000296735.1 Chrysochloris asiatica | reverse complement strand
AAAAAAAAAAGAGGAAGACCCCCAAAGAGATGGACACAGTGGCTGCAACAATGGGCTTAAACATAGTTACAATTGTGACGATGGTGCATGATGATTGTGATAATGGTTGCCTTGAGTCGGAACCGCCTCCATGGCACTAGGCAACGACAACGTAACTCAATATGTACACAAACATCTCTGTTATCATAAATGGAGAGAACTAATATAAGGAATATTTGGGTGGCAAAATTCTAGAAATAGATTGTATCCTTAGACTGAATAGACATAAGGGGTACTGGATGGATAGAAAGGAAACTAGGATATCTTCACGTTTATTGCTTGGGTTTTGAATGGCTGGCTGGTGATGTCATCAAATGTGAGTAAGGAACCATTTAGTGAAGAGCCATTTGAGGGAGGAAACTATGAATTTCATTTTGAGTATGTTGAATTTGAAATGTATCCTCCTCCCAATAAGTATAATTCATATTCTTTCCCAATCTTCCCCTTTCACAGTCACATAAATGTCCCTCTATCAAGTTTTTCCACATAAAAGACTATGACTTACTTTCAGCCTCCCATGTAAGCCTGCACTACATGGCCAATCTCCTATTCCTCTGCCTAGTACTCCAATCATAAGCCCAACCACAGTTCTGGGTACATACATTGGACTCTCATCAAACCATGAGACACATAAGCATTCACTTCTTTGTCTTGCCTTGTTCATTTTACGGCAGGTGCTCTAATTTAGCCATACCTTGTAAAGCAATCAAATTGCCTTCACTATTCAAAGTTTAGACAGTAAAATTCTATGTAATAATATTTGTTATTAATTTGTAGATAAATAGACCAAAATGAACTTAAATAACACATGAATAATGTTTTCTGACTTAGTTCTGGAGAGCAGAAGCATTACAGTGTATATCCCAGGGAAGAAATTTGGGGAGGATGTCGATCAACAAATGACTTTTCCAGTTCAGTGCAGTTTTTGGTCTTTTGTTGATATGGATTCATCATCGAGGAGAAATGCACAGAAAACCAATAATCTAATTGGTCAAATGGTAAGGTATATGTGTATTTTATTGTTAAAATATTTCCCAGAGAATAGATACTGGTGATGATTGCACAACACAGTTAATGTCATTGATGTCACTAAATCGTACACATTGAAAATGTTAAATTGGCAAATGTGTTATATATACAAGGGGGCTTCAAAAAATTCATGGAAGAATTCCATTGTCTTTTCATTTCATTTT
>NW_006408554.1:12137893-12141806 GCF_000296735.1 Chrysochloris asiatica | reverse complement strand
TAGTTTCTTAGTATTTTTGTTATTAATCCATTTCTATACTTAATCTAGGAGTACAGTGGCTCTGTAGTATAAGCACTAGACTTCAAACCTCAAGGTTGGTGGTTCAAACCACCAGTTGCTCTCTCTGCAGGAAAAAGATGAGGTTTTTCGCTCCCACAAAGATTGAAAGCCTTGAAAACACTATACAGTTCTGAAGCTGTAAATCTCTGTGGGAGCAGAAAGCCTCATTTTTCTCCTGTGGAGTGAGTGGTGGGCTTGGACCACTGACCTTGTGGTTCACAGTCCAGTGCTTATCTAGTACTAGAACTAAATATAATACAGCCGCTTAAAATTTCTCATATTTTTCAGTCATGCAAATCAGGTGTCTGCTTACTAGAAATTACTATTTGAATTGGTAGTTGCAGAATCTTTCATGAAAACTGTGTAAGAAAATATTCAATAAAGATTATTTTTTTAAAATTGATTGTCACAAAGTTCCCACGCTATTAAGGAAACACGTATTTATAATTATGTTATTTCCAAACTGCATGTGAAAATATCAGTTTGTTTGTCTTTGACCTCTTGGTTTGATGTAGGATTGCAGTTTGATTCCAGCGAATCTTGTGGAGGCATTTGGGTTACTGATTAACTGCAATGAATCATCTCCTTGCAACCCACTTCTCCCTACTGTGCACCATACTCTAAAGAAAGCCATTGATCCTGAAGAACTGCTTTATGTAGCTTCTAAACAGTTCAGAACAGAAGATTTTGAAAAGGTAATTAGATAAAATGATTACCCAGAATACTTTTGTTAACATTTCTCACTTTAAAAACTGCATAGATAGAACATCACTTTGAAAATTCTGTTTTTTAAAAATTAGGATTATTTTTCCCAACTTGCTTCTGGCTTTTAATTATTTTAAAGGGTATTACATAGAAACTATTTAAGATTATAATTAAATAAACAACTGAATAAGGAAATTGATATCTAAATTTTGAGGTATTCTTCATACTATTGTCCAAATTACCATAGTTTAAAGAATATCAATGAAAAGAAAACCAAAATAGATTATTTTTTACATACAATTGTGAGAGTCTGCATAGATATACAGGTATTTGCATTTTACAGACTATTCAAAGGGACTTCCTGTATGTGGAGCCTTCAGCCCTCTGACTTTATGGAATGTTTAGTATGACTCATGAACACATTTTAATGTCCTGACATTATAAATACATTTGTGTCATTTTTAGAGAACCTCAGAGTAAATGACAAAAATTTAGTAATAACTTTCATAAAGAGCTCTGGGAGAGTAGTGGTTACATGTTAGGCGGTTAACCTCTAGTAAACAGTTCAAAACTACCAACCATTCCACGGAGAAAGATGAGGCTTTCTGCTCACCTAAAGATTTACAGCCTCGGAAACCCTATGCAGGGTTGCCATAAGTCAGAACCGACTCCACGTCACATAACCAACCAAATCAACTAATGACTCTTATAGCTGTTAAGGTGTTCAAGTACTTACAGTGGAAACTCTTTAAGATTTTACTGTTTAGAAATCTGTCCATAGTAAAGTTAAAATATCTAGTTAGGATAGATATACAAAAGGCAGAGGATACTGGGAACTGGAAATTGTGTGGGTAAAGGGTTAAAAAGTGGAGTGGACTTAGAAAATGATTTATGAGCACTGTATTCACATAGATTAGAATAAAAAGGACAATATTTATGTTATAATAGGTTTTTTCAACATATATGAAAAGTAGTCTCTAGGAATTGAAGTAGTAAATATAGACAAACTAATAACCCAGAGAAATAAGTGCCCAGTTTTTTTCCCGAAAAATAAAAAGGATTTACTAATTAGTCAACAGGTATTTACAGAATGGGGCCCTGATGTGGGGCTGTACGATAAGAACTAGACAGTTAAACCCACCAGCTGCTCTCGGGAATCCTATACCGGTTTGCTTTATGAGTCAGAACTGACTTGACAGTTCTTAGCAACAAGAGCAACAACATGAGTCCTAGTGTGGCATTGTAGGATAAGCACTGGAATGCTAACTGCAAGGTTAGCGGTTCAAACTTACCAGCTGCTCCTTGGAAATCCTAATACAGGGTCACTATGAGTTAGAATTGACTTGATGGCACACAACAACAAAAATAACATTCCTGTTCTTTTATATTCCCACAGAGATATAAACTTTCTTCTTTAAATCATTTATAATTTGATACAAAGAACAAGATACATAAAACAAGGGAAATTTTAAGTACTAAGCTGGGTGGTGCTAGCTAGAAAGATTTTGTTGTTGTTGTTAAGTGCCATCGAGTCGGTTCCAACTCACAGTGAACTTGTATAGGGTTTCCGAGGTGTGAATAATGGGTTTGAACCACTGACTTTGTGGTAAGCAGTCCAATATTTAACCTACAGCACCACATCAGGAACTCAGAAAAGGAGATACCAATGTAGAGTACAAGAGTTGGGAAGACTTCATGGAGGCAGTAGTTGAACCTCAGCAATTTAGATAGCAAGAAAGATGGGCATTCTGCACAGCAATAGCAGTAGGATCAAAATCATGAAGGTGGAACGAGTAGTGTACATGGAAGACCATGAGAAGACATGCCTGATGGGAGTGAAACTGTATTATAGAGTCATAAGAATAAGATGGAGTTCTGGTGTGGTGCTGTAGGAAAAGCACTCTACCACAAGGTCAATTTTACCTTCAAGGTTGGTCATTAAAACTCATCAGCTGCTCCTCGGAAACCCTATGCAGGGTCACCATGAGTCGGGTGCTGACTCAGTAGCACTTAGCAGCAACAACAACAGGGATGGATTGGCAAGTTTACAATAACACTTGAAGCCCAGGTAGAAGAGTTTCTAACTGATTCGGCAGACTGTAGAGAACAGTGGTAGTCTAGCAAGTTAGTGGAACAGTGCTCCCACATACAAAATTGTTGGGTGGCTAAAATTGCAGCCCAGGCTGTCTGGGTGACCCACTGAGGTCTTTTGTGTGTAGATGTTTCTTAGAGAATGCCCTAGAATCCATACCTGTGAAAGGAAGAAGGAAGCTGAGGTGGGCTGCTGCACAAACCCAGTGATAACCTCTGCTGGTCCACAGGGAGCTCTGGATCTAAAGAGTTGTCTTGCTTTGGACTAAAATGGAGGGGCTTTTTCACAGCCCTTCTCACTTCTGCCTTAATTAGCCATTTGATGTGGACCCTCCCAGGAAGGACTTTACCCTCTCATCCTAGGCAAGACAGCTGTTTGCAGTTGAGGCAATTCCTGACGGGAATTAACGGCTGTGGCTGACGGCACTCCCAGCATTAGTAAAACAAGTGCTCTCCTGAAGGAGACTACAAGGGTGACTATTTGATTGTTGTTGTTATGTGCCATCAAGTCGGTTCTGACTCATAGCAACATCTGAAGCAGCTGGTGGATTAGAACTGCCTACCTTACAGTCAGCAGTCCAGTGAATAACTAGGATGCTATTAATACTACTTAAAAAAGATTCTGAAGGCCTGTAGGAAATTGTAGCGTATAAGGAGAATAAAGAGGACAGGATATGTCCAAGAGTCATTGCTTTTACAAAGTTATATTTAAAACATAAATAAATAACCTTATTATGTTGTTGTTAAGAGCTGTCGAGTCAGTTCTGACTCATAGCAACCCTGTACAGGGTTTCTGAGGAGCGGTGGTAAGTTTGAACCGCCAACCCTGCAGTTCAAACAGCCTTGTAGTCCAGTGCTTATCCTTACCTTCTTACGTTGTTAGGTGCCATCGAGTCAGTACTGACTCATAGCGACCCTAGGCACAACAGAACAAAACACTTCCCAATCCTGGGCTAACCTCACAATTATAGCCATGCTTGAGCCCATTTATGCTGCCACTTTGCCAATCCATTTTCTCTGACCCTCCACCTTACCAAACATGATATCCTTCTCCAGC
>NW_006408554.1:12116607-12120340 GCF_000296735.1 Chrysochloris asiatica | reverse complement strand
ATACTGTATAAATAAGCCCTGCCTGCTCCCACTTCTGTGGGCAGGTGCCGGACTGCACTACCTTTGCTTTTCCAGTGAAATGAAGCTGAATCTTTCTTCCACTTCTCTGCAGGGCATATTCTGTCCTGGTGCATTCTTCGAAGGGGCTTAAATGTGTACTTCAACAACATAATCAAACTTATAATTACGTGAACTGGAAAGATCCTCACAGGCTCAAATGATGATCTTAGTCTAAACCCATCAAAGTTAACAGGATAAATGTAAAGTTCTCATTTAAACTCAAACTCTTAGTACAAGTGTGAATGTGTAATAAAGGATCGTATTGCGAGAAGATACGAAAAAGACATATGGTTTCATTATTTTTATGTTTACGAGTATACAATTATGTATTAGTAATAATGAGGTTTGAAGTTGTATTAATATAGTATCAAGAGCAAAAAAATATGCTAGTTCTACCTCTACAGCAAATCATACCTATAGTACTTGGACTGAAAGAGTATTAGCCAGTCCTGGTCAGGAAGTAGCTAAATGGCTGTTTTGTTGTTAAGTGCCATGGAGTCAGTTCTGGCACATAGCAACCCTGTATAGGGTTTCCAAGGCTGTAAATCTTTGTGGGAAGAGAAAGCCTCATCTTTCTCTGACAGAGCAGTAGTTGGTGGATTTGAACTACCTACCTTGTGGTTCGCTGTCCAGTTCTTACCCTACAACGCCATAGCTCTTCCCAGCTATGATGGTGAGAAGACGAAAAATAGTGTCTCGTGACATATTAAAGGAACCAAGAATATTTAAACTTGGAGAAAAGGAAACATGGGTCACTATCATAAATCGTCTTTGAGTGGTTGAGCTAGCTATCAGTTTTGAAGGATTTGGCTTGTTGTGTTGTCCCAGGAGACAGAACCAAGGACCAATGGGTAGAAATTGCAATGAAGCCAATATCATCTTACATTTATATAAACTTTGTAGGTTGGTCATAAAACTTCCAAATGGCTTTACTTATTTGAACTTACAATAATCCTATAAATTACTACAATCCCCATTTTATAGCTGAGCTTCCACAAGAGAGGAAAAGTCTCAGAAATGAAATTATTTACACCATCACACAACTAGTAAATACTAGAGACACTACACAAGTTTTCTGGTTCTCAAGTTCATATCTCTCAAATATAATGCATCTGCCTTATTGAAAGGTCAAGGCCAATCTTTCAGGTAATCAAAGCTTTAATTTTAAAAAATGGATTGCCTCATGCAGCAATGAATCGTAGGAGAGATTAAACAGGGACTAAAAGAGGAGCGTGGGATATTGCAGAAGAAAGTCAATCATCTGATGGGAATTTGAACTCTAAGATTCCTTCTAGATTCTGTAAGGACTTCAGATAGATGAAGGACTGGGAGAAAATATCCAGGATGTGTCTCAAAGAAATGAATATATTTAGTAAGATTAATTTCCCCAACTGTGTATTTATCTGAACAGAACTTGGTAGTGGTGGAGGTGCAGGGTAGGATGAAAACAATAAGCCAGTGACTCTTTGTCAGGATACATGTCTTTTGGAATATATTCAAATTGCTGTTGCTGCTGCTGTGTGCTGTCAAGTTGGTTCAGACTCATAACAACCCTGTGTAGGGTTTCTAATACTGTAAATCTTTAAGGGATTAGAAAGCCTCATCTTTCTCCCTTGTAGCGGCTGGTAGATTCAAACCGCTGACCTTGAGATTAGCAGCCTGATGCATAACCTACTATGCTACCAGGGTTCCTTTCTATTCAAATTAGGGAAAAAATTTTTTTTTTTCAAAAAGAAATTTTATAAAATTTTATAGTAAAAATATGCTGCTCTTTAAAGAAGTGTAGCTAATGTTCATGTATGTCTTGATTTGGGGCCCAAATATAAATTATTTGCATAACCCACATTTGAGATTGACATTAATTTTTCTTTTCCTTTAGAGTTTCCCTATCTGAAGCTCATGCTCGACTAAGCTTAAGGAATAAAGTACTTAAAGAAGATGTGCTAATTGCAGTCTTATTATTTGAAACATCTCTCACATTGAAATACGGTAATTTATTAAATTCCTAATGCTGTCTATAAGTAATTTTATTTAAACTTCAATATTTTATGCTACATGTGGTTGTTGTTAAATGCCGTGGAGTCGGTTCCGACCCATAGTGACCCTGAACAGGGTTTCCGAGGCTGTAAATCTTCACGGGAGCAGAAAGCCTCATCTTTCTCCCACAGAGCAGCTGGTAGTTTTGAACTGCTTACCTTGCAGTTCACAGCCCGATTCATAACCACTACGCTACCAGAGCTCCTTTTATGCTACATACATTTTTAAAATTATTTAAAATAGTAAGTCTCTATCAGATAAGGCCTGATTGTTTGATTTTGAACATTCACTAATTGTTTATAGATAGCATTATCATTATCTGACGTTAAGTCCTTTATTCTGGGTGTTTCTATAATTGAACTTTTGCATTACTAAAAGACTTTTGAAAATACTGTTAAATAGAAAATATGAAAACCATTTTAGTTTAGCTTTCTTTAAAAATAACACACACTTTATTATCAAGCAACTGCCCCTCCCCCTAAGGATTAGGCACACAGCCAGAGAAAATGTGATTCTTTTGCATCACCACCTTCCCTGCATCCCTAGCTGTAACACCATGCCTACATCATTTAAGGACTTGAAATGGATGGTTGTGTTAACAGAAACACAAAAAGGTTCTTAGGCTAAGGTTGCTTTAGTTGTTGTTATGTATCATCGAGTTTGTTATGAATCTTAGCTACCTTATCTACAACAGAATGAAACACTGCCCAGTTCTGCACCATTGTCACAATTGTTATGTTTGAGCCCATTGTTGTTGCCACTGTAACAATCCATCTTAAGAGTCTTCCTCTTTTTCACTGACTCTCCACTTTACCAAGCATGATGTCCTTCAAGGATTTGTCCTTCCTGACATATTGAAAGTAAGACGAAGTCTCCCTATTGTTGCTTCCAAGGAACAAGCCAATTGTACTTCTTCCAAGGCAGATTTGTTCCTTCTTCTAGCAGTCCTGGTATTATTTCCATAGTATTTTTCTCCAACACCAAAATTCAACGGCAGCAATCCTTTTCCAGTCTTATTTATTGTCCAGTTTTCACATGCATATGAGGCAACTGAAAACACCATATCTTTGGTCAGGTTTACCTTAGTCCTCATAGTAACATTTTTTTTAATTATTATTAAATGTTTTTATTTTGGATTGAGTGAAAGTTTACAGGGCACATCATCAGCTTCACATTCAACCATTCATATAGCTTGTTTCATTACATTGATTATTATCCCCCCTTCATATATCATCAGTTAAAATTTTGCTGAAGATTATTCAAAAATGGTTTCAGCAGTACACTGACAGGAAGGTGCCAGAAATTGAAGCCAGATTCAGAAGAGGACGTGGAACTAAGGATAGCATTGCTGATGTCAGATGCATATTGGCTGAAAGTAGAGAATACTAGAAAGATGTTTCCTTTTGCTTTATTAACTATGCAAAGGCATTCAACTGTGTGGAACATAACAAACTATGGATAACCTTTCAAAGAATGGGAATTCCAGAACACTTAATTGTGCTCATGAGGAACCTGTACACGCACCAAGAGGCAGTTATTTGGACAGAACAAGGGGTTACTCCTACACAGTTTAAAATCAGGAAATGTTTGCATCAGAGTTGTATCCTTTCATCATACTATTCAATCTGTATGCTGA
>NW_006408554.1:12101496-12115447 GCF_000296735.1 Chrysochloris asiatica | reverse complement strand
ACTATGCAAAGGCATTCAACTGTGTGGAACATAACAAACTATGGATAACCTTTCAAAGAATGGGAATTCCAGAACACTTAATTGTGCTCATGAGGAACCTGTACACGCACCAAGAGGCAGTTATTTGGACAGAACAAGGGGTTACTCCTACACAGTTTAAAATCAGGAAATGTTTGCATCAGAGTTGTATCCTTTCATCATACTATTCAATCTGTATGCTGAGCAAATCATCTGAGAAGCTGAACTGTATGAAGAACATGGCATCAGGGTTGGAGAAAGACATTTAACAACTTACAGTATGCAAATGACACAATTTTGTTTATTGGAAGTGAAGAGGACTTAGAGTACTTATTGGATTACACATCAATGTAAAAAAAACAAAAATCCTCACAATTGAACCAGTTAAGAACATCATGATAAATGGAGAAAAAAACTGAAGTTATCAAGGATTTCATTTTACTTGGATCCACAATCACTTCTATTGAAAGCAACAATCAAGAAATCCATCTGCCACAAATGACCTTTTTTAAATGTTCAAGACCAAAGATGTCCCTTTGACCTCCCCAAAATACCCCAAATATGAGGTGTTTTCAGTTACCTCGTATGCACGTGGAAACTGGACAATGAATAAGGAAGACTAGAGAACTGATGGATTTGAATGATAGTGTTGGTGATGAATATTGACAGTACCTAGGTCTGCCAAAAAAACAACAAATCTGTCTTAGAAGTGAATACTCCTTAGAAGTGAGGTCGGTGACTTGGTCTCACATACTCTGTACATCAGGAGGGGACATCATGCTTGGTGAAGTGGAAGGTCTGTGAAAAAGAATAAGATCCCAACGAGGTGTATTGCCACAGTGACTGAACAATGGGCTTAACCATGGTGACTGTAATGATGGTGCAGAGTGGAGTAGTGTTTCATTGTTACGCATAGGGTTGCTATGACTCTGTACCTAACAGATGGTGCCTAACAAGAGTTGATATGGAGAATGGGGTAGAAAGGATAAAAAGGAAAGGGGAAAAAAAACAAGGTAAAAAAATTGCTGCCCAGCAATTGATAATAATAGCTTCTACTAGACTGAGGCAATGGAAATAGGGAGAAATTAGCAAGCACATTAGATATTCCTTGCGTGCAGAAATCAGTAATAGCATGAATAGATTCTCAGGTGGTGCTATTTACTGGAACTAGAATGAAAGGAGCCCTGGTAGGGCTATGGGCTAAGCACTGGGCTGCTAACTGCAAGGTCAGCAATTCAAACCCATCACTCGCTCTGCAAGAGGAAGATGATTGCTCCCATAAAGATTTAGTCTTGAAAGTCCTAAGGAGAAGTCTGATACAGGGGCATTATTTATTGTTGTTAAATACCATCACATAGGTTCCGACTGATAGCAACCCTGGATATTGTTTCCAAGGAGTGACTAGTGAGTTTGAACTGCTGACCTTGTAGTCCAGTGCTTATCCTATAGCACCACACCAGGACTCTGGGATCACTATTAGTAAGAATTAACTCAATGGCAGTGGGTTTGATTTTCCTATTTTCGTGGTTTGGGAGAAAAATCACGTTGTGGATCATAATGTGAGACATCCACAGAAATACAGCCTCTAGAAGTTGAATTATATGAAAATCAGAATTGGAGTAAGACTCGTTAATAACCTGGTATTTTCAGTTGCCTTATATGCTTGGTGAGGAGCTGTAGGACAGTGCACTTGACTGCAAGGTCAGTATGAACCACAAAGTGGGCAGTTCAAACCCACCAGGTGCTCCTCAGAAACACTACAGAAGGTCCTGTAAGTCTGAACCCAAAGCACTCAAAAACAACAACATATGCATCTGAATGTGAGATAATAAGGAAGACTAAAGAACTGAGGTCTTTGAATTTTGGTACTGGCAGAGTACTGCATGTATAATGGACTGCGCTGTGTTGGTAGACGTACAACCAGAATGCTCCTTGAAAGCTGGGATGGCCAGACTTCGTCTCTCATACTTGGGACATATTGTCAGGAGGGGCTAGTCCTTGAAGAAGGGTATCTTGTTTGGTAAAGCGACGGATTGAAGAAAAAGATCCCCAACTACAAGGACTGGCACAGTGGCAGCAGCAATGCGCTCAAATGTAGCAATGATTGTTAAGGTTGGTGCAGGACCAGACACTGTTTTGCTCTGTTGTGTATAGAGTTGCTATGAGTCAGTACCAACTTAATGGGACTGGACAATAGACTGCCAGAAAAATTAACACATTTTTTCTTGGAAGTACAGCCAGAATTCCTTATGAGCAAAGATGAGAGATTTCATCTCAAGTACTTTGAGCATATTATTATCAGGAGAGACCTGGAGAAGGACATCATGCTTAGCAAAACAGAGGGTCAGCAAAAGTGAAGAAGATTTTTAATGTTATAGATGGATGCTGGGGCTGCAACAATGGCTCAGACATAGCAACAAATGTGAATGGGCAGCCTTTCCTTCTGTAATACACAGGGTCACTATGAGGAATGGACAGATACAAGAACTTGGAATATAAGAGGAGTTCTGACCTAGAAATATAATTGAGTAATCAGTATGGAATGGATTTCATTCCATGGGGAATGTCTAAATTCACTGAGATTATATTGGGAACTCCAGGAATGTCTTAAGGAATTCAATATTTAGGAATGGGGTTGAGAAAGAACCAACAAAGACTAAGAAGCAAACAGCTGGGATGTAAGAAGAAAATCAAGAGTGTGATGTTATAGAAACAAGTTTCAAGAAGGAAGCAGTCATGTGCTGAGTGTGAAACTAGATTTAGCAACAGACTGTAGGCAGCCATGACCAGGAGTGTCTGGTGTGCCGCTGACTAGACTGCTGCTGTAGGGTCACTGTAAGTTTGAACACACTTGATAGCACTTAACAGTATCAGTGGAATTTCAATGGAGTGGTAGCGGGAGGTCAGGGAAAACAGGAAGGCCCCCAAGACACAGTGGCTGTTAACAATGGCTTAATGGGGGTGGGGACAGTGGGTGAAAAGGATATGGAGACAGCATATGTTGATTGACCTTTTGCTGTATGACTATGAAGATGAGGGGGAAAATGAGGTATTAACTGGAGGAAGATGTATGGTTCACAAAGAGCTGAACTCATTACATTAAGTTGATTCTAACTCAGAATGACCTTAAAAATCTTTATGGGAATAATCTCATCATTGTCCCAAAGAGCACCAGATGGGTTTGAACAGCCAACCTTGTGGTTAGCAGTCAAATGCCTGATACACAGTGCCACCAGGGCTCCTTGATGTATGGCCCCAATTTTTTCTTTAAAGACTTAAGACACTAAAGCATTATGTGTAGTAAGGAACCTAGTGATACAATAGAAAAGGGAAGAATAAAAGGAGTGAAGCAATTAAAAATAAAGACAGTGATGGGGGGCCCAGAGAACCTATGAAAAGGGTATTCACTTTATTGTTAAGTGCCATTGAATTGGTTCCTGCTGAGTGAACCTGTATAGGGTTTTCCAAGGAATGGTATTTGATGTTATTTCCAAGGAATGTGTATTTGAACCACAAACCTTGTGATTTATAGCCCAGGGATTACCCTACAGTGCCACACCAGGACACTACAGGAGGGAATAAAATGGATACAGAGCAAGATAGATTTGCAGATTTGCTTAAGTAATGGTAAGGAGCATCACCTAAAAATTAGATTTGAGTTGAGACTGAAATGTTATTGTAGGGATATAACAAGCTTACTAGAAAAATTTAGCAGACCCACAAGGCAGGAGTGCTTATCTGAAGATAACTGATTTAGATTCATTGAAAATGAAACCAATACATGTCGACTGTGTGCTTTTCTGCCTAGCAGTCTGGTTGCAGGCAGTGATTGGCCAGGTTCATACAGGGTTGAGGTTATATTAGGTGTGGCAGAATGTAGAGAGGAAAGTAGTAGAAAGATTTGCAGGAGCTGAACAATTAAAGAGCAAAGTGAATTCAGGGGAGCAGATTGGTCTCTGACCTGGCAAATGAGAGTTAGGATAGGTGTAGTAGAGAAGTGAGACATTTGAAGTTATGAGGCTATGGTTTCTGGTGATGTCAGTCTCATGACTGTGGCAATGTTGGACTTAAGTAGAAAAGACCAGGCAGGACACTGGGGGCCAGTCCAATGGGTCCTTAACATGGTATTCCCTGAATGGTAGGAATTAAGATTGTGAGCCAGGTGCTGAGAGCCGCTTGTTGGTTTCACTGTGGAAGGGGAAGGTAAGCCAGATGGCATAGCATCAAAGAAGGTACTTTTACCAAGGACATGAGAAATAATGCTCTAGAAGCAGAAAGGCGCAGCTAAGGTATGTGGAGTGTTTTGAGAAAAAGCAGTTTCCCTTCAGATTCACTTCTCATTAAGTCAAAATGGTGAGTGGAGCAACCATGTAAGTAAGAGTCTGAGGCTACTGGTTACAGATAGTTAAGTATAACCATCTACTCTATCAACTGTACCCCGTCTCCCATATTTACATACTCATTCAGTTTGCCAGTGATAGAATATAAAACCTTGATTCCTATAATACTAGTTTTTAATAACTGAGAAATGTACTTAAGTCTTCACTTTTGATCACCCACTTAGCCTTTATCAGGTAAAAAGATATTTCCCTAACATCCAATACCTCTCCCAACTTCTACCACCCTCCTCACGCCACTTTCCCAGCTTCACAATAGATGACAAATGTTAGAGGTCAGATCTTTCCATTGGTATATCGGTACTGACACATTTACTGAGCCCATTAGCTTCAAATTAAAAGTCAGCTTTAGTTTATTAAAATACTCTATTGAATAGATCGGAGTTCTGGTGTGGAGCTGTAGGATAAGTACTGAACCACAAAGTTAGCAGTTCAAACCCACCAGCTGCTCTTCAGAAGCCCTATACAGGGTCAGAGTCTGAACTGACCCACTGACAATTAAACATTGAGTGGAGCAGGAGTTGTTTCTTTTATTAGGAATTTTGGCTAAATATGTTTATACTTAAACACGTCTTTCTCACCATATAGTTAACACTGTATGTCACTTCTTCATTTAGGGGCTACTCTGTTTTGTGTTGCTCCAAATGCAGTATTTCCATTTGAATTATATAATGAAGAATACTTAGAGCAAAGAGATCTCTATCTGAATCAGTGCCAACAACAGCTCCAACAGTTTATTGCCACTTATGGACCTGGGACAACTATTTTCTCTAGTGATGAATAAGCAATATGTCCAAGTAATGGAAAAAGTGAGTATATGAAAATGATTTTGAAGTAATACTTCAGGTAAAATTGTGTTTACTACATGGTTTTTGTTTACATGGTTTTATTGTTTCAGTGCCACAGAGTCGCTTCTGACTCATAGCAACTCTGTATACAATTTCATAGGAGCCACTGGTGGATTTGAACTGCCAGCTTGGCGGTTAGCAGGCCAGTGTTTACTCTATAGCATCACAACAGAGCATTAGAATGCCATTTTTCATAAAAATGATACAGTACCCTAAAGTAACTGCTAATATGAGCAACATGAATCCAAACTCCTGAAAACCTACACCTCTAAAACTTGAAAGAAACTTTTAAAGCTTCCAAGGAAAACTAAAAAAAAAAAAAACTTTGGGTCAACAGTATACCAGTTGTTGTTCTGTGCTGTGCAGTCACTTCCGACTCATAGCGACCTGTATAGGGTTTCCAATGCTGTAAATCTTTACGGAAGCAGAAAGCCTCATCTTTCTCCCGCAGAGCAGCTGGTAGTTTCGAAATGCTGACCTTAAGGTTCGCAGTTCCGATTCGTAACCATTACGCTACCAGAGATAAAACAGACAAATACTAAGAATGTTGCAAAGCAATGTTAAAATGTTAACTTTTATGTATTTCTCTTTATGTCACAAGATGGCATTAACTCCTTAAACTACACTATTTACTTAGAAATTATTTTAAATAATAGTCTTACACTTTTGGATCTACCAAAATTATGAGTAAAGGATATATAGAACCTTAAGTCTCAAGCAGACTTTTCAGACTTTAATGAATATTTAAGTCAGGAAGGTTGTGGAAATCTATATTTAAGCCAGGTTAAATGAAAACTAGAAGGGGTCCTCAAAAATTCATGGGAAATTCCATTATCTTTTAAATTTTCCACAAAATGTTTGAAACCCACTTATTTCACTTTCATTGATTCAAGGAACAAATTGGCTATTAAAATCAAACTGGCTAGAAGGAAGGAACCAAATAGCCTTCCTTTTTGGAAGGCAGGGACATCTTGAGGAAAACATACCACTCTTACAAAATGTTTTCACTTTTTAAAACTTTAATTCTCATTAAAAGTGTCATTACAAAACTGCCATTGTATTAACAAGATATTATCATGCTTCGTTTCTTTTGAAGTTTGCAGAGCTTAACCAGAAAGATGGACAGCTCTTCCACTAACTCACTAGGCTCCCTCCAGGATCAGACAAGTCATTCACTATTATATTACAGAATCATTCATTCAACAAACTGACATAAAACCTAATAGCTATTTAAGTTAAAAAAGCTAACTTTTTAAGAGAATGTTTCAGAATATTCCAATGAATTCTTTTTCAGGTCCTAGAACAGGTTCTGAAGGGGAGGTACGATATGGATGTTTTAGTTCTCTAGTATGGAACATTCTGGTCCTCTGCAGAGAATCACCACACATTGTCCTGAAAGCACTTATAAACGTGTCTGACTAGTGACTATTAAGAACACAGCTGTTTTAAAGACTTGAAATACATTTAAATAAAACATAAACTGTATCGTGCATCAAATAAAATATATTATCCAAACATGTATTCTCTACATAATCATTATGAGATAAGGTTATCAATGTCAAAATATTTTCTTCACTTGCTTCTATTCATGTCTTCATGACCAATTCTTCATTTCTCCTTTCCAAATGTTGTATGCCATACCTCGAAAACAAAAACCCCACAAGTCAGAAACAAACAGTAAAAAGGATTTTATACTAAAATCAAGTTCTCATATAACCTCATTAAGGACCCCTAAAAAATTAACAAATTAAAAGGAAATCTAACCCCCGACATGCAAAAGTACTTTTTAACAGAAAATGGCCTCAGCCCTCTGGAGCTTATCAACACTTGTCTATTATTACTGAAAGGTGTGATTGCTTGACAAATCATACTTACTTGAGGTATGAAGAATTCTTAAATACCATGGGCAAAGGACTGGAACATTCACCCACAGCTCCCTATAGGCTGAAGAGACAGGACATTTCACATACTTGAATAAACAATTACACATTATAGCAATTCACATATTCAATGTAAATGACTGGCACCTCAGTTTCAAGACTTTCTTCAAAGAAACCCTCAGATGGGTAAACGGCAAAAAGTAATTTAATTCATCACAGTGCCAGTTACTAAACCTGTCTATGTAAAAATTACACATTTCCGCTATTGTTCTCCAGGTAAAATACAAAACATTTAAAAAGCACACAGTAACTTACATCAAAATTTTGGTTCCACTTGTAAGATGTAGTTGTGGTCCTAGTTGTTGTTAAGTACTGTGGAGTCCGTTTCACTCATTGTGACCCTGAAGTTAGCTGTCATGCTACCCGAGCTCCTTTGTGGTCCTAGCAGTGTTTTCAAAACCATCCTGTGACAGTTTTTGGACACTTATCATGATGACCTTTATACATCTTCACAACTCAAGCTCTACTGCATCTAGAAGTAAAAAATATTTCCTTGTGAATTCTCATTTGTAACTTGCATCTTAATGAAAGGTGTAGCTTGTTCATTCTTATCAGGAACCATAAACCACCATACTTGCAACTGTCTTAACTCCCAAACCACTATTCTCAATGCATTTCTTACTGGAAGAAAGGAATAAACTTGCCATTTAATTTTATGGTCAAAATTGGCAATCGCAAATGTGAAAGTCTGCCATGATTTGAGTTACTCCCTTTGGTCATTCTGGTTGATTGCACAAATCATCTCTCCAAAATGATTTTTTTTTTTAAAAAAAAAAAAAAGCAAAAACCTTTAACTGCTTTCCAGAAATTTATTTGAAAAAGACATTAAGAAAAGTACCTAATTATACCAGTTTTCCCATATTTGCCCCAGAGCATCCTAATTCCACAATCTTTCCAAGATGGAAATGGCAGTCATTACACCTTGATAAAAAAAAAAAAGTGTAAATATGATATTCCTCACTGCGACAGTACAGATGTTTAGACAGGATGTTCTTAATACCGAGTCACTCCTCAGTTTAACAAGGATGAAATATGACCTAGGTTAAAGGTTATATAAAAAGCATTCAGACATCCACCTAAAAACATAACACAGCAAATCTAGTAGTTTCAGTTCTGGGACATGTTATGTTGGCATCACTATTGGACAATCCTATATAATCAAGCCCAAAGTTGCCTAAACACAGGTACCAGCAAAGGGTATGGTCAGAACCTCAGAGCATATCCTATGTACCCCAAAAAGATAAATCACTGAGCCAGGCCATCACTGGGAATGATTTATGAAGACAAATCATAAATCAGACCTTATGCAAAACAATCTAGGAAATACTTCACACCATCAAATATAATGAATATAAACTATTGGTTTAACAGATGCTTCAAGGAAATTGTCAACTACATGCATAATTATATATTTTTAAAGTTCAAATCAAGAAAATGAACGTATAGAGATATAAATGTTGAATTAAACTGTTTCCACTCCCAGTTACGTTTAAGTACCCAATGAGGAGAAAAACAAAATTTCAGTTGGTGACCTCTGGATGGAAGGCAGGGGATGAAATATGGTACTGGCAATATTCCAACTGCCTTGGTGAGTTTGCTTCCATGTATTTTTTATGCTTCAGACTTACATTCGTTACCAATATTTTAGCATTTGAAATTTTCAGAAAACCTTAGCAATGAAATCACTTAGGCCTTAAAAATAAAGAAAACCCAGTAATACCAAATATAATCTATTTTAGGCCATCACATCACCATACAGTTGGCTCTGAAGGTATCTCAAATATGGGGAGGAGTCAAACGAAAGAAACAAAAAACCTTTCAAGGAGGTAATTCACTAACTTTTAAAATTCGTTTTTGTCGGTAATAAGTTCTTCTCTATTATCACTTCTACAAAAATGTAAACATCTATTTTGTAAGATAAGCACTAGACAGACGGCTAACCACAAGATGGTGGTTCACAGCCACTCCTTGGAAATCCTATACTACGGCAATTAACATGGATTTGAAATCTAAAGACTGTCTATTTCTAGTGTGCATACTGCAACAACACTAGCTACCTTTTGAAGCCAATTTGCAGTGAAAGATTCACAAGGGCCAAAAAGCGAAAGTAAATTAGCCCAAGTACTTTCCTAAAGCACTGAACCGCAAGGGTCGAGGCCAGGAATCTGTGTTCCTAATTTTGTGTTCACCAACTGTGCTTGGTAACATTCAAAGTTCAATAATAGCGGCCTTATTTTCTGTGTGGTAATCATTCTTCCTGTATGTTGTTTTTAAGTGCCCTCGAGCCGACTGCAGGCATAGCAGCCTGGATAGGGTTTCCGAGCAGCAGGTGGTAAGCTTGAAACCATGACCTTGCAGGCGCATTAACCCACAGCGCTCTGAAGGAAAAACAGGAGCTGCGGTAGCGGTGGAGTAGTAGTTTTGAGTCGAGCTACAATCTCAATATCAGCAGTTCGTTAGTACTACAGGTTCCAATAGAAAAAGATGCGGCTTTCTGCTCCCGTAAAGATTTACAGCCTCGGAAAAGCCAAGGGGGGGTCACCATGGAGTCGGAACCGACTCAGCCGCACACTACCACCTGGTGTGGCGCTGTGAGATAAAGCACTGGACCGCAAGGTCGGCTTGAACCACAAGATTGGCGGCTGAAACCAGTCTCTCCTCAGAAACCCTGTACAGGGTCGCTGAGTCAGAACCGACTCGACGGTACTTCACCACCACCACCATTAAAGAAAACCAAGCCATTTAAGGAACCCAGGTTAACTTCAAGGTCGCACCAACAGGTTTACTGGGGACAGAGCATGAAGCCATTGGTCGTTCCTTCTAGCCACCTCGGGTTCATGTCACAGAAAGGCCCAAATTACTTTGCTTCCAAACCAATGTTTACACTAGAGAATGGTCATCTAAGACCTGCAGGTGGAAAATGAAAACACAATTGCACAGATGGTGCGGAGGTCGCTCGGGCCCCCAGCAGAAGGAAAGCCCGTCACCTAGTCAATAAGTGAGCGTCCCTGGGTTTACTTTGCGGCGGCCGGTCGGCTATACCCCGGAAAAGGGCGGAAGGAAGCGGCGCCTCGCGCCCTCCAAAACCACGGGCCCAATCTCGGCACCCAGGGAGAAGGGGCCCCGCGGTGAACAGAGCCTCGGCGAGAGTCGGGCTCGGGAAAGGAACTATACCCATACGGTGTCCCACCTTGAAGCGCCCTGCTACGGAGCCCCACAGGCTCCGGCGCTAACGCCCGGTCAAACGACAGAGCGTCCATGCAGCACCATCCACGTTCCGCAGCAGCGCCGAAAAGGAAGAACCACGGCCGCCGGCGGCACTTAGCCTCCACCCCTTCCGGGCCTGGGCCCGCCCCCTTCGGAGCCGCGCGCGGAGGGTGTGTGCGCGCTCGTCTGTTAGTCTGTCTCCTAGACTAGCTTTGCAGGTCTTGGCTCACCTAAAAATTATATGAAGGGAGATTTGGAACTTTCAAAGTCATGAGTATCTGTCTTGGAATTCTTTGTATCGGCTATCCAATATGTTGTTGTTAAGTGCCATCGAGTTAGTTCTGACTCATTTGTTGTTGCGAAGTGATGTTGATTCGGTTCCGATTCAAAGCGACCCTGTAATAGTATTTCCAAGGAGTGGCTTGTGAGCTTGAACCGCCGATCATGTGATTCGAATCGATTTTGCAGTCCAGCACATTAGCCTACAGCACCACACGAGGACTCATAGCGACCTATCTGTATAGGATTTCCAAGGAGCGACTGGTAGTAGATTTGAACTGCTGACCTTGGATATTACAAACATATCCAATATATCTTGTAATAATTCAAAGGACAGAAAATGCTCTTAAAACAGAGTCTCTCCTAAAGGTAGAGGGGGTTGGGGGGAGTAGTTAATCTTTCATTCCAGGAACAGAGAACCTAGACCTCTAAAACTTGAAAGAAACTTTTAAAGCTGCCAAGGAAAACTATAAAAAAAACTTTGGGTTAGCAGTATACCAGTTGTTGTTATGTGCTGTGCAGTCACTTCCGACTCATAGCAACCCTGTATAGGGTTTCCAAGGCTGTAAATCTTTACGGAAGCAGAAAGCCTCACCGTTCTCCCGCAGAGCAGCTGGTAGTTTCGAACCGCTGACTTTAAGGTTCGCAGTTCCGTTTCTTAACCACTACGCTACCAGAGATAAAACATAAATACTAAGAATGTTGCAAAGCAATGTAAAAATGTTAACTTTTATGTATTTCTCCTTATGTCACAAGATGGCATTAACTCCTTAAACTAAAATATTTACTTAGAAATTATTTTAAATAATAGTCTTACACTTTTGGATCTACCAAAATTATGAGTAAAGGATATATAGAACCTGAAGTCTCAAGTGGAAGACTTTTCAGACTTTAATGAATATGTAAGTCAGGAAGGTTGTGGAAATCTATATTTAAGCCAGGTTAAATGAAAACTAGAAGGGGGTCTTCAAAAATTCATGGAAAATTCCATTATCTTTTAAAATTTCCACAAAATGTTTGAAACCCGAGGGGAGGGAAGAACATGAGCAGAGCTGGGATCCTAACCAGAAAACCACAACAGCAGAAATGGAAGCAGAGGCGATGGCATGGAGAGAGATAGAACAGTTGAAGACTGTAGTCCCATGAACTGAGAAAGGTTGTGTGCCTGCAGGCTGGAGGCTAATTAATAAAAGGTGAAAATCCACCTTTGGTTATTTAAACGAATATATATATTTCCTGTGTGCTTTGTGCACATAAAAAAAAACACAAAAATGCATGGAGGTAAATACTGTTAAGCAATGGTGCATGGAGGGGATTGTATTCGTTGCAATGAACCAAAGTATGATTGGTTGAATGTAAAACTGGCGATCTGCCCTGTAAACTATCACTCAATTCACAATGAAAGCTTTTTAAAAAAAAGGAGTCTCTCATTTCTAGTAATTTGCTTGGTTGTCTTCTCCCTTACATAAAAACAAAGTGGTATGAGTCTTGTTCCAACTCATAGTGACCCTGTGTATGGTTTCCAAGAGCAGTTGGTGGGTTTGAACTGCTGATGGTGCAGTTATCCATCCAATGCTTTATGCTACAGCAGCACACCAGGGCTCAATGTGAGTACTGTAAACCCAGTTTTACAGTAGGTGTTCTGGAATCTGTTCCTCTACAAACACATATCTGCTCCTGTTGAGATTTACAATCTTGAAAGCTCAACAATAGCAATCATTTACCGAAGCCGATTATCACACCTTCATGCTTGCCACTAGTAGATGAGTGCACACTATTTGCATTGCTCAGGGACCTAAGCTGACTCTAAAATAACAAAAAATAAGTTGTAGTTGTTGGACTTTCAGCAAAATGACAGGCTAGGCAAACGCACTACATGGACCCTCTACAACAAAGATGTTGTTGTGAAGTGCCATCGAGTCGGTTCTGACCCATAGCAAGGAGCAGCTGGTGAGCTTGAACTGCTGACCTTGCAGCACCACACCAAGACTCCGAAGCCTGAAAATAGAGAACTAGAGACTTCACTGTATAATGAAGTCAAGTACAAAGCAAAAAGAGGGAATAGTGTAGATAGAGAACTTCTGAATGGCAAGTAAGTCAAGAAGATAAGATACAACAGAACGTTTTAAACAAGAAAAAAATTAATAAATTACAGTGTAACCTCAAAGAAAAATGATACACCTACACACCAGAAAGATTTAGTACACATTAATACAACAGAAATGAAAGTGACAAGAAAACCCACAAACAAAAATGAACTCAGCATAAAAAATTATGTAGAACAAAGAATCCAGCAGCCACACACACACATATACATACACAAAACACAAACAGAAATGACAATCAGTTCATATCTACTGATAATTACACAGAATGTAAATGGATTAAATGTACCAATCAATAGACATTAAGAGTAGAATGGATAGGAAAACAGGATCCTTCAATATATTGTCTACGAGAGACATAACAAAAATATGGCGAAAACCTAAATGTCCATCAACAGAAGAATGGTCAAACAAACATTGGTACGTACACACAGTGGAATGCTAAAAAACATTAAAAAATAATGATGAATCTGTAAAACATCTCACAACACGGTTGAACCTGAAGGGCACTATGCTGAGTGAAATGAGTCAATCACAAAAGGACAGCATTTGACCAATGTTGAAAAAAGTTTTAAAAAGGTTTTCTTGATAGAACAAACAATCTATGATAGTGGGGGGGGGGAGACGAATCATGGACTAGAGGGCAGTTAACACCATGTTAACATGGGTGACAGGGCAGGCAATATACAACAAGGGGGAGGTTAGCAGGGGAAAGATGAAGGTAGCGGGAAATAGGGAGAAATGCAATGATAGTTAAAGTGAATGGAGGTAAATATTGTTAACGAGCTGATACATAGAGGGGATTGCAATCATGTAACGAAGCAAAGTATATGATTTGTTGAAGTCAAACTGATGATCTGCTCTGTAACTTCACTCAATTCACAATATAAAAAGCTTAAAAAAAAAAAAGAAATGTTGCCATCATGTTGAGTCTTGCTCATGTACTAAGTAAAACTATGCTCCCAGAGGTTTTCAGTGGCTGTGACCAAGTCTGTCTTGATCTCCACTGACAGCCAGGGAGTGGCTGGCATGAGGTGAATTGGCCAGAAAGCAATCTCAGGTTTCTGCAGGAAGAGAATTCCACTACTGAGCTACCAGTGCCTCACAAATGAATGGCTAGATTTGTGCTGATCCAGAAGCGTATTTTTCCATTATAT
>NW_006408554.1:12094302-12100351 GCF_000296735.1 Chrysochloris asiatica | reverse complement strand
CTGCTCTCCGCTCTTCTCCCTTGATGGTTCCAGGGACCCACGCTCCTAGACTGAAAAGTTAATCACTCCCCCTCCTTGCTACAAAACATCTACCTTTACATTTCCAACCCTCACAGTCAGTCCTGATAACAATTATTCACTATTGTATCACAAGAGACCTATCCACATTTCCTTTCACCAGCCCCTCCTAGACAGATTGGATACTACTTAGTGGAGATTCTACCTTCCTCCATGCCCTCTGGATCTAGATTCCCTCTTGAAAGCTTGTATACCAGTCACTTCTTGCCTTTGAAGCCCCCTCATTTTGGGTAGCCAATGTCCAAGTTGCCCATAAGGCTTGGACTATTGAAAATGTTATTATAAGTTAATCACAGCCATGTTAAGATTTATCATCCATAGACAAGCTTTTGCACATGACATGTTTTGCTGACATGGTGAAACATTTGACAAAAATGTCCAGGAGAAAAATAGACTATGTGGACTTATTATGAAAGGGACTGGTATTTGAAGCTTGAAGCCTACCAGACTAAATCAAGATTTCCAATCCTGCAAGTTAATGGGATTCACAAATTATAACTGATTCAAAAACATTCATCAAGAACAGAATTGTCACTGACTAGAGTAAAATGCTACAGTGGATTTTTTATATTAAAATATTGAGTGTTTTGGGACCCTATTCAGAGAGGCAGTGACACCAGAAATGGAGGCAGAGATGAAGACATGGAGAGATAGAGCAGCTGAGGACTCTAGATTCAAGTAAAGAGAAAGGTTGTGTGCTGGCAGCCATGAGGCAGGTGTGCAGGGTGTGCCCTTTGGTTTTTTAAATGATTATATATTCCCGAGTGTTTTTGTGTACATCCAAATATATATATATACTGTTGAATGATGATGCACAGAGGGGATTGTAATCATTGCAATGAAACGAAATACAATAGGATGAGTGTAAAACTGATGTTCTCCATGTAAACTATTACTCAATTCACGATAAAAACTTTAAAAAAGATAAAAACAGAAAGAAGTGAGCAGAGATCAAAGGGATTTAATACCACCAAGAAAGAAGAGCCAGGAGTGGAGGGTGTCTTTTGGACCTGTGGTCTCTGTACTGTGAAGTTCAAGAACTGGGAGAAGATTGATTCCAAAACACATGGAGATCTCCAAGGAATGCTGTGCTAACAGATACTGACGAGAGACGAAGTCCTTTTCCCAGAGTCCACAGGAAAGAAAATCTTCCCCTAGAGCTGCCACTTGAATTTGGACCAGCCTCCTAAACTGTGAGAGAATATACTTGTGATGTTTCTTTGTTAAAACCATATACTTGTGATGTTTCTGCTATAATAAATTTGATAACTAAGACACACCCTAACTGTCGGGGACCCGCCTCGACATAGGGGTTCAGTTCACGAGGAGAGGATACCTGACGGCGATTGCAATATATCAAGAATATACAGAAGGAGACAAAGAGAGAGAAAATGAGGCACCCCAAAGCCAGGGTGGATACATCACTGGTGGGCAGGCCTAGGAGTACAGGCATCCATCGTGGCCTCTGCAGGCAGCAACTCACTGCCCTGCCATCTTTACCGCATGCCTTCCAGCCAGTAATGCACTGCAATCTTTACTCTATGCCTCCCAACCAGCAATGCACACCTGGGGAGGCCCGGGCCTCTGCTTTATTTAGGGGAGGAGCGTCACACCTAGCTGGGAGGGACTTAGGCAAGGTACAGCTAACATCAGTACTTTTCCAGACATTCAGATAACTTTACATCATACTTCGCTGGTTCGAATCCCAGGCCAGCAACTTGGATTCTCAGGCCCAATTAACATATCTATAGCCCCTGAGGTCAGTTGGGGGAAGGTGAGAGTTCTGCAGGAGACGCCCAGGTGAATGGGCTGCACCTGGAAAAGGGATTAGGGAGGATGGGTTCTTTGTCTATAGAACAAAGAACCGAGAAGTAGCTAAGATATTTTTAGTTAATCCTTTGAGAAAGGTTTAACCTTGCAACCTTTAGTCTCGGCTTTAGGAAAATATCACATTTATTTGTGGATTTTCAAAGGCTCCATGTATTAATTTAATATATATAACTGAATATTAAAATGAAAGCAATTTGCCATTAACTGCCAGTGGCCTCATTTGTTACACTCGGCCCTAGAGGGCCTCAAACCTCTGACCAGTCTTACACGGTCCGCAACACCTAACAAGACAGTGTATTACTAAGAGAAACTTTTTGCAGCCACCCACTGATTAGAGAACTATGTTTTTACACATTATGTCTGGAATAAGCCTATTCATATGTGAACTGGAACTCTAATAACATTACTTTTTGACTTAAAAAATATATGTGTATTATGAGTGCTTTTAAGTTTCTATTTTTTGAGATATAAGAAACCGTTTTTCTCCTAAATCTAACAAAAATGAGTTTGGATTTAGAACTCTCAGATTAAAGCTTTCACTGGTAAATTTAACAAGATTATAATAATAACCATGATGAGAAAAGGTCAGAATTTCACATTGTGATCTTACAGAGTCAAGTTACAAAGTTTTCTTGCTGTCTTTCAGAAAACAGTTTTTATGTATTAATCACTGTTTCTATGCTAATGTTACTAGTGCTGCTTAGGTGTAGACAACACATACTAGTATTTTATGTTACTATACTTTCTGATGTGGTACTGTGGGTTAATGTCCTGGACTGCAGGGTCAGTTTGAACTGCAAAGTTGGCGGTTCAAGCTCACCAACTGCTCCTTGGAAACCCTATACAGGGTCACTATGAGTTGGAACAGACTCAATGGCACTTAACAACACAGAGGCTTTCTGGTTTTAGTTATACAGATTATTTCAGACCATTGGCCTAGCATTGTTAATATTTCTGCTCTTTTGAGTCTCAGGAAGAAATTAGTGTTTAAAAGTCACTTTAATCTGAATTATAATCCAGAGAAACTTGTCATATCATTTTTTGTTTTATTTTTTGACTCTGAACACTGCTCTTGAAAAATTCAGTCTGCTTAGAGAAACAGACTCTGATTAAAGTAAATCAGTACCTCGTATTCAGTTAAAACAACAATATCAGTAATCATTTCATTTAGTCTACAAAATAATGTTATTATAAAATTGATCACAATCAAACTGACATCCCCTTATTACACATTTTGAATACAAATCCAAGAAGTGATGTAACCTCAGGTTAAATTGATCTTTCAGAAAGCCAAATATTTCCTTCAATATGGCTTGGACCTACAGTGATAGTGATCAAAAGTTTCCATGGAAATTCATGATCAGAGAGAGGAGGGAATGATACATAAGGGTACACTCAAGACTGTTAGTAGGGAAATGACAGCGGCAAGGAGAAAGGAAGCAAGACCTGGGACTATGGTAGAGAAAACAGTATCAGGTGCAGTCAACCATAAAGGAAAAGGACCTTGAAGGCAAAACCACCAAGCTGAACCAACTAATAAAAATTACTGCGACCAACCACAAAGAACCAAAACCACTCACTAGGGACTTTACCTAAACCTGGGCACGTGCATTTGAAAGCAAGATGATCTTTAAGTCACTTTTGGTTTATCAGCATACAAAATCGCACACCCTCCAAGCCAGAGCAGATCTGTTGTTATTGTTTGAGTGCTGTTAAGCTGATTCCGACTCAAAGCAACCCTGTATAGTGTTTCTAAGGAATGGCTGGTGTGTTTGAACTGCCAACCTTGCAGTTCAAACTGAACTTGTGGTCCAGTGCATTATCATGCAATGCCACAGCAGGACTCCATAGCAGATCTAGTGAAGGCCAAATAAGTGCAGAAAGGAGTGGCCCCCCATTTCCAAGAAACCTCCACCCCTTTACTAGGAATTGAATGAATATGTAAGAGTAGACACATTTAAAAATGCAGATCCGAGTCCCCATCAGGGTCTTCTCCAGTCTGTGGAAACAGACTTGTTTTCACTTTGAGAACATACCTTCGTTCTGCCAATAAACTACTTGTGCTTGAAAGTCAGCTTGTGCAGGAATCTTGTTTGATATTGGTCAGTGAAATTTGCCCTCAATATTTTGGGTGCAGCGAGTGAAAAGAATCTACATCCTTGGGATGTTTTAAATAGGTGTGGTGCTGTGGGTTAATGCCCTGGAACGCAAGGTCTGTTTGAACTGCAACGTCTGCAGGTCAAACTCACCAGCTGCTCCTCAGAAACCCTAAACAGGGTCACTGTGAACCGGAACCAACTGGACGGCATGTAATAACAACACAGTAAGATTTACCCTGTGTTACATGCATTTTTAAACTGAATTTTGAGATTTATTTTTGCAAAGTGTTGTAACGTTTTTCATAAGTGAGAAAAATTTGACAGCCACACTTACCTGATTTCACCCAAAAATGTTATATATTGGAAGAGACAGAAGAAGAATTCAATCCAAACCCTGCTAAAGTCAACTGAACTCTACTGACCTTAACTATAAACACATTTTTTCAGACTAAAAGAACTGAAACACTCCTTTTAGACTTTAAGCAGCAGTGTTCTAGCGGGCTGAAACAGAAGAGGGCTATTCCAAAAACCGTGGGCTTTATGTAAATATCTATAGTTTTTGAGGAGTCCTGGTGTGACGCTGCAGGATAAACCACTGGACGACAAGTTGGTTTGAACCATAAGCTTGGTGGTTCAAACCCACCAGTCACTCCTCGGAAACTCTAGACTGGGTCACTATGAGTCAGAACCAACTTGATGGCACCAAACAACAACAACATTGCTTTTGAGATTGCCTTACCATGGCAACTTGAATTTACAGACTGATAAATTTTTTTTTTAATATTTTATATCTATTTTCATATTCTTTACTATTGTAGTACATGTCTTAGGTTTATATGGATAAATGTTTTGCATTGGTGAATGAGTGGTATTTGAAATCATTGCCTTGCAGACCCTCATACTTTTTCATAGTTTTGTTCTGTGACATAAGTTTTATTACTTGGTGTAAGTAAACCTTTCCCTGTGTCTTAACCACAACATTTTCCCTTTATATTAGTATTTCAATGAGTATTTCTGAACTGTACTGTTTAGTCAGATTAAAAATGCTATTACTGTTAGAATTATGGGATCTGTATAAAGTTTACTTACATAATTTCTCAGGAAGCAAATATGCTACCCATGGACTAAGCCATCACATGGGTTGGGTCATCCTTATAAAGATGAATATTTTTTAAATTGCATCTTGCTTAAAATAGGCCTTCACTTTCAGTGTGTTTCGAGGGAAAGAAATGGCTCTGACCAAGGCGATGTGCATTTTTGGCTCAGCTCAACTCTTCAATAATCTGAAGGCAATGTCACTCCTGTTTGAAGCCCTGGCAAAAAAACAGATCGTATCTGGTGGAAGACCAGCATGATTTTAAAGAGTTTTCTACAGTCACCCTCTATGAACCCAGCAAAGTCCAGGTTTGGGGAAGTGATGTGACCACCCTCAATCTCTGACGAAGACCAGGGAATGCTGTAGAGCTGACATCTGAAGACTTTTTGACTAAGAATGACTCCAGCCAGGCAGAGCTTAATTCCATCTTGTGCTTAGGTTTAAGTGTTCCCATGCCCACTAGATGGAACACATAGAAATCAATTTGACTACATCTGTGGAAAGAGATGATGGAAAAGCTCCATCATCAGTGAAAACAAGGCCAGGGGCAGACTGTGGAACCAGATCATCAATTGCTCATATGCAAATTCAAACTGAAGCTGAAGAAAATGAAAACAAGTCCACAAGAGCCAAAATATGACCTTAAATATATCCCACCTGAATTTAGAGATCATCTGAAGAACACATTTGATACATTAAACCCTAAAGACCGAAGACCAGAAAAGTTGTGGGATGACATCAAGAACATCATACAGGAAGAAAGCAAAAAGTCACTAAGAAGACAAGAAAGAAGGAAAAGATCAAAACTGATGTCAGAAGAGACAATGACACATGTGCTGTCCAGCGTAGAGATGTTAAAGCAAATGGAAGAAATGAGGAGGTCCAAGAGCTGAACAGAAAATTTCAAAGATCAGCTCGAGAAGATAAAGTCAAATATTACAACAAA
>NW_006408554.1:12074412-12093157 GCF_000296735.1 Chrysochloris asiatica | reverse complement strand
GACTTAAAACATTTACTGATGAAGATCAAAGAGCACAGCCTTCGGCATGGATTACATCTCAATGTCAAGAAAACAAAAATCCTCACCGCTGGACCAATAAACAACATTCTTATCAACAGAGAAAAGATTGAAGTTGCCAAGGACTTCATTCTTCTTGGCTCAACACTCACGGAAGCAGCATTCAAGAAATCAAACAACGTATTGCATTAGGCAAATCTGTTGCACAAGACCTTTTTAAAGTGTTGAAGAGCAAAGATGTCAGCTTGAGGACTAAGTTGCGCCTGACCCAAGCCATGGTATTTTCAATAACCTCATTTGCATGCGAAAGCTGGACATTGAATAAGGAAGACTATAGAAGAATTGATGATTTGAGTTATGGTGTTGGAAGAGAATATTGAAAGTGCCATGGGCTGCCAAAAGAATAAACAGATCCAAACTGGAAGAAGTGCAGTCGGAGTGCTCCTTGGAGGCCAGGATGGCCAAACTTCGTTTCTCATACTTCGACATATTGTCAGGAGCACCAGTTGCTGGAGAAGGATATCATGTTTGGTAGGGTGGAGGGTCAGAGAAAAAGAGGAAGACCCCCAATGAGATGGATTGACCAGGTGGCAGCATCGATGGACTCAAACAGTAGTGAGGTTGGTCCAGGATCGGGCAGTGTTTCGTTCTGCTGTGCATATGGTTGCTATGGGTCAGATCCGACTCAATGGCACCTAACAACAGTAATGCCAATTTGTCTTGAGTATATCATGCACTTCTGACAGCCAAACTGCCAGAGTTAGAAATAGTATATTTAAAAGTGGGTTTTGGACCATCTCCCCAGATGGTGCATGAAGACATTTTCCTGGACACACCCTTTAACGGTTGCCTCATTGTGATGTCATACCTCGCGAGCCTCAGAAACAGTATATATGCTTTCCTATCTGCAATAATCCTCTCCCTGCTTTCTGCAGGCCTGGCATGCATATATGATGCTTTGCTGATATCAGCTGTAGTTATGGGAGGAGATTCCTTTGTTCTCTGTGCCTTATAAAAGTTCTCCACATGGAGGTAATTCATCATGGTGTCTATGATTTCCCTCACTATGTTTGTCTTTGTCTTTTGTCTGTTTCTGTTTTAGACTTAATAAAGAGTCACTATAATATTTATACAATGAGCACAATGGCTCCATAGGGGAAGCACTGGACTTTGAACCACAAGATCTGCAACTGAAGGCCACCATTGGCTCCATTGGAGAAAGATGAGGCTTTCTGCTCCTGCAAAGAATTAAAAAGCCTCAGAAGCCCTGAATAGAGTCACTGTAAATATGAACAAACTCGATAGCAATTAACAACAACAACATAATATTTATATATTTGAAGATGGGATCTATTTTCTCCTCTATAACATGCCCAAACTACTCATTTTAACCTCTGTTTTCCTTATTCTATTTGAATGAATACATTCCTCTTTTACTCTAGTAAAATTGATGATCCTAACCATTTATTTTCATTTTACCACATCGATCTTTTACTACTCTAATAACAAAATAAATCTTAAAAAAATTTTTTGTTGATCTTATTTTTATTTAAATAAAAATAGCAAGCATTTATATGATTGTTTATGCATGGAGGCTACTAAAGAAATTCTTTACAAAGCATTCTTCTAGGAGTACAAATTAGAGTTTGTGGAGAAAGCGATGTTTTTATTTTATACCATCCTGTGTGGCCCTGTAGGATAAACACTCAACCACAAGGTCAGTTTGGACCACAATGCTGGTGGTTCAAACCCAATAGTCACTCTTTGGAAACCCTATACAGGGACATTATGAGTTGGAACCAACTTGATGGCACTTAACAACAACAATCTTATCTGGGAATCAACTTGACAGCACATAGCCATCACCACCACTACCATCTTATTTAGGGGGTCCCTGGTGGGCACTGTAGGATAAATATTGGACTGCTAACCTCAAGATCGGTAGTTCAAACCCATTAGCCACTCCTCAGAAACCCTATTCAGGGTTGCTATAAGTAAGAACTGACTCAACAGCTCTTAACAACAACATCCTATTTGGATTCTTACTATCAGTACACATTCATTTTATAATTAAATCAAATTAAAAACGAATTATTAAAATAGTGCATTTTCTCTTCAGGCTTCAAAAATAGACTATTTCTCTTTTGGGGGAGGAGAGTGAATGATCACAATTTTATTTCTATGGAATTGAAACATTTCAACAGAAAATAATTGGTTTCTTTATTTTTAAGGATTTTTCAAACAAAAATGTTTTAGGTAAGAAAAAGACCAGTTCTAAGGCTTTTCCCTTAACTCACCACACCCTCCTTTGTCCTCTGACTGGCATTATGAAGAGAGTTCAGGCTTGCCCAGAAATGAGGCCATCCCTGGGGGTCACAGAACATTATTGAACTGAGGTAAGCTGTCATTAACAAATACAACTAAAACCTCTTCAAGGGAAATGTTTCATAGAGCAAATATGATATGTTGTTGTTATTAAGTGCCTTCATTCAAATCAGTTCCAACTCACAGAAACTGTGCATAGAGTTTCCGAGGAGCAGCTGGTGGATTTGAACTCCTGACCTTGTGGTTCTCAGTTCAGTGCTGATCCCACTGCTCTACACAGTTTATTAAAAAATAGCTATAAAATAGTCATTCTTAGATAATATAATAAGGATTGCCAAAAAAGTTTACATTTTATCGATACATGTGGATTAAGGGCAATCATTATTTTCCTTCTAAACTGTCAGAACCGACAGTCGCACGAACACATGTAAATCTCATTAGTAAATTAATACATTTGGCTACCAGCCCTTTTTCCTATTAGTGAATGAACTGGAGAACCACCCAGATCCCCTAGATATTTGCAGCAGAAAATTCAGTTGGAACTGGAAGGAAGTGGACTGTAATAACCATATACTTGCATTTTCTATTGCTTGAAGGTAAGCATGTCAAAATAGAATTAATGCAAGAGAAATGTAAGTGATCCTAGTCATAAATGCATGACATTTATATATAGGGTCGTTTTACCTCAGGCAAGATTATTTTTAAACATAATATTGACATTGAAATAATCATTGCATTTATATTTCTCATGAAGTTAAAGTCCCAAATCTGTTTAAAAAAACGGCAGCATTAAATTGTCAGGAAACAGGGCAGTGAGCTGAATGAGAGTTGACTCTGAAACACTTGAAGTACATGAACTTTACTGAGATAATTTTGGTGAAAATTACCATAATTACTTATGATTTCTGCCTGGATCTAAAATAATGAGTCAACCACAGTGGCTTTAGTTGTGAATATGAGATACTAGCATTTTCCTTTTCTGTGTAAAAATTTAACTTTTATGCTCAGACTCAATTTTTGCAAATCACTACTTAAATCCTAGCACAAATTCTGAATGCAGTGGAATGTTTTCAAATTATTTAAGTAAGCCAGTGGGATCTGAGAGGAAGTTTGCTAAAACACTGCAGGAAAAGTTTTATTCTTTGGTGAAAGGAGATACATGGGAAGAAACAGATACTCTTCCTCAAGATGTTATCAGCCGGGCAACAATGCCTGGCCTGGAGGCAGCCATCTTGTTAAGTGTGGGAACTCACCAGAGGTGGAAAATGCAGAGAGAAGAAGGAACCCAGGAACTTAGAGACATCCAATAGTCATCAAATTCACATTCCAAGGAATCACTCCAGTTAGGCTTCTTGTTGTAGAAAATTATCAGTTGTTTTTTATTATTTTTTAAAATATCAAACTATTCCAGAGTGATTACATAGAGAATTGCGAATTAGAAGTAATTGAAAAGTCAAAAGTTTAAATTATGATGCTATTTATAATTATCCTGAAATTAACACTCTATTAAATGTCTTACTGAGTTACAATTTTAAAAAACCCTTATAGTTAATAACTCTTTTCTCTAATTTTACCAGCTTTCGTTTTAATGCACAATAAGTGTACTGTTCTCCAAAGTCTCAAGGGAAAAACACCATGATTGACAAAGAATGTATTAGCTTGAAGGAAAAGTTAATAAGAGGGCATAATACTGCAATTACAGCCATTAGAAAACTAATTTGAATATTCAAAGTGAAAGTATATTTGCACACTTCTATGTGCACATGTTTTTCAAAAATCTTTATGCCAGAGACCCCTGTGCACCCAAAGATGAAGGTCACCTTTCAGAGGATGTTATACTTCTGTGTGTATGAGCTCTTTGCCAGGAACCTAGGAACATCAGTCTACTGGTGAATATGCTGACATGGGATCCCCACCACCTATTAACTAGATAGGACACAGATACAAATGACAAAGTACCATTAAAAGAAAATGTGAAAAAAAAGAAAGAAAATGAGTTCTCTATTTTCCAACACTATAACAGATACATCTGAAAGTTCTAATCTTGTAGTTCACTATATCTGTAGCTTTTTCTCATGTATGTAGGCCTTTACCGTCACTGGACTCTATGTCTGACATGGCCCTGTTTTTGCTGTGGGATAAAGCACTGGACCGCAAGGTTGGTTTAAATCACAGTGTCGGTGGTTCAAACTCACCAGCCACTCCTTCGAAAACCCTACACTAGGTCGCTATGAGTTGAAACTAACGCAATGATGGCACTTGACAACAATAATTTTTTAAAGGCGCTTTAGTAGCATATGAATTACAAGCTGGGCTGCTAATTGCAAGGTCAGAAGTTTGAATCTACCAGCCGATCTGTGGGAGAAAGATGAGGTTTTCTGTGCCCGTAAAGATTTACAGCCTTGGAAACCCTGTACAGAGTCACTGAGTCGGAACCAACGCCAAGGCACATAACCACTACCATTCAATTTTAAAGACAGCTTGGTCACCAAATTTCTGCATATAATGGGACCTGCAAACTATTGACCCTCTTCCTAAGTTGGTTCCCACTTTCTTCAAAGTAGAACTATTGGGACAACTGAATGAGATCATTAGCACTGGACTGCTAACACAAAGTTGGTGATTCAAACCCACCAGCTGCTCCTCAGACACTCTATACGGGGTTACTATGAGTCACAATCAACTTGATGGCATTAACAACAACATGGACCAGTAAAAGTTGACTATCATTATGATGAACATGGTGGTTTCAGATCTACACTACTCTACCTCCTGTTCTTCTCTTTTCAGTCTTTTTGACACACTGATTTCCTCTTCAATTTGTTGTTCCCAGCAAAGTAAATCCTGTAACTGTCAGATACCAATACCAGTTCAATTCAGTTCACTGATGCCTAAGATATTGATCCTAATGCATTCCATTTAATTTTGACAAGTTCCAACTTTCCTAGATTCATACACTCCATTTTCCTATTACTAATGGATATTTGCAGCTGTTCTCCTTATTTTGAATTGTGCTCCATTAGCAAATGAAGGTCCTGAAAGTTTTACTCCATTTGCATCAAAACAGTCAATTCTACTTTGAGGAGGCAGCTCTTCCACAGTCATATTTTGAGTGCCTTCCAGCACTGTATCTGGCAGTATTCTGGGGCTATTTCATATTCCAGCATTATATCTGACAATGTTTCGCTGCTATTCATAAGATTTTCAGTGGTTAAACATTCAGAAGTTTGTCACAATCACAATCTGCCTCTCCTTCTTCCTAGTCTGTTTTAGTCTAAACTCAACTGAAACCTGTCTACCATGAGTAACCCTGCTGGTATTTAAAATACCAGTGGCATAGTTTCTAGCATCATAATAGCACGTATTACCACAGTACAACAAACTAACAGATGAGTGGTGTTCCCTCTGTATAGCACAACAAAACACTGCCCAATCCTGTGCCATCCTCACAATCAATGTTTGAGGCCATTGTTGCAGCCACTGGAATAATCCATCTTTTTGGTCTTGTTCTTTTTCATTGGCCCTCTACTTTACCAAGCAAGATGTCCTTCTCCAGGGACTGGTCCCTTCTGATGACACATCCAAAATACGTGTGATGACATCTCACCATCATTGCTTCTAAGAAGAATTCTGGCTGTACTTCTTCTAAGACAGATTTAATCATTCTTCTGTCCATGGTATAGTCAATATTCTTTGCCAACACCATAAGTCAAAGGCATCAATTTTCCAGTTATCCTTATTCATAGTCCAGCATTCTCATGCATAAGAGCTGATTGAAAATACCATGACTTGGGTCAGGAGTACCTTAGTTCTCAAAGTGACACTTTTGCTCTTGAATATTTTAAAGCAATACTTAGCAACAGATTTGTCCAATGTAGTATGTCATTTGCTTTCTGTTCTCTTTAAATGTTTTATTTATTGTATCTTTTTTGTAAAATTGATGAAGAGCATATCAGCTTTCCATTCAGTTATTCAAATACATTTTTGTTTCATGTTATTGATTGTAATCCTAGCAATGTAACATCACTCATCCCACTTCCTCCCTGTGTTGCCATTGCTCCCTTTCTTAATCCTTCTGAATTTTGTCCTTGGGTAAGTGCTGACCTTGTCATCTCCAAGGGTTGGTTATTCTAAGGTGTACATACTTCACTAGTGTTATTGCTCCCTTTGTAGGCTTCAGGGACCCACTAATCTACCTAACCAGTAAACCTAGTCTTCATTTTATGATTTTGAGTTTTGTTACATATTTGTCTCCCTCTCTATTCAGGACCTTTTAATGTGATATCTTTCAGAGCAGTTGGTAGTGGTACCTAGGCACTACCTAGTTCTTCTGGTCTCAGGGTTACGGAGACTCACGTTCTCATGGTCCAGGAACCCATTTAACTAATTGTTTCCATGTGTTATCAAGTTTCATCATTCTTCTTTCCTCCAGACAGAAGAGACAAATAGTTGCACCATCATTTGATTTCTTGATTGCTGCTTCCATTGGCATTGATTATGGATGCAAGTAAAATGAAATTCTTAACAACGTCAACCTTATTTTCATTTATCTTAATGTTGCTTATTGATCCAGTTGTGAGGAATTTTGTTTCTTTATGTTGAATTGTGGTGTGGCACTGTGGGTAAAGCACTGGACCACAAGGTCAGTTTGAACCACAAGAAGCAGTTCAAATTCACCAGTCAATCCTTGGAAACCCTATACAAGGTCTCCATGAATCAGGACCAACTCAGTGGCACTTAACAATCACATTCTTCATTAGTAAGTGCTTCAAGTTCTCTTCACTTTCTGTAAGCAAGTTTGTGTCATCCACATATTGCAGGTTGTTTATGAGTCTTTTTCCAATTCTCATGTGCATTCTTCATATAGTCCAGCTTCTTGGATTATTTGTTCAGCAATCAAATTGAATAAGTAAGATGAAATGATACAACTTGACACTTATCTTTTCTGATTTTAAACCATGAAGAATCCTCTCATTTTGCATGAATGACTGCCTCTTAGACTATGTGCAGGTTCCACATAAGCAAAGTTAAGTGTTCTGAAGTACCCATTCTTCACAATGTTATCCATAATTTGTTATAATCCATATAGTCGAATGTCTTTGCATAGTCAATAAAACTCAGGTAAACAGCTGGTGTGGCACTGTAAGATCACCACTGGACTGTGAACCAAAATGTTGGCATTCAAACCCACCAGCTGCTCCTTGGAAATGCTATACAGGGTTGCTATGAATTGGAACCAATTCAATGGCACTTAACAATAACAAATATCATTCTGGTATTTTATGCTTTCATGCAAGATCCATCTACTTCAGCAATGATATTCCTTATACCTCATCCTTTTCTGAATCCAGTTTGAATTTCCGGCAGTTCCCTGTCCATGTCTGGTTACAACCATTTTGGAATTATCATTAGCAAAATTTTACTTGTGTATGTTAATAATGATATTGTTCAATTTCTATAGTCTATTGAATCGTCTTTCTATGGAATGGACACAAATCTGAATCTATTCCAGTCAGTTGGCCAGCTAGCTGTCTTTCAAAATTTTTGGCATATACAAGTGAGCACCTCCAGCATTGAATCCCTTTGTTGAAACATCTCAGTTGGTATCCTGTCAATTTCTGGAAACTTGTTTTTCACCAATGACTTTAGTTAATATAGCTTTGACTTCTTCCTTCAACACCACTGGTTTTTTTATTATATGGTACCTCCTGATACAGTTGAACATTGACCAATTATTTTTTGTACAGTGATTCTATGTATTCCTTTCATCTTCTTTGGATGCTTCTTGTGTTGTTCAGTATTTTATCTATTTTGTTGTTAAGTACCTTTGAGTCTGTTCTGACTTATAGTGACCCTGTATAGGGTCTCTGAGGAGCAGATGGTGGCTTTGAGCCAAAGACCCTGAGGTTCAGACCAATCTTGCAGTCCGGAATATTTCAATATTGCAACTTGATACTTGAATTTTTTTTCTTCAGTTCTTTCAGCTTGAAAAATGCTGAGCATGTTCACCTTTTTTTGATTTCTTACTCTGGCCTTAGTACATTTCATTATAATACTCTACTTTGTCTTTTTGGACCATCCTTTGAAATCTTCTATTCAGTTATTTTACTTCATCATTTCTTTCACCCATTTTAGTAGCTATTCTTCATTCAAGAACAAGTTTCAGTGTCTTCTACAGTGGTGTTTTCTTTCTTTCCATCTTTTTAATGACCTTTTGTTTTCTTTATGTATGATGTTGTTGATGTCATTCCACAACTTATCTGGTCTACAGTTACGATTAGTAACTTAAATTAGTGTACAATGCATCAAATCTATTCTTTTTTTTAAAAACTTTCTATTGTGAATTGATAGAAGGTTTGCAGAATATATCATCAGTTTTACATTCAACAAATCATATACTTTGCTTCATTACATGGTTGCAATCCCCTCCATGTACATACTTAACAGTATTTACCTCTATTCACTTTATTTATTTAACTTTTTATTGTGAATTGAATGAAGGTTTACAGACAAGATCATCAGCTTTACATTCAACAAATCATACACTTTGCTTCATCTCAATGATGACAATCCCCTCCCTACAACAACAGTCATCTTACTTCCTCCCTATGATTCCCTATTTACATCTTGTATCTCACAAAGGAGCAAAACAAAAAAATATTTGATACACACATACGGAATAAAAGATACATATTCATTTAAATGTCCAAAAGGCACATTCAGCAAGCCAGCCTTATTTCCACAGGCACACAGTCTTACTTGGTCCATGGGCCTAGAGATCGCAGCTGCTCTATCTCTCTATGCCACCACCTCTGCCACCATCTTGGCTGTCGATGTTTTTCTAGGTAAGGATCTCACCACGCTCCACTCATGTTTTTGATGGTCCTAGGATCATCTGTTCCTGAAATGAAAGATTAACTACTTTCCCCTTTTAGTTACACATCTTCCACCATTTTAGTTTTGACAATCACAATTAATCCTGCTAATTTACAACTGACTCATATCAGCATCATTCCCCACCATCTTTCAACAGACCCATCTGGACAAGAGATGGGTAGGTAAGGAAGAAAGTAGTGATTCTACCTTACTCACTTCATTCTGAAACTTAGCACATCCATGAAAGCTTGTAAGCCAGCCACTTCATGTCTTTGTGTTGTTGTTAAATACCTTGGAGCTGATTTCAATTCATAGCAACCCTGTATAGGGTTTCTGAGGCTTTAATCTTTACAGGAGCAAAAAGTCTCATCTTTCTCTTATGGAGCTACTGGTAGATTTGAACTACTGACCTTGCAGTTAGCAGCCCAGCTCATAATTCACTATGTTACCATGACTTTGTAGGCCCCCACATTTTTTATAGCCAATGTCTAAACTGCCAATCCCTATCTAAATATCAAGGAGGCAAGTGTGTTCCTCAATATAATGAATCTTCCATTCTGTTTGGAATTTTGTGCAACTGCATCCATAAGCAAAAGTCCTGTTCATTAAATTATAGCAATTTACACTTGCTCACAGTATCAAACATCTTTATCTTCATCTGGTTGGGTTCTGGTCAACTCAGCCCTAGTCATACAAACTATGTCAAATGGGCACCATCTGCAAGCTGGGGAATTCATACGCACCTCCCTGCACTTCACACCAACTGACCCCTTCACCTCAGCTCTAGGTAGGCCATGGATTCAGGAGTTCACAAAACTCTCTAAGCTTCAGACCAGCCAGCCTTTCCTCTTTTCTCTCTCAAGGCCAAGGGGGTGCTGAAAGAACATGTTCAAACTCAACTTGTGTCTTCATTGCTATATTTTCCCCGCTTCTACTCACATGTAGACCCAGGTGGTCACCAGCAAACATACTAGACTGATCATGGGTTCCCTTTAACTTTCAGTTCTAGAAGAAGGATATCTATTCTTAAGATGGTCTCTGAATTCAGATGGGAGGGATATATTCACGGGCATACTTTGGCTTCCTGAATTTGTTTTAGTTTTCTTAAGCTTCAGCTTGCACTTGCATATAAGCAGTTGACAATCTGTTCCAGTCAGTCCCTGACCTTGTTCTGACTGATGATATTGAGTTTCTCCATTGTCTCCAGACATGGTCAATTTGGTTACAGAGTCTTTACAGATGTAATCAAGTTAAAATGAGGTCATACTTTATTAAGATGGGCCCTAATCCGATGACTAGGGTCCTTCTAAGAACACAATTTGGGTATACGACAAGAAGGCCACGTGATGAAACTGGAATGCTGTGTCTACAAGCTTACGAACACCAAGGATTTCTGGCAATCATCAGAACCTAGGCGCAGGACATGGAACAAGTTTTCCCTCACCTCAAAAAGAACCAACCATGTCACTTTGCCTTTGGACTTCTAGCCTCCAGGACTGTGAGAGAATCAATTTCTGTTGCTTTAAGCCACTCTATTTGTGATAATTCCCTAGGAAATCAAGGAATCGATTTTTTTTTTCTTTTTAAATCATATTGTTAAGAACTGTAGAGTCGGTTTTGACTCATAGCCACCCTGTATAGGGTTTCTAAGGAGCAGCTGGTAGGTTTGAACTCCCAACCCTGTGGTTCTCAGTTCAGTGCTGACCCCACAGTGCCATAACAGGAGTCCTTTTAAATTACAGAGCTGATTTTATATAAAGTCAATTACTCCTCTGTCACATGTGCTATGACTTTTCATTTGACCTTGTTGATGATTGTCTTTTGCTTTACAAATTTATTTTTATACAGCTGAATTAGCCCTCTTTTTCATGATTTTTGGTTTTTTTGTATCATGCTTCATCTTTGCCATCTTTAGCTCTGTGTCTACTAGAGCGAATCAGCCAGTGCAGACAGGCCTGACATACACTTAGCTGCCTACAAGCACTTTTTCAACTACTGTTGCATGTCAAATGTGAGATGAGGGAAAGAGGACAGAAAGCAAGGGAAATGCTCATCACAATGACAGACCTACAGATAAGATAGGTGTTTTCCCCTCTGGACTGGGATAGCAAACGCCAGTGACTGGAGCGTCCATCAGGTTCACAGTGCAGATGGCCAAGCACAGTGTTCAGAACTGGACTCTCAGACTGCTACTTACTATCTGGATGACTCTGGGCAAAGTTTTCATACTCTGAGTTTACTAATCTTTATTCCTAATTCCTGGGCCTTTTCAAAGGTCTGCAAATGTCCTCAATATCATTGCAAATGATCACTATTGCCTTGTTGTTGTTGTTGTTATGTGCCGTGGAGTCGATTCTGACTCATAGCGACCCTGTACAGGGTTTCTGAGGCTATACATTTTTATGGGAGCAGAAAGCCTCATCTTTCTCCCGTGGAACAGCTGGTAGTTTCGAACTGCTGACTGTGAGATTAGCAGCCTGATTCGTAACCACTACGCTACTAGAGCTCCTTAAAATCTAGTAAAATGGAATACTGAACAATTGAGGCTTAGATTTGTTAATGCAGAGTTGACCTTGTTAGTGTAATTAGGTCACAATGTCCCACATTATTACTCAAACGTGAAGAAAATAATATAGCTTTCCTTTTTTTCCCCTAGATAATACTTTATTGTGTTTTTAGTGAAGATTTTTCACAGCAGTTTAGGTTCCCATTCAAAAATTTCAACACAAATTGTTCAGCGACATTGGTTACATGAACCTCCTCATCATTTCCATTCTGATTATTCTGTTTTTATTTATCTAGTTTCCCTTCCCCCTTACTTTCTCATCTTTGTTTTACAGTAATTGTTGAATATTTTGTCTCATATAGATGATTTTTCTAAGAAGCACAGTATTCACGAGTGATGTTCTTTATTTTGTGAGCCTATCTTCTCTCACTAAAGGTGACTTCAGGGGATAGTTTCAGTTCAGAGTTTAAAGTAACAGTCTTGGATACTTCTCCAGTCTCACTCAGTCCAGTAAGCCTGATTTTTTTTAAAATGTTAAATATTGTTCCATATTCTTCCCCATTCTATCAAGATCCATCTACTGTGACTGATAAGAATAGTTGGTAGAGATAGCTGGGCATGATCTTGTCTTTTGGGTCTCAGAGTAGATGAGGTCATGGTTCATATAGATCATTCATCCTGTAGACTAGTTTCTTCTTTGAACCTTTGACTTCCTTCTTTCTTTTTTTTTGCCCCGGACAAGTAGAGACCAACAATTATATCACAACACTTTGTTTCCTATATCTGAACTCACCTTTTCCTGGAACCACCATTCTTGAAGTGCAGGATAATGCACTGGACCACAAAGTCAGTTTGAAATGTAACGTTGGCGGTTCGACCCACCTGCCACTCCTTGGAAACCCTATACAGGGTTGTTGTGGTTCAGACCTGACTTGATGGCACTTAACAACAACAACATTGTTTGTTCTTGATGCATACAGGGCAGCTTTTAGAATTAAAAATTCCATATTCTTTCTTAATAAAAACTTTGGGTTTGAAGTCTATTACCCTGCTAGAAATTCTGGCAATTGGTTTTGCAACCTCCAAAGTGTGCATTGGTATCTTCATTCTAGGAAGAACCTGCTCTTCAGCTGCTGCCCTTAACCCAATGTGGGGGGGAGGGGGTCCTGGGTTTCCAAATCAGCTTAATAATTAAAAGCTTGATAACAGTGGTCTCTCCCTAATAGGCTGCTGCATGCCTAAAAGACGTTCCCAACTCACCCCTCTGAAGTGGGATCTGATCCAGCCCTGTCTCCCCGGCTCCCCTCTTCAAATTTGACTAAACCTGGATATTGACTAAAGTTCTTACCTCCCACCACTGAGGGGTGCTAGTAGCTCCATTGGGAATCTCAGATGCTTTTTTACAAGGTAAGGGAGGAAGCCAATGGAAGTGAATTATGTATCTCTGAGTGGGATATATCGCAGTGTGGCTTGCATAGGTTGGGAATAAGGGAGAGTTATTGCTTAAGGTAGCGTAGTGGTTACGGCTCGGGCTGCGAACCTTAAGGTCAGCGGTTCGAAACTACCAGCTGTTCCGCGGGAGAAAGATGAGGCTTTCTACTCCCGTAAAGACTTACACCCTCGGAAACTCTGTACAGGGTTGCTATGGGTCGGAACCGATTCGACGGCACTTAACAACAACAACAATTGCTTAAGTTAACAAGAAGTTTGTGTTGGCAAAATGCGTATGAACTGTTGAATGAAAAACTATAAACCTTCACCCAATTCACAATAAAAAGTTTTAAAACAATTTTAAAAAGCCCAAAGGTGCATAGTTCTACTCTGACACATATGGGGCATCCGTTAGTCAGAATCCAACACCAACAAAAATGGTAAATAAAGGAATTTTAGCTCACTTTCATTTTTCTCTGGAGCTTTTTAGGATAAAAAAAATGTTGTGCTGGTATTCTAATTTGTCTTGGGCCAAGCCACCCCACACCACCATGACATTAAACAACCTAGTGTCTGCCATTGGTTGTTTTGTTGAAAAGGAAAATAAGACCACCTGGGCCTAGTCAAAGAAGCCCTGGTGGCGCAGCAGTTAAGCTCCCGATGACGAACTGAAAGGTCAGCTGATTGAACTCACCAGTTGTAGGAGAAAAAGATATGGCAGTCTGCTTCTGTAAAGATTAACAGCCTTGGCAACCCTTTGGGAAGTTCTTTTCTGCCCTATCTGCTCACTGACTGAGCCTCTGAATAGACTTGGCAGCAGCGGGGTTTGGCTTTGTTTTGGGGGCCTACACCCTCATGAGAACAGGTGGGGCTGCTCCCCGGTCCATCATGACCAGCTTTAGACTGATGTTCTGGTTGAAGTGTGTCTCCTCTTCAAGGCAATCTCTCCTGGTGGGTCCCAGAATACCACACCTATAGCCTGACTGGACATGAATCAGCCTTCTCTTGACTGTCCCATCCTTTTTCTGCCACTGCACACTATTTTTCTTACTTGGTTGTAGCCTGGATCTGATACAGGGGTATCGTGGATTAACTTGTGTCTCCCCACCCCAAATATGGAACCGACTCCATGGCACATAACCACCATCACCACCACAAATATGTGCCAGCTTGTCTGGGTCATGAGGCTCAGGGGCTTGGTAATTAAGTAATGACGTAATGTGGCAGCTATGTGATGATCCCCCTCATGTGAGCTGATGTGATAAACCAGTATGAGGATTAAGGGGGGGGGATGCAACATCCTTAATTCTGTCACCACGCTGATCCAGTGTAAGGGATGTTTCCCTAGGATGTGTGGAATAACACCTTTTACTTTTGAAAGATAAATGGAAAGAAAAATGGGCAGAGAGCAGAGAGACCGAATACCACCATGTAAGAAGAGCTGGGAGTGGAGCATATCCTTTAGACCTGGGGTCTCTGCCCTGTGACGCTCCTAGATCTGGAGGAAGATTGATGCCAAGACACATGGAAATCTCCAATGAGTGCTGGGTCTACAAATGCTAAAAAGAGATCAGGACCTTCTCCTAGAGCCAACAGAGCAAGCAAGAAAGCCTTCCCCAACATCTAGAGGTATGAATTTGGACTAGGTTTCTAAACTATGAGAGAGAAAAAAGTGTTTTTTATAAACTTCTCTACTTGTGGTATTTTTGTTACAGCAGCGCTAGAGAACTAAGCCAAGGAATTCAGTCAACAAGAGATGGAGCTCTGGTACCCACAGAACAGAAACCATCTCAGACAGGTCCCACATGCATGGACTAGGGTACCAATGTCTCAGACATGATGCAGATGTTCCATTTGGTAACTTGCTTTATTTTCAGAACTGATCTTAAAATAAAGGCTGCCAGTCTCCTGTGAATAGCAAAAAACAAGATAACAATAACAATAAACTAATGTCAACCAAGTATCTTCCAGTTGAAAAATCCCCTTGGAGTAAATATTAATTGCTTAAGACTTTAAACTCCCTGTCAGAACTGTCTCCCTTCTCAGGATGTCTCTCTTCCACTTTCTCTTCCCAGTATGGCTATTGAATGCAGCTTACCTACGTGCCCAAGCCACACGTTGTCCTTTGCAGGGTTCTGTGGAGGAGGTGAAGCCCATCATATTTTACTTGGATTTGGCACTAGCCTCTGTCCTCTTTGAAATCACCACTGAAATATCCTTGGATAGTGTCAACCAGTATTCTCTCCTGAGGAACATAGACCAAGATCACCACCTTGGACCTTCCCAGCGCTGCTGACGTATTTATGATAAATTAAGTACAGTCGACCCTTAAACAATGTTGGTCTTTACGAGTGCTGACCCTTGTGCAGTTGAAAATCTGTGTATAATTTACAACTGACCCTTGGATAACATGGGTTTAAAATGTGAGGGCCCACTTATGTGTGGATTTTTCCTGTTGCTATTGCAGTGAGCTCAAGTGTTGCCAGTATCTGCTTAAAATGTCATGTGACATGCATATAACTATGTTGTTGTTGTTAAGTGCTGTCGAGTTGGTTCCGACCCATAGCAACCCCATATAGGATTCCGAGGAGCGACTGGTGAGCTTGAACCATTGACCTAGCAGTTCAAACAACTTTTCAGTCTGACGCATTAACCCACAGCACCACACCAAGATTCGCATATAACTATAGATAAACATTACTAAGCACTGAACTGATCTGTGTTTCCTCATTCACTTGGTAGATTAGGCATAAGTAATTGCTAACAATTATTTCTTTAATTAAAAAAATAAGTTTTGTATGCTGTATCCATGTACATAAAGATTTAAGATGCCTTATTGAGTGGTTTAAACTCACCAGCCACTCCTTGGAATCTCTATACAGTGTCATTATGAGTCAGGTAGAACCGAGGATGGCACTTGACAACAACAATTGAGTGACTTTAGAATTTATTTGAAAAGAAAAGATGTTTGACATCAGTCATTATTATTCAGACCTTACATTGTTTTAACATGGCCTCTAATTTCCAATGGCCATGAAAACAGAGACAAGTGATTTAAATTCATCCATACAACTCCCTATGGGCATAGTTCTTGGTCCTCAGAGGGGAGGAATGAATGAGTTTTTTTCTGTAACATTCATGTGCACAGGAAATGATTATTGACATAATCTATAAGCCTAATAATTAAGATTATTCTTCAGTTTATAATATAAAAGCTTCTGACAGCTAAATGCTATGGAATAAAGAAAGAGCTTCAGTGAGTGTGGTATATTTCATTGAGTTGTTTTCTCTTATGAGTTGAAACAACGGCTTGTATAAATATAAGAAGGGAAGCCCTTCTCAGGTTTATGTAGTTAGGTAAGAATATTTAATGTCCTTCATTCCCCACAGTGATACAGTGATCTGAGCTCACATTTATAGGAGGATTTAGGGTTCATTTCTTCAACATAGTACAAGGCGACTTCAAAAAGTTCATGGAATTTCCCCATGAGTTTTTTGAAGCCTCTTTGTAGTTGCATATAAGACTACGTATTTTGCTTAAAATACATAATAGTGGCATATATTATAAAATACATATAAGCCACTACATTATAGTGTAAAATACATAATAGTGTAAAATACATTTTGTGTTAAATACATAATAGTGGCTTATATGTATTTTATAATATAAGCCACTATCATGTATTTTACACAAAAGTACAGATTAATTTGAGATATACAATTTTAAATTGCCCTAACGCTTCTTTTAAAAATTTAGAATCTTAACTACTGGCTATTTCTAAAGTTTTAACAACAACAAAACTAATAAACCAAAGAGTATGCATGCACTATGGCGTAGCATAGTGGTTACAAATCGGGCTGCTAACCTCAGGGTCAGCAGTTTGAAACTACCAGCTGTTCCACAGGAGAAAGATGGGGATTTGTGCTCCCACGAAGATTTACAGCCTCGGAAACCCTGTACAGGGTCGCTATGAGTTGGAACCGACTCCATGGCACATAACAACAACAACTCACTCCACACACCCTCAAAAAGAATTTGTCACCAGTGCTAAAAGAGTCTAAGTTCATAGCTTTTCAACAAAACATAGGATTGAAACAATTTGCAATAACCAAAATATAGTTAGGAAGAGAATTTACATCAAGCTATCCTCTCAAAGTAAGATATTTGATATCTAAATTCTGACCAGAGCACTATTTGATTTATAATTTCTTCTCACCATCTAAGAAGAGGGACGATGCAACTTTACATAGTCAACAAACAACGTAGCTTACAATGAAGCCAAATACAACTCAGGTGTTGATTTCTAAGCTAATTATGTTGACTTCCGGCAGAGGCAGAGATGTTTTCTCCATATTGGCTTACTACCTCAGAATGGCACTATGCTACACAGAGGCCGAAAGAAAAAGTTTGGACAATATACTGGAAAATGTATGCAGAAAGAAACCAGTTGCCATATTTATTCCGATTCATGGCAACCCCATGTGTGTCAGAGCAGAACTGTGCTGCATAGGGCTTTCCATGGTCTATTTTTCAGAGATTGATCACCAGATCTTTCTTCCAAAGTACCTCTATCTGGACTCAAACCCCTAACTTTTTGGCTAGCAGCAAAGTATGTTAACAGTTTGTACCACTCAGGAACTCTTATACAGAATTAGACCCCAAAGATCTTATTAAAACCTGAATACTTTCTCTTTAATTGCTAATAACTGGTTAGTTGTTTTCATAAATACAAAATGAGGCTCTTTGAGAGAGAAATAACTGAATGCATACTTTAACCTAGAAGCAATTTCAACTAAAAAAAATTACTGTGCATTTATTTCAGTAAGACCAATCAGCACTTTTTTCTGTTACACAAGTTCTTCTCAGTTTAAATAAACATGAATAAATGAATCGCCATGAATAGATGAGAAAGTCACTGTATTAGGTAGTCTGGAACTATGAAAGCTGGGTCAAAGAGCCGCAAAAAAATGCAAATCCACATTTTTTTCTTTATTACCAAGTAATGTGTAGAACAGATTCTTCCTAACTTTCCTCCATCCCAAATACCCACTTACACTACAGGGATTTTTACTTTTCACTTCATTCTTTTTGATGTTTAAAAACGACTGTATCTGTACTGCTTAATAAAGCTTTGGAGTCCTGGTGTGGTGCTGTAGGATAAGCCCTGGACTGGTGACCATAAGGTTGGCAGTTCAAATCCACCAACCACTCCTCGGAAACCCTATACAAGGTGGCTGTGAATCGGAAACAACTCCACCGCACTTAAAAACAACAAATATAACTTTGTTGTTGTTAAGTGCCATCGAGTCGATTCCGACCCATAGTGACCCTGTATAGGGTTTCTGAGGCTGTAGATCTTTATGGAAGCAGAAAGCCTCATCTTTCTCCCATGGAACAGCTGGTAGTTTCAAACTTCTGACCTTGTGGTTCGCAGATCAATTAGTAACCACTAAGCAACTAGATCTGTAATTGACATACAATAACTACCCACCTACTCTTTTGTTTCTTGAAAGCTACTGGACAGTTTTCAAGGATGTGACCTTTTGGAAGCAGATAACCAGACCTGTCTTCCAAGGAGCCTCTGGGTT
>NW_006408554.1:12015242-12073942 GCF_000296735.1 Chrysochloris asiatica | reverse complement strand
GTCTACCTTTACAATTCCAACCCTCACATGCAGTCCAGATAACAATTATTCACTATTGTATCACAAGAGATCCATCAGGATTTCATTACTTATACTTTTATAACCTGAAAAAGAAACTGTTTTTGAGTACATTAGAACTGGTTAGGGTGGTTCAAACCTCCAATCTGATTTACAGAAGAAAGATGAGACGGTCTGCTTCCATAAAGTTGTACAGCATTGGAAACCTTATGAAATAGTTTTACCGTCCTGTAGAATCTCTGAGTCAGAATCAACTCAACAGCACTGGGTTTGGGGTTTTATTAGAATTGCGTATGCCTCAAAAAATTTCATCCCCCCAAATTATCATTTTAAAAGTTTAAATGTAAGTCATATTACTGAGACAGCTGCATTGACAGACATTTACTTGAGGATTTTGCATGCAGATTACGGGACAATCGTGGCCGCGGTGGTGACTGTATGCTATAGAGTCGATTCTTACTCATAGTAACCCAGTAGAAGGTTTCTGAGGCTGTTAATCTTTACAGGAGTAGAAAGTCTTATCTTTCTCCCTCGGAGTGGCGGATAGATTCTAACTACCGATCTTGCAGTTAGAAGGTCAATTTGTTACCCACTTCGCTACCAGGGCTCCCTATGGGATAATGTTGTTGTTAGGTGACGTCGAGTTGTTTCCAACTCAGAGTGACCCTATGCACAACAGACGAAATATTGCCCAGTCCTGCACCATCTTCACAATTGCTGTTAGATCTGTGTCCATTGCTGCTTCCACTGTGTCAATCCATCTCATTGGGGAGGGTCTTCCTTTTTTTGCTTTACCGAGCATGATGTCCTTTTTCAGTAATTGATTTCTCCCTAATAACAAATGTGTGTGTAGCGCTGTGGGTTAATGCGTCAGACTGCAAAGCCATTTGAACTGTAAGGTCGGCGGTTCAAGCTCACCAGCTGCTCCTTGGAAACCCCATACAAGGTCGCTATGGGTTGGAATTGACTCAACAGCACTTAACAACAACAACAACAATAACGTGGCCAAAGTATGAGAGATAAAGTCTCGCCATCCTGGCTTCTAAGGAGCATTCTGGCTGTACTTCTTCCAACACAGATTTGTTTGTTCTTCTGGAAGTCCATGGTACTTTCAATATTCTTCTCTAAACACCAGAATTCAAATGCCTCGATTTTTTCTTATTTTCCTTACTCATTGTCCAACTTTCACATTAATATGAGGCTATTAAAAATACGATGGCTTTGGTCAGATGCACCTTAGTCAAACTGATAATACTACTATAATCCAAATACTAGAGCACTCTCCATTAACCCTGATAGATAATCTGTAAAAAACAAGATGGTGTAGAAGCTACCAAGTAGGTATCTATTTTCTAAACAGATTTTCAAGTGTACCATCAGTGTTCATTAGATACCCATAGAGACATGCAAATTGAACAAACGGACTAAATTAATTTTCAAATTAGTGCTTTATTTAATGTTGATACTATTGCTTATTTTGACCATGCACCATTAATTAAAACAGCATGCCCCCTGAATATGCAATTTCTCCTCTGACGTTTTCCAACCTACCAATAACTGTTAACATATTTAGGAATTTAATACAATTCAAGAACAATCTATGACAGAAATACTTGACTATTTAACAGGATTTTGAAAAATCCAGTAATTCAACACATGTCAGTTGAATGCTTTTAAAATGGTAGTCAAGCAAATAGATTAGCACTATTAGTAAGATAAGGAGCTCTGGTGGTAGCACAGTGGTTATGAATCGAGCTGCGAAGCTTAAGGTCAGCAGTTCAAAACTACCAGCTATTCCGCGGGAGAAAGATGAGGCTTTCTGCTCCCGTAAAGAGTCGGAACTAACTCCACAGCACGTAACCACCACCACCACCATTAGTAAGATAAAACCACTTTTCTGACATTTTTGCTATCAACCTTAGTGTTTAAAGCTCAGTTTGAATTTTATCTTTCTCCCTCAGAGTGGCTGACAGATTCTAACTGTTGACCTTGGAGTTAGAAGGTCAATTTGTTAGCCACTGTGCTACCAGGGCTATGGATAATGTTTTAACTTTAAAAAGATGTTTGGGTAAAAGCTAATAAGGAAATATATAAATGTTCCAGTTATATCACCAAAAATGTATTCCATTCTTAAATTATTTTTAGTACTTGCTATGCCAATAACTCTAACAATGAATGGCTGAACTCAATTTTCATTTTATTTTTATTCCTTTCAATGTTATATATTATGAGTGAGTAAATATATTCACAAATATTTATATGTACAAACATTTTTGCTACATATTAGCACATCAAAAGCTTTTATTATATGCCTTTTCTTTTTAAAAAGGTATGCTTTGGTCACATTATAAGGAGTATATTCATATTAAAATAATAAAAATGACAAACTATCATATATGAGAAACAAACAAGATAAAGGTCATGTTCTCACGAATAAACAGAATGGTGGTTTTGCCTTCAAATGGCCTTATACTTCATTTCACTGCCAAAAGCTAAAAGAAAACGGAAGTGGAGAGAATATAAAATGGTGGTTCAATTGCCATATGAATTCAACCAAATATAAATATGCCTTTTCTATTTGCTAACCTCGGGTCAAATTCAGCAACTCTAAAACCTTGCAGTATTGAGAAATCACTGAACTTCATAACTGGAAAGGGGAATAGTAAAGACTGAAGAAAATTAGCAAAAAATAAAAATTGTCATTTATGACTGAAAGGCAGGAAAGGGAGATAAGAGACCAAATCAGGTGACATGACGAGACAGACCAGTGCAGACCTGTGGCTTTGGTGTTCATTGTTCCCTGAAAAATATCATTACAGCTCCCTCCCGCCCATGCCCAGCCTCATCCTGTGGAAAACGGAAGCAAGTGGTTGCATGCAGGCCAAACAGCTATTCCCTAGCTACTCCCTGGGTACTTGGTGCCCCTGTGGAGAGCCTTCCCTGGTTGTGGGCTCATATCAGGGCAGAGTCAGAGGGTCTGAATTCAATCTCAGGACAGTCACTCTGTGCTCTCATACCCCCCTCTCAAGGTGTAGATCAATGTCAGGACTCCCAAGTCAGACAGAATTTTTTCCACTTTTCATAATGGTCAAGTGACAGACTGTGAACAGGATGTGGCAAGGGGAGAAGAAAGAAACTAGTCGAAGCTTCTTCTAACAGGCCTGTGCATACCACACCCCTAGGTGGCTGCTGAACCACCTAACAAGGACCTGAGAGAAGAAGGTGGGTGGGTACAGAGTGACCAAGGAGGAGGGTGGCAATCCCTGCCACCCAACGCCACCCAGTCTGCTCATCCTAGACTGCAGGGCATTCCTTTCACCATTTAGAAATGCAATATTTAATCTTAGAGGAAGGATGCCCAATCCTGTCCTTTGGAGCACACTATTTTTAATACTCTAAGTAAATTTTCTAAGAGGGAAAAACTAGTTAGAGAAGTTACTGCATCTTCATGGTACTTCAAGAGTCTTTTCACACACGTTCAGCTAAAACTGAGTAAATGACTTTGGTTTGCCAAATGAAAGGTCTTCTTGGAGCAGCTATAAACACAGACTTTTTCACAAAAATGGAAACGGGGTGTATTAAAAACACACTTTTTTTTAAAGCTAGGAAGACATACTGATGTCTATCAGCTTTTTAATTTATAATAGATACATTACAGAAAATGTGTGAATTCTTTGTATATGTACATAGCTTTTTGCTTTTGTGTGTTTTTCTTTCTTTTTCCCCCCCAACAATTTCTCTTGCTCAATATAGTAGTGATTACTTCTCATACTGGATAAGCTATGAGTTTTATATAAGAATGAATATTTCATCCCACATTTATTTAGATTGGATGATAAATGTGAATATCAAACATTGCACGAATATATAAACTTTCAGAAATGAAATTTGTTATATTTGATGTAATAAATATAGAATTACTTCATACTATTTAAGACGATAACCACCATTCCTCCCAATCCCTACCCGAGGTGAGTCTAAGTCTGTGAGTCAGGTGAAGTGTTACCATGGTTTTCTTTCTCTCCTGAGACAGAATGCTTTAGAAACTGACCAGTAGCGCCAATGTATAATCTTGATCGCATGGGCCATTTCTGAAAAACAACAACAAAAAGAATATTTAAATATTAAAATTAAATATTTACACAATAAAAGTTAGTCTCTCTGACATACACTGGAGCTTCAAAAAGTTTGTGGGAAAATGGAATTAAAAGATAATGGAATTTTCCCACAAACTTTAAAAAAACCAACCCTTTGTATATTCTAAAAACCTCAAAGCAAATGAACTATACAGTATTATGTAACAAGAATAATTATAATTATGCCATTTAAGAGACATTAATAATATTTATTTAAGCTAATAACAAAAGGAAAACACCCAGACTTTTATGATAATAACATGTATCTGGACAAGAGCTATAAGAAATCATGGAAAGCAAATATTATTAAAGTATAAAAATAAACCCACCTACAATGTTTTTATTTCAAACTAATTCTAAAACAAAATTAAGCCTAAAACTGAATTGCTGACTATAAAGATATTTTTTAAACTTATTTCTTCTGAGGCACCTCCGGGTGGACTTGAACCCCTAACTTTTAGGTTACCAGAGTGCACATTGTTTGCACCACCCAGGGACTCCATACATAGTAAGTATTATATATCTACACTTATCAAATAAACATAATGTAAATTGACTAATTCAACCATGTAGATGTTTTACCTGCTAAGAGCAACTACCTAGATAATTGCAAAGATTAGAATGTTCAGTGTTCTTATAAATAGAAAATCCAGATTAATATCCTGACTGGCATAATTAACCTTTTGTTAAATTAATTTGTATTATTTGTATTGATTATGACTTTTCTAAACTTACCTTTCAAATAATTTTCTATATAGGCATGATGATGATAAAACACTACATAAGTCGTATTTTCAACCCTGCCCCATTTTCATGAGCATAAAAAAACCTCATGTTTAAATCTCATGTGTAATTTGAGGATTCAGTGTGGATTAAATTAATCTCAAAACAAATCAAAGCAAAATATTACTGAATGTTTCTAGTTGATCTGGGTATGTGCCATTCTATATCATGCAACTCTAAGTAAAGGGAGACAAATGAAGGCTCTGTCCTTTCATCCTTACTAAAACTTAAATAACTGAAAAACTTAATATCTAAAAATGTACATGCAGATTTTTGTATCATTTTTCATGGATTGAATCAAATAATAAAACTGTCCTCTTAAAGTACTTTATGCCTTTGAAATTTCAAAATGGCTTATAATGATTTCATTCAACTAAATTTAATGTAGACACATAAATAATTAGAAATTAATATGTAAATAAAACATTCGTTAGGTTGTATGCTAGCATGATGCCAAGTCAGTTGATTTTCATTTTACTTTCAATGATTTGTTCTTGAATTGTGTAGATTAACACAATCCTGAGCTCTACTTTCCTTGTTGTTGTTGTTAAGTGCCGTTGAGTTGGTTCCGACCCAGAACAGGGTTTCCAAGGCTGTAAATCTTTACGGGAGCAGAAAGCCTCATCTTTCTCCTGCGAAGCAGCTAGTAGTTTAGAACTGCTGACCTTGAGGCTCGCAGTCCGATTTGTAACTACTATGCTACCAGAACCCTGTACAGGGTCGCTATGGGTCGAACCGACTCGATGGCACTTAACAACAACAACAATGCTACCAGAACTCCTCTACTTTCCCTAGTAAGGTATATTTAAAACCATGTTGTTTCAGTAAGATTAAAAAAAAAAATCACAGGAAACTGATATAGAATTGGATCTGAAAATGAAGACTTTAATATTTAACTTTAGGAGTTAAATGACCCCTAAGGAAATCTGGTAGCATAGTGGTTACAAATTGGCCTGTGAACTGCAAGGTCAGCAGTTCGAAACTACCAGCTGTTTCGCGGGAGAAAGATGAGGCTTTATGCTCCCATAAAGATTTACAGCCTCAGAAACCCTGTACAGGGTCTCTATGAGTCGGAACGGACTCCAAGGCACACCACAACAACAAAGTAACAAAACCCTATGATTATTTTAAAGATTATTGGCTATCTATGATAATCATTCTCAAGGGATGAAGCATTAATAAAGTCACTTGTGCTTTCGAAACCTCAGCATAAGAATCAAATACACTCCAGTTTTCTAGGAGAATCACTGCCCTTAGAGCCATGATGCTGATAAGGAGTCAGGTGTATTCTAAAGGACTAAAAGCCCCAGTTTAGGCTACACCCCAGGATCCCAGCCTCTTAAACCTTTCAGTTACAAATGAGATACTCTTGTAACACAAATCTCTCCCACTCCTAATGCTAATGAAACTGATAAGGAGAACTACTGGTTCAAAAAAGGCTTTTAAAGACCTGCGGACTCTTGGGCCCAGAGTCAGTGACATAGCCACAGAGGACTAGAGTGGAGAGTGAAGCTTCCAGCTGAAAAGAAGAGAGGGCATATGCATAAGAACACCCACACTTGCAGATAATACCCACTTATCCTGGCTTCAGTGACTGGATGATCAGAGCTCAACCAGAAGTAAAAAGAAGAGGGGGAAAAAAAAATGTATTCTCAAACAATTTTCATACAATTTGATGAACCTGACCTACATCTATGGAAGCAGTAGCTCAAAAGAGGGAACAAGTCCTTACAGCAAGAATCATTCCCACCCCCTCCACACACACAGTAGACAGGGATGGGCAACTTGGACATTGGCTACCCAAAATGGGGGGTGGGGGGCTACAAAGGCAAGAAGTGACTGGCTTATAAACTTTCAAGAGGGAACCTAGATCCAGAGGGCATGGAGGAAGGTAGAATCTCCAGTGAGTAGTATTCAATCTGTCTAGGTGGGGCTGATGCAATGAAATGCAGACGGGTCTCTAGTGATACAATAGTGAATAATTATTATCAGGACTGATTGTGAGGGTTGGAAATGTAAAGGTGGACGTTTTATAGTAAGGAGGGGAGTGATTAACTTTTTAGTCTAGGAGCAGAGGTCCCTAGGACCATCTAGGGAGAAGAGCAGAGATTGGGACCCTACCCAGAGAAGCAGTGATGCCTGAAATGGAGGCAGAGATGATGACGTGGAGCAATGGAGCAGCTGGAGACTTTAGATCCAGAGAGGGTTGGTTGATGATGGATGCATGGAGGGGATTGTAACCATGGCAATGAGATGATATAGGATAGAATGAATGTAAAACTAATGTTCTCCCATGTAAACTATCACATAATTCACAATAAAACATTTAAGAAAAAAAAAAGTGGCTTTGAGATACTTGTTAAAAGACTTTAATTATCAAAGCAAGACTGATAGTAACACTGTTGTGAGGCAGAAAAATAAAAAGTCATTTAAAAACACTTTTTACTAGGGGTTACAATAGCTTAGAAGTCCTGATGTGGCCCTGTAGGTTAATGCGCCAGAGTGCAAAGTCCTTTGAATTGCAAGGTTGGCGGTTCAAGCTCACCAGCTGCTCCTAGGAAACCCTACACAGGGTCACTATGAGTTGGGATCGACTCGACGGCACTTAACAACAACAACGATAGTTTATAATGGACCTTCAGTTAATCAAAAAATTCAAAAGTCAGAGTATTTTATTCTTTTTGTATTAATCTAATGTCAACATTTTGAGAGTGTCTGTAAAACAATGAGTTACAGACCATTTCATTTATGTATGTAAAATCTCTTTCCTCTGAACCCCCACAACATGATTATTTATCACTTTTTATGGGACACAGAACATTCTGCCCTATAGTACTATTATTTGTATTTTTTGCTTAAGGCAGGGATTATTACTCACTTAGTATGCACTCAATAAATGTTTGATTTTAAAAACATAATTAGTTGTCCAAACATTATCAATTTCATTTTAAAATGTAACCCTCGGTCACATATCATTATTTAAAGAGTTGTCTGTTAAAGCCCAAATAATTGATTCACAGGGCAAAATGATTTTATTTTTCTCAAAATAATTATGATTACGAAAGTATGAATTAAGTAAATGAGTCAAGTACAAAGAAACTCTTGTTACACTTACTGCTACATGAAAATGATTGTTCTAACATCACTTAAGGAGCTCTGGTAGCGTAGTGGTTATGAGTCGGGCTGCTAACCTCAAGATCAGCAGTTTGAAACTACCAGCCATTTCATGGGAGAAAGATGAGGCTTTCTGCTTCTGTAGAGATTTACAGCCTCGGAAATCCTATACAGACTCACTATGAGTGGGAACCAATTCCATAGAACACCACCGCCACACCACTTACTCAAAAAGCAAATAGCAATTTGGTTTTTATTTTCTGATTGCATCTCGCACAAAGGGACATTTAAAAGATGCCTTTTATATTAAAATCTACTTAAAGGAATGTTCTTAGAATACATGGAAAATTTCAAAAGAAATATAACATTAATGGTATATTTGAATGGCTATTTAATGCACAGTATAATACAAAAGCCTTTAATGAGGGACTTTTCAACTGAGATTACATTATAAAGTTTATGAAAGGTATAAGCTCGATTATAAATGCAAATAAATAATTTTTTATATTTAATATTTAAAATGGTTTGGCTCGCTCAACATTTGATTGTATTTACAAAGTAAATTATGTGAAACCTCACCACAAAATTGTGAGTTCAATTATTATTAAAGGATGTAGTTTAACATATTTCAAGAATAATTTATTAAACAATTTATTGAACTCTGGCTACTTATAGCTAAATTTCAATTTTGTGTTTGTGTGTGTGCGTATGGTAAAAAAGGTCAGAATGATTTAATAAAAATTCGAAAATTTAAGTTCAGGGAATTACAGGGAAGATGATGTATTTTGAACAGAAAGCTATATTTATGTAAGGTTTAAAAAAATCATCTAGGAGGAAAAAAAAGTCTAAATACTGCAATCTAGAAAACAAATGGTAAGCATATATATCCTATTAAACAAAAACTCTGACCATTCTATCTATAAGAAATGTAAACAAATTATACAAGACTGATTCTCTTAGCTACTTTTTGTCCATCACAGAATATGGAATAAAATACCTGATCAATTTACCCAACATACATTCCACCCCATTATAGCGATTACATGGACAAACGTGTCTTATGCTTGTTACTCTTAGTATTAGAGTCCTGGTGTGGCGCTGTGGGTTGATGCGCCAGACTGCACAGCAAAGTTGGCGGTTCAAACTCACCAGCTGCTCCTCAGAAACCCAATCAGGGTCGCTATGGTTCGGAACCGACTCGACAACAACATTCTTGGTAGCTATGGGAAAGAGCCCTGGTTGGCGTAGTATTTAAACGTTCGTCTGCTAACGAAAAGAGCACCCAGTTCAGTGTGAGAAAGACATGGCAGCGGCTTCTGTAAAGATTTTATAACCGCACGAGCTGGCTGACAGACAGAGAGGGCGAATGTTGGGGGCCCTGTTTCCTGTCCCAGAACCGCAGTGCACCCTGAGCGCCTACCTTGACAGGGTGCAGATAGCCGTCTCCGCGCAGGGCGCCCAGCCCAGGATCCGCCGGCGACTCGGTGTCGTCCTGCAGACTACGGGTGAGGTGCGCAATGTAGGTGGTGGCCAGCAGCAGCACGTCCAGCTTGGACAGCTTAGTGTCGGGCGGCACAGACGGCAGCGTGCGCTGCAGCTCCAGGAAGGCGTGCCGCAGGGTCTGCACGCGGCTGCGCTCCCGCGCTGCATTGGCAGCCGCCGGCCGACCACCCCCAGAGCGCGTGCCGCCGCCAGATCCCGTCCCGCTGGGGCTTGAGTCATGGGCGGCGGCGGCAGCCGGGGATGCGGGCTCCGAGCGGGCGTTTAGCGAACCGTCCCCGTCCATGGTGGCTTACTGCACCGCGCGCGCTGCAAAAGGCAGAAGGCGCGGTGAGGTGGAGAGCACTTGCCCGGTGGACCAGAAGACCGTCCAGTCCCCTGATGCCCTGCATGGCTCAGGGGGCGTTTTCCGAGACCCCTTGGATGAATTTTTCCTCCCAGCTTGTGGGAGAAATCAGGGTCCCGAGACTTCACGGGATCCTTAGAAGTTTGGGAGAGAGCGCAGTACTAGCTTTAAATTTCATTCAAATTTGGTTAAAGCGCTTCTATACCGGGAAAGAATCGGCATCACAACTTCGGGCTGGCACTTGCTCCTCTTCTTAAAAGTTATCGGGCTAGTCCCACAGGAGAGGTGGTGCGGAGCGATCCCGCCGAGTGCGGCGGGGCGATGGAAATGCCTTGGAGACAGCTATGCCATCGCCACGGCCCATAGTGCCAGCTGCCCTCGCGCCGCTTGCTCCGGAGTGTGGAGTCCGCTTTGCGCTCGAGGTCCGGATCCTAGGGGGAACTTAGGAGAATTCTACTGAAGGAGTGGAGGCCCCTGCCCTCACCTCGAACTCGGGGCAGTGACCACGAGGCGCCGCGGGAATAAGGTCGGGACTAGCGGGAGTGGGCGAGCTTACCTTTCCTGGAGCGGCCGTGCGGGGCTGGGTTCCGCCGCGCGAATGGGTCAGTGGCGTCGGGTGGGGTATTTGTGACCAGGGCCGCGCCGCTCACTCCATCCTCGTCCAACCTAAGTCAGAGGCCGCTCTAGCCCGTCTGGATGCGCCTTTTATGCAGGCGCTCAGCAGTGGAGAGTGCCTGCTGACCGCATTGACGTTCAGCTGCGACCGCCGGTGAGGCTGAGGCCCGCGCCCTCCAGACGCCGAGCTGAGGTCCCACAGAGCCGCCCCCTAGACGGAGAGTCATTAATCATACAGCCTGTCTGCACGGGGCATCCGCAAGGCCCCGCCCCCTGCCCCGCCCCTAAACGACACCGGCTTTGGAGGAATTCATCGGAGCCTCGGCGACCAATGTACAGAACTGAGTAGAAGTGCCTCATAGGGTTTTCAAAGCAGGCTGCCTAATCTTTGTCCGTGGAGCGGCTGATGGGTTCCTTCCAACCACTGATCTTTTTTGTTGTTGTTGCAGCCCGGAATTTAACAATGGCTCCACTCCCTCATAGTCCTCGTTCTCCACGAGGTAGAAGTCCACGGCGCTCTCAGTGTTGGGTGCCTGCTGCTCCCACCAGAGCTGGATCAGGATCTAGTCTAGGTTCAAGGCCGCTAGTTAGCTCGCTGCCAGCCCCTTCTTTCGGGATTCGGACCTGGGCCCTATCTGATCCCGGACCTCTCCCAGCGGCCATGCCCAACTGAGGAACGCTGCCGTTTTGTTGATCTTGAATTTTCCTTTTCTTGAGGATACCTCGATGTACCAATTCGCTGGCTAGCTTTTGTTTGGTTTTCTACCAGGCCAGATGTTTCAAGTTGTCTTGATTATTTAAAGTCGTAGTCCCTGGACCTCACTACTCGGGGGTCACCTTAGTGAGACGCACAGAGCTGAGCTGCACTTCAGTCTGTGCTACTTTTGGAAGTTCCTAAAAACCGAGTGAACTGTAGGCCCGCGGACGATGCTCACGGGTGCGCTGGCTCAGGGGACTCGGACACCTGCCGCCGGCTCCGCTGTCCCTATGGGGCAATCGCGTTTTTGTTTCACTGTTTAGACCTATGACTCTTTCCTGGCTGCGGGAAACTTATATGAGACGTTGTGTACGTGTGAACCCGGGGGAAGAGCGGTGTGCATTATACGCGGAGGAAACCGTTCTAAGGCGCTTCTGAATATCCGGTGCTGCGCCCTGAGTCTCGTCCAGAGCCTGCGCTCCGACCCGCCACTCTCGCTAACGGAACAGAGAGCTTATTCCATTTATTTCCCCATAGCCTTCATAGGGAAAGTCTGAGTGGACACACAATACGTTTCAGTAACGTAATGCGTACATGAAACAGCCTGCAATCGAAGAGCAGGACATTTTATCTAACTCTGGATCAAATCCGAACATTAAATTAAAAATCCATTAATGAAAACTACTACATGCGGCATAGTCTTAATGCTTTCCAGTAGCGTTTTGAATTAGAACTACCAAACAACAGATAGTAATCATGGTACGTGTTATATTTGGGTATACCTGCCCACATATTAGTGAATCAGAACGGTTTTCAGTTTTTTATCTTAATTCTCACCCAATAATTGTTAATTACAAGAAAGAAGTACACCATAATTTCATTGATTAAAAAAAAAAAAAAAGCTTTCTTTTGGTGAATGAGGAAAGCATCTTTATTTTCCCATAAGTTATATGAATGAGGAATAATACAACTAATTCCTTGATTTTACACGTGGAAAGCAATGTTTCAGATTCTATAAAGAAGCAAAACCAAACAAGAAACTAATGATTTTTTTTGTATATGACGAGATTCGATAAAACTACAAACCCCCAAAGATGTTGTTGCTTAGTACTTTGAAGTTAAAATCAAAGTTTCACATCACTGTAGGTTGAATTGACTCGTTTTCCATAAGTGAATTTTCTTTTGATTTACGTAGGTGGTGAGGTTCGTGCATATCACTTATTGTCAGTGAAGTTTGAGATTCCTTCAAAGAGAGATTCCTGTATTAACAGAGGGGTGGGAGTGGGGAACAAGATTAAATTTTAAAGTTACTCAAGAAGGTTAACTAACATATAGAATTTGTAGAACACAATAACTTTATTAAAGGTTAATCATTAGTCACAAAACTGTATCAATCTTCGCCGGCTCTAAATGAAGCAAAAGCTTAAAGATTTTTTCTGTGGTTTAAACTGATAGCGTAGTGGTTACGATTCGGGCTGCGAACCTCAAGATCAGCAGTTCGAAACTTCCAGCTTTTCTGCGGGAGAAAGACGAGGCTTTCTGCCCCCATAAAGATTTACAGCCTCAGAAACCCTGCACCTGGTCGTTATAAGTCGGAACTGACTCCAGGGCACATAACCACCACCAGTAAAGGAATGCAGAGTATCACGAGCAATGCAAATAAAAACTTTCGAGTGAAGGTGGACCAGGACTATGGTAAGGCAAATGAGGTGCCTAAAACCCAAAAATATCAAAGTCATACCATCAAGTCAATTACAATTCATAGTGATTCCAGAAGAGACAGGGTAGAACTGCCTCATAGGGTTTCCAAGGTTGTAAATGTTTTTAGGGAAGATGACTTTTACATCTTTATCCAGCAGAGCTGCTTGTTACCAACCGCTCTGACTTCTTGGTTGGCAGCAGAGCGCTTTAACCACTGCGCCACGGTGGCTCCTTATGAGGTGTCTAAATAGAGAAAAAGGAAAAAGAAACAAAAATCTGCACTGTTATGGAATTCATTCTGATTCTTAGTAACCCTACAGGACGTGGTAGATCCACTCCTCAGGTTTCTGAGATTAAACAGGTTCAGCCCACTTCTTTCTCCCAAGGAGGAGCTGCGAACCTTTCCCAACCCAATGCTTAACCCACTATGCCACTAGGACTCCTTGGGAGGTGTCTATGTTGTTGTTGTTGCTAAGTGTTGTGGAGTTGGTTTCAACTCATAGCAACCCTGTATTGTGTTTCCTAGGAGTGGCTACTGGGTTTGAACTGCCGGCCTTGAGGTTGTCAGTCTAGTGCTTATCCTACAGCACAACATCAGAACCCCATGAGGAACAGTTGTTGTTGCTGTTGTTAAGTGCTGTCTTGTTATTGTTAAGTGCCGGCAAGGCAAGTCTGTTCCGACTTCTAGTGACCTTCTATAGGATTTCTGAGGAGTGGCTAGTGACCTTGAACCTTGAGGTTAAAATCAACTTGCAGTCCAGTGCATTAACCAGCAGAATTCCTTAAATTTTATGCACCTGGCTCTTCCTTTGCCTCTATGTAGCCCAACCTGTTTGAACTTTTTACAGGTACAACCACTTCATCATTCTCCTGTTAACTGCAGGAGGGGAGGAGGGACACTGCTAACAGTCAGATATGAAAGACAACAATAAGGACCACTGAGGGGCAACCCCTTGTCCTAGCTGCTGCGGCTCCAAGCAGTCTCTTTGAAAACTCTGATGGGGATGCGCCTGGAAGTCCTACTTCCAGAAAGAAGATAGTGTTTGCAATGAACTTCAAAATATGAAAAATTTCTTAAAATTTCTAGCATTACATACATTTCACACTTTATCTGTGCTAAGTGCTCTACAGATATTTTCTCATTTAATCTATTAATTTAATTTACAGTTTGGAGAATAAAGCTTAGTGGGTCACATAGCTAACGAGAGGTAGACAGGATTCAAACCACGTAGATTGATGCTAAAACTTGAGATCTTTACCATACTACTCTCTTTGCAGAGAACTTTATTGTTTGCAATACATTTTTGTGTTATCTCAATTAAGAGCATACTTTAAATAATCTGGCTTCCTGTGAACAATCCAAATGCTGTTCTCACAGTATATAATTTTTTGGAATTCTTAATTGTCTAGTATTCCAGAAAGTGCATGGTTTTAGAGCACTGTAGATGTTACTTCACTGAATAGATCTTAAAATTATGCTTGTATATACTTGTTTGTTTTTTCTAAAGATCTCAAATAGTTTGTAGTCTTAACTCAAGAAGATTGTCTTTATAAAACAAAATAATCATACATAGCAATGAATAAAATATATTGCTTTGTATGTGTGTATCTGGTTACGAATTGGGCTGTGAACTGCAAGGTCAGCAGTTCGAAACTACCAGCTGTTCCACGGGAGAAAGATGAGGTGTTCTGCTCCCGTAAATATTTACAGCCTAGGAAACCCTGTTCAGGGTCGCTATGGGTCGGAATGGGTCAGAACCGACTAGCACTTAACAACACCAACAACAATCAAACAATAGCCATTTTATGCTTCCCCTCCTGCCACCCCTTGCTGTTTAACTGTTTATTATTATTATTAAGGTAAAATTTACACACAATTAAAGTAACCTTTTTTTAGTTCCTGAATTTTGACAAAATTAAGGGCCATATAATCACTAGCACAATAAAGGTGCAGAACATTTCCATCACCTCCTAAAATTTCTTTATGCTGAGTGGTCAAACCACTGCCCCGACTCCCAACTCCAGTTCCTGGCATCTACTGATCTGTTGTTTTGTGTCGCTATAGTTTTTCCTTTACCAGAATGTCATGTAAATAGAATCATGTAATATGTAGCCAGTTGAGTCTGACTTCTTTCACTTAGCATAATGCTTTTGAGATCGTCCCCTCTGTTCTACGTACTACTAGTTCATTTCTCTTTTATTACTAAGTACTGTGAGTGCTGGTGTAGCGCTGTGGGTTAATGCGCCAGACTGCAAAGCCGTTTGAACTGCAAGGTCGGCGGTTCAAGCTCACCAGCTGTTCCTTGGAAACCCTATACAGGGTCGCGATGGATTGGAATCGACTCGACAGCACTTAACAAGAACAACTGTTCCATTGTATGGGGTCCTGGTATACGTTGTGGGATAAAGCATTAGACTGCAAGGTCGGTTTGAATCACAAAGTCAATGGTTCAAACTCACCAGCTGCTCCTTGGAAACCCTATACGGGGGTTGCTATGAGACGAATGGAACCCACTCGACTGCACTTAACAACAACGGTATTCCATTGTATGAATTGTTGTTAAGTGCCGCTGAGTCAATTCCACACCAGTATGAATGGACAATAATTAATTTAGCCAGTCCACAGTCAAGAGACATTTGGGCTGCTTCCAGTTTTTAGTGATTATAAATAAACACTACAAAAGCATTGAATGGAGCCCTGGTAGCACTGTAGGATAAGCACTGGACTGCAAACCCACCGGCCGCTGTGTGAGAAAGATGAGTCTTTCTGTTCCGGTCAAGACTTCCAGCCTGGGAAACTCTATACAGGCTTGTTGTTGTTGTTGTCATGTGCCGTGGAGTCGGTTCCGACTCATAATGACCCTGTACAGGGTTTCCGAGGCGGTAAATCTTTACGGGAGTAGAAAGCCTCATCTTTCTCCCGCGGAACAGCTGGTAGTTTCGAACTGCTGACCTTGAGGTTCACAGCCCGATTCGTAGCCACTACGCTACCAGTGAGTCAAAACCGACTCCACAGCATAACAACAACAGCATAAACATCCTTGTAAGGTTTTTGTTTTACTTAGAAAAATACCTACAAGTGAGATTGCTGGGCATTGTAACGCATATGTTAATAAGAAATTGCCAAAGTATTTTGCAAAGTGACTGTTTTTTTTGCATTACCACGAGTAAGTAATTCATGATAGTTCTAGTTGCTCCCTGTACTTTAGTACAGCTGGTTTTGGCTAGTAGTTAGTGTCAGACTGCTAATCACAACTTCAGCAGTTTGAATCCACCAGACACTATTCAGGAGAAAGAGGCTTTCTGCTCCCATAAAGATTTACAGCTTTAGAAGCCCTATATAAGGTCACTTATAGTCAATCGACTTTATGGCAGTAGGTTTTTTTGGTTTAAATAAAGAAATTTTTTGTAAGGAAAAAAACTGAAGTGATACTTTAAAATCAGATGACTTCACAATCTAGATAACTCACTTGCCAGCTACTCTGATGTCTCAATTCCAGCATATCCACTTGGCCAGAATGGTTTGTAGATCAATAGCTGTAGTTGCCTTTTGTTGAGCATTGCTGTGAAGTGCTGTGGAGTCAATTCCCCAATCACTTCAGTCCCCATCTACTACCCTCACTTGTTACACCTGCCTATCCCTGAGGGTGTTTGAATCTAAGGCACTGCTGCACAGGAGCTGAGAACAGGGCTTTTAGAGTCAATGAAATGGTGCAAGTCCCAGCTCTGCCTTATAGTAACTGTTTGGCTTTGGGCCAGTCTGACTGTACCTCCGCATACCTCTTTGTCCCTTCTATACAATTCTTATCTCAAAGGTTTGGTTTTTTAAACTGGGGGGGGGGGGGTTGGGGAGGAGGTAATGAAGATTTAAGGAGCCTTGGAAAAGTAGTGGATTACAAACTGGGCTGCCAAACTGCAAGGTTCCACAGTTCAAATCTACCAGAAACCTTATACAAGGTCGCTATGAGTTGGTGGCACACAACTCAGAGGTACACAACCACCACCACCAATGAAGATTTTGTTTTCAAAGTATAGACATATTCTTAAATGGACAATAGCTACATGATTCTTCTGAGCTAGGTTTTACATAACTTAAAAATACATAATTTATTTTTATTGCTGGGATTATATATTGCAGAACATATACCAAGTCAACAATTTCTGCTTATACAATTCAGTGACATTGATTACATTCTTCCAGCTGTTTCTCCCTTTATTTAAATAAACTCACTGCCCTGCTAAGTTTCCGATCTAATCTTTTGAGTTGCTACTGTCAATTTGATCCCACATGCATCTTTAAAAAGCACAATTCTCAAGGCAGACATTTTTTACTAATTAAACTCTGGTAGCATGGTGGTTATGAATAGGGCTGCTTACCTCAAGGTCAGCAGTTTGAAACTACCAGCTGTTCCATGGGAAAAAGAAGAGACTTTCTGTCCCCATAAAGATTTACAGCCTTGGAAACCCTGTACAGGGTCACTATGAGTTGGAACTGACTCCACAGCATAACAACCAACCACCAACCACCACACCACCAAACTATTGTTTCGTTTTAATAAAACTTTAGGGAGACATTTTGGTTTAAGGTTTAAAGACTTTCTCATGGTTACAATTTCAGGTGTTCATCCAGCCTCTATGGTTCCATAAAACTGGATTCTATGAGAATCTGAAATCATTTTCTTTGTTCTCTCACTTTCAATCGGATTTTTTTTGATAGAATCTTTAACCAAAATGTTAAGTAATGGTAGCCAGGCTCCATCCAGTTCTGGTCTCATGGCAGAGAAAACAGTTGTTCATGGAGGCAATTAGACAAACATTCTATCTTCTCCTGCTAGTCCTGAAGTTTTCTTTCTCTGTTGCTCCAGGCAAAGAGAGACCAATTTTTCTATCTTTGTTGTTGTTGTCAGGTGCCATCAAGTCGGAACTGACTCATAGCGACCCCATGCACAGCAGAACGAAACAATGTCCGATCCTGGGCCAACCTCACTACCGCTGCCACACCCGAGTCCATCAATGATGCCACCTGGCTGATCCATCTCGTTGGGGGTCTTCCTCTTTTTCTCTGACCCTCCACCCTACCCAGCATGACATCCTTCTCCAGCGATTGTTTCCTCCGGACAATATGTCCAAAGTAGGAAACACGAAGTTTAGCCATCCTGGCCTCCAAGGAGCACTCTGGCTGCACTTCCTCCAAAACAGATTTATTGGTTCTTTTGGCACTCCATGGCACTTTCAGTACTCTCCTCCAACACCACAACTCAAAGGCATCAATTCTTCTACGATCCTCCTTATTCACTGTCCAGCTTTCGCATCCATATGAGGCTATTGAAAACACAATGGCCTGGGTCAGGTGCACCCTAGTCCTCAAGCTGACATCTCTAAACTCCCAGCACTATGCACTAGACTAGGAGGTAGAACAAAAACACTAAACAAATTATTAGGTCAATTAAACTGGGATGCCCCATGAAACCATGATACCTCCATATATCATGGAATTATGAAGTCATGAAACCTCCAAATCATGGAATTAAATCCGTGAGGTGTTTTTGGTGTATAAGTAACTGCTCTCTCCTTTTTTTTTTTTTTTGGTTTGTTTTGTTGTTGTAAAGTAGAGAGGACTTCACAAAGTTTGTGGACAAATAGAATGCAAAGATAATGGAATTTCCCACTAGCTTTTTGAAGCCCTAATTGTGGCGTGATGGGTTAATAAGCTGGACTGCAAAGTCAGTTTGAACTACAAGGTCAGCAATTCAGGCTCACCAGCCAGTCCTTGGAAACCCTATACAGGATCTCGCTATGCATTGGAACCAACTCAACGGCACTCAACAACAACAATAAGTGGAAAATCTTTATGTTGTTTTTCAGTATTCCTTTTTTGGGGGGTGGGAGAAATTAATTTCAAAAGGATTGGAAACTGAAAATCAAAATCTTTGTATTATATCTACATTACTGATATTGTGTAAGTTTATTTTGCATATACAATGAAATAACTGGGGTTAGGTTTAATGAATAAAATTAAATGTATTTCAAGATTTATGAGTAAGTTTATATAAGATCATTTTGAAGTTGTGAGACTAAAAGTATTGAGCTTTTTAAACTTTTGAAGCACACAGGATATTTGTTATTTTCACAACTGTTCAAACATAACAGCATTGAAGGCAAGTTATTTTTACTGTTATTAAAATTCACTTTTTTAATTCAAAGAAACTTAATTGTTTCCATGTTCTAATACCAACAATAAAAACAGTTACTGTGGAGTCGATTCCAACTCATGATGATCTCATGTGTGTCAGAGTACAACTGTACAGCTCCATAGAATTTTCAATGGCTCATTTTTCTGAAATAGCTTGCCAGTGCTTTCATCTGAAGCACCTCTGGGTAGACTATGACCTCTAACCTTTTGGTTAGCAGCCAAGTGTGCTAACCACTTGCACCACCCAGGGACTTTTCTAACAAAAATTATGTTGGAAATAGTTAAAATAGTGCACAGTGAACATCCCCTGTGAATTATGAGTCCTAAAGATTCACATTCCATAAGGATATCTGAAACGAAGGCATTCTAATCCAGCTAGAAAATGATTATTTTTACATTAACAAAAGAGATGGATCTGCTTGATTAACATTGCTTGGACTTGAAAGATAATTAAATAATCAAATAGCAATTTGCCTTTTTCATTGCACAGTGCTGTACAGTGTTCTCACTAGATCTTATTTGCAATATATAAATATATTTAATGTCGACTTTTCAATGACTAAGGCTCAAGCACCCCCTAGCCTGTTTAAAAGAGAGGAAGCATCTGTCAGAAGTATTTACTTGTGACAAACACAGAAAGAAGCAATAATGTGTACCTTTTTTTGTTTGTTTAATACCACAGATGATTTTTAATTAAACACTGAGGGCATTTGTTCAGAATCAGCTCTTAAAGAGAAAATACTTTTGACCTAATCTTTAATTAAAGTGTACATTGATAGTATCAAGTTCAGTTTGAGGGTCAAAAACAACGTCAATGAGTCTGCCTTTTTCCTCCCTGTAGGAAAAGCCAGCTTGTGTAAATATACATGAGCACAGACTGCACGCATTTATAAAAGAAGTGGAAAACATTCCCCTGTCTGTAGACAGATGTTGCTTCACTGTGTTCTACTGTAGTAGGCAAGCACCCCTAAATTAGTGTGGGGCACTCTCAGCTACACCCCACCTCTGAGCAGGCTTGCTGGATACTGTAGGGGATACCTCTGCTGCTCCCATCTCATTCTTGCACTAAAAGTAATTAAGGAAAGAACTGCTTTAATCTACTTTCTGGAAACTAAAAATCTATTGTTTCAAGTGGGTATTCTGCTTTTAACACTTGACTGACTTTCCAACTTTATTCTCATCATCTCTCAGTTTTATGTTAAAGTGGTAAAATATTAGCAATAAGTATACCCTAAAAACCTATATAAAGATTATAATGTATTTGGTCACCTTTAATTAAAGATAGGTAGCCACTAATCAGATACCAAAACAATTCTGTAACTTGCCTGATCACTGAAGAAATAAAAGCATTTAAAAGAAAATGTTTATGGTCTTGATTTTTGTTTTTCAAAACTCTGGATTAATCATAATTGACTTCACTGGCAGTGTGGAAGCAGGACATTCTATATTTTCTTATAGGAACTCCTCTATCATGCTGGCTTTGTTTAGGGCAGTCTGTCTTTGCAGTACACATATAAAAATATAAAGGAAGTAATGCTTGTTTAGCCAGAAGAGCATAGTATGGTATATGCATGCAGATGCATTCGCTCTGAATTCAGTGTTCTTAGTTGGGTAAATGAGGGCAGAGTGATTGATTTGCTGTTTCACCAGTGCAGTCTTAGTGATTAAGAGCTTTGCTTGGGGCTATAGAATGTATAGTGTGTACCACAGCTCAAAATTGATCAAAATCAATCATATGGCAGCACATAGAATTCAGCAACATTGTTTTCTGACATGGTACATTTTATTCTTTTTTTTCCAACTTGATGGTATACTAGTAAGACCTTTCAAAGAAACAAAATTCAGGAACACTGTTGTGGGAACTGACACCAGTTCTTATGGGGATGCTGTGCACAAGCTCCACTGCTCTCGGTCAGTTTGTTGAACTGTGGTGACTTGCATGCTGCTGTGATACTGGAAGCTATGCCATGATATTTCAAATACCATCAGGGTCCCCCATAGTGGATAGGTTTCAGCAGAGCTTCTAGACTAAGTTAGACTAGGAAGAAGGACCTGGTGGTATTCTACTACTTAAAAAAATAGTCCAGTGAAAACCTTATAAGCGTCTGATATAGTGCTGAAAGATGAGCCCCTCAGGTTGGGAGGAACTACAAATATGACTTGGGAAGACCTGCCTCCTCAAAATAGAGTTGGTCTTAATGATGTGGCTGGAGTAAAGCTTTTGGGACCTTCATTTGTTGATGTAACATGGTCAAAATGAGAACAAACAGCTGCAAACATCCATTAATAATTATAGTAATTAATAATGAATGTAGCATGTATAAATTATGAATCTAGGAACTTATAAAAAATGAAATGGAATGCATAAAGATCCAAATCTAGGCATAAGTGAGCTGGAATGGACTAGTTTGGGGCCTTCTGAATTGAACAATCGTCTACTATGCCGGGACTGACAAATTGAAAAGGAATAGTGTCACCTTCATCATAAAAAAGAACATTTCAAGATATATTCCGAATTACAACACAGTTGTTGTTGTTAAGTGTTGTTGAGTCAGTTCCAACTCATAGTGACCCTGTATAGGGTTTCCAAGGAGCAGCAGGTGGTTTCCAAGGAGCAGCAGGTACCAATCTTGTGGTTTGCAGTTCAGTGCTGATCCTACAGTGCCACATCAGGATAAAATCCATATAACTACAAGGAAGATCCACCAGCTGCTCTTAGAAACCCTATACAAGGTGGTTACGATTCAGAACCTACTCAATAGCACACAACAAGGAAGACTAGTGATGCCTATTATTCAAATGTATGTACCAACCATTAATTCTAAAGATGAAAAAATTGAAGATTTTTTTACACTTGGTAATAGAGATAACATCAGAGATTGAATGATAGAATTTTGCAAAACCAATAACTTATTGGCTGCAAATACCTTTTTTCTACACATAAATGGTGGCTATATACGTAGACTTCATTGGATGGAATCAATTACATTTTTGGAAAGAAATGATAGAGAAATTCAGAATCATCCATCAGAACAAGGCCAGGGGCCAACTGCAGAATAGACTATGCTATGCAAATTTAAGTTGAAGCTGAAAAAAATTAAAACAAGTCCACGAGATTCAAAATATGATCTTGAATATATTCCGCCTGAATTTAGAGACCAGTTCAAGAATAGATTTGATGCATTGTACATTAATGATCAAAGACCAGATGACACAAGAACATCATACATGAGGAAATCAAAGGGTCATTAAAAGACAGGAAAGAAAGAAAAGGCCAAAATAGATGTCAGAAGAGATTCTGAAACTAGCTCCTAGATGCAGAAAGCTAAAGTAAATGGGGAAAAAAAATGAAGCGAAAGAACTGAACAGATTTCAAAGGGCAGTCGAGAACACCAAGTGAAGTATTATAAAGAAATGTACAAAGACCTAGAGTTGGAAAACCAATAAGGAAGAACATGCTAGGCATTCTCAAGTTGAAAGAACTGAAGAAAAAAATTCAATCCTTAAACTGAAACATTGAAGGATTCTATGAGCAAAACCACAGGGTGGCTCTGAGTAAGAACCAATTTGATGGTACTTAACAACAACAACAATGGGCAAAATTGAGTCCTGGTATGACGCTATAGGATAAACACTGGACTGCTAACCACAAGATCAGTGGTTCAAATCCACCAGTCATTGACGGCACATAACAACAGCAACAGGAAAATACTGAACAGTATTTTGCATCAAACAGCAGGAAGCATCAAAAGAAGTTAGAAGGAATACAAAGAGTCACAGTACCATAAAGAACTGGTCAATGTTCAATCATTTCAGGTGGTAGTATATAATCAAGAACCAATGGTGTTAAAAAAAGCTTCACTAAAGGCACTGATGAAAAACAAGACTCAGGAATTGATGGAATACCAATTGAGATCTTTCAACAAAGGGATACACTACTGGAAGCACTTACTCATTTCAGGCAACAAATTTAGAAGATAAGCTACCAGGCCAACTGACTGGAAGACATTCATATTTATGCCCTTTTGAAAACAGATGATCCAAAAGAATGCAGAATTATTGAACAATATCATTAATATCACATGCAAGTAAAATTTTGCTGAAGATAAGTGAAAAAAAAAGATTGCAGCAATATGACAGAAATTCTAGCTGGACTCAGAAGAAGATGTGGAACAAGGGATAACATTATTGATGACAAATGGATCTTGGCTGTTTACTTGTGTTTTGTTGACTATGCAAAGGCACTTGACTGCATGGATCATAACAAAGTATAGATAACATTGTGGATAATGGGAGTTCCTGAATGATTCATTGTGCTCATGTGGAATCTGTATATACACGAAGAGGCAGTACTTTGAACGAAACAGGGGATACTGCATGGTTGAAAATCAGGGTGGGTATGTGTCAGGGCTTTCATTATAGTTATTCAGTCTGTATGCTGAGCAAATAATCTGAGAAACTGGACTACATGAAGAAGAATATGTTTTCAGGATTAGGAAAACTCATTAAAAACCTGTGATATGCAGATAACACAACTTTGCTTGCTGAAAGTAAAGAGGACTTGAAACACTTACTTGTAGCACTTAGTGATGAAGATCAAAGACAAAGATTATACATTAATATAAAGAAAACAAAAATTCTCACAACTGGACCAATAAGCAACATCATAATAAATGGAGAAAAGATTAAATCTGTCAAGGATTTCATTTTACTTGGATTCACAATCCACGCTCACGGAGGCAGCAATCAAGAAAGCATTGGGCAGATCTGCTGCAAGACATCTCTTTAAAGTGTTCAAAAGCAAAGCTATCTCTTTGAGGACTGAGGTGCACTTTACGCAAGCCATAATATTGTCAATCATCTCTTATGCATCTGAAAACTGGACAATGAATAAGAAGATTGATGCCTTTGAATTATGGCGTTGGTGAAGAATATTGAATATATCATGGACTGCAAGAAGAACAAATAAATCAGTTGTGGAGGAAGTACAGCCAGAATGCTCCTGAGAAAGGAGCATAGGGAGACTTTATCTCACTTACTTTGGACATATTATCAGGAGGGACCTGTCTCTGAAAAAGGACCTCATACTTGGTTAGTGAAGCAAGAGGAAGACCCTCAATGAGATGGACTGGCACAGCGACCACAACAATAGTCTCAAACAAAGATTGCAAGGATGGCATAGGACCAGGCAGTGTTTTGTTCTGTTGTACAAAGGGTCACAATTAGTCAGAAATGACTCAACAACACCTAACAACAACAATGTGGACATGCTGGCTATGGCTTTGACAGTGGACATAAACAATATATCAGATTCTCACCCACTACTTTATTGTACATGGTTGGGAGACAAGACAAAATCAGGACTCCTATATATCCTTTCTCCTTTCCCCCAGTACAGAATTTCTCTGACTTACAGGACGACCGTGTCTCCCCTCTGCCTCCATCTCAGCAAACCTTAGCCATTCTGCAGGGTGTGGGGTAAGAAAGAGCAACAGTGCTTTTCAGGTGGGCTTCATCCTTGATTTAGTGATAAACCCATGTACCTTCCAGCCAGCACTTCTGGGAAAAAGAAACTTAACCTATTCCAAAGTATGTCCACTGTCTCTGATTACTTTCTCAATAAAATATGCTATTGTCTTTCATCACATTGTAATGATTAGTATGGTATGACTGGAAAGATCAATAGAGCATTAATCATAATATCAGTGAAAAAATAAATTGAATAAAAAATTGATAGGATGTTTTAGAATCTGGTTTATTACACCCTTAGCACTTATCACACAATGCAGCACTCTTACATTTGACACCCAACTAGTTTGCTGCAAGGAGTCCTGGTGTGGTGCTGTAGGGTAAGCACTGGACTGCTAATTGCAAGCTTGGCAGTTTAAACCCACTATCCTTTCCTCAGAAACACTGTACAAGGTCCCTATGAGTTGGAGTGGACTGGAGGGCACTTAACAAGACTTCTGTTGCAAAGGAGCCATGGTGGCACAGTGGTTAAGCACTCAAGTGTTAGCTGAAAAGTTGGCAGTTCCGATCTGCTAGACATTCTGCAGGAGAGAAATGTGGCAATCTGTTTCTGGAAAGATTGTTGTTATATGCCATGGAGTCAGTTCCAACCCATAGTGACCCTGTACAGGGTTTCTGAGGCTGTAAATCTTTATGGGACCAGAAAGCATCATCTTTCTCCTATGCAACAACTGGTAGTTTTTAACTGCTGACCGTGAAACTAGCAGTCCAATTTGTATGGGGTAATTCTACTGTGTCCTACAGGGTCACTATGAGTCAAAATCAACTTGGTGGCAACAGGTTGTTGCAAGATCTTTGAGATCAGGGGCAAACGTTAAAGTGCTGAACTGCTCATTGAAAAGTTGGAAATTCCAACCTGCCCAGAGGTGTCTTGAAAGAAAGGCCTAGATTATGAGTTTCTGAAGAGTCATAACCGTGAAACTTCTATGAAGTGCAGTGATGCTTTGTAACACACAGAGTCATCAGGAGCTGGGTCTGGCTCAATGCTACCTGGTTTTGGGGTTTATGTTTTATAGAGAAATGAAGTTCTTTTTGGGTATGCTTCGTCTTTCAATGTTGAGTATATCATCCTTTTAAAACTAAATGGCAATCTTCAGGTAGTTTAGAACCTATTCATATGGAGCTAAATTATTTATATTCTCAAGGTTTCGGATGATGTTAGTTTCCATCCAGTCAGTTCAGACTCCTGGAGACCCTATGCAAGCAGAGTAGAACTGCCCCCTGGTGTTTTCAGGGTTATGGCCTTTCATAAGCAGATCACCAGGTTTGCCTTCTGAGGCATCTAAGGGTGGATTCAAACCATTAACCTTTTTGGTTAGTTTAGGAGAGTGATTATTAAGCCTTTTTGGGTCATAAACCCCTTTGAAAATTTAATGAAAATATGGTGTCCTTCAGGGACACCAAGTTAAGACAGCAGTCTCTCTTTGTGATCCTCCAGGTTCCTCCCTCCATCTGCCCCCAGATACCCTCACTGCACTGGGTCACCCACTGGCTGGGGCATCAACTGAGCTTCTCAGGTAAAGACCACCTGACTTTTAGAACTGTTATTCATTGTCTGCTCCTGGGCTCCTTTGATATGATCCCTGATTACCCAGACATCTTTACCTGTTTGTGGGACTTCCTGTAGTCACTTGTCCTATCTCAATGGATGTGTCTAGTCTAACGCTTCCCATTGCAACTCTGTGACCACTCAAGTCTACCAGGAATGTTGCAACTTTGTCTGTTTTTGTTTGTTTGTTTGTTTGTTTTGAGGGGGTTGCCCAAAAAGGAGTGAAAACCGAGAACTTGGAAACAGATCAAATGTAGGGCCTCTTTTCCTTGTTGTTGACAATGAGGATGTCTCCTCACACCACAAGAGATAAGACGCATGAATATTAGAAAGAACCTACCGCATTTCTTCAGTAACATTGGTCTTTGTATCCTCTTGGGATGTTTCTGGAGAAGCATTTCCATTTGGAAGAAATCTTTGTATTTCAGAGAAAAAAACTAATTTTGGCTTACCCACCTGTGGGTAGTAAACAGGAACTATGTGATGCATTGTTTCAAAGTTATCTGTAGTATAGAAAGAATTGAGAACATTCTGTTTTGAAACTAATAACTAGATTGTGACAATAGCATCAGTATAACATTAGAATATCTAAGATACATTTTACGAAATGGAGTTAAGCAAAAGCCAAATAGATACTCAGTAAAACCAATACTAAAACTACAATCCAAGATAAAATATTAGAGTCTCATACCTAAAAACCTCTGCAGTTAAGTTTATAGTCAACTTTCGTGGACAAAATGGATGTGCCCACTCTGATATAGCTGTTCTGAGTCAATACGTTTTTCTAGTGTTTAACTGTTTGGAGATAGAGTTGTCGCCCATAGTTTATGAAATATGCTCTCACCTGTATTTTAGCACTCACATTCCATATCATTTACCTGTTTATAGACCCTCTTCCCTTTTCAGAAGTGATTTCCTTTTGAGTGGGGAGTGTTTTATTCTATACAATCTGGGCACATCTAAGGAGCTCAGTAAATGTTTATCAAATGAATAAATGAATGTACCTACAAAAGCACGAAAAAAGTAAATGCTGAAAGATATGCATATATGTTGTTGTTGTTAAGTGCTGTCGAGTGACCCTGTATAGTGTTTCTGAGGCTTTAAATCTTTGTGGGAGCAGAGAGCCTCATCCTTCTCCTGTGGAGTAGCTGGTGGGTTAAAATCAGGGACCTTGTGGTTGGTAGTCCAATGCTTAAACAAACGTTACGTACACACAATGAAATACTACAAAACATTTCAGAATGATGATGAATCTGTGAAACATCTCACAACATGGTTGAACCTGGAGGACATTATGCTGAATGAAATTAGTCAATTACAAAAGGACAAACAATATATGAGACGAATGATGTAAAAAGTTTAAAGACAGCTTATATAACTGTAGCAATTTATATAATCTTTTATATTTGAATTGCTATTCTTGTTATGAGTCATCGAGTCAGCTCCAAGTCATAATGATTTTATGCACAACAGAAGGAAACGGTGTCTGGTCCTGTGCTATACTCACAGTCATCACATGAGCCAATTGTAGCCACTGTGCCACCCATCTGTGGAGGGTCTTCCTTGTTAGATCTGACCCTCTACTAAGCATAACGTCTTTCTCCCAGATTGCTCTCTCTGGATGATATATCTAAAGTAAGCAGGATGTACTTGCCATCCTTGCTTTGTGACTGTATTTCCTCCAAGACATATTTGCATTTTTCTGGTTGTCATTGTTTTTGTTGTTGTTAAGTATCTTTGAGTCAGTTCCAATTCATTAGCGACCCTGTATTGGGTTTCCCCTGAACGACTGATGAGTTTGAGCCACTGATCCTGTGGTTCAAATCGACCTTGTCGTCCAGTACTTTATCCCACAACACCATACTAAGACTCCGGCAGTCCATGGTATATTCAGTTATGTTCGCCAGTACCATAATTTGTATGAGTCGATTCTTCAGTCTTCATTTTCCTTGTCCAGCTTTCACATGCATTTGTTGTTGTTAACCTCTGGCTTTAAAAATCTCTGGAACAGAAATTCTCATCTTCTGCTGAGGAGTGGCTGGCGCCTCGAACTGCGGACTTTGTGGTTCGCAGTCTAGTGCTTATCCTATGGAGCCACTGCTTCCTTCACATGCATATGAGACAATGAAAGAGATCCTAGCTTGGGTCAGACACACCTTAGTTCTCAAGGTGACATCTTTGCTTTTTAGCACTTTGTTATTGTTGTTAAGTGCCATCAAGTCAGTTCTGACTCATAGTGACCCTGTATAGGGTTTCTGAGGAGCAGCTGGTGAGCTTTAAGTGCCGACCTTGAGGTTCAAACCGACTTTGCAATCCAGTGCATTAACCCACAGCGTCATACCAGGACATTAGCACTTTAGAGAGGCCCAGTATAGCAAGTTTGCCCAAGTGCAATGTTGTTGTTGTTAGGTGCCATTGAGTCATTTCCGACTCATAGCGACCCTGTATAGGGTTCCAAGGAGCAGCTGGTGAGCTTGAACCCACCTTGTGGTTCAAACTGACCTTGCCCGCGTCAGTGCTACACCAGGTCTGCAATAAGGTGTTTGATTTCTTGATTGCTGCTTCCATGATTGTTGATTCAAGAAGAATGAAATCCTCAACAATTTAAACTTCTTCACCATTTATCGTGATTATTAGTCCAGTTGTAAGGATTTTCATTTCCTTTATGTTCAGGTGTAATCCATACTGAAGGTTGTAGTCTTTTCCCTTCATCAGTAAGTGCTTCAAGTTGTCTGCACTTTAGGCAAGCAAGGTTGTATAATCTCCATGCTCAGGTTATTAATGAATCTTCCTCTAATAATGATGCCTTGTGCTTCTTCATATGTTGTTGTTAAGTAGCCCATATAAGTTGAATAAGTAAGGTGAAAGAATACAACTCTGTTGTACTCCTTTTAATATTTATACTATTATATTTAAATTATTTATGTTGTTGTTGTTGTGTGCCGTGGAGTCAGTTCCGACTCATAGCAACCCTGCACAGGGTTTCCGAGGCTGTAAATCTTTACAGGAGCAGAATGCCTCATCTTTCTCCCGTGGAGCAGCTGGTAGTTTCAAACTGCTGACCTTGCGGTTCGCAGCCCGATTCATAATCACTACGCTACCAGAGCTCCTAAATTATGTATAATTATTATATATTTAAATGAACATAATTAAAAGTTTATTATAATTTTTCTCCGTAGGGTGTTTTTATTTACAAAAAAAATTTATATATACATCTCATTTGAACATATCTTCAAACTTTCCTAAATTCCCACCAAACCAAAGTGAATTTCTAAGTAAAGCAGACTTTATTGTACTTATATCTATTTTTCAAAAGACTAGTTACCATCCAGCAGATTCTAACTTATGGAGACCCTTTATGTATCAGAGGGTTTTCAGTGGCTGATTTTTCAGAATAAGATTGCCAGTATTCAAACTGCCAACCTTTCTGTTAGCAACTAAACGCTTTAACCGTAGATACCATGTTCTTATAGTCCAGCATAATTCAGCCAATCAGCACTGAAATGTTGACTAAAAGCCAAAGTGCCATTGAATCAGTTCTGACTCAGAGTGACCCTCCATAGGGTTTCTGAGGAGCGGCTGCTGAGCTTGAACCACCGACCTAGTGGTTCAAACTGACCTTGCAATCTAATGTAAGGTATGGTGCTGTGGGTTAATGCACTGGACTGCAAGGCCTGTTTGAACTGCAAGGTTGGAGGTTCAAACTCATCAGCTGCTCCTTGGAAACCCTTTACCAGATCACTATGGGTTGGAAAAGAGTCGACGGAACTTAACAGCATACACACATATATATACATATTTTATACACACACACACACACACACACATATATATATATATATATATATATATATACAGACAGAGAGAGTCCTGGTGGAATGGTGCTATAGGAAGTGCACTGAACTGTTAACAAGGTCAGCAAGTCAAACCTACCAGCCACTCCTCAGAAATCCTATACAGGGTCCCTACGAGTCAGAACTGACTCAATGGAACTTAACAACATATATAAATACATATACACACACACACTTGTGACCATATTCAAATTACTTCATTTTTTCACTTTAGCTATCTCATCAGCAAAATGGATATAATAATTATTCCCCTCCCCAGGCAGGTTGTAAGGCTTAAATGCAATGTTGTTGTTAAGTGCCATTGAGTCAGTTCCGACCTGTAGCGATCCTGTATAACGTTTCTGAGGAGCAGCTCGTGAACTTGAACCTTTGACCTTGTGGTTCAAACTGACTTTGTAGCCCAGCACATTAACCCACAGAGCCACACCAGGACTCCATTAAATGCAATAGTGTGCAGAAATATCTCTCACCCCCTCCTCTTTACTTCCTAGGCCCAAGTTCTTTCCCTTATAAATGATCAATTAGCATAACAGAACCTACAATAAAGAATAAAATGATACATCTGTACTATAATATTCTTAATTACTTTAGAGATTGAATGCTTACACTTAAAGAATTAATCTTTAAATTTAAAGATCGTTGAATCTTGAATAGGGGATACAACTAGATTATAAAGAAATTACTAAGAATGTAATTGAGAAAATTAAATGGCACAGTACTTTAAAAATTCTAAATGGCAAGGCATTAAGTTATAATGATTATTTTGTTGAACTATGTTTGAGATGTTAAAAATTAATTAATTAAATGAATTGCCCCCCAAATTAGAAACAATATTTGAAATCTTTCAGATGAAGAAAACTACACTACTTTTAAAATAGGCTCCAAATTTCCATGAGGATTGCTGTGAAATTCTCCAACCACAAGTCAACAGTTCAAACCTATCATTCACCCATGGAAGAAGGATAAGGTTGTCCATTCCTGTTTGTCTATTTATAGTCTTAGAAACTCTACATAGGGTCACTATGAGTCAGAATCGACTTCATGGCAATGGGTTTGGCATTTTGGCTTTGGCATCTTTAATGTTCTACTGAAAATATTTTAAATACTAGAATCCTTTCCCTGGGTCAAGTTCTGCCCTTCAAAGCCAAGGTAAACAAATGAGGAGAAATACTTCCTTTCTATTTTACAAGTTGCAGACCTTAAAACACTGATGTTGCCAACACAGATGCATGAATGAGTATGTTGTCAGGTAAGAAAGTCCCATTCTACTAAACGATTTTTCATTTTTCTTGGATTCATAATCAACACTCATAGAAGCAGCAGTCAAGAAATGAAATATTGTATTGTACTAAGCAAATCTAATGCAAAATACCTCTTTAAAGATCAAAGATCTCAGCTGAGGACTAAGGTGCACCTGATCCAACTCATGGTGTTTTCAATAGTCTTATATGCATGTGAAAGTTGAACAGTAACTAAAGAAGACCCTATAAGAATTGATGCAGTTGAAATATGGTGTTGAAGAAGAATATTAAAAGTACCATGGACTGCCAGAAGAACAAACCAATCTGTTTTCAATTAAGCACAGCCAGAATGCTCCACAGAAGCAAGAATGGTGAGACTTCATCTCTCCTACTGCATACATGTTATTTGGAGAGACCAGTTCCTGGAGAAGGACATTATGCTTGCTAAAGTAGAGGGTCAGCAAAAGAGACGAAGACGCCTCCACAAGATGGACTGACACAGTGGCAACAAGAATGGGCTCAGATGTAACAACAGTTGTGAAGATGGTACAGGACCAGGCAGGATTTCAGTTTTGTTGTGCATGGAGTCAGAACCCACCCAACAGCACAGAACAACTAACAACCCCATTCAAACACGATTACAGAAGAGTGGAAAAGGCACATTCCAATGCTATAGACAACAGACTGTAAAAACCAAACCCAGTGCCATTAAGTCAATTCCAAGTTCTAGTGTCCCTATTGGACAGGATCAAACTGCCCCATATGGTTTCCAAGGAGTCTTAGCAGCTTAGTGGATTACAAGTTGGGTACAAACATAAATCTACCAGTCATTATATGGGCAAAGATGTGGCTTTCTGCTCCAGAAAAGATTTATAGCCTCGGAAGCCCTATATAGGGTAGCTATAAGTTAGAACCAACTCCCCAGTATACCACCACCGCCATCAAGTCTTTATGGAAGCAGACCACCACATCTTTCTCCCACAGAGCAGCTGGTGGGTTAGAACAAGCAACCTCTGCATTAGCAGCCAAGCTCTTTAACACTGTGCATCCAGGGTTCCTTTATAGACTTCAGAATTATGGAAGGTCACTTAACTACATTGTTGTTGGTTTTTTTAAGTGCCTTAGAGTTGATTCTGACTCCTAGTGACCCAGTATAGGTTTTCCAAGGAGTGACTGGTGAGTTTGAACCACTGACCTTGTGATTCAAACCAACCTTGCAGTACTGAGCTTATCCTACAGTGCCACACTAAGTCACATTAATTAGGCAAGAAAGGCTGATGTGTCCTTTGTGATGCAACCTCGGATTTAATGTAATTGATGTATGCTGGTGTTGGGGAGGGGGTAGAATGTAAGTAGAGGATAGGCCTCAGTATGTTTTTGGTACACTGTCAGTTTTATCTTGAGGAAAGATGTGATTTTTGTATTGTTTCTAAACATTGGTATGTGAGTTAGTTTTCACAATTTACCTTACTAATATCAAGGACTTTTGTCAGATATAAAATGACCATTTTCTCCCCATTCTCATGGCTCTATGCTTAAAATATGTATCTGATGGAATCAGACCCAACATGAATGAAACAAGGCTTTTGTTGTTAGCGATAACCATTTTTATACATAAACGTCATAAGTAAAATTTCTGAGGAGTTATATTTATCTTTATGCATAATCATGTAAATAACAAGACAAAAACAAAAGCTTTTGAAAAAGTAAACAAGAACACATTATTTCTTGACTTTCTTTTTTGAGGGGGGTAGAATGTTCCTTTTCCTAGTAGAAATGGTCAGCTAATGAATGCCAGCGTGCTTACTTAGGTATAAGTTGCTTGCATCCTCATTTTGAATGTTCCTTTTCTTGCTCATTTTCTTGGCGTCTTTGGATGCTTTCCAATTCATTAGGAATTGTCTTTCCATTTTTTTAATTTCTTTTCCATCAAGATATTCTAGAGAAAAAGCATATATATTAAGACTATAATACACATGTAATACATAATGTAAACAAATATATAAGTAAAAATACATACTTCTGTTTTAGTACACATGAACTTAAGTTATACTATATATTGAGATAAATTTCTTGTCTCAGTATTTTATTTACATAACTTATGAATTTTTGTTGAGGTTTTATTGATGTTTATTATATATGTCTCTTTTTTTGTCTAAAGAATGGTGGTGGTGGTGGTGGTGGTGGTGTGCTGTGGAGTCAGTTCTGACTCATAGAGACCCTGCATAGGGTTTCCGAGGCTGTAAATCTTTACAGGAGTAGTGCCACACTAAGAAATAGGGTTATATGTAAGCTATATTGTTACTTTGTTGTTGTTGTTAAGTGCCATCGAGTCGGTTCCGACCCATAGCGACCCTGTACAAGGTTTCTGAGGCTGTAAATCTTTAGAGAAGTAGTGCCACACTAGGAAATAGGGTTATATGTAAGCTATACTGTTACTTTAGAAACAAAAAATGTTGTTATACTCAACAAAAATAAAATCATACAACCTACTGATTTAAATAATACTGTGATTATTTTTCTTAGGAAAAAACAAAATATATTTCATGTTAAGATGAATAAGAAATTTTATATACATGATGTGGTATTCTTAAAGCACATATATTGTTGTTGTTGTTATGTGCCGTGGAGTTGGTTCCGACTCACAGCGACCCTGTACAGGGTTTCCCAGGCTGTAAATCTTTACGGGAGCAGAAAGCCTCATCTTTCTCCTGTGGAACAGCTGGTAGTTTTGAACTGCTGACGCTGAGATTTGCAGCCTGGTTCGTAACCACTATGCTACCAGAGCTCCTTATAGCATTATTATATTCTAGAATGTAAGATGGAGCCCTGATGTGGCACTGTAAGAGAAGCAATGGACCGAAAGGCTGGCGGTTCAACCCACCAGCTGCGCCTTGGAAACCCTATGCAGGGTTGATGTGAGTGGGAAACTACTCGACTGTACTTAACAACAACAACAAGGACATAAGATAGGATAAGAGCAACTAAGATAGTAGGCCTATTGGTTCAAAGAAGTAAGATCTCAGATATATTCACATTTCACTCCTTTAAAAATTTTTAAAAATTGAATTTTTAAAATTAGACAAATCATTTTTATATTGTAGGATATTTGGAAAATACACAAATACAAAGAAAAACTAAGATTCCATCTTCTGCCAACCACAAATCAGTGATAACACTTTAGTATACTTCTTACTCATTTTTTGTGTGTTTAGTATAAAACTGGATTTCTGTATAGTTTTATGTCACACTTTTTAATATTGTATTGTTAGCATTTTACCATGTATTATTTTGAATACAATTTCTAACGTTTGACAGTGTTCCACTGTATATGGATATAACACAAAATTTTCTTCTTAGATTTTCTTCATTTTCTACAAAAAGATACATTAATCCTGTAATAAAATATGCTATGGTGGTGGTGGTAGTTGTGTGCCATCAAGTCAGTTCCTACTCATCCCCCTGTATAGGGTCTACAAGGCTATAAATCTTTACTGGAGCAGAAAACCTCATCTCTTTCCTGCTGAGTGGCTGGCAGATTTGAACAGTTGCCCTAGAGGTTAGCACCCCAAAAGCATAACCCACTACACCAGGGTTCCTTAAAATATGCTACAGAAAATAGCATTTATTAAAAATAAAACTTATTAAAAAATAAATTCTCTTTATTTATAAATCAATGTACTTAGCTCTCACTTCTTTTGTATTCTCAACAACAGCACTAGATCAAGAAAATGTTTCTAGAAATGGTCCCATGAGCACTGGACAGTTCTCAATCACCACAGATTACTTGTGTCCACTTTGCTTGCTATAGAAAGCAGACTAATACAACAGTGTGTGGTGGGCAAGCAGAAGAAGGGCTGGAGACTTGGGGACTGCATAGCAGAACCATCTGGGGAGTGTTAAGAAATATACACATTACTACTCTCTGTGTATTCTTTGTTCTCTACCATTGGCCAGAGATGAGCAGAGAGTTGTTGTTAACTGCCTTCAAGTCAGTTCAGACTCATAGCGACCCTGCATCAGGTTTCCTAGGCCTTTTCAATCTTCTTGGGAACAAAAGTCTCATCTTTCTCCCGCGGAGCAGCTGGCGGGCTGAAATCATGGACCTTGTGGTCCAGTGCTTATCACATGGAGTCATCCATTGTATATTTTGAAAAAAGTGTCTCGGATTATTCTGATATCCTCTTCCCCCACAGAGAACCTCTGCATTAGCATCATGATTAATCAAGCTAGGAACTTTTAAGTGGGTTTGAAATGCATTCATTTTTATTTCCAAGTATAGCATGTCACAGAATTCCTATAAAGGAAACCCTCACTAGTCTTCCAGATGCTGGTAACTTGATCCCCACTGAATTGCTTTTGCCCATTTCTCCCAGTATAGTGCACATTAAGGAATGTTATTACTTGTAAGGATTTCATCAAGGTACTCCTCACCCTGCTTGCTTTTCAATTGAGGATGTCTGGATGTTTTCAGGGTACCATTTGGCAACTATCAAGCAATGTGTCTTGATAATCTAGTGCTGCTATAATAGAAATACCACCACAAGTGGATGGCTTTATCAACATTTGTTTGGTCACTGTTTAGGAGGTTAGCTGTCTGAATTTAGGCCTCTGCCTCTAACAGGAGCATTGCTCTTTCTGTTGGTTCCTCTGAGCTTCTTTCTGCTCCTGAGCTTCTTTCTGCTCCTGAGTTGTCTTTCTGTGACTTGACATCTCTTCCCCATCTCTGCTTGCTAGCTTGCTTGTTTAAACTGTTTTACATCTCAAAAGAGATTAACTCAAGATACACTAACCCTGCCTCATAAACATCACAAAGACAACCCAGTCCCAAATAGGATTATAACCAGGAGCATCAAAGTTAGGAATTTACAACACATATTTTGGGGGGATATAATTCAATTCATAATATTCTACCCTTTGACCCTTTCAAATTCATGTCCTTGCCACATGCAAAATACATTTACCCTATAATATAATCCCAAAAGTCTTAAATCCTCTCCAAGGCCAAAATGTAATCTTCTGAATCATCTAAATCAAAAAAAAAAAAAAAAATGCATGTTCCTTCCTGGGCAAAAGTCCTCTCTTTTTTTTGTATAGCCAAAAATCTCTGAACCTGTGAAACTGAGACTACACATTATCTGTTTCCAAAGCAGAATGGTAGACTAGGCACAAGGTAGGCATTTCCATTACAAATAGGACAAATTAGACAGAAAGAAGGGACACCAGGCACCAAGCAAGTCCAAGACCCAGCACTCTCAAGGCTTAAAAATAATTCTGTCTTCTCTGAGACCTGTCCTCAGACTCTAAACAAGGGCCATGTCCTATGGATCCTGGGTGGAGACCTAGTTTTGGGGTAGCAACTCTATCTTCTAGGCCCACTGGAATGGCAATAATGCTCCCATGGCTTTGTGCAGCCCTGTTCTTTTGTTCCTTGGGCATGGCAGCCCTGCTCAATCAGCTTTGGGTGGTGGTACCATCTTTCTAGAGTCCTGGTGTGGTGCTGTGGGTAAATGAGCTGGACTGCAAAGTCTGTTTGAATAGCAAGGTTGGCAGTTCAAACTCACCAGCCGCTTCTCGGACACCCTACACAGGGTCACTATGAGTCAGAACTGACTCAACAACAACAATGCCATCCTCCTGGTACATCTTAACAGCAGATCTACACTCCAGAACTATGTTGGTGAAGAGCTGACTCTGAAATCAAGGAGGCTGTGTATCCACCCATTGAAACCAGGAAGAACCTGCTTCCCATGCTCTTTCCAACAGTTCTGCTGATCTCCGTTTGGCTCCAGGAATGGTCCTTTCTTTTACTTGGAGTATAACAGATATAACTCCTTTGGCCTGTTTCCTGCCTATAGAATTCCAAAAGGCAGACAGTTTTCTTTTGTTTTGTTCTTTGACCCCTTCAGTCTACATTGATGGGCTTTTTGCTGTGATAATTTAACAAGCTTTAACAAAAGCTTGAGTAGCCTCATCCTTGGTGGAAACTCTAGGACACATGTCTTGAGTTTGTACGATAGAATTTTCTATATCTTTAAGCTTTGTTTTTCATTTTGCAGTTAATTTTAAAATCCAACTCTTCTCTCCCACATAAGAAACAAGGAGAAACCATGTGAACCCTTTAAGATTTTGTTTAATAATTTCCTCAGTTACACATCCAAGTTCGCTTAAAGTTCTACCTTCCATCAAACATTTGAACACAATTCCGACAAATTCTTTGCCACTGCATCAATTTCTTTTGAAGTCTTACCAGAAGAACGTTTAGCATCCACATTTTAAGCAACATTCTGTTGATAACTGTCAAATGCATGCTCTAACATGTTAGAGACTTCTGTTACAGCCCTCCTCACTTCCTTCTGAGCCCTCACCAAAATTGCCTTTGACAGCCATCATTCTACCAACAGTCTTTTCAAGGCAATCTAGGTTTTTACATTGTTGTTATGTGCTGTGGAGTTGGTTCCAACTCATATATAGGGCTTGAGGCTGTAAATCTTTACGGGAGCAGAAAGCCTCATCTTTCTCCCACAGAACAACTGGTAGTTTTGAACTGCTGACCCTGAGGTTAGCAGCCCGATTCGTAACCACTACGCTACTCTACCCCTCTCCCAATTCCTAAATCACTTCCACATTTTAGGTGTTTGTTAGAGCTGCACCCCACTCTTCCAGTACCAAAATCTGACTTCGTTATGGTGTTGTGCTGTGGGTTAATGGGCTGGACTGCAAAATTGGTTTGAACTGCAAGGTTGGTGGCGTTCAAGCTTTCTAGCCACTCCTTGGAAACCTTACACAGGGTTGCTATGGATTGGAATCGACTGAACAGCACTTAACAACAACAACAATGTAACAGAAATGCTGTCAGAAGATGGCTTTAACAAACAGAAATACATTTTATCACTGTTTAAAAGGCTAGATGTCTAAGTTCTAGGGAAAGACTTTCTTTCTTGGTTGGTGCTGGAGGAAGTTCTGCTGGAGGAAGTTCAGAAGTTCTGCTCCTGGGTGATCTTCACGTGGCTTAACTATCTCTTTCCCCATCTCTGCTTGCTAGCTTGTGTTTAGTCTCTTTTATATCTCAAAAGATATTTACTCAAGATAAATCTATACCGATATCATTTCATTAACATAACAAATATAACTCATCCCCCAATAAGGTTATAACCACAGGCAAAGAGGTTATGGGGGGCACAATTCAATCAATAACATAGTGAAAACCTTGATCAATTTTTGTTATATGACCAAGAACTAAGGAGTCTCTTGGGATTGTCAAAGGATTTGTACCAATGAAAGCGGGGGATGATGTCACATTTATGTTCGTTTTACATGTTATGACTAGCAATTATTAGTGGCAACAGTCACACTTTACTTTCAAAGAAAGAGTATCTGGTACTTTAACTACTCTGAAGAGTAAGATTTTTTTATGCTTTATTTCTCAATTTTAACTTTTGCTCTTATTCAAAGTATCACATTTAAAGTTGACCATCTTTATAGATACAGATGTCATTTTTAAAAATATTTCTGGAGGCTAGCTGATATAGTAATGAAAAATGTGAATCAGGTTTCTTTTTCTAAGAAAATGATATTAATATAGTATAAACGCATACCCAGTGATTTGGACACCAAAATCAGTCTGTCTCTGTATTTTGGTTTGAGACAAACAGGATTTCCACTTAGATCCATTTTCCACAGCTTCATCAATTTGCTCAACAAAAATTCCAAATCCTATATTTACAGAAGAAAAAGACATAAATATTTCATAATCATCAGTATTACTAGCATTCCAGTTGTTGTTGTTAAGTGCCATTGAGTCAATTCCGACTCATAGTGACCCTGTATAGGACTTCCAAGGAGCAGCTGGTGAGCTTGAACCACTGACCTTGCAGTTCAATGACTTTGCAGTCTGACGCATTAGCCCACAGTACCACACCAGGACTCCAGTTAGCTGTATTTAAATGTCATTACTGCTTTTCATGGAGTTCTACCTCTGTACCAGATACTCTAAAGGTGCACAAAAATTATTATTATTTTTTTTAGAGAATATGATTCACACTGCTAATTTTCCAGTTGCTGTGGAGTCAACACTGACCCAGACTGACCTCATGGGTGTCACAGTAGAGAATTGTACTCCACAGGATTTTAAACTGCTGATTTTTCAGATGTAAGCCACTAGGGCTTTCTTCCAAGGTTCCTCAGGTTGGTCTTGAACTTCTAACCTTTCAGTTAGCAGGAAAATTAACCATTTGCACTATTCAGGGACTATGCTGATTATTGTTGTGTGCCATCGAGTCAATTCTGACTCTTAGCGATCCTATTTGATAAAACTAGACCAGAGAGGTAGCGTAGTAGTTATGAATTGGGCTGCGAACCTCAAGGACAGCAGTTCGAAACTACCAGCTGTTCTTCAGGAGAAAGATGAGGCTTTCTGCTCCCGTAAAGATTTAGAAGAGGCCGTGGAATGAGGGATATCACTGCTGATGTCCGATGGATCTTGGCTGAAAGCAGAGAATATCAGAAAGATGTTTACCTGTGCTTTATTGACTACGCAAAGGCTTTCAATTGTGTGGATCATGACAAGCTATGGACAACATTGAGAAGTATGAGTATTCCAGAACACTTAATTGTGCTCAAGAGGAATGTGTACCTGGACCAAGAAGCAGTTGTTCGAATAGAACATGGGAATACTGAATGATTTAAAATTAAGAAAGGTGTGCGACAAGATTGTATTCTTTCACCATAGTTATTCAAGCTGTATACTGTGCAAATAATACGAGAAGCTGGCTTCTATGAAGAAAAACGTGGCGTCAGGATTGGAGGAAGATTCATTAACAACCTGCGATATGCAGATGATACCACCTTGCTTGCTGAAAGTGAAGAGGACTTAAAACATCTACTGATGAAGATCAAAGAGCACAGCCTTGGGTATGGATTACATCTCAATGTCAAGAAAACAAAAATCCTCACCACTGGACCAATAAACAACATTCTTATCAACGGAGAAAAGATTGAAGTTGTCAGGGACTTCATTCTTCTTGGATCAACTATCAACACTCATGGAAGCAGCAGTCAAGAGATCAGACGACGTATTGCATTGGGCAAATCTGCTGCACAGGAACTTTTTAAAGTGTTGAAGAGCAAAGATGTCAGCTTGAGGACTAAGGTGCGCCTGACCGAAGCCATAGTATTTTCAGTAACCTCATATGCATGCGAAAGCTGGACAGCGAAGAATTGATGCTTTTGAGTTATGGTGTTGGAGGAGAATATTGAAAGTGCCATGGCTGCCCAAAGAACAAATAGATCATGTTGGAAGAAGTGCAGCCAGAGTGCTCCTTAGAGGCCAAGATGGCCAAACTTCATCTCTCATACTTCAGCCATATTGTCAGAAGGGACCAGTCACTGGAGAAGGATATCATGCTTGGTAAGGTGGAGGGTCAGAGAAAAAGAGGAAGACCTCCAATGAGATGGATTGTCCAAGTGGTAGCATCGATGGACTCAAGCGTAGCAACAGTAGTGAGGTTGGCCAAGAATCGGGCAGTGTTTCGTTTTGCTGTGAATAAGGTTGCTATGGGTCGGTACCGACTTGATGGCACATAACAACAACAACAATGACTTAGGTATTTCATTTTTCCAGTTTTTGAAATTTTTTCTGATAAATGAGATTGCATTTATACTTTATAAAAATGTTTTAATGTGAATTATGTGATAGTTTCCATGGGAGAACATTAACTTTATAGTCATCCTATCATATATTGTTTCATTGCCATGGTTACATGCATTTACACTTTAGATTTGAAAAAAGCATTTTTTTTTTTTTTACTCTGAAGTTTTGACAGCAGTTTCCTTCCCATACATTAAAAATTTCTGCAAAACTATTATAAACACAGAGGTAACAAAATCGGAACCTCCAGTTATGTGCCACATCTGTACAATGGAACTCTACCTTTGGGGTACAGTAACAAAGACAAGTGGGTGTCTAGGACACCCTGCACAGCACTTCATAGTTCCCTTTACCTTCTAGAGACCAACCTCTTTTTCCATAAAGTGGTCAAAGTATTTCCAATTTTGCTGAGCCCATTACTGAATCATAAGTATGTGCTGAGCTCTGGGAGATTTAAGGAAATAATTTATATGAAAATATAAATATAATTATTTTTGTAAAAAATACAGATAATCCAAACGTCCTGGCACTGCTGCTTTCTGTGGGACGTAGGCTAGTCACTTAAGCTTTCTAAGTCTCAGTGTGAGGATAATCCCGGTTGGATGCCACAGCATATAAAGTGCCTGAAACAAAGCAGATAAGTAATATGTTCTCTGCCTCTCTGCCTACCTTGCCACCCCTTAGTTATTCCCTTTCTCTAATTTTGGTTAATAAAGGACAAAAATTGTTGTAAATCAGGAAGACTAAGCTTCTGACCCACTGAAAAACAAGCCATTGCCTTCTTACATGAAAGCTCTCTTCCCCATGATAAACTTCAGCCCCCAATTCTGAGCCTGGAATCATATCCTCTCTGCATTGGTACAACAGCAGACAATTATTTCATTTATGTGAGAAATCCACTGTATCTCTAGGGGATAAGCACTGGTCCACAGTTTAAATCCACCAGTGTTCAGTGGGAGAAGGATGAGGTTTTCCGCCACCACAAAGATGTACAGGCTTGGAAACCCTATACAGGGTAGCTGTGAGTCAGAATCAACTAGACGACACTTAACAACAACAACAAAAGCCTTGAAGGAAGAAACTGTACATTACATTTGTATATAGTGTTCAATGTAACGCTTGTGATCTCAGTGTTAAATAACAAAAACAATAAGAGAACTTTAAATTGTTATCAAGAGTCCTATGTTGTTATTGTTGTAAAGAGTCCTATAAAGTGTTTTTCATTGTTCCTTACTTGATAAATGACCCTCTACATACTCCCTCCAGTGTATGTTTATTTAAGACTAAACTAACCCTGTGCTGAAATACGATTACCCTTTGGATACGCTCTGGTTGCTCATTGCCTTCCTGTCTTTAATAAAATGCTTTCACTTCCGTGCCCATCAATAAGTTATACTAAAGGGACCAAACACTTTTCTGGACCGTCTCTGTTTGATAAATGATCATGTCATGCTATCACTTAGAGGAGTGTTGCAAAATACTGAGGAGCCGACGCTCTTTCCCATGCAAGCCTGGTGCCTAAGTGACTTTGCAGGATCCACAGTACTGGCAAGGGCTTCTTCACAATTAATGATGACCACTGATGAAGCTCTATTTGACCAGCACGCTCCAATCTTTATTGGAAACGTCTGGCCCAACTGTCCTAACTACATCTAAAGACAGCCATTTGTCATCCCCCTGACTACCTGTCATCATCTGCCTGGGAAAATCTATACTTTTTGGCTTGTTCCTGACTAAACTGTGGAGTGAATAAATTTATCTTTGGGACACTCTGCTTGTCAGGGTCAATATTGAACAGAGGTTGAATAAATTAGAAACTGGGAAAACATGACAGGCCATAGTGGTTTGTTCATTTGTGTCTCAGAAATCAAATCCTTAGTTTATATAAGAGCTAAGTCCATCCAGTGTTTGATTTCCACCACTCACTCTGAAAATGCTAGCCTGCATGATAAATGGTCATCAGAAAACCAATGAAGCAAATCACTAATATGTGTGATGAACTTTTCAGATCACCTTATTGATTTCACAAACTTTGCAGAAATAAAAACTAGGTAGAGATTTGAAAATTGTTGCTGTTTTTTCAAGTTTGATTATGTTTTTTGCAATCGTCTTGTCAGCAAGCTATACCATGATGGCCTCAGTGAAATTCATGACTCAGTTACTATACTCATCAAGCTACCTGCAGAAATGCAGCAGTTTCCTTGCAAATATTCATTAAATTTCTTAATATTTTTATATATTGATATCAACTTGTTTAAAGAACTTACAGGAATAAAAGGCAAAGAAATATTAACCAGAAGTAAAAAGTCATTTAAACTAGAACCCCGTGAGGTAAAGAGAGGAGTTTCTAAACTATCGAGTGTTGTTGTTAAGTGCCATCGAGACAGTTCCAAATCATAGTGACTCTTAAAGGGTTTCCGAGGAGCAGCTGGTGGGTTTGAACCACTGACCTTGCAGCCCAGGGTATATCCTATAGCGCCACACCTCTCTTTCTCCTTCTCAGTATTTGACCTTGACATCAATCTTATTGGGAACAAATAGGCCATCTTCCTGAAAGATTCCTCAATTATCTGCCTCTCCTATTCTTTTCCCATCTTTCTCAACCTGATTTCCCAGGTTCATCAGTTCTCTTGACCTCTTTCCCTCTCCACCAAGTCTTTCTCCCTTAGGATTGTCTCTTTCTTATATTCCAATCTCTCACTCTCCTCAGGCTTTCGTTCATCTCTTACCTATCATCGCCAAACTCCTTGAAAAAGCAGTCCAGACCAGCGCTCCTTAAACTTGAATGTACCTAAGAATCACCTATGTTGTTTGTTGTTAAGTGCCTTCAAGTCAGTTCTGACTCATTCAACCCTGTGTAGGGTTTCCAAACAGTGGCTGATGATTTGAACCACTGACCTTGTGGTTATCAGAACAGTACTTATCCTACAGTGCCATACTAGGACTCCAGGAATCACCTATGGGCCTATTTAAATGCAAACCCTGATTTGTTAGGTCCAGGGAAGAACCAGAGATTCTGCATTTCTGAAGCCAGTGCTGGTGGTCTGAGGACTATGTCTGGAGTCAGAAGAGTCTAAGTCACAACTGGTGCCACTGAAGTCACTACTCACCACATCAGTGGCCTCACAGTGTCTAACACGGATTTTCTGTCTCATCTTTGAAGCACATGACCATTCCTTCCATGGCTTTGTGACTCTACAGGCTGGTAGGTTCCATGGACCCTTCAAGAGTCTCTGACCCCACAAGGACCAAATCTCTGACCACAGACATCCCCAATGTTTTCTAAAAGTTGCTTTAGAGAACTCAAGACAGATGTCATAAAAATAATGCTATACCCAGTGAACTGCTGCTTGGGTCAGCCCATAAAAATATATTTAACAAGAAAAAGCCTAAAGAATAGTGGTCACTGACAGTACTATAAAGCCTGTCCCTCTCACATGGTCCATCCCCATGTTTCCAGAGTTGCTAGAGCAGCCAACCTCTGAAGGAGCCATCCTCTGCTGCAGACCCTCAGGGACCAATCCACTGGCTTCCTATAATCTATATCTACTCCTTCCAAACAACATATATTGTCTTCTGGCTCTATGCTCCTCTCTCTATGCCAGTTGATTTTGGATGGGAGTTACAGTGACCACTTAACTATATGCTGAAGACTCCCATATTATTTCTCCTCTGAGCTTTGGCCTCATATATCCAATTGTCTACTTAATATCTCCTCTGGAACATTTCAAAGACACTTTAAACTCTACCTGACCAAAACTCATGACCTTCTCCCTCTTCCTCAAACTCGTGCGTTCCCTACTTCCCATTGTGTCTGGGAATCATTCTTGATATTTCCTTCTCCCTTCACTCCTTATATCTGATTTGCCATCATGCCCTGTCCACTTACTTCCCAACGATCTCTCCAATCTCTCCACTCTTTTACTTTTACCTCCATCCTATTCAAGTTGTCACTTTCTCTCATTTCCAAACTAGATCACTGTCTTTCACTCTGTTCTCTACACTGTAGCCACACTGATTTTTTTCAAAATGCAAATCTTGAATTACTTTACCTCTGGCTTAAACACTCTCAGTAGCTCCCCACTGTTCATAGACACAATACATTGCTGTGACCATGTGGTCCTGCACCCAGCCTCTTGACTCACCAGCCTGTTTGTACCATGCTCTGCTTTCACTATCTCTGATTGCAAGTTCTTCTATTTGCTGCATTCTCCTGCCCCAGGACCTTTGTGCATGCTGTCCCCTTTGCTTGATTAAGTCATTTTCTCCTCTTAGAACTCAGCTCAGCTATTTCTTCCTCAGGAAAGCCTTCACTGGCTTTCACAGAAACTGTCAGACCCATTTAAGCCTCCTCTGTAATACTTGCCGCAGTAAGTTTGTTTTCGGATGATTACGTACTTAGTATCTCTCTTCTCCTCAATGCTGAAAGCTCCATGGGGTTAGGGATAACATCAGGTTTTTTTTGTTCATTAGAGTCTCGGTAGGAGAGGTGGACTATTTGTGAATGTTTAGCCACTGAAAACCTTATGGATAGCAGTGAAACACTGTCAGATAGTACTAGAATATTGAATGTTTAAACGTGATGAACAGCACCAGAATATTGTCAGATACTGTACTAGAAGATGAACTCTCAGGTTGGAAGGCACTCAAAATACAACTGGGAAAGAGCTGCCTGTCCCCTCAAAGCGGAGGTGACTGATGATGCAAATAGAATAAAGCCCTCGGGACCTTCATTTGCTGATGGGGCACAATTCAAAATGAGGAGAAATAGCTGCAAATCCATTAATAACTGGAACATCAAATGTATAAAGTATGAATCTAGGAAAATTAGAAATTGTCAAAAATGAAATGGAATGCATAAACAATAGTGAGCTGAAATGGACTGGTACTGGTCATTTTGAATCTGACAATCACATGGTTTACTATGCCAGAAATAACTAATTGAACAGGAATGCCATCACATTCATCATCAAAAAAGAACATTTCAAGATCTATCTTCAAGTATAATTCTGTCTCTGATAGGATAATAGCTATATGCCTATAAGGAAGACCAGTTAATACCACTGTTATTCAAATGTATACATCTAACCATTAAAGCCAGTGATGATGAAATTGAAGAATTTTATCAACTTCTTCAGTCTGATATTGATCAAGAATACAATCAAGATGTATTGATAACCAGAAACAGGACCCTAGGACCATCAAGGTAGAAGAGCACAAGCAGGATGCAGGACCCTATCCAGAGAAGCAGTAACACCAGAGATGGAGGCAGAGATGAGGACACTGAGAGAGGAAGCAGATGAGGACTCTAGACTCATGGAAAGAGAGGGACTGGATGCTGTTGGTCAGGAAGTAGGCTTGCAGAATGTTCCCTTTGGTTGTTTAAATTATTATATATTCCTGAGTGTTTTTGTGTACATCCCCCAAAAACCAGAGGGAATGGAAGCAAATGCTGTTGAATGATGATGCACAGAGGAGATTGTAATCATTGCAATGAAACGATGGTGTAAGCCAATATTCTCCCATATAAACTATCATTCAGTCCACAACAAAAACGTAAAAAAAAAAAAAAAGATGTATTGATAATTACTGATGATTGGAGTACAAAGTTTGGAAATAAAGAAGGAGGATCAGGAGTTGAAAAATATGTCCTCGATGAATGAAATGATGCTGGAGATCACATGATAAAAGTTTGTAAGACCAATGACTTCTTCATTGCAAATACCTTTTTTAAACAACATAAAAGATGATTATACACATGGACCTCACCAGATGAAATACATAGAAATCAAATTGACTACATCAGTAGAAAAGCACTATATCATCAGCCAAAAAAAAAAAAAAGGCCAGGGGCAGACTGAAACAGACCATCAATGGGTTCAGGCTAAAGCTGAAGAAAATTAAAACAAGTCGATAAGAGACAAAATATGACCTTGAATATATCCCACCTGAATTTAAAGATCTCAAGAACATATATGATGCTTTAGACACTAATGACCCCAAACCAGAAGAGTTGTGGGATGACATCAAGAATATCAAACCGGCAGAATGCAAAAAGTCATTAAGAAAACAAGAAGAATAAAAAGACCATAAAATGGATGTCAGAAGAGACTTTGAAACTTGCTCTCCAGCATAGAGGTACTAAAGCAAATGGAAGAAATGAGGAGGATAAAGAGCTGGACAGAAATTTTCAAAGGGCAGCTAGAGAAGACAAAGTTGGATATTATAATGAAATGTGCAAACACCTGAAGGAAGACAACCAAAAGGGAAGAACACGCTCAGCATTTCTCAGGTTGAATGAACTGAGGAAAAAATTCAAGTCTTGACTTGAAATACTCAAGAATTCTTTGGACAAAATATTGAATGATGCAGAAAGCATCAAAAGAAGATGGAAGTAATACACAGAGTCACTGTACCAAAAAGAAATGGTCGATGATCTAACATTTCAAGAGGCAGCATATGATCAAGAGTCAGTGACCCTGAAGGAAGAAGTCCAAGGTGCACTGAAAACACTGGCACAGAACAAGTCTCCGGGAACTGATGGAATACAAACAGAACATTGTCAACAAACCAATGCAGCACTGGCGGTACTCACTCATCTATGCCAAGAAATTTGGAAGATAGCTACCTGGATTGGAAGAGATCCACCATTCCAAAGAGAGGTGATCAAATGGAATGTAGAAATCATTGAACAATATCATTAACACTTGCAAGTAAAATTTTGCTAAAGATAATTAAAAATTGGCTGCAACAGTATATTGACAGGGACTGCCAAAGGTCCAAGCTGGATTCAGATGAGGACATGGAATGAGAGATATTGCTGATGTCCAATGGATCTTGGCTTAAAGCAGAGAATACCGGAAAGATGTTCACCTGTGCTATATTGATTACACAAAGGTTTTCGATTCTGTGGATCATGACAAGTTGTGGACAACATTGCAGAGAATGAATATTCCGGAACACTTAATTGTGTTCATGAGGAACCTGTACATAGACCAAGAGGCAGTTGGTTGGAACAGAATGAGGGGACACTAAATGGCTTAAAACCAGAAAAGGTGTAACCAGGATTGTATTATCTCACCATACTTACTCAGTCTGTATGCTGAGCAAAGAATCCAAGAAGCTGGATTACACGAAGAAGAACGTGACATCAGAACTGGAAGAAGACTCTTAACATCCTGCACTATGCAGATGATACAACTTTTCTTGCTGAAAGTGAAGAGGACTTAAAATATTTACTGATGAAGATCAAAAACCACAACCTTCTGTATGAGTTACATCTCAATGTAAAGAAAACAAAAACCCTCACCTCGGGACCAATGAATAACCTCTTGATAAATGGAGAGAAGATTAAAGTTGTCAAAAATGTGATTTTGCTTGGATTAACTATCAACAATCCAGAAGCAGCAGTAAAAAATGAAACAACGTATTGCATTAGGCAAATCTGCTGCACAAGACCTATTTGAAGTGTTCAAGAGCAAAGATGTTGGTTTGAGGACTAAGATGCACCTTACCTTAGATATAGTATTTTCAATAGCCTCATATGCTTGTGAAAATTGGACAGTGAATAAGGAAGATCACAGAATAATTGATACATTTGAGTTACGGTGTTGGAGAAGAATGCTAAAGGTACCACGGGCTTCCAGAAAAACAAACAAATCTGTGTTGGAGGAAGTATAACCAGAAATGCTCTTTAGAAACCAAGATGGCCAGACTTCATTTCTTATACATCAGACATATTATCAGGAGAGGCCTGTCTTTGGAGAAGAACATCATATTTGGTAAAGTGGAGGGTCAGCGAAGAAGAGGGAATCCCCCAATGAGTTGGATTGGCATAATGGCAGCAACAATGGACTCAAGTGTAGCAGCAGCTGTGAGAATGGCACAGAACTGTGTCAGAACCAACTCAACGGCATGTAACCACAACAGTGTGTCTTCCCCAGTGTCTGGCAAATGCTGCCACGTAGTGGGTATGTTAAATGAATGGATAAGAAATGCACAAATGGCATGAATAGATGAGAAAGGAAGGACTGAAGAAAAGAAAAAAGGGTCCGAGGTTGGAAGCAGCACAGGAAATATAAGGGAGAAAGAAGATGGAGTTATTTTTAAGATTTTTACTGGTATTGTTAAGTTCTGTCAAGTCAGTTATGACTCATAGTGACCCTGTATAGGGTTTCCAAGGAGCAGCTGGTGGGTTTGAACTGCCAACCTTATGGCTCATAGTCAGTGTGGATCCAGGAGTCTGGGACCAAAAACCTGGAAAGAGGTGATTCGTCCTCGATAGGACCTCCTACAGTAGACCAGCCTTGGACTGAAGAATAGCAGCAGTGAGGTCAAGGTTACAGGGTGCTGGTGGAATGAGTTCTTGACAGCCGTGGGTCTGTTTGAGATGAAGAGAAGAACAAGGAGGGAAACACAGGTAACAGGAAGGGCTGAGATGTTCCAGCTGCCGCAACTTGACTACCAGCTTCTTACACCTGCCCCTGTCGCTAATGCAGCCACTCTCCAATGACTCTAGGACCCTCAGAAGCTGGACAGTGTTTGGGAATCTCTATATTTCTCAATAACTTAACTCTGTTTTCTTTTCCCTTTTTATTACTCCCTTAGAGCCCAAGCATTTATCACCTGGTTGTGCTTTTCTTGCTTCAAATACTTCTTTACATTTTCTTGAAACATCTTTCTGTTCCTCACAGCTTGAACCAGGATCTGGACTGGGCTGTTCAAAATTACTTAACCATCCTCAAAAAAACGAGTTGTCTTTTAGCTGATTCTTACTCCTGGTGACCCCAACTTAAAGCATGTGTGTCCAATGAGTGGGTGGAAATGTTTATAGAATGAACTGTGCTCCACAGGGTTTTCAAGGATTGATTTTTCAGAAGTAGATTGCCAGCCCTTCCTTCTGAGGAATCTCTGGATGAATTTGAACCCCCCACATAGGTCAGCGGTTCAAGCTCACCAGCTGCTCCTCGGAAACCCTATACAGGGTCGCTATGGGTTGGAACCGACTTGACGGCATTTCACAACAACAACAACCTTCAAGTTAGCAACCAAAAATATTAATCATTTGTACAACCCAGGGACTCCTTTAGCCATCCTATAAACCATTGCTTTTCTCATTTTTTTTCTTAAATCCAGAACTCAAGAATGAGTCTTTGATGCCAAAAATATATGTAAATTCATTTCTATGAAATAGAACAAGAAGACAAATTTTTATAAACATACACAAATCACCAATATATTTTACTTTAAAACACTCTGCAAAAATCTCTATATAGGATTGATTTGTAGGATGTTCATTGTGCTGTATCTATTGCAATATTTATAGTATTTAATATAATGAATGTGGAAAAATCTATTTTTAATATACATTTGAATAATGATTTAAAATTTTGAATTAATTTTAGAGATAATGATAATTTATCAACAAAGCAATCATTTAATAAACCATACTTTTCTAAAATCATTACTAACAAGAGAACCTAATTTTGTAAGTACTACACTCAATTATTTCATGTTTTCTGTAGGTGTATTTGAAAAACCTACCAAAGTCTATATAAAAGCAGCTGCTTTAAGTACTACAAACCCCGAGTAATTACAGTGGTCTCATTGGAATTCTCTAATGATAGCCACTCCTTTCCCCCATGGCCCAAAGCTGTCTGTTGTTGATGACTCATAGGATGGTTGTCAGAGATCTCACATAGAGCAGGTTGAGACTGCTCCCTTGTGGCACAGGGCTGGATATCAGTATCTTCTGGGCATCTTCAATGAGCATAAACAACAGAGAAAAATGAAAGCCCCAAAATAGAGATCCTGACCCCAGAAATAAACAGAAGAGGAGGGTGAGTTTTCTGAAGCTGGACTTCAACACATTCTTTGACTAAGTCATAGGCGGATGGTGTAAAGTGGGCCACAAAAGCCCACTTTAAATACACCCTGCACAACATCTATATTCAGAGCTCCCATGAACATAGCAGTGTTTAGACCTTTACAAGTGCTGGTGTCCTCTGACTGGAAGTAAAATAACTTGAAATTGCACACTCACTCCTTGGATATCTTCTCTCTGTGGAAGAAAAAGCAACTTCTGGCATATCCCAGCTTGAACTTGTCAAATGGTTTGCATCTCCTGCCTAGATGGTTGCAGGTGCTTTATTTTCATATTCATTCATTCTATAAACATTTCCATCACTCAATGGTCAGTTTGTTGTACTGTGATAGTTTGCACGTAGCTATGATGCTAGACAGATGAGGAAGAAAGGCCTGGTCATCCACTTCTAAAAATTAGCTGATGAAAATTCTATAGAGCACAACAGAAGGTTGTCCAGTATAGTGTTGAAAGGTGACCTCCCTACAATGGAAGGCACTCAAAATATACAGTGGCTGCAACAATGGACTTAGTCAGACCAATGATCATGAAGATGGTACAGGATTGGACAACATTTGGACCTGCTATACAAAAGTTCACCATGAGTTGGAACTAACAGTAGTAATAACATGTAACAGCAGACATTTAGTGGGAGTCCTGGTGTAGGGCTGAGGGTTAATGCATTGGACTGCAAAATCAGTTTGAATGCAAGGTCGGCAGTTCATGCTCACCAGTAGCTCCTCAGAAACCCTGTACAGGGTATTAGTCAGAACTGACTCCACGGCACTTAACAACTATGTTCCAGACATTGAAGTCACTAAATCTGAATTCAGTAAATAGCGTAGTGGTTACGAATTGGGCTGTGAACCGCAAGGTCAGCAGTTCAAACTACAAGCTGTTCCGTGGGAGAAAGATGAGGGTTTCTGCTCCCGTTAAGATTTACAGCCTTGGAAACCCTGTACAAGGTCTCTATGAGTCGGAACCGACTCCACAGCACATAAACAAAACAAATCATAATACCTTGCTCTCAGGGACTCTTAGTCTTGTAGTGATATATATATATATATATATATATATATATATATATATAAAAAGACACAAGATAACGATTATATTAACCAACTATTCTTATATTTGGGACTCCTGGTATAGCGCTGTGGGTTAATGCACTGGACTGCAAAGTCAGTTTGAACCTTAATGTCGATGCTTCAAGCTCACAAGCTGCTCCTCGGAAACCCTATACAGAGTCACTATGGGTCAGAACCAGCTCTACAGCACTTAACAACAACAACAGCATTCTTTTTTTTTTTTAAGGTTTTTATTGTGGATTGAGTGAAAGTTTACAGGGCACATCATCAGTTTCACATTCAACCATTCATATGACTTGTTTCATTACATTGATTATAATCCCCTCCATACATCATCAGTTAACAGTGTTTCTCTCTTTAGCTTTTTTTTTTTTGCAGTGGGGGAGGGGGGTACTTTGCCTTTTTGGAATTTACAGTCTCGGCTTTTAGGGAAGGTTTTTATATTTATCTGTGGATATCCAGGGCTCATGTACAACAGCATTCTTATATTTGATTTTGATTTTTATCAAAGTAATACAATCACTAGTAAAAACTCAGATAACTTCATATTATGTGATTTTTATCTCAATTACAAAAATGTAATCTCAGTTAATGTTGTTAAGTACCATCGAGTCGTTCCAACTCATAATGACCCTGTATAGGGGTTTCTGAGGCTTTAAATCTTCATGGAAGCAGAAAGCCTCATGTTTCTCCCTCTGAGTGGCTGGCAGGCTCAAACCACTGACCTTGAGGTTTGCAGTCCAGTGCTTATCAGATAGGGTTCATAACCAAATTTAAAGAGTACCTGTTGCTGTTAAGTGCCATCAAGCCGAGACCTTATTAAAAGAACAATTTCATTAGCTATTTCTATACAACTTTACTTCCACATGTCTAAATAACAACTGCTTTTTTTTTTTTTTTTTAGATAAGTATCTACTGAATTCTTACTATGTTGTTATTGCTATAAGCTGCCTTAGAGTCCATTCCAACTTGTAACAGCCCTTTGCACAAAAGAACGAAATGCTGCCTGGTCCTGTTCCAGCCTCAAAAATGTCTTTATGTTTGAGCCCTTTGCTACTACCACTGTGCCAATCCTTCTCGTTGGGGACCTTCCTCGTTTTCATGCTTCCCTCTACCATCTCCAGGAACTGATTCCTCAGAGCAAAACAACCACAACAACAACATGTCCACAGTATCTGGAGAGATGAAGCCTTGCCATACTCTAGTCTAAGGAACATTCTGGATGTACTTCTTACAAGATAGATTTCTTTGTTCTTCTGGCAGTCCATGGTACTTTAAATATTTCCTCCAACACCATAACTCAAATGTATCAATTCATCTACTGTTCCTTCAATATTCATTGTCCAACTTTCACATGCACATGAGGTTATTGAAAATACCATGGCTTGGATCAGGCACACTTTAATATTCAAACTAATATCTTTGCTGTTTAACATTCTAAAGAGGTCTTCTGCAGCAGATTTGCCCAATGCAGTAATTATTTATTTATTTCTTGGCTACTGCTTCCATGAGTGTTGATTGAGGATTCAAGAAAAATGAAGTCTTTGACACTTCAATCATTCCTCTACTTATCATGATGTCTTTTTATTGGTCCAGTGATGAGGATGTTTGTTTTCTTTACATTGAGGTGCAATCCATCTGAAGGCTAGTGTTTGATCTTCATCAGCAAGTATTCCAAGTCCTCTTCACTTTCAACAAGCAAGGTTGTGTCATCTGCATATGAGTCTTCTCCAATTCTGATGCCACATTCTTCATATAATCCAGCTTCTTGAGTTATTTGCTCAATACACAGACTGACTGGGCATGGTAAAAGGATACAACTCTGGCACACACCTTTCCTGACTTTAAACCATTCAGTATCCCTTTGTTCTGTCCTAACAGCTGCCTTTTTTGATCTATGTACAGGTTCCTCATGAGCACAATGAAGGGTTCTGGAATACCCATTCTTCAAAATATTATCTAGAGTTTGTTATGACCCACACAGTTGAATGTCTTTGCATAGTCAACAAAGCATAAGTAAACATCTTTCTGGTAGTCTCTGCTTTCAGCCAAGATCCATCCGACATCAGCAGTGAGATACCTCGTTCCACATTCTCTTCGGCATCCAGCATGAATTTCTGGCAGTTCCCTTTCAATATATTCCTGCAAACTTTTTGAATTATCTTCAGCAAAATTTTACTTGCATGCAATGTTGATGATATTGTTTGATGATTTACAAATTCTGCTGTATCACCATTCTTTGGATCTCTATACAAGTATGGATCGCTTCCAACTGGTTGGTCAGGCAGCTACCTTCCAAATTCCTTGGCATAGATGAGTGAGTGCCTCCAGTGCTGCATCAGTTTGTTGAAGCACTCAACACTGGTCTTGTTTTTCACCAATGCCTTCATTGCAGATTGGACTTCTTTCTTTAATACCATCAGTTCTTGATCACATGTGACTTGAAATATTGACCAATTCTTTTTGGTACAGTGCCTCTGGTTATTCTACTGCACTTCAATAACAACAATAATATTATTAAGACTACTGTGGTTTTAGGTGTTGTTGTGTCGATTATGACTGATAGAAATTGCATGTGAGAGAGTAGAACTGATTATTTAAATATTATTTGTAGCAAAGCCAGGTAGTGTACTATCATTGCTTCTTACTTTCTCGAGAGTTAAAAATCACTTGATTATCTATCTGGTTAGTCTTCAAAGCACTTAGTTGAAAGAGCAGCTAATAACAACATTACCAACTTAGCCTACTGTAAACTGGGTAGGTTTCTACCCAGCTTGCTGCACAGCTTGTCCGAAGACTTCCCTTTTACTTCATTCTGGGAATTACCTATGCCTTTCTCCCGATTCTTATATATCTTGTCTTTTCTTTTCCTGGTTTACTCCACATTATCACATTTTCCAACAGCTTCTTGAGGAAAAATCAATTGACCGTGTATGTGTGGGTTTATTTCTAAATGTTCTATTCTGCTTCCCATCCTTATGCCAATATAACACTTTCTTGAGTATTGTAACTTTAAAGTTGTAAATTCTCCAAGTTTATTTTTCTTTATTAACATTGTTTTGGTATTCTATATCATGTGCATTCCCATGTTAATTTTAGACTCGGCTTGTCAGTTTCAAAAAAAAAAAAAAAAAAAATTCTGCTTGGATTTTCATTGGGATTGTGTCGATTTAGAGAATTAACACCTTAGAATCTTTTGATTCATGAACATGGGATTCCTTTGCATTTATTTTGGTTTTCTTGAGTGTCTCTCCACAATTTTTTATAATTTTGTTTTGTTTTATTGCATAGCTCTTGCACACATTTTCTTAAATTTATCCATAAGTATTTCATATTTCTTGATGAAATTATAAATGGCATTTTAAAAAATCTCATTTTCCAGTTGTTATTTACTAGTATATAGGAATACAATTAATTTTTGTTCTGGGAACCCTAACACAATGAACCAGTGTTTTTGTTGTTGTTGTTCATTGGACACTCCAACTTCAAGCTTCCATCAGCCTCAGAACCTTTGTGTTTGCTGTTCCACATGTCTGGTATGTTCCTCCTTAGTTCTTTTCATATCTTGCTTTTCCTTCTTGTCCTTTAAACCTCAGTGTAAATGCCATTTCTTCACAGCCCAGTTTTGATAACTGATCTAAAATATCCATTGACCCATCTCCATTATGCCATCCTATTATTTCCTCCACAGCACTTTCGGAATGTCCCTTATTTATTTTCTGACTGTCTCCTCTCCTGTCCTAGTATAATATAACTTAGTGATGGTAGAGGGTCTGCCTGTCTTGTTTATTTGTGGCATTCCCCAGTGCCCAGAACACATATCCCCAAGGGCCTAGAGAAGTTCCTGGCACAAAGAACATAATAATATTTTTAATAGATTAATTTGATGAGGTAGTTTCAGGAAACAGTTCACAGAGGAGATGAATTTAGACATAAAAAATGAGAAATTGGTTAGTTATACATTGATTACTATACTGAAAAGTCAGCAGTAACTAGAATACTTATCCTGGTTACGCATTTACCTGATTATGCATTCACAATGGTTGTGCAGTACTAACATGACCTAAGACGTAATCACTGTAGGCAAATTGGCTTGATCATAAAGTCCTTTAGGGTCACTTGGATGCTAGTAGTTTTCTCCTACTATCAAACTCCCTCTTTCTGTTCAAAGTTATAAGCGTAATAGAATAAGATTTAACAAGTTATCACAGTAACTAAAATAAATCCTGGTGGCTACAATAATTCCTAACGTGTCTGTCAGTTCGTCTTACTGTGCTGACTTGCCTGTGACTCTGATGCTAGAAGCTATGCCACTGGTGTTTCAAATACCAGCAGGGTCACCCATGGTGGACAGGTTTCAGCTGAGCTTCCAGATTAAGACAGATTCAGAAGAATGAATGGGCGGTACATTTCTGAGGGGTTAGCCCCTGAAATTATTATGAATAGTTGGAAACATCATCTGATATAGTACTAAAAGGTGAACCCCGTAGGTTGAAAGACACTTATAATATGACTAAGGAAGAGCTGCTTTTTCAAAGAAAAATTGATCTTACTGATGGATGGAAAAAAGTTTCAGGACCTTCATTTGTTGATGGGACATGACTCAAAATGAGAAGAAATAGTTAATAAATAATCAGGAGGTCAAATGTACGAAGTATGAATCTAGGAAAATTGGAAGACATAAAAAAATGAAATGGAATACATAAAGATCAATGTCTTATGCATTGGTGAGCTGGCACTGCCATTCAGAATCAGATAATCATCTGGTTTACTATACTGGGAATGACATGAAAAGGAATGGCATCACATCATCATCAAAAGTTTTGCAAGATCTGTCTTGAAATGTAATACTGTCTGAGATAGAATATTATCCATATGCCTACAAAAAGTTCTGCTATGATGCTGTAGGACAAGCACTGTACTGCTGGACCGCTAACTGCAAAGTCAGAAGTTCAAACCTACTAGCCACTCCTCAAAAATCCTATACAGGGACACTATGAGTTGGAACTAACTTGACAGCACTTAACATCAACAACAAAAACAAGGAAGACCAGTTAACACATCCATTATTCAAACTTATGAACCCACCGCTAAAGTTCATGATAAAGAAAGTGAAGAATTCTAACTTCTTCAGTATGAAATGGATCAAGATGCATTGATAAGTACTGGTGATTGGAATTATAAAGTTGGAAACAAAGACGAGGGGTCAGTAGTTGGAAAACATGGCCTTAGTAATAGAAATGACACTGGGAATTTCATGATCGAATTTTGCAAGACCAGTGACTTATTAGATACTCCTTTTCAACAACATAAACAATCAGATAGATTTTGCCAAATGGAATACACAAGAATAAAATTGACTACATCTTTGGAAAGAAACCATGGAGAAGCTCAGTAACATCAGCCAAAACAAGGCCAGAGCTAACTGTTGAGCAGACCATCAATTGCTCATAAGCAAGTTCAGACTGAAGCTGAAGAAAATTAAGACAAGTCCATGAGAGTCAAAATATGACTTGAGTATATCCCACCTGAATTTAGACACAATTTCAAGAATACATTTGACAAAGAGAACACTAATGACTGAAGAACAGAGGAGTTGTGGGATGATATCAAATACATCATACATGAAGAAAGCAAAGGTTATGAAAAAGAGAGGAGAGAAAGAAAAGACCAAAACGGATGTCAGAAAAGACTCTGAAACTTGCTCTTAAGTGTAAAGAAGCTAAAGAAAATGGGAAAAATGAGGAAATCAAAGGGCTGAACAGAAAATTTCACAGGGCAGCTTGAGAAGACAAAGTAAAGTATTATAATGAAATGTGCAAACACCTGAAGTTAGAACAAATGGGAAGAGCACACTTAGCATTTCTCAAGCTGAAATAACTGAAGAAAAAATTCAAGACTTGACTTGTAAAACTGAAGAATTCGATGGGCAAATATTGAATGATTAAGGAAGCATCAAAACGAACAAGATGGAAGGGAGAACAAACAAGATGGTGGAGAGGGTGGAAATGCAGTGAGGAGCTCCATCAGCAAAAACACAAAATTCTGGACCAAGCAGGCTCAGCGTTCCCAGAATGCTGAACCACATATAAAGGAATATTTAGAAGGTTGGAAGGCTTACAGCTAGGGGAATTTGTAGCAAAAGCAAGGAAACCATTGCTTTCTAATTCTAGACGCTCAGCTGCTCCCAGAGCCACCATCTTGGGTGAGACCAAGGCAGGGAAGGAGCAGAGCAGCCACAGATGCCTGACAGAACCATGGAGATAAAGGTGTGGACTTTTTTTTTTTTTTTTGGTATCTGTTCATTTGTCTATTGCTGTCTGCGAACCTCCATTCTGGTGACTAGAGGAGATGCCTGAGCAAGTGGACACCCTGCCCCAACCCTCAGAGGGTAAAACTATGCATGCACACAGATCTCCTCGAAATTTAAAGAGACAGTTTGCATTTAAAACCAAACAGCAGCGCAAAATGGCCACAGCTGGCCCTGAACTGTTTATCACTAGGAAAAAGGCCTGAACCGGGATTGTGGAGTGGGCCAGGCAAACTAAAAAGGAAATAGGCCAAAAATTAAATCTTGAGTTACGTCACAATGACCAACAGTGGCATCTTGAAATGTCTCAGGAAGAAGAGTGAAAAGGGAAGCTCATCTCCTGATCATATCTACCTGGAGGCAATCAGAAAGCATAGAAAATAAAAATATACATCCATCTAAGTATCAAGGCCACAGATAACTCCTGAATATGCCAAAAAAACAGAAGCAGATAATCATATCAGCACATGTCCAGAAACAAGATAAAGTGACTGAGGCAAATGAGCTGGAAGTAG
>NW_006408554.1:11983256-12014247 GCF_000296735.1 Chrysochloris asiatica | reverse complement strand
TCTGAGAGGTCAGTCTATGATCAAAACAATTACAATGTGAAAGAAGGTAAACACAGAAGAACAGAGATCCAGGTGGTGGGAAGGTCAGGTAGATTACAGGATAAAATAGACTGTCTTATATGGAGGGAAGAGTTAATGGAATCTAAGGTAACCATAATAGTGGGGTTTGGGTGGTGGGGTTTAGTTTGGGTGTTGGGAAGGGCAATACAAGAAGGGGGAGGAGGTGGAAGAACAAGATAGATAGGGGAACACTGAGACAGGTTTGCATGGCTTAAGTGGGACAGAGGTAGTGATGCATGCACAAACTTGGAACAACAGGGTTCTGTGAGACAGGGATCTAGGCATAGCTTGAAGAGGGGAAATAATACTAAAATGCTTGACTGTCTCATGAATATTGGTTTCTCTTGCCTATTATTGTAAAATAGATACTTGAGTGGGATAGAAAGAAATGTTGGGAAACATGATTACATACTTCTAAGCCTGTCTTCAGCCTATAACTGATTGAAATACCTAAAAGGGGTTCTAGAACTTGTCCAGTGAAATAGGCCTCTCACAAAGCCTTTGCAGAATATGGGACCTTAGGTGGCATCTGAAGTCCCATCCAGAACCTTATGAGGTGGGACTTTCCCACTAGCAAGGACAAGCTGACCAGCCTGGAACAGCTAGAGCAACAGATGATATATCTTCAAAGAAAGATCATCAGGAAAAACCCAAAACAAAAATGTCAGCATGACTGGCTATTACAAGTAGAAGCAAGCTGCTTGCCAGGAATCCATCAAAGCAAGCAATCAAATTCCTTCAGGACAAATTCCCCTCTAAGAGTGAAACTCAGAGGGAACACACAAACAGGCACGTAAGCTTGCTGGCGACCACACTGATCTACTGGTGAGTGGAAGAGGGGGAAAGGTAGCAATGAAGAAATGAGCTGAGTTCAACCACAGTCCATTGACTCCCATTGACTGGAGATGAGAGAGAGAAGAGGAAGGGCTAGTTGGTCCAAAGTGTGGTGAGACCTGATGATACTTGAGCCCATGGACAAGGACAAGAGGGCTAGAGCTGAGAGTGAAGCATCCAGCTGAAATGAAGTGAGGGAAGATGCACAAGCACACCCAAACATGCAGAAGTACCCATTTGACCTAGCCTTGATGACTTGATATCAGAACTCAACTAGAGGAAGATTACAAAAAAAAAAAAAAAAAAAAAAAATTTTTTTTTTCTTTTGATAAAGGAAACAAGGATAAATTCCTACAATTTGATGAACCTGACCTATACTCATGGAGGTAGTAACTCTAAATACCAACAGAGAAGGAAGGAGTATTCACATCAAGTATCAATGCTATCCTCTCTGTATACGGGGTGGTTAGGGACGGGCAACTTAGACATTGGCTACCTAAAATGCAGTGGTGATTAAAAGCATGAAGTGACTGGCTTACAAGGTTTCAAGAGGGAGTTTAATTTAAGTGTATGGGGGGAACCAAAGAGTCCCTACTGAATCGTTTTCATCTTGTCTAGATGGGTCTGGTGAAAGAGATGGGTATAAGATTCTTATGATTCAGTAGTGAATAATTTGTTATCATGACTAACTGTGACTGTCACAATTGTAAAGGTAGAAGTTTTGTAACAAAAACAGAGGAGTGGTTAATCTCACAGTCCAGAAACAGAGGACCCCAGGACCATGAAGGGAGAAGAGCATATGCAGAATGTGGGACCTTATCCAGAGAAGCAGCAACACCAGAGATAGAGGCAGAGATGGGGTCATGGAGAGGGGGAGCAGCTGAGGACTCTAGATTCATGGGAAGAGAGGGACTAAGAGCTGGTAGCCAGGAGGCAGACTTGCAGAATGTGCCCTTTGGAGGTGTAAATTATTTTATATGCCTGAGTGGTGTTTTTTTTTAAAGATAAAGTAAGTAAAGAGAAATACTGTTAAAAGATGGTACATGGAGGGGATTATAATCATTGTAATAAAACAAGGTGTATGATTTGTTTAATTTAAAACTGCTGATCTGCCCTGTAAACTTTCACTCAATCCACAATAAAAACCTTAAAAAAAAAAAAAAAAGAAAAGAAACAAGATGGAAGTAATACATAGAGTCACTGTCCCAAAAATAATTTGTTGATATTCAGTCATTTCAGGAGACAGCATATAATCAAGAACCAATAGTATTAAAGGAAAAACTCTAAGTTGTACTGATGGCATTGCTGAAAACTAGGCTCCAGAATTGACAGAACACCAATTAAGAAGTTTCAACAAAGGAAAACACCACTGGAAGCACTTACTTGTCTGTGCCAATACATCTGGAAGAGAGTTACATGAACAACTGACTAGAAGAGATCCATATTTGAGCCCATTCTGAAGAAAGGGTGATCCAACAGAATATGGAAATCACATGAAAGTAAAATTTTGCTACTGATTGTTCAAAAACATTTGCTGAGTCGTGAGTCAGTAAGCAGGAGGCTGTTCGGTTGCAGGAGCAGAGCAATTCTTAAATCAAAGGAACTTGTATCTACAAGCTCATCTGGAAGTGATTCTGATAGTGAAGTCGACAAAAAGTTATAGAGGAAAAAGCAAGTTGCTCCAGAAAAACCTGTGAAAAAGCAAAAAACTGGTGAAACTTCAAAAGCCTCTCTTGTCCTTTAAGCAGAGCAACAGAAGCAGAGATGATAATATGTTTCAGATCGGGAAAATGAGGTATGTCAGTGTTCGGGACTTGTGTTTGGGGCTTTAAGGCGAAAGTCCTAATTATTAGTGAATATTGGATGGATCAGGAAGGTGAAATGAAACCAAGAAGAAAAGGTATTTCTCTAAATCCCGAGCAGTGGAGTCAGCTTTTGAAGGCAAAGATTTCGGACACTGATGACGCAATAAGGAAACTGTAACATCAGAGCCATATCCGACCCTACTGCTCTAGTTACTTTAACCTGTCTGTTTACATTGGCTTTTGTTTTCTAACTGTTGTTTTCCATGCTATTGTATATTTGGATTGCAGAACAATTTGTAAGATGAATACTTTTTTTAATGTGCATTATTAAAAATGTTCTGAGTGAAGCTGAATTGTCAGCTTTATTAAGGAGACTTGCTTGTGCCCACTAACCTAGTGTAAAATAAAGTCAAGTAACAAAAAAACAACAACCAACCAAACATTTGCAACAGCAAGTCAACAGGGAGCTGCCAGAACTTCAGCCTGGATTCAGAAGAGGACATAGATAGAGGAATGTCAGTGCTAATGTCAGATGGGATTGTGACTGAAAACAGAGAATACCAGAAAGACGTTTACTTGTGTTTTATTGATTTATGCAAAGGTGTTTGACTGTGTGGAGAACAAACTATAACAAACTATGGATGAAGAATTCCAGAACACTTAATTGTGCTCATGCTGAACTTCTACATATAGCAAGAAGCAATAATTGGAACAGAACAATGGAATACACTATGTGGTTTAAAAATCAAGAAGGTGTGCACCAGGGTTATGTCTTTTCACCATACTTATTCATTCTGTATGTTGAAAAATTATCCAAGAAGCTGGACTATATGAAGAAGAATTTGGCATTAGGAATGGAGGAAGACTCATGAAAAATCTGTGATATATAGATGACACAACCGTGCTTACTGAAAGTGACAAGCACTTGAAGCAATTATAGATGAAAATCAAAGTATGAGTTATACATCAGTGCAAAGAAAACAAAAATCCTCACAAGTGTACCAATAAAAAACATCACAATAAACAGAAAAAAAAAAAAAAAAATAGAAGCTGTCAAAAAAGACTTCATTTTGCTTGGATCCACAATCAATATTCATGGAGCAGCAAGCCAAGAAATCAGAAGATGTATGCAGGGTAACTTGGATCCTGGCTACCCAAAATGGGGGAGGGGAGCTACAAAGGCAAGAAGTGACTGGCTTACAAGCTTTCAAGAGGGAAGCTAAATTCATAGGGCGTGGAGGAAGGTAGACTCGCCACTGAGTAGTATACAATCTGCCTAGGCGGGGCTGATGAAATGAAATCCGGATGGATCTCATAATACAATAGTGAATAATTGTTATCTGGACTGCTTGTGAGGGTTGGAATTGTAAAGGTAGACATCTTTTAGCAAGGAAGGGAGTGATTAACTTTTCAGCCTAAGAGTGGAGGTCCCTGAGACCATCAAGGGAGAAGAGTGGAGAGCGGGACCCTACCCAGAGAAGCAGTGATGCCTGAGATGGGGGGCGGGCAGGCTTGCAGTGTATACCCTTTGGTTGGCTGATGATGCATGGAGGGGATGGTAACCATAGCAATGAAATGATATACTATAGGATGAATGTAAGACTAATGTTCTCCCAAGTACACTATCACATAATTCACAATAAAATATTAAAAAAAAAAAAAAAAAAAGATGCATGCATCGAGCAAATCTTCAAAAAAACTTTTTTAAGTGTTGAAGAGCAAAGATGTTACTTTGAAGACTAATGTATGCCTGGCCATATGCACGTGAAAGTTGGACAATGACTAAGACCAGAAAAAGACTGATGTATTTGAATTACGATGTTGATGAAGAACACTGAAGGTACCATGGACTGCCAGGAGAAGAAACAAATCTATCTTGTAATAAGTACAGTCAGAAAATTCCTTAGAAGCGAGGATATAGCAATTTTGTCTCACCTACTTTGGACATGTTATCAGGAGAGACAGTTCCTAGAAAAGGTTATCAGACTTGGTAAAATAAAGGGTAAGAGAAAAAGAGGAAGGCCCTCAACAAGATGGACTGATGCAGTGGCTGCACCAGCGGGCTCAAGCATAATGATAATTGGGAGGATGGTGAAGGACTGGCGGTGTTTCATTCTGTTGTGCATAAGGTAGCTATGAGTCAGAGCCTACTTGATGGTACCTAATAATAACAACCAGTTATAATAATCAACAACTAGCCCAAAATTTCAAGACATGAGGGGCTCTTCAAAACGTTTGGGAGGAAATGAATGAAAAGATAATGGAATATGAAAGTTTTTTTACATAAACTTTTTGAAGTCCCCTGTATATTTATATATTCACCACTCATTATTGAGTATCTATTTGCCAAATATATTGCTTAGACATTGGACTCACAAAAATACTTAGAAAAAAATGTGACTGTTACACCTGGATCATTGATCTAAATTGATGCCAATTTGGTTTATGGGAAATCTTCACTGTTTTTTCCACAGGGAAGTTAAACTCATGTGCTCTGCTACCGTGTTCCCAGTTCCCAGGATTTTTCTACTTAGGACACTGACTTTTACTCCAGACTTTGTCATTTTGAAGAGGATCATATGTATAGTGTTTCTGATACAAGATTGTCTATGCTATCACAAAGTCATATTACTGTTACAAATGCTACAAAATCATTGGATAACTAACTATTCGGATAATGGTTACAAAATGTCCAATGGTGAAAATCTAGAACACTTTATACTTTTTTAAATATGAAGGGGTTTCACAAAGTTCAAGGAAAATTACATAATATCTAAAATCCATAATTTTTGAATTTTTTGAAGTCTCTTCGTGTGTTCGAATTCAGAACTGATCTTGTAAACTGCTTACATGCTTCATGTCGTAAGTTAAAACATTTATAAACTTGCATTTGCTTATTGTTTTATTTTATTTTTTTGTAAATATCCACCCTGACTGCTCTATCACACTTTGGATATTTTGAGGAATTCATTTGTACCAGAATATGTATATAGATAATCTATTATGAAATATAATTTAATATTTATTTTTATAATTATTTATTGTTTACAGCAGTCATAGGCTGAGCCACATACCTGGTCTGACTGGAAAGACAGCCACCGGTAACTTTTTTTTCAGATCAGTGGAAGGTTATCAGGAAGTAGTTTTGAAAACAAGAGCTGTGTTGATGGAGGAAAGGGACCCATTCTTCTTTTTCCCACCTGATGGAATGATATGGCAGACTATCCATTGCTAACCCAGAAACTACAAGCTCATGGCAATAGTTCATCTCACAGATGACTGTCTCCAGGAAGGCTTCCTTCTCTCCAGCTGAGCTAGTGCTACAACAGCCCTCAGGGAAACAGAATCCTGGTGTAGACTCACTACTTGTTGGCTATGTGCTTCTTAAGGCCAAGGACTCTATCTTTCCCTCCTCTGTTCTAAACCACATAGTGCAATGCCTGACAAATATGTAGTTATCCAATGCATACTTGTATGTATAAATAATTGAATGAATGTGGCATGATATAAGATAACATGACAAGAATATAAGTAGTGAAAAGTAAGTTCAAGATCCAAGGTACTTCCTCAAATAGTGGCTACTAAGAGTCCTGGTGTGGCACTGTAGGTTAAAGCACTGGACTGCAAGGTTGGTTTGAACTGCAAGGTCGGTGGTTCAAACTCACCAGCTGTTCCTTGGAAACCCTATACAGGATTGTTATGAGTCGGAACCAGCTCGATGGTACTTAACAACAACAACAATAGGAGAGTTCAGCACTAGTCACAGTTACTAGAAACTCATTCTTTGGGAGAACAGAGGTAAGAGTAAATCCATCTCTAGTGAAAATATTTGATACAAAATTAACACAGAGAGGTAAAAAGCACATACTCATATTTCCTTTCAGAGGAACTTTTTTCCGTTGATGAAGAGAGAGATGGAGGCATTGGGATAAGGAGGAGAAAGCCAGGCAAGAGGATGGAAATATTCAAATAAATCTCCTAAGAAATAGAGATGCCTAAGCTAGTCACAGAAGAAATCCTTAATAGTTTTTAAGGTGATACATTTTATGGGTAATTTAAAACATAAGTATATTTATGAAAATTTTAGTAAATATTTTAATTGAGTTTTTCTTTACCGTACCTTCACATGCAGAAGTTGGTTGTCAACTGCTATGAGCTGGTTAAGGTTCTCTAGCACTTCTAAGTCTCTTACTTCATCAATATTGTTATTGCTGATGTTTAATATAGAGAGGGATTTCTGTAGAAAAAAAACCCAAAATCAGCATATTAAGGTGTCTTTAAATATGATATATAAAACCAATAGCCAAACCTGCTGTCATCAAGTAGATTTAGACTCATGGTGACCCCATGTAAAGGAACCAGAAATCCCATGCTTACTTGTACAGCTAGATATTTATAAACTCAGGTTGTTCTCGTTAGACAAGAAAATTAAAAGGCATGGGAATTTTATTTACATGTCATTTTTTTCAAGAAGAAAGAAGAAAAGAATGGCAAAAGATATCCCAATAAAGTAAACAAATGATCATGGTTTTTAAAAATGCTTGTTAGGTTGCTTTTGTTAAGTGCTGAGGTGGTTTCAACTCATAGTGACCTGTTATAGGGTTTCCAAGGAGTAGCTGGTGGGCTTGAACTGCCAACATTATGGTACATAGTCCAGTGCTGATCTTTAGGCAAATGATAATTTTGTGTTAAATGTACTTAAGATTTGGACTTATATAAGAGAAAATAGTTTTTAATCTTTATTTTTCTAAACAGGAAATAGACCAAGAATTAAAGAATTGCTTGCTTTTATTTTTATCTCTACCTCTACATGATGCTTTCTTGATAATCTATAAATTCAGAAGCCACTTAAAATAAGAATTCATTAGATAACAAGTAGAAGTCGATGCTAGTTGTTAATGAGGACAAAGATACACAATACAACAGCACTAAACTAAAGCAGTCTTCAAATGTGAGGCCTAGGAGTCTCTACAAAGATGGGAGTCCATCCACTGAGGGGGCCACACACAGCCAATCTTCAGAGAAGATGCTTCCTAAAGCATTTTAAGATTTGAAAAACAACTAAAAAAAGAATGCCTTTGTACTTAGAATTTCTGAATCTATTCAAATCAATGCAGAAGTTGACCCAGCAAAACCTTTTCAGTGGTGTTTTATAATAAAACCAGTCATCTCCACTCCAGTGGGTCATTCTGCTCGGATCACTTGAGGTCCAGCTGAGATTGTGACAGGGCTTTATGGGGAGAGTAGAGGAAAGATAGAATGAAAACCAGGCCACTATTGCTTTTCCAGTTTAAATCACTCAATTGTTATGAATTTGGTTAAAAAAAAACTTTCCATTTCCTTTTGTTTCTATTCCCTCTAAAATAAAACAAATGAGATTTGTGAAAACACCAACCACATCTCATTTATGTCTTTAAAAAGGGAAACTAGTAATTCTGACTCATGTGTGCCAGAGTAGAACTGTGTCCCGTGGTGTTCTCAATGGTTGATTTTTTGGAAGTCAGAACTTTCTTCCACAGTGTTCTGACTGGACTTGAACTGTCAACCTTTTGGTTAGTAGCTGAGTTCTTTAACTGCTTGTATTACTAGGGCATTTATGCCTAACTGCCCCAGAACTGAAACCAGTCTATCTGTAGCGAATCAAATTCTCTAATATGGTCCCTTTAGTCAGTGCATAGTCTTGTAACTCCCACACAATGACTGGGTTATTATTAAGAGCCATTGAATCAGTTCTGACTCACAGTGACCCTGTATAGGGTTTCTGAGGAGTGGTTGGTTGATGGGTTTGAACTGCTGACCTTTGGTTAGCAGTCTAGTGCTTATCCTACAGCACCACACCAGGAATCTAATGATTGGGTGGAACTATGCAAATAAGGTACTTGTGGCCCATCAAAGGGATTGGATAGCATTGCTAATAAGGAAAATAAGGTTCATGGAACCCCTGGGGGTGGGGGGAGAACTATGCAAATAAAGTGTATGGAACGCTAACAAGGAGATTGGTCAGTTTTGCCACTCTTGTTGTTGTTGTTGTTAAGTGCTGTTGAGTTGGGTCCGACCCATAGCAACCCTGTACAGGGTTTCCGAGGGTGTAAATCTTTACGGGAGTAGAAAGCCTCATCTTTCTCCGGCGGAGCAGCTGGTAGTTTCGAACCGCTGACCTTAAGGTTCGCAGCCCGATTCGTAACCACTACGCTACCAGAGCTCCTCTAATAGGCTTAAAAAGAAAGCCAATTTGAGAACAAGGAAGGGACCTCACTACCGTCAAGAGAGAAGAGTAGGGTAGAGTGTGTCCTTTGGACTCAGGTACCTTGTACTGAAAATGTCCTAGATCCAGGGGACAGAGAGTAAAAGCCGTGATGTCAGAGACAGTGCAAGATGGTGAGAAGCAATGGCAGAGAAATAACAGCAGCAGAACCAAGACTGGGGTGAGTCAGTGTGGTGGGCTTGCCAGCCCATGTAATGAAGTATCTAAAGTGTGCACAGAGACCTGCAGAGTGAGAGAGCTAACAACCTTCAGTCAGGAAATTAGCTGGTGGAGTGGAGTGCTGATAGGCATTTATTGGCATAAAGAGCTTTGTAACACTTGCCTGAGACAGGCAGAGGCCCCAACCAAAGGCTTCTCCTGAGGAGGCTGAAGGAAGCCTGTCCTCACAGCACCTAAAGAAGCCTGCCATCAGGGATTCCAGAGGAGCCTGTTCTCTGGGCGCTGAGACAGCACTGAAGAAGGGAGACTGCATGCTTCCTGACCCTGATCCCAAGCTGTACTCTGTTACTTCTCTAACAAATCCCATAATCATTTGCATTATGTGTAAGTTTGTTGTGGCCATTGAAATAAATCATCAAACTCAGCAGAGAAGTAGAGAGTGCATGGGAGAGATGGCTGATATCAGAATTGATGAGAAGGCTGGAGGATGGAAGTACCATTGAGTCAGTCCTGACCCACAGCAACCCTGTACAGAGTTTCCAAGGAGCAACTGGTGAGCTTGAACAGCCAACCTTACAGTTCAAACTGGCTTTGTAGTCCAGTGCATTAACCTGCAGTGCCACATCAGGGCTCCAAGCTCTCAAACTAGCCAGATATATATGCAGGGTATTTATTGTGTCCAAATATACCTTCACCATGTTCCTGTTCCATTATAGCATGACCATCACTATACTCCTTGTCAAAATACTTAAACCATTCTTACTGACAGAGAATGAAGAGTTCTTGGATCAAACAGGAGCTTTTCTCCAAGGGGAAGTCTCTGACTCTCAACGTGAACCTCTCTTAGTTCTTCTAATCCTTCTAAACCTTCTATGACAGCAATGTAATTACCACCCAAATACCTGAAAAACAAAGACAAAATTCACAGCATTTTGCAGAATGTAAACATGATTTTAAAAACATAATAATAAAAGTCATTGAGTTATACTAAAATTACATAGGCAGAATGTTCTGTTTATATTGAATCCATGAATGGTTCATCTGAATGACTGTACATTTATTCTTACACTTCATTTAGTCTAAGAAATCAATTTTTGTCTTTGTTTTTAAGTGAGAGAGGTGACGTGGTCATTATTAAACTCTGTTATCAGTGTTTCGCAAATGTTAGGATGCACAAGAATCACTTGAGTTGTATTTTATGTTTTAGAATGCCAATTTCAGGACTTAACCTATAGGGATTCTCATCTGCAGGTCAGGGTTAGAATATAGTCATTTTTAATAATCATTGTCCACCCACTCTCGTTTTCCCATTGTGAGGCCTTTGAGCCACTTTTTAAGAAGCACTGATAGTTCATCCAATTTGGGGAAACTAGATCCACCAGTGTTCATTGTCTAATAATAATAACCATTAAATCAACAGCAACAAACTCACTGACATTGAGTTGGTTGCATCTTATAGCAATCCTAGGTGCGCCACCATAGGATAAGTACTCAACCTCAAAGTTGGTTTGAATCATAAGTTCAGCGATTCAAACTCATCAGCCGCTCCCCAGAAACACTATACAGGGTCACTATGAGTAGGAACCGACTTGACAGCACTTAACAACAACAACAACAAAGGACAAGGTTGTAAATCTTTGAGGAAGCAGACCCCCACTTCATCCTCACAAAAGGGAGATTTTCTGAGAGCAAGGGTAATACAGAACAAAAAAACCCAGACTTGTCTCACAAAATCCATGTGAGAATCAGACTATTTCATATTTAAATTATGTTTGGAACTTAATGAAGATAATGGGAATACCTGTGTGCATAAAATATAAGTATTATAATGATGATGACTATTTACTGCAAGATGGACAGTTGAAATCGTCCAGCTACTTCATGGGAACGATGTGGCTTTCTGCTTCCATAAAGACTGACAGTCTTGGAAACTCTGTAGAGGGTCACTGTGAGGTGGAATTGACTCTATGGCAGCAGATTTCCTGGTATAATTATGGTAAACATTTACATTACTAACAACAAAAGCACTTACAGTTTTTCCAGTTTCTTTAATGATCTGAGGTTCTCTATACATGAAATACAATTGTTTTGTAGGTACAGGTGAGTCAGATTTGTCGCACAGTTCAAATTACTGATTTGACTAATACGGTTATCATATAAATACAAAACACTAAGATTTTTGCAAAGAGAGAGATCTTCCTAAAAGAAAAACAAAAAATATATATATCACATTTTATTTCTCCTGAAAACTTTGAAGATTTTTTTAAGAAAGTTTTTCACTTTATCATTCTGTAAATATATAATAGAACTGCATTTCTCTGTTTTTGTTGGTGTTGGGAAGTGCTGTGGAGTCAGTTCCAACTCATAGCGACCCTGTATAGGTTTCCAAGGAGTGGCTGGTGAGCTTGAACTTCTGACCTTGCTGTTCAAACCGACCTTGCAGTCAGCGCAAAATTATAGAACAATTACAAAATCAGTTCGAGTCTCCAGTGTTCTGAGGTGGTGTTAGTAGTGGTTATGTGCTGTGACGTCGGTTCAGACTCATAGCAACCCTACATAGAGTTTCCATTTACAGGGGCAGGAAGCCTCATCTTTTCTCCCGCAGAACAGCTGGTAGTTTTGAATTACTGACCTTGGAGTTAGCAGCTGGACTTGTAACCCCCTATGCTATATAATTCACTGTGGGTTAATGTGCTGGACTGCAAAGTCGGTTTGAACCACAAGGTTGGTGGTTCAAGCTCACCAGCAGCTCCTCGGAAACCCTATACAGCTCCACAGTGCTTAACAACAACAAGAAGTTATATAAATAAAATTGTACTTGTTTAAATGATTTTCCCAGTGCAAAGTATTTTAGTTGGAAGCAATTAGGATCTTCTGGAAGTTGTAGCATTTAACAAATGATTGCTCCAGTGTTATAAATCAAACTTTACCTTTCTGTAGAATTGGAAATAAACTGTCTTGGTTTATAATGCTGAAAAATTGGAAGTCATCTAAATGTTCAAGAATAGCTGACTAACAAAGAACCTATGATATTGCTATAGAAGGGAATATCATGTAATCATTAGTTTCTTTAGTAATATCAATATGATATGTAGATTCCATAATATATAGTTACATGGAAATAGTAGCCCTGGTAATGTAGTGAATTATGAATCAGGTTGCTAACTACAAGGTTTGCAGTAAGAATCTACCAACTGCTCCATGGGAGAAAGATGAGGTTTTCTGTTCAGATTTACAGCCTCTGAAACCCTATGTGAGCATATGATTGCTATGAGTTGGAAGTGATTACACAGCACACAACCACCACCAAAGTTATGTGCATAAATGCCTAGAAAAAAAGAGTCGAAAGATACCACTTAAAAGTTAATAGTGGTTCTCTCTATGTGGGAGGATTACAGGTCAATTTGTTTTATACAAATGAATACCACTTGCTTTTCAATCAAAGGCATTTTGTAAAAGTTGCCATTTTTGGTGTGCTGATAGAGTACGCCTAAGTAAGGAAGAAAGAAGTAGAGTGTAATTCTGTTTAAAAATATCTCAGCCTTCACTGAAGTAAGAAAATACAGCCACATCTTGAGAATTTTCAGTTTACAAGTCTTTCATGTGAATTACTATAAGCAGTTTGCTTTTTTCCTATGAAGGACCATTCACTTGAAGAGGCGATTGGTTAGTGTGAGTCCTTAAAGGGGATCTTGGGACATCAGAAAGCCCTATGATATGATGAGATGAAGAGCTCTGAATAACAAAAAGACAAATACTGGGGTTTGGGCAATTGGATTTTCAGGGAGAAGGATCACCAGGAAATAGAAGAGGAGCAAAGAATGGGAGTTGGACTGGACTCTGCAAAACAAGCATTGTGTAATTGACAATTTTGCGGGGTGCTTTGTTGTTTCATTTATTAATTCCCTCATTCAACAAATACCTATAATCTCATTGTATGAGTTAGGCACCAAATTGGATGGGGGATTTAGAATGATATGAATTTACAGTAATCCCTGTTTCCAAGAAAGCTTCTCTCATCTATAGATTTTAGCATTTTAATGTAAACATTGAATGCTAGTACAAAGGATTGACTTTAGAGTTTGAAATCTGAAGGCTTTTGCCTGTGAACAACTCCAGCAAAGCTTAGTTCCATCTTCTGCCTAGTTTTAAGTGTTCAGATGCCAATTTTTCTTGAGTACCTCATGCACCTCTGGCAGCCAAACTGCCAATGCATATTTAAACACGGGTTGTGGGCCATTTCCCCCAGCTGGCTCTCACAGAAACGTTCCAGGGCATTCCCCTTAATGACTGCCTTAAAGGTCACCTGGTTGTGATGTCATACCCTGAGAGCCTCAAAGCTTTCTGGTCTGTAGTAGTTCCCTCCCTGCTTCCCCAGGCTGGCATACACAGGGGTTACTCTGTTGCTGTCAGTTGGCGTTGTGGGAGATTATTTTATTCTCTGTGCCCTTTAAAAGGTCACCTTGGGAAAGGAGAATTTTGGAAAACTCAACACGACTTCATATTGATGATTTTCCTAATCTGGGTGATCTGTGTTTGTCTTGTTTTGTTTTTACTTCTGTTTAAGATTTAATTAAGTGGAGTCCTGGTGTGCCCCTGTGGGCTAATGCCTCAGACTGCAAAGTTATTTGAACTGCAAGGTCAGGGGTTCTAGCTCACCAGCTGCTCCTTGGAAACCCTATACAGGATCACTATGGGTCAGAATCGACTCGATGGCACTTAACAACAACAACAGCATAATATCCTAGTGTGGCGCTGTGGATTAATGCGTCAGACTGCAATGCCATTTGAACTGCAAGATAGGTGGTTCAAGCTCACCAGCTGCTCCTTGGAAACCCTATACAGGGTTGCTATGGGTTGGAACTGACTCAATGGCACTTAACAACAACATAATATTTATAGATGTGAAGATGGAGTCTCTTTTCCACCGGAACTGGTTATGTTGTTGTTTAAGTGCCTTCAAGTGGGCTCTAATCCTAGATAGACTTTCCAAGGAGTGGCTGCTGATGAGCAGTCCAGTGCTTATCCTACAGCACCACCCCAGGATTCCAGAATAGGTTATAGCAGTCTTATAAAATTGTTCCAAACTAAAGCCAAGAATTAGCTTAGCATTGAGAAAATGCAGTTTCAGAGTATATCAAAATAAACATAATCTTCTTAGATGTAGCTAATCTAGTATAACATGCATTTACATAAATAGTTCAAGTATGAGTAAAAACTACATCACTGTTAAACTTTTGAAATATGATATTCACATAGACTAACATTTTGATATGTAAAAAACAAAAAAAAACATATTCCAAGGATTCAGAATCATGCACATTTAGTTAACTTTGAAATTATTTCCCCAAGTATGATTTCAAAATTAGTATTTTAGGGAAGTGATAATGTATATATGATTTAACATATAGATATTTAAAAGTCATGATAGTATATTTTCTAAAGACTAACCTTCATCACTGTTTAATATCCATGTAGAAAATTAAAATGAAAATACAGTACAAAAACTTATTAGTTAAAATGGAGTTATAAATATAATAAAAATATAGTTAGTAAGGTATGCCCTCATACCAATTTATAAACTTTATATTGTTGCTTATATAAAAGTGGGAAATAAATTTAGAGCTCTTACAATTGTATCTATATTCCTATCTGAAAAATTTATATGAGTTATTTTCCTGAGGTACTGTGAAATGGTTTCTTCTTTTCGGGGCTTCCAATTGCTGTTTTTTGCAATTAGATCCATGGTCAGTCGAACCATGATTCTTCTATAAGTCAAACCTGCAGCAATGCGTCTGTTCTGATACAGTGTCAAGAAGCAGGTTTTGGTATGGCTCGTCCCCAACTTTCTAGAAATTAAAGGAAGAAAAGAACAATTATAATATCACATAGCAGGTTCAAGAAAAAAAAAATTATTTTGGGTTTAAAATTTTCTTATATAAAACTATTTTCTAAGTTTCTAGGCTTTTAAAAGGGACATATGGAATTTTTTAAAGTTTATAGACTTAATGTTCTCTATAAAAAGATTTTAAAACAAGAAAAGTAATTAATAAAATTCATTCATCTTTTTTTTTTTACTTGTGAAAATTCACGCACTTTTACTTTTAAATGTTTTCCTCTCCTTGAGTAGTATGGAAGTGTTATCGTAGAACATCTTTTTTAAAAGAATTTATTCTTTTATTTATTCTGTTGTTGTTGTTAAATGCCATTTAGTCGATTCTGACCCATAGCGACCCTGTATAGGGTTTCCAAGGAGCAGCTGGTGAGCTTGAACCACCACCTTACAGTTCAAATGACTCAGCAGTCTGATGCATTAACCCACAGCGCCACACCAAGACTCCCTCTAGGAATGTTGTCCACTGTTATCATTGCACAGGCAAAGAAATACAGATCCAGAGTTTTGTCTTAAACCATTTAAGCTAGTGGCAGTTGAGAATGGAACTAGGCTTCCTGTCTCCTCTTTCATAATACGTATGGTGAACCTATTTCTTAAACCCGAGTCAGAGCATGCAATCTCCAGCATCATTTCTATCACCAATGTTATATTTTCCAACTGCCTTCCTCTTTGTTTATTTATTTTATTTATTTACTGACCTTTCCTCTTTGTTGCCTATCTTTACATTTTAGTTACCAGTAATTACTCAAGCGTGGCAACAGCAGTGAGGTTGGTTGGCCCTGGATCCTGATCCGGCTGTGTTTCATTCTGCTGTGCATAAGGTCGCTATGAGTCAGTGGCACCGACTCAATGGCACCTAACAACAACAATACCAATTATCAATATGTCTTGATTGCATGTTTGATCAATTTCAGACTGAAGAAGTTGAAGAATTCTTCAATTTCATTAACACTGGCTTTAGTGGTTGATGCATAAATTTGAATAATAATGGGGTTACTGGTCTTCCTTGTATGGATATTATCCTGTCTGACACAGCATTGTATTTCAACATAGATCTTGAAATGTTTTGGGTTGTTTTGTTGTTGTTTTTTTGATGATGAATGCAGCATCTTGAATCTGTCATTTCAGAAGTAGAAGACCATTATGATTGTTAATTCAAAAGAGCTAATAACATTTCAGCTCACTAATGTCTAGGGTAGCATCAAAAAGAACATAAAAGGCACTTATACACATGGTCCTCACCTCACAGAAATCAAATTGACTGCAAATGTAGAAAGAGATGGTGGAAAACTCAATATCATCAGCCAAAGCATGACTATGGGCTAACTGTGGAACAGACTATCAATTACTTATATGAAGCTGAAAACAATTAAAGCAAGTTCACAAAAGCCAAACCATGACCTTGAATATTGTTGTTGTTAAATGCTGTCAAGTCGCTTCTGACTCACAGCAACCCTGTATAGGGTTTCTGAGGAGTGGCTGGTGGACTTGAAATGCCGATCTTGCAGTTCAAACCAAACTTTCTGTTCAGTGCTTATCCTGAATATATCCCACCTAAATTTAGAGATTATCTCAAGAACAGCTTTGATGCATTAGACACTGATGACCAAAGACTAGAAGATTTGTTGGGTGACATCAAGAAGATCATACAAGAAGAAGAAAGCAAAAGGTTATTTTAAAAGGCAAGAAAGAGAGAAAAGACAAAAATCAATGCCAGATTTGATGAAGGTGACCTATATCAATGGATGCAGCTCAAAAGAGGAAACAAATCTTTACAGCGAGGATGATTCCCACCCCCTACATACACAGGGTAGACAGGAATGGGCAAATTGGACATTGGCCACCCAAAATGGGGGACAGGGCTACAAAGACAAGAAGTGACTGGCTTACAAGCTTTCAAAAGGGAGCCTAGGGCGTGGAGGAAGGTAGAATCTCCACTGAGTAGTATCCAGTCTGTTTGGGTGGGACTGATGAAAGGAGATGGGGATATGTCTCTTGTGGTACAATAGTGAATAATTACTATCAGGACTGACTGTGAGGGTTGGAAATGTAAAGGTAGACATTTTGTAGCAAAAGGAGGGAGGTAGTTGACTTTGCAGTCTAGGAACAGAGGTCCCTGGGACCATCAAGGGAGAAAAGCGGAGTGTGGGACCCTACCCAGAGAAGCAGTGATGCCAGAGATGGAGGCAGAGATGATGATGTGGAGAGATGGAGCAGTTGGGAACTCGAGACCCAGAGAGGGAGAAGGGCTGTGTGCTGACGACCAGAGGGCAGGCTTGCAAGGTATATCCTTTGGTTGGTTGATGATGCATGGAGAGGATTGTAACTAGGGCAATGTAACGATATATGATAGATGAATGTAAAGTTAATGTTCTCCCATGTAAACTATCACATAATTCACAATAAAACAGTTTAAAAAAAAAAAAAATGGATGCCAGAAGAGATTCTGAAACTAACTTTCCAGCATCGAGATGCCAAAGCAAATAGGAAGTCAAAAAGTGGAACAGAAATTTTCAAAGGATAGCTTGAGAAGACAATGTTAAGTATTATAATGAAATGTGCAAAGACCTGGAATTAGAAAACAAGAAGGGAAGAACACACTCAGCATTTCTCAAGCTGAAAAACTGAAGGAATAATTCAAGCCTTGACTTGCAATACTGAAAGATTCAATGGGCAAAGTACTGAATAACATAGAAAGGATTAAAAGAAGATGGAAGGAATACACAGAGTCATTTACCAAAAAGAAATGGTCAATGTTCAGCCTTTTCAAGAGGTAGCATATGATCAAGAACCAATGGTACTGAAGGAAGAAGTCCAAGGTACACTGAAGGTATTGTCAAAAAACAAGGCCCCAGGAATTGATGGAATACAAGTTGAAATCTTTCAATGAATTGATGCAGCACTGGATGTGCTCATTCATCTATGCCAATCAGCTAATTGGCCAACTGATTGGAAGATATACATATTTGTATGAATTCCAAAGAGAAGTGACCCAAGAGAACGCAGAAATGATCGAATAATATCATTAATATCATGTGTAAGTAAAATTTTGTTGAATATAATTCAAAAACAGCTGCCACAGGACACTGACAGGGAACTTTCAGAAACTCAAGCTGGATTCAGAAGAGGACGTGGAACTAGGAATATCATTACTGACATCAGATGGATCTTGACTGAAAGCTGAGAACACCAGGAAGATGTTTACTTGTGCTTTATTGACCATGAAAAGGCCTTTGACAAGCTATGGCTAACACTGAGAAGATCAGTGTCTGGAGACAGACATTATGCTTGGTGAAGTGGAGGGTCAATGAAAAAGAGGAAGACTGGCCACCAAAGAAATGGATTGGCACAGATGGCTGCAACAATGGGCTCAACTGTAACAATTTTGAGGATGGCGTAGGACCAGGAAGTGTTTCGTTCTGATGTGCACAGGCTCGCTATGAGTCAGAGTTGACTTGACTATACATAATAACAACATGCTTTAAAACAAAAAGTGTGAGTGTCCGGGTTGTATCCCTTTCACCATACTTATTTAGTCTATGTATTGAACAAATACTCTGATAAGCAGGCCACAGCATCAGGACTAGAGGAAGATTTATTAACATCCTGTGATATGCAGATGACACAACCTTGTTTGCTGAAAGCAAAGAGGACTTGAAGCACTTACTAATGAAGATCAAAGAATACAACCTTCAGTGTGGATTATTACTGCAACATAAACAGAAGTCTTCAAAGATGGATAAATAAACAATATCATGATAAGCAGAGAAAAGACTAAAGTTGTAAGGATTCCATTTTATTTGGACCCATAATCAATACCTATGAAAGCAGTCATCAAGAAATCAAACAACATGTTGCCTAGTGCAAAAGACCTCTTTAAAAGTGTTAGAAAGTATAGATTCATCATGAGCACAATTAGGTGTTCTGGAATACCTGTTCTTTGTAACATTATCCAGTTTGTTATGATCCATACAGTTGAATGCCTTTGCACAGTCAATAAAGCACAAGTAAACATAAAAAAAAAAAAAAATGTGTTAGAAAGTACAGATGTCACTTTGGAGACTAAGGTGCATATGACCCAATCCTTGGTATTTTCAATCACCTCATATGCACGTGAAAGCTGGACAATGAATAAAGAAGATCAGAGAAGAATTGTTACATTTTAATTATGGAATTGGTGAAAAATATTGAAAATACTATGAACTGCCAGAAGAACAAACAAACAGTCTCAGAAGAAGTACAGCCAGAATGCCCCTTACAAACAAGGTTGGAGATACTTGGTCTCACATACTTCGGACATTTTGTCAGGAGAGACCAGTCCCTGGAGAAAAACATCAAGCTTGGTAAATAGTCAGCAAAAAAGTGGAAGACCTCCAATGCAATGCACTGACACAGTAGTCTGCAATAATACTGAAGGAAGAAGTCCAGGGTGGAGAAGAAGTCCAGAAACTGAGGGCACTGGCAAAGAAGAAGGCTCTGGGAATTGATGGAATATAAATTGAAATCTTTTAACAAACTGATGCAGCACTGGTGGTACTCATGCCAAGACATTTGGAAGACAGATAGCTACCTGATCAACTGATTGGAAGAGATCCATATTTGCACCCATTTCCAAGAGAGGTGACCTAACGGAGTGTGGAAATCATTGGAAAATATCACTAATATCACATGCAAGTAAAATTTTGCTGAAGATAATTTAAAATCAGCTGCAATAGTACATTGACAGAGAACTGCTGGAGGTTCAAGCTGTATTCAGGTGAGGATGTGGGACAAGGGTTATCGTTGCTGATGTCATATGGATCTTGGCTGAGAGCAGAGAATACCAGAAAGATGATTACCTGTGCTTTACTGACTATGCAAAGGCTTTTGACTGTGTAGATCATGACAAGCTATGAACAACTTTGCTATTCCGGAACACTTAATTGTGCTCATGAGGAACATGTACATAGGCCAAGAGGCACTTTTTTGACCAGAACAAGGGAACGTTGAATGGTTTTAAATTAGGAAAGATGTGCATCAGGTTGTATTCTTTCACCATATTTATTCAATCTGTGATGGCACTTAATAACAATGCTTAGCATTGTTGGATTATATGAAGAAGAATGTGGCATTAGGATTAGAGGAATACTTTTTTTTTTTTGAAGCTGTGGATGGCTTTATTGAAAAACTGAAAGAAACCAAGTAATACGAAGGGACTTCAGAAAGTTTGTGGGAAAATTCCATTATTTTTTAGTTCCATTTTTTAAAAGCACCTCATATATGTTCACGGCATAAGCATTCACACAGTATAAATGAAAAGAAACAAAAATGCATATAGAAATGACTCCACAGATTCCTGAGAGTGATGAGTATTATTACTTTTTCTCTTTCTTCAAATCAACTAGAGGAATACTTATTAACAACCTGCAATATGCAGATGATATTGAAGCACACCACTGTCTAGGAAGACAAGTCAATACATTTATCATTTAAATTTATATCACCAACCACTAAAGCCAGTGATGATGAAGCTGAAGAATTCTACCAACTCCTTCAGTCTGAAACAGATCAAACAAGCAATCAAGATGTATTGAAAATTACTGGCAATTGGAATGCAAAGGTTAAAAAAAAGGAAGGATCTGTTGTTGGAAAATATGGGCTCAGTGAAAGAAATGATGCTGGAAATAGCATGATAGAATTTTTGCAACACCAATGACTTATTCATTGCAAACACCTTTTTAAAACAACATAAAAGACGACTATACAACATGGATTTCACCAGATGAGTTACACAGAATTCAAACTGACTACATCTGTGGGAAGACATGATAGAAAAGTTCAATAGTATCAGGCCAGGGGCAGACTGTAGACCAGACCATCAAACGCTCATACGCAAGTTCAGGCTAAAGCTGAGAAAAATTAAAACAAGTCCACAAGAGCCAAAATATGATCTTACATATATTCCACCTGAATTTAGAGATCACACCAAGAACAGGTTTGAATCATTAGACATTAATGACTGAAGACCAGAAGAGTTGTGGGATGACATCATGAATATCATACAGGAAGAAAGCAAAAAGTCATTAAGAAGACACAAATAGAAGGAAAAACCCAAAATGGATGTCTGAAGAGATTCTGAAACTTTCTCTCCAGCATAGAGATGCTAAAGCAAATGGAAGCAATGTGGAAGTAAAGAGCTGAACCCAAAATTTCAAAAGGCAGCTCAAGAAGACAAAGTCAAATATAATGAAATGTACAAAGACGTGGAGTAAGAAAACCAGAGAGGAAAACACACTCAGAATTTCTTCTGCTGAAAGAATTTTTTTTTTTTTAATCAAGCTTTGACTTCAAATATTGAAGGATCCTTTGGGCAAAATATTGAATGATGCAGAAAGCATCAAAAGAAGATGGGAGTAATACACTGAGTCACTGAACCAAAATGAAATGGTCGATGTTCAATCATTTCAAGAGATAGCATATGATCAAGAGTCAGTGATACTTAAGGAATAAATCCAATGTGCACTGAAGACATTGGCAAAGAACAAGGCTCCAGGAACTGATGGGATACAAATAGAAATCTTTCAACAAAATGATACATCACTGGAGGCACTCACTCATCTATGGCAAGAAATTTGGAAGACAGCTACCTGGTTAAATGGAAGAGATTCTTATTTGTGCCAATCTCAAAGAGAGGTGACCCAATGGAATGCAGAAATCATCAGACAATTTCATTAATATCACATGCAAGTAAAATTTTGCTAAAGATAATTCAAAACTGACTGCAACAGTACACTGACAAGGAACTGCCAGAGGTGCAAGTTGGATTCAGATGAGAACGTGGAATGAGGGATCATTGCTGAGGTCAGATGGATCTTGGCTGAAAGTAGAGAGTACCAGAAAGATGTTTACCTGTGTTTTATTGACTATAAAAAGGCTTTCGACTATATGGATCATGGCAAGTTATGGACAACATTGTGGAGAATGAGTATTCCAGAACATTTAATTGTGCTCATGAGGAACCTGTTACATATACCAAGAGGTCGTTGTTTGAACAGAAAAGGGAAACAATGAATAGTTTTAAATTAGAAAAGTGTGTGCTAGGGTTGTATATTTTCACCATACTTATTCAATCTATATGCTGAGCAAATAATCTGAGAAGCTGGGTTATATGAAGGAGAATGTGACATCAGGATTAGAGGAAGACTCATTAATAACTTGCAATATGCAGTTGATACAACCTTGCTTGTTAAAAGCCAAGTGGACTCATTGATGAAGCTCAAAGACCACAGCCTTTGTTATAGGTTGCACCTCAATGTAAAGACAACAAAAATCCACACCACTGGACCAATAAATAGCATGATAAATGGAGAAAAAACTTCATTTTGCTTGGAACTATCATCATTCATGGAAGCTTTCTGACAAGTGCAGTCGAGTTGGTTCTGATTTATAGGGAGTCTGCAAAGAAAAGGTTTCTGAGGAGCAACTGGTGGGTTTGAACTGCTGATCCTGCTGTTCAAACTCAAACTGACCTTGCTTACCAGTGCTTATCCTACCACATCACACCAAGACTCTTTCATGGAAGCAGCAGTCACGAAATCAAACAACACATTATATTAGGCAAATCTGCTGCACTGACCTCTTTAAAGTATTCTAGAGCATGATGTCAGTTTGAGCATGAAGGTGTGCCTGACCCAAGCCATGGTATTTTTAATAGCTTCATATGCATGGGAAACTTGGGCAGTGAATAAGGAAACCCATAGAAGAATTGATGCAATTGAATAATGGTGCTGGATAAGAATATTAAAAGTACCATGGTCTGCCGAAAAATACAAACAAATCTTTGTTTAGAAGTATAGCCAGGCTGCTCCTTAGAAGCCAGGATAACCAGCCTTTGTTTCTCATACTTCAGACATGTCATTAGAAGCGAGTAGCCCCTGGAGAAGGATATTATGCTTGGTAAAGTGGAGGGTCAGAGAAAAAGTGGAAGACCCCCAGCAAGATGGACTGGCAGAATGGCAGCAGGAATGGGCTCAAGTGTAGCAATGACTGTGAGGTTGGTGCAGGACCAGGCAGTGTTTCATTTTGTTGTACATAAAGGTCACTATGATTCGTATCAACTTGATGGCACCTAAGAACAACAAAATAGCCTACAGAGGCTTTAACCTCAAGTACCCTGAGACCAGAAGATCTATATGTTGCCCACCTACCACTACCAACGATTCTGATGAGAGCCACAATAGATGGAACAGCATAGAGCAGGAGAAAAACACAGAACAGAAATTTCATCTTTGAAAAAGTCCAGATTTACTGGGCCAATTGTTACTGGACTTCTTCAAAGACTACTGCCTGAGATACTCTTTAAACCTTGAACTGAAATTGTTCTGAAGTCATCTTTTAGTGACTGTTATTAGTAGGTGCCATTGCAGTTGTATGTACAACAAAACAAAACACTGCCTGGTCCTACACCATTCTCACAATTGTTACATTTGAGTCCATTCTTACTGCCACTGTGTTAATCGATCTCATTGTGGATCTTCCTCTTTTTCATTGAACACCTACTTTACCAAGAATGATGTCTTTTTCCAGGAACTGATCCTTCTTGATAACGTACAAAAATAAGATGAAGTTTCTCCATCCTTACTTTAAGGAGCTTTCCAGCTGTACCTCTTCTAAGACAGATTTGTTCATTCTTCTAGCAGTCCTTGATATTTTCAATATTCTCCAACACCATAATTAAAATGTATCGATTCTTCTCTCATTCTCCGTATTCACTGTCCAACTTTCACATGGGCATGGGATTATTGAAAATACCATGGTTTGGTTCAGGTGCACCTTTGTCCTCAAAGTAACACCTTTGCTCTTTAACACTTTAAAGAGATCTTTTGCAGAAGATTTGCCCAATGCAATATGTTGTTTGATTTCTTGACTGCTGTCTTCATGGGTGTTAATTGCAGATACAAGTAAAGTGAAATCCTTGACAGCTTCAATCTCCTCCATTTTTCATGATGCTATTTATTGTTCCAAGGAGCTCTGGTAGCGTAGTGGTTACGAATCGGGCTGTAAACCGCAAGGTCAGCAGTTCGAAACTACCAGCTGCTCCGCGGGAGAAAGATGAGGCTTTCTACTCCCGTAAAGATTTACACCCTCGGAAACCCTGTACAGGGTCGCTATGAGTCGGTTCCGACTCCACGGCACATAACAACAACAACAACATTTATTGTTCCAGTTGTGACAATTTTTATCTTTTGATCATTTTTATCATTGAGTTTTAATCCATGTTGTTGTTAAGTGCTGTCGAGCCGGTTCCGACCCATAGAGACCCTGATTTCCGAGGCTGTAAATCTTTATGGGAGCAGATAGCCTCATCATTCTCCAGCAGAACCTCTGGTAGTTTCGAACTGCTGACCTTGTGGTTTGCAGCCCGATTTGTAACCACTACGCTACCAGAGCTCCTTTACCGAAGGATATATGTTCTTTAATCATCATCAGTGAGTGCTTCAAGTCCTCTTTGCTTTCAGCAAACATACTTGTGTTACCTGCATATTGTAAGTTGTGAATGACCCTTGCTCCAACCTGATGCTGTGTTCTTCATATAATACAGTTTGATTATTTGCTCAGCATGCAGAGTGAATAAAATACTGTGAAAGCTACAGTCCTAACATACACCTTTCCAGATTTTAAAACATTCAGTATGGTCTTGTTCGGTTTGAATAACTGCCTCTTTGTCTATGTACAGGTTTTGCATGAGCACAATTGAAAGTTTCAGAAGTCCCATTCTTTGCAATGTTATGTGATGATCCACACAAATAATTTTGCATAGTCAATAAAACACAAGTAAACATCTTTCTGGTATTCTATGCTTTCTGGTATTCATTGGTTCCTTTCCCCTTCTTCCATTTACTTGTAGACCAACATGGTTGCCAGCAAGCTTACATGCCTGCTCATATGTTCCCTTTGAGTTTCAGTCTTAGAGGGGGATTTGTCCTCAAGGGACTTGATTGCTTGCCTTGATGGCTCCCCAGGGAACAACCTGCATGTTCTTGTAGTAGCCAATTAGACTACTATTTTTTATTTGGATTTTTCCTGCTGGTCTTTCTTTCATGCATCTTCTGTTCCTCTAGCTGTTCCAGGCTGCTCGGCTTCTCTTTTCAAATGGGTAAGTCCCATTTCAGAAGGTTCTGAATGGGGCTCAGTGACATCGCATAATATTTTATCTTCTCGAGTTTCTACTCAGCTCTTTTACTAAAACATTTCTTTCATTTGTTTTATAAAAGCTATTCTGCATTCAAGAGCAAGTTTCAGAGTCTCTTATGATATCCACTTTGGTCTTTTCTTTCTTTTCTGTCTTTTAGTGACCTTTTGGTTTCTTCACATATGATATCCTTGATGGCATCCCACAACTAGTCTGACCTTTGGTCATTAGTCCCTAAATTCAGGTAGGATATACTCAAGATCAGTACACTTTTAAAAAACTTCTTCAACTTCAGCCTGAACTTGCATATAAGCAACTGTTTCATAGTCTGCCTCTGGCCTTGTTTTGGCTGGTGACATTGAGGTTCTAAGATCATCATCTCTTCCCACAGATGTAGTCAATTTGATGTCTGTGTATTCCATCTGGTGAAGTCCATGTGTACGGTTCCCATTTAAGTTTCTGAAAAAAGGTATTTGCAATGAAAAAGTAATTGGTTTTTGCAAAAGTCTATCCTGTGATCTCCAAAGTAATTTTTATCACCAAGGCCATATTTTCCAGGTTCTAATCCCTCCTCTTGTTTCCAGTTTTCACATTCCAATCACCAGTAATTTATCATGGCATTTTGATTGCATATTTGATCAATTTCAGACTAAAACAGGTAGTAGAATTCTTCAATTCCTTCGTCATTGACTTTACTGGTTAGTGCGTAAATCTGGCCTTCTTTGTAGGTGTATAGATAGATCTTGAAATGTTCTTTTGGATGATGAATGTGATGCTTTTCCTTTTCAATTTAATATTCCTAGCATAGTAAATCATATAACTGTCAGATTCAAAATGTCTAATACCAGTCCACTTCAGCTCACTAATGCCTAGGATAGTGGTCTTTATGCATTCTATTCATTTTGACAACTTCCAATTATCCTAGATTCATACTTCTTACATTTCATGTTTATATTATAAATGGACTTTGTAGCTATTTCTTTTCATTTTGAGTCATGCCCTATCAGAAAATCAATGTCCTGAAAGCTTTGCTTCACCCACATCATTAAAGTTGACTCTACTTTAAGAAGGCAGCTCTTCTCCAGTTGTTTTTGAGTAACTTCCAACCTGAGGGGCTGATCTTCTGCAACTATACCAGAGAATGTTCCAGTGCTATTCATAAGATTTTCAGTGGCTAGTCCCTCAGAAGTGGACGACCTATTTCTTCTTTCTAGTCTGTATTAGTCTGGAACCTCCTTATAACCTATTCATCATGCTGGTATTTGAAACACTGCTGGCACAGCTTCTAGCATCATAGCAACATCCAAGCCACCACAGTATGACAGACAAGTGATGGTTCTACTGATTAATTCATGCAAAATAAAGGGTATTACCTATGAGTATAAGGCTCCATTGAAAAAACAAACATCTATTGATTAAAACCCATAGGTCAATAATCACTCTAAAGCAAAGGTGAGAAAACAAGGGCACAGGGAAACTAGAGTAATGGAAGCAGAAAAGCCAGAATTCATTAAAGAAAATTTTGATACATTGTGGAAAATATAAGTAATGTCACTGAACAACTTCTGTTGAAACTATCAAATGGAAATCTAATACTGAAAACACAATAAAATAATATTTTTTAAAATAAAGAGGTTATACAATGATTTCTGAAGTGCAATTTTTGAGGATAAGTTTGACATTAATTATAAGCTACACTATATTTCTTAAAGTGGAATTTTCAGAACTGGTCAAGGTGGTCCTCAAATTCTCTTTGAAATGTTAAAAGTTATGTATTTTCAGAGCGGACGCATATTTTGTTTTATTAGTAAAAGTCAATGAGCTTGTGCTAGGTTTGGCTAATTTATTCACCATGCCTTCATTTGCCTGGCTTTCTGGCTGTAGTAGCCTTAGCAATGGGTTGGCTGTTACATCATAGGTGGAGACAGGTGGCCGCTGCCTCCACTGATGCTATAGGCTAAGGATTCTGGGGTGGTTGAGCTCCCCACACATGTAGTTCACCTCTCACCTCCCTCTCCAGTGCTTCCCTCTTGCAGCGGAGGCCTAAGACTTTGCTGCACAGGTGTTTGAGCAAACTGTACTATGAAGAAGATGATGCCCTGATGTGGTAATTGACCAAAGAGAGCCCAGAACCACAAATGATTGAGTCTCCCTTCCTTCCCCCACTGACTTTTAGAAAATGCAGTAATTTCAAAAGGACCCTCTGAAAACATGCTGTAACTTTTTGTATTACATAGACTCCTATATTTTCCCTCCCTCCATATCTATCTCTTTCACTCTCACTCCTGCTTCCTTGAGACTGCAATCCCCCAAAAGGTGTTAATATATGAGTTTTCTAAGCTGGGATAAAACAGCAATTTTGTATCATCTGAATGCTCACGAATGATCATGCTAGGTTTAAAGGTATAGATTTGTGTTGGTAGGGGGGAAAATATGAAGTATTACAGATAATGAGAAAAGGAAAGAGGCCAACTTAATGTGCAAATGATGTATTTATTAAATTAAGGGACCTCATCTGCAGGCTAAAGAGCCCTAGGGGCTCTGTGGATTAGGTGTTTGGCAGCTGGCCTGAAGGTCCCAAAAGCTGCTCTATAAGAAAAGATGAAGCTATCTGTCATAAAGATTTACAGTCTCAGAAAACCTATATAGGATCGTAAAGATCTATAGTGAAACCCTAAGGAGCAATTCTACTCTGTCCAGCAGGATAGCTGTGAGTCGGAATCCACACAATGGCAGCGGCTTTGGTCTGGTTTTTAGTATCTACAAGCTATAGTAAAGTCTTTCAGGAGCTTCAGAAAGGCAGAGTATTTAATCAAACCACCACATACAATACATGGGCGGTGCTGTAGGATAACCACTGAACTGGTAACTGCAAGGTCACCAGTTCAAAACCACCAGCAATTCTTGGAAACCATATACAGGGTCGCCATGAGTCGGAACAGATTCACAATACACAACAACAACCAGCTAAAAAGAAACTACATTGTAGCAGTCAAATCCCACAGGAAACCCAGATCAAATTCACTGCCACTGAGTGGATTTGGACTCACAGGTATCCTACTGGGCAGAGTAGAACTGCTCTGTAGGGTTTCACTATAAATCTTTACAGAAGCAGGCTGCTACATCTTTCTCTTGCAGAGCATGCTGGTGCGTTCAAACTGCCAACCTTTCTGTTAGCAGCCTGGCTCTTAATCCTCGGTGCTACCAGTTATTCTCAGATGTTAATTTCATCATAACACCATCAGTCATCTTGCTACAATAATATTTAAAACTTTTAAGAGGGGGATTGCAGTTTTATTGTTTTAGAGAAACTATAAGCTCTAAGAGTTTAGACTGAACCTTGTTTGGATTTGATTACATTTTAAAATATTATTATAAAATTATGTCAACACTTGGGAGGAGAGGTCCTTGATTTTCTTTTTGTTGGGTGTTATAAGGAGTTCTGATAGCGTAGTGGTTATGATTTGGACTGCTAACCTCAAATTCAGCAGTTTGAAACAGCCTTTCGGTGGTAGAACGAGGCTTTCTGCTCCGGTAAAGATTTACAGCCTTGAACACCCTATTCAGGGTCACTGTGCGTCAGAACCAACTCCACGGCACACCACCACCACCAGCATTCTTTCTTAGGATTCCTGGTGCTGTAGGATCAGCATTGGACTTCGAACCACAAGGTTGGCAGTTCAAACCCACCAGCTACTCCTCAGAAACCCCATACATGGTCGCTGTGAGTTGGATTCGATTCAACGGCACTTAATTCTTTCTTAAAGAGTTTTGAGAAACTGCTTTTCCGTGATTCTTTCCCACTAGATAGCTGTGTCATTTCTGGGCTCCGCTTGCCAGAATACTGCTGTTTCTCCAGATCCGCCAGTGGCGGACAGCAATTTAGAGCTGCTTTTACACGCATCCTAGGAGGCCATTTTAATGGCACTTGAGCTTTTATCTCTTGGGGCTCCCTTGGGCCAGAGTTGGTAAAGTTTCCCAAATTCAGTTTTTACCTACATTTCCATTTAGAGCTTTCAGCTGCTGTAAATCTCCTTCCCTCTTAAATCCTGCACTGCCCCACCCCCCTCAAGCTTTCTTTGAAACTCAGACCTGAGCCCTCCAACACCACTCCCTGAGCTCCCCCACGCGTGTCTCCCTCCTCTAGAACTGTTTTCCAACCTTGCCTGAACGTATTCATTTGTTAAACACAGATACTTCCAGACTTTCTTCCTGGAAAGTTCAGTCTGGACTAGTTGCTCCGCGAGAGAAAGAGTCTGCTCTCATTAAGATTTACAGCTTCGGAAAGCCTGTGGAGCAGTCTACTCTCCTATGGGGTCGCTAAGAGTCGAAATCGACTCTAAGTCATTAGGTTTGGTTTTTGTCTGGAGTAAAGTCCAGGGATCTGAGCTTTAATAAGTGCCTCAGGAAAGTCTTAATATCAGGCAAGTTTGGGAAACTTGGCTCTAGGGTTTTACTTGGCTTTCACGCTTCCTCTTGAGGGCGCCTCACCGATCGCAGGACTAGCCCGGTCGGAAGCTCAGGTTTGAGAAGTTTTAGCTGCGCCTAGGTTCTCCGAGTCCTTGGTGTAGTTGCCTGGCGACGAGACGCTACCGACAGCGCCTAGGTTTCGAGAAATCTCGCGAGGTCTGGGTAAATCGCGCTCTTGGGCTCTTTGTGACGCGGCGGCGAGGGAACACGAGGTGTGCTGGGATAAGCTCTCAGGGGAGACCAGTAACATGAAGACACCACAGTAAAATACCGGTCAACTTTCAGTTTTAGTGGAATAAGCTGTAGCCAGAACGTCTACAAGCCACCGTTTTCTCGTACTGGATTGTCCTGCCTTGTCGTTGATCATTTCAGCTCTCACCAGCCACTTTGCCCAATAATAGATCAGGAAAGGAATTATCTAAATCAAAGTAAAGCTCGTACTCTGTCCTTTCATCGGATAAAATCCAAACTCCTTGGGTGACATTCAAGGCCCTTAATCATGACCAACCTTCTTGCTTGCTACTTTCCTCTACACTCCAGTCTTCCAATCTCCCGGCATTTTACTCAAAGTGCCATGTTTTGAAAGTTCTACTCTCTCCGCCCCTCAAGATAATAGTACCACAAGTTCTTTCCTCAATTCTTATATTCCATTTTAGGATTCCGTGTCCCAACTCGCAACAGAGCATCCTTTCTGAAGCCTCCCACAGCCGTAAATCTGTTAAGTGATGCTCCTTCCTGGCCAACCAACTGCCTCCTTAGCTAGCAACCTAACAGCCCACACATTGTTTACCATGGATTAGCACAGTGGCAGCACCAATGGGCTCAAAGGTGGGTTGGTGCAGGACCGGGCAGTGTTTCCTTCTGCTGTGTATAGGGTCACTATGAATTGATACCAACTCAATGGCACCTAACAGCAACAACAATATCCCATACGATGGTGTATTTTTTGCAGACAAAGATTACATCTTTTACCCCCTATTCCAGGACCTAGCAAAGTGCCAAATAAATGAAGGAGTGAATTGTACAAGGAGCTGACATTTATAGCGCAAAGACTGGATTCATTAGGGAAAAGAGCCTAGATATAAAACAGTGCAAGCCCAAGTTACCGGCGATCCTGGGGTGGGGGTGGGGGTGGGGGTATCACTGCTATTCTTTGAGAACAAAATCAGAGCTATTGTTACAGTTAATTAGTTAGTTGCAAGGCAGCTTGGAGGCCAAGTGCACTGCCCAACTTCCCATTTTGCAAAGGGGGAAATTCCCAGGTACAGAAAGGAAAGGATAGGCTCAAGGTCATACCTGGGGAGCAAAGAGGAAGTTATCCTGCGCTCAAT